>NC_135531.1:230576267-231194536 GCF_045843805.1 Urocitellus parryii | reverse complement strand
TGCAGTAGAGAGACAAGAGACAGAATGCTCCTGGGTTCCGTCTCCAGTGACCCCCAACCTCCATCTCCCCAACTGCCACACAAATAGAATGGGCACTATGGACCCTATTTGGGGTCATTTGGATGATATTATCTACTTTTCCCTTCTTAATTCTCACTAGGTCCTGTTATAATATCTTGATAATACTAATGTCTTTTTTTTCAAAATATCTTATAAATTGGCATGTTTACCTAGTATGAATGATGAAAGATGAAATAAGAAATTGAAGTCTATTAGTATTATTGTCTCCTTATTTTTTTAAAGAAAGAGAGAGAGAGAGAGAGAGAGAGAGAGAGAGAGAGAGAGAGAGAGAGAACACAACATCTTTATTTTATTTTTATGTGGTGCTGAGGATCCAACCCAGCGCCCCGCGCATGCCAGGTGAGCGCTACCACTTGAGCCACATCCCCAGCCCTGAAATCTGTATTTTAAATAAAAACAAGCAATTGGTTCACTATTAATAATTCATACTGTCAACCTAATGAAGGACAGAAGACCACTTACTACTAGTAGCATGTCATGTCTCTGATGCAAACTTTTTTTTTTTTTTTTTTACTTTACACCTTTCAGTTCTTGGTGATAGATTTCTAAAGCTGATATAGAATTATACTCCTCAGGATTCGCTGGTTTTTAAGCTTTTAACTCTGTTATAATTGTCAGTGGGTGGGGAGACAGGTTCCAGTATGAAAGTCAAGCCTGTGGGGAACTTTCAGAAAAGCTGTGTGTGAATAAAAAGGTTTAAAAGTTACATTTTAATGCATAGGGCACACTAAAGGGATCTTGGACATGCAAGGAGTGTGTGTGCCTCATGCCTTGGCCCCCAGGCCTCAGGATCCCAGGTCCCAACCTCCTTCTCTGCTGGATGGGGCTTTCTCTTCATGGTCTTATCAACAACATAGGCCTCTATGACCTTGGTGAACCAACTCAGATCATTCTTTATCACAATGCTCTCTTGACTGAATTTATAAATTCAACTCCTTTTAAAAAAGTCTTAGCATTTTTGTGAAACTTTTCACATATATCACAGCTTTTATCATTTTCTAAATCCCTTTTTATAATGTTTTAATGTATTTTGTATAACATACCCTAGCAAATAAATGGTCATATTTCATCCAATTATTTCTTAGGACATAAAACTTTTCTTCCTAGGTGGAAATTTATTTTATTTTACTTGTAAATGCTTATTGTGCTAGGCACACAGTAGGTGTTGGATGATTGATTACATTAAGAAACAGACTAAATGGAAGAAAATTAAGATGATAACTACTATGTTTGGATGAAGAGTTCATGAGTGAATTTTTTCTCTTATTTTTTTTCTAAATTTCTATAATCTTGCTAGATTAGTATAAACACTTATAAACTACAAATAGTTATTAGACATTTTTAAAATTATATCTTAATCTTGTAATTGTTTTGATAACATTGGATTTAGATATGTATTATGTATTATTTATTAGATGCCTTAATACCTGTCATGTCTTAAATTTATTCTTTTTTGGTACTAGAGATTGAACTCAGGAGTGCTTTTTCTCTGAGCTCATCCCCAGCCCTTTTTATTTTTTGAGACACCATGTCACTAAGTTACTTAGGCCTCATTTAAGTTGCTGAGATTGGCCTCAAACTTGGAATCCTCCTACCTCAGCCTCTCAAGTCCCTGGGATTATAGGGGTGTGCCACTGCACCTGGCTTATTATATGTTACATTTATATCTTTTTTTTTCTTTATAGGAGGAAAGGACCGTCGAAGTGGCCTCATTCTGACAATTCCATTATGCCTTGAACAAACAAATATGGATGAGCTAAGTGTCACTTTGGACTACCTGCTCAGCATTCCAAGGTGATTGTAAAGGTGTCTTTTCTTATATCTCAATATGTTTTTATTCATTTACAATTGGTTCCTGCTATTGTTGAAGTATAATTTGCTATCTTACTTGCTTTAATTAGCAATGAAATTACATTTAAATAGTAGAATCAGTAAGTTATGACCACACAGCAATTAAATACTTACTTTATGCTTTTCATGCACTTACTATATACAGATTTCTAAAATGTGTTTAAACAATGAAGAGTCATTATGCACCTTGGAACATTAGCAGAATTGAAGAAGTTAATTTAGTGGATGTCATCTTTTATTTAGGTCACTGTTTTACTATATGGATATAAATGCAACTATAGGATTATAATATATTGAGTGAAGGCTACTAGGAATTTTCAAAATATTTTTGCTTTTAGAAAATAATGTTCAAAAAAGTTCATGTATGAATCCATAGGTCTTTGAACTTTTAAATGTCAATTCTTCAGTGAAGACAAAACTTACACCTTCCTATTTGCTTGAGTATACCCATCACTTCAACAGCAAAAACAAAAACAAACCTTCCCAACTTCCTCTCTGACAGTTGATATTTGGGGGACTAAAGTGTTGACCACATGATAGAATCATTTGGGGATTTTTTTAAAAAAAAATTGATGCCTCAGGTCCACTTCCAGAGATTCTGACCCAATTGCTATTGGAAGGTATGCTCAGTAAAATTTTTCTTTAATCCTTTAAGCTTCCCATATAATTCTAATATGCAGCTAGATTTGCAAGACTCAGCAGTAAAGCATGACAGTGAGCACAGGTTTGTGTGAGTAAAATCTAAAGGCAGAAAAAGAAACCAATCTATATATATGCCCTTAAGCTCTAGATGGTGAATTTAAAATGTTTTAGTCACAGTAGACAATTCTCTTTTTTCTTTTCCTGTATTTGCATTTTATTGACATAATAACTTATTTTATTTAAAACCACCTTTAAGAGTATAGGTTAAAACTATATTTGGAAAAAAATTTCAATAGTTTAGTGATTGTATTGCTGATTATTTTTTTCTGAATTGGAGAAGACTTAAAAATTTAATTTTTTTTTCACTTTCTGGAGAGGAAATTATCAGGCCCCAAAGTTGTGTGTTCATATTGAATAACCTTATAGTCCTTTGAACTGCTGATGTTTGATTTATATTGTTCACCATTAGGTAACAAATTTCTTTTTTAGGTAACTAAGATTTGCTGGAGTTACAGCTCACAGATTATGGTAAAAGTACTCATAGATGGGTTTGTAGAAGGTTAACTGTTTCAGGGAATTTGGAGAACGTCAGAACCACCTTCCTTATTTTATGGTTGAGGGGATTGAAACTTAGAGGTCAGGGTTACTTGTTCAGGATCACACAGCCAGTTAGTAGTAGAGCTGGGTCTAGAATCTATGATTCCTGACACTAATCCAAAACCTCTTTGTACTTCAGATGTTTATTATGCAGTATAAATGCCTCTTACATGAAGTCTGGTTTGGAAATTCAGATGAAAAGCAAAAACTATTTATAGTTTAGATTACTTTTGAAAAATGCCTGAGGAAGGATTAGAGACCTGCGTACTTGTTTGGACAAACTTGCTGGGTTTTCCTCCAGCATTGAGGCTGAGGTTCAGAAGACAACAGGTGACTTGTGATGATAGGTTGAT
Source organism: Urocitellus parryii (assembly GCF_045843805.1). Lineage (NCBI taxonomy): Eukaryota > Metazoa > Chordata > Mammalia > Rodentia > Sciuridae > Urocitellus > Urocitellus parryii. The sequence goes on along the minus strand of NC_135531.1, from coordinate 231,191,012 downwards.
AGGATATGGTGTTGGGGTGCTGCTCAGCCCATAATAGCCAGGAGGCACATGCTCAGGCACCTGCTCCCTCTTCCTCCAGGTGGTCATTCAGTTGTCATCAACCCATGAGATCAGAGTCCTCATGCCAAAAGCCCCACCTTTGAATATTGCTGCATTGGTAATCAAGCCTTAACCCTTGAGTCTTTTTTTTTTTTTTTTTGGTCTTTTTGGCTACCAGGAATTGAACTCAGGGGTACTCAACCACTGAGCCACACCCCCAGTTCTGTTTTGTACTTTATTTACAGACAGCGTTTCACTGAGTTGCTCAGCACCTCACTTTTGCTGAGGCTGGCTTTGAACTCATGATCCTCCTGTCTCAGCCTCCCAAGCCACTGGGATTACAAGTGAACCCTTGAGCCTTTGTGGAGGGGGGGTACTTCATATCCAAACCCTAACACTGAGCAATTCACGTTTGTTGGGATAACCAAACAAACACATAGAAGTTTGAGTTGAGTATTTGTTTGAGTTTGTCTTACCAAATGTTTTTAGAACTAAATTCAGAATAGGCCCCAGAATGGATGATGATTGGAGGCCAGATACAGAAAGATCGTCCCACAATTAAGGAAGTGTAATGGGTAGTATTTCCTCATTTAATTCTTATAACTCCCTGTGAGACAAACACTATCATCCTCATTCCCATGCCACATTCGAGGGAACTGAAGCCCAGAGGGACAAGCAGTTTAGGTGGCTCCACCACAAGCATGTGGCCCACTGGGCCAGTGATGGAGTCTGAACCCAGCAGTCCAGCTCCATGGCTGTGCTTCTCAACACCATGCTAGGATCCCACTGCATATCTGTGGCTAACTTCTGGTATGTTTTCATGTAAAACCTGGATCTGTGACAACTCTAATTGACATATGAAAATAACTCTGAATATAGCATTATGAAAGATATATTGAACATCTTTTTAATTCACTTTAACTTTTTATTTCAACAGTATAGTATATTCAGTAATATTTAAAATCATAGTGTCTTTTAGCTTAAAGGGCATTTCTTGACCTTCTAATTAGAGAATTGTGGAACATCAGGGTTAGAAAATGCTTAGTAATCATGTAGTCTAACCATGTAAATCCTCTCTATAGAAATGTTCCCAAGTTCTTGCCTAGGGTATTTTTGATAGAAATTCACCATCTGTTAAAGCTACCTATTTTTCTCAAGTTTTAATTTTTTAAAAATTCAAGTTTTGATTTTAAATCCTTTTTTAAAACTAATTATAGAAAAAATTGTTATAAAAGAAACATCAGATGAATCTCATGGCTACTTTTTCTATTTCTATGAGGAATGTCATTGGGATTTTGATTGGAATTCCATTAAATCTGAATAGTGCTTTTGGTAGTAAGGTCATTTGACAATATTAATTCTGCCTATACAAGAACAAGGGAGATCTTTCCATCTTCTAAGGTCTTCTTTAATTTCTTTCTTTAGCATTCTGTAATTGTCATTGTAGAGGTCTTTTACCTCTTTCATTAAGTTGATTCCCAAGTATTTTATTTTATTTTTTTGAGCCTATTGTAAGTGGGAATAATTTTCCTAGTTTATCTTTCAGAGGATTTGTCACTGATGTACAGAAATGCCTTTGATTTATGGGTATTGATGGTTCAGAGTAGAGGACATAGAGACAAACCCACAGAAATACAGTTATCTCATATTAGACAAAGGCGCCAAAAACCTATATTGGAGAAAAGATAGCCTCTTCAACAAATGGTGCTGGGAAAACTGGAAATCCATATGCAACAAAATGAAATTAAGCCCCTATCTCTCACCATGCACAAAACTCAACTCAAAGTGGATCAAGGACCTAGGAATTAAACAGAGCCCCTGTGCCTAATAGAAGAAAAAGTAGGCCCAAATCTTCATCATGTCCGATTAGGCCCCACCTTTCTTAACAAGAAACCCATAGTGCAAGAAGTAAAATCAAGAATCAATAAATGGGATGGATTCAAACTGAAAAGCTTCTTCTCAGCAAAAGAAACAATCAGTGAAGTGAATAGAGAGCCTACATAATGGGAGCAAATTTTTATCCCTCACACATCAGATAGAGCATTAATCTCTAGGATATATAAAGAGCTCCAAAATCTTAACACCAAAAAATTAAATAACCGAATTGATAAATGGCATGAGGAACTGAACAGACACTTCTCAGAAGATGATATACAATCAGTCAACAAATGTATGAAAAAAAGTTCAACATCTCTAGCAATTAGAGAAATGCAAATTAAAACTACTCTAAGAATCATCTCATGCCAGTCAGAATGGTAGCTATTAAGAATACAAATGACATTAAATGTTGTCGAGGATGTGGGGAGAAAGGCACACTCATACATTGCTGGTGGAACTGCAAATTGATGCAGCCGATCAGGAAAGTAGTATGGTGATTCCTTGGAAAACTTGGAATGGAACCACCGTTTGACCCAGCTATCCCACTCCTCGGTTTATTCCCAAAGGACTTAAAAACAGCATTCTATAGTGACATAGCCACATCAATGCTTATAGCAGCACAATTCACAATAGCTAAACTGTGGAACCAACCTAGATGCCCTTCAATGGATGAATGGATAAAGAAACTGTGGTATATATACACAATGAAATATTACTCAGCATTAAAAGAGAATAAAATCATGGCATTTACAGGTAAATGGATGGAGTTAGAGAATATCATGCTCAGTGAAGTAAGCTAATCCCCAAAATACAAATGCCCAATATTTTCTCTTATATGAGGATACTAATACATAGTGGGGATGGGGTGGGGGCATGGGAGGAATGGAAGAACTTTAGATAGGGCAAAGGGGAGGGAGTGGAAAGGAGGGGGTAAAGGGGTAAGAAAGACAGTAGAATGAGATGGATATCATTACCCTAGGTACATTTATGAAGACATAAATGGTGTGTATAACCAGAGACATGAAAAATTGTGCTCTATATGTGTTCTATGAATGAATTACATTCTGCTGTTGTATATCACAAATTAGAATAAATAAATTAAAAAAGAAACATCAGAATAAAGAGGTTTAATGATGTGCAGAAAATCAGAGACATTAAGGACATAAATCTTGTCACTCAGTAAATACATGAGAGCCTACCGGGAGCTTTTCCTCGTTCTAGGTGCTGAGGTAGTGGGTGAATAAAGCAGACCCCATAGTCAGCACATCCTGTAGGTCAGACAGACATCATACACACAGGCACAGAACACTGACTCTCCTGAGTTATGAAAGCAAAACATAATCGGGAGACTGATGGAGTACAGGGGGTATGTCGTGATAGTTTACAAAGATAACATTTTACTAGAGCTGATTGAAGTGAGGGGCTCTACATATATCTGATGAAAGACCATTTAAGACTGAGGGAGAAGGCTGGGGGTGGTGGCACACACCTGTAATTCCAGTGACTCAGGAGACTGAGGCAGGAGGATCCCAAGTTTGAGGGCAGCCTCAGCAATTTGTTGAGGACTTCAGCAACTTAGCAAGACCCTGTCTCAAAAAATAAAAAAAGAACTTTACCACTAGGGGTGTAGCCCAGTGGTAAAGTGCTCCTGGGTTTAATCCCTAGCACCAAAAACACAACAAAACAGAGGGAGCAGTGTATGCAAAGGCTCTGAGGAAGGAGGAAGTCTAGTATGTTGTGGAAACAGCTCGGAGGCGAATGTGGCTGGAGTAGTGTGAGAGAGAAGCAGAATGCTGGCCTGTGGTCAGAAGGAAAGGCTGGAGTCGGTCATGGAGGATCATGTGGGCCACAGTCAGAGCTTCAGCTCTGAATGAGAAGGAAGTGGTCGGACTCAGAAGTTGTGTAACACACATCATCTGAAAAAATTCAAAGGCTCTCTAAAGTTAAAGCACCATGTTAGAAGCTGCTCAAGTATTACTAAGACATTATTCTTTTCTCTGGAAGCATGTTACCTAATGAAGATGAGTTGAAAGCAAGTAATTATAATAAAAGCATAAGTGAAGTTAGTGCTGTTATGTGGGCAGAAGCGGAATTCTGTGAATGTAGGAGAAGGTGCTCTCGTTTGTAGCTGAAGAAATTAGTGGAGTGCAGTAGGACACTGAGCCCAGGGAGTCTCTCAACCATCCCTTTCTTCGTCAGAAGTGAGTGAGCTTATTAAGGAGCCTCACTTCTTTTACAGAGCTGTTTTAAACTTGGCCGTGTCACCTTTGAGAGGCTCCACTGGAGTAGGAATGAGGAGGCAGGGTCCTAGGTGTTTTTTCTTTACTACTGTAAAAGTTATAAACACGCTAGTAGTAATGTAGTAATTTATTAAGGTTCTGCAACATGCCTTTTTTAAAGGCATAACATGCTTCTAAATTAAATATGTTGTTAAATGTTTAAACCATCACTCCCCTTGAAGGAATGAAGTCGGCAACAAACAATTTCCTTTCAAAAATTTGAAAGACGACTTCATCTTGCAATTTTGAAATAATATCTTTGGATTTTGTGTATTTTCATTATCTGTTAACTTAGTAAAATGTGAGAAAATTATGATTAAAGGTATTTATAGTATGTTAAAAGATAAATTCATGTGTTTTATTCAAGATCACTACAGATGGTATTTGCAAGCTTCATTACTTAGTCTTAATGTACAGATTAATTTGTAGTTTGCTTTCAAGCTTAAAATGTTTTGTAAAACATTTAAAAAAATGGTTGTATAACTTGCTTCTCAGAGATGTAGAGGCTGATGACAAGAAACTATCAAATTCTGGGACTGGCACATTTTTGGTGGAAAGGCCCTGTGCTGGCCAGCTCTGTGGTAGTGCGTTGGGGGAGGCCCTGAGTTGTTGCTACCTCTCCAGAGACAACTCAGCAGCCAGCCGCCTGTCTAGGATGATCATTCTGGGGCTTGTATCTCAGCCCAGGCATGGTGGTCTTTCTAGATACCTAGTTGTTGGGGAACGCCAGGAATTTCCTCCTTGCCTGAGCCCGAACATAGTAATTTAGTGTGGGGTTCACTTCCTTCCTCAAGTCATTATATGCTGTTGCTAATCCACTAATCAGTGTGTTGTGTCACTTTTTTTGTCTCCAAGAACACCTGGTAGATCCTTTATTTTGTAATGCCAGTTCGAAAATTGAGTACTTAAATTTTCTTTAAGTTGAGATTTAATTCATATATGAAAATCACCCTTTTCATAAAATATACAATTCAGTGGATTTTAGTATAATAATCACAGGATTGTGCAACCATCACACTAATTCCAGCTTATTTTCCTCTGTCCAGAGAATTTTTTACACATTTGCAATCACTCTCCACTTTGGCTTCTATCAGTCACTAATCTACCTTCTATCTCTGTGGATTTGTCTATTATACACATTTCATTTAAGTGGAATCTCACAACATGTGGCCTTTTTCATCTGGCTTCTTTTACTTGGCATGTTTTCAAGGTATTTCTATGCTGTAAATAGATTGTCATATCAGTCCTTCTTTCTTATGAATGAATACAATTTTATTGTATTCCTCCCATTTATCAGTTAGTAGACATTTGGATTGTTTATCAGTTAGTAGACATTTGGATTGTTTTGACTATCATAAATTATGCTACTCTGAGCATTTATGTGCAAATTTTTATGTGAAGGCTTCATTTTGCCTCCTTGAGCACTCCTTTCTACTTTGGAAGCTCGGCTTTTCTCTCTACCTACAGAAGAGCCTATTCTCCCTCCCAGTTTTTAGCAGCATTTTTGAGGTCTTACTGTTTCTCAGTACAGCTGGACTTGTTTCTCCAAGGACCCTCTTGGGACTCACGTAAATGCTTAGAGGGAACGGGGAGGACCAGTGAACTCTCTCAGACTGTTGGATTTAAATTCTAGGAAAAGGTCTGCTGTTTACCTTTTCTACAGTATAGGGGATTGAGAGAACTTTTGGTGGGGACAGCTTTCACTCTCCAGTTCTTCTCTGCTAAGCAAGGTTGCAGGTTCTTTCTCCGTATTGGAGTAAGGGCATTTGATGCTTGCATAAAGTTGATAAGTAAAGTAGTAGTAGTAGTGGTTATGTAATTTTGTCTTTTGGATGGAGTTTTTCCATACAGAAGTTGTGCTATATGAGGGTAGACTACATATTTGAATAACTGGATATAATATATAGCAGTAACATGCCAGGAGCGGTGGCATGTCTATGATTCCAGCAACTTGGGAGGTTGAGGCAGAGAAGGATTGTATGTTTGAGGCCAGCCTTAGCAAATTAGTGAGGCTCTAAGCAACCCAGTGAAACCCTGTCTCAAAATAAAAAGGGCTGGGAATGTGTCTCAGTGGTAGAATGCCCTGAGTTCAATCCCTGGTACAAAAAAAGGAAGAGAGAGAGAGAGGAGGCACATGTTCAACCTATTTATCCACACTTAAGTATTTTATTTGTCAGGTAGCTGAATGAGAAAGTGAGAGCAGAGATGGACCAGATTTGGTGTATTCAAGCTTTGAATTATTTTGTATAGCAAATTCTATTTCATCATATTAAATTTCCCCAAAAGAATACCAACAAGCCAGGTTCCAAGGTTTAATGACATTCTTATTTTCTTCCTGTTTTAAACTATTACTTTGCAAATCTTGCATTTCGTTAGGAAGGAGAGACAAGAAGTACATAAGCACTTGACAATCAGTAGTTGCCTACTTTGCCAGGATCCCATTGTACAAATGAAAAAATTGAGAGCTAGTGAGACTGCTTGAATGTTGCTTTGATTTCATCACTTTTTAAGACATTAACTTTCCAGGATTTTAGAGTAATTTTCTTTCAACATTAACTTGTAAATTAACTTTCCTGGAATTAAAAAAAAAATGCTTCTGAAAATTGTGAAGAATTTTATTTATTGATAATGAAGGCCAAATCAAGTAAGGTAAATTCAATCCCCTATATTATTAAATTTTTTACCTTCTTTATTTAGAATTATGAAGAATAAAATCCAGAGCTCATTTTAATATGTTATAATTTTGTTTCATTTCAGTGAAAAATGTAAGGCTAGAGGATTTACTGTGATAGTGGATGGAAGAAAATCACAGTGGAATGTGGTGAAAACAGTCGTCTTAATGCTACAGGTGAGTCATTTTTTTGTTTGTTTACCAGAAAGATCTTTTTATTTTATACACAACAAATCATGATGAAAATGACAAATTTATTCCATTTTTTGGACCATGCTCAGACTTCTTGGCAGTGACCAAACTCTGAAAATGTCTATGTCACTATTGGATTGTTGGAATTCAATTTTTATATGTTTGAATTTATGAGTAAAGTAAATCTCAGCCCCATAGTACACATTTGTAAATACGTGAAGATAATATGTCACGTTCAAGTCATTTAAACAAGGCAGTCATGGCTCTCGGGTGTGCAGGTGAGCACCATGAGATTCCCAGGGAGCTGGCAGGTAGGCTGCTGATCTCATCATGCCCCTGTGCTCCCGGCTTGTGCCACAGTTGGAAGCCTGCCTGGGTAAGTTCAGCCTGAAGAGGTCTCTCAGTGACTCTGGTATGTATTTCCACTCTGGCCCCCCTTTTTCTCCAAAGCCTTCAGGATTCATGATGATCTTAGTAGTCACTCATAGCCCAGAAGACATTTACTTAACAGCTGTGTCCTCAGGGACCTCAACAGGTCAAAATTGACATTCAATAACACTTTAAGTTATGAATTGCTTGAGAATTGACTGTAGTCTTGTGTTTGATATTAACTGTGTTCCTCACAGAATATTTCAGCTAACTCTGGCATGTAGTAGGTATCTTACTATAGTAGATTGAAAATATGGTAATATGAAATGGAAAAATAAAACATCTGAGCGATGGAAGAAGGTAAATTGTTCTCAGGGACCTGGCCTTCCTTAAAAGGGCTCTGGAGATGGTAAACTTTGAGTTAAATAACAGATATTACCTAATTTAAATGAGAGCAAATGGAAAATGATTTCTGGAAGGGATTGTGACTTAGTGATAACTCAAAAATGAAGCAAATTCAATGAAGGGAGTTGATAACCAGGCCAGTTTGGGGAAAATATAATTTGCCAGTAACCTGGGAGAGTGAACATTGAGTTAGGTGAATACCAGTGATATTGAAAGAAAAATCAAGAATTCTAAGTGAATTGGAGAAATAATTGGTAGTTGCTTTAAGGTTTTGTGAAAGAAATCTAATTTAAAAGTTTAAGTGATAACCAAGTAGAAAGAGTCTCAATGTTTTATCATGTATTTAGGATAATTGGGAAAAGGTATTTGAGGGGTGGGAACAAAGTGATATTTTTAGTTTTTAGTTAACAGTTTCGATGCTTAATTTGGTTCAGGTGCTGTGTTACGCTTCTGTATAAATTATCTCATTTAATTTTAGCTTCACAATGTTGCAGAGCAGGTTCTTTATCTTCAAAGGTCAATTTTGATCCAAGAATTGGAAATAACTTAAAACTAGAAATTGGTGCAGCCTGAGCACCAGCCCTTGGCTTTATGCTTGCCAAGGATTATTTACCAGCAGCATGATCTAAAGTCTCAGAGAAAGTCCTAAGGTGGGGACAGGCCTATATTCCAGGAGAAGGTACAGCTGTTATAGAGGAGTAACCCAGAAATCAACAGAGACTAAGTTGGGAGGGCCTCAGTGGCCCTGGAAAGGGATTTGAATTTCTATTTTGAGAATCACAGAATGTCAAGAAGTAAGGTCTGTTAGTAGGATATTTCAGAAAACCGGCTGGTTTGGGGATATTGGCATTACAGTTGGTAGGAATGGTTTAAGATGTATTTTAAAGTTAGGTTATACAGGACTTCCTGATAAAATATGTGTGAAATATTTAGGTCAATAAATGTTAATTTCCATTCTTGAGGTAATAAAGAATAACCCTATCTAGTGAATATGAAATTGAATTCCATCAAAGCTTAGTTAGCTCTTTGTCATCGTCTTCAAGTAATAATTATGTAGAATCTCAACCTTTTCTCTGTATTGGCTGGTAAGAAATTTATTTTGTGAGAAAATTCATTTATATCTTAAGAAATTCTTCAGGATGGTAGTATTAGAAATGCTTTTTTCGTATAACAGAAAAACCAATTTAAATAATTTCTCAGCTAAAAATTAAGTCTTGCAGTTTAAGCATATTCCTAGTAGAGAGATTGAAGAAGACACACACAAAAAAATTTACTATCTGTTTAATATTGTTTGAAATCTTTTCTGGCTAACTTGTCTTTCCTGTTTGCATTGCCATTGATGTTTTAAAGTTTGGAGTATTACTTCGACTTTATTATTTTAATTCTTTTTCAAAGTCTCTTAGCATATTCATGATTATCTAGTAATTTGAAAGTTTAGTAATTTACTCATTTTACATGTGTAATTTACATTTATTTTTCTGTATTTTACAGAATGTTGTTCCAGCTGAGGTATCCCTTGTTTGTGTTGTGAAGCCAGATGAATTTTGGGATAAGAAAGTGACACATTTTTGTTTTTGGAAAGAAAAGGATAGACTTGGCTTTGAGGTAAATATACTTAAAAAAAAAAAAGTGTATTATATCTCTTAGTTTTAGTTTGTTCCGGTTGGTTACTAAGCAGTGCTCAAATAGTACCTAAGTAATACTACAATTAGTGTATAGTTGTTAAATGAATTATGATTCATTGTCAAAGACTTTTGCAAAAGCCTTTTTATTTTTATTTATATTAACTTCTTTGAAAAAGTAGAACCTTTTTATTTAAAAAAATTTTCATTGCATTACCCAGAGTAAACAACTATGAGAAAATTCTAGGCATTTGGAGTTGAAATTAAAGTGTACTTTCTATGATGTATCTAATTATTTTTTAATATCTTGCTTAGTTTGTTGGTTTTTTTCTTTTTCTTTTTCTTTTTGGATACCAGCAATTGAACCCAGGGCAATTTAGCCCCTTTTATGTTTTATTTTGAGACACGGTCTCCCCTAAGTTTCTTAGTTGCTGAGGCTGTCCTTGAACTTGTGATCCTCCTGCCTCAGCCTCTTGTGTAGTAGGGATTCCAAGTGTGCACCTCTGTGCCCAACTCTTAATTTGTTTTGATAGATGAACACAGTATCCATCTTGTCTTATTGACGCTATTCTCTTTCTCTCTCATTTTTCTTTTATGAAAATACATCTTACTAAAAATAAGAAAGAAGCCCTAAAATGGAATATAAATTTAGACAATTTTGTCATGTTTTTCTTTTATATCCTGTTGAATTTCCAGTTTTTTAGTAAAGAGTTGATAGATACCAAAGTCTATCTCTGAAAAAACAATGTCTAACTCAAATTCTGTAGAATATAGACACTGGGAATGCTTATAAGAATTTGATAGTAAAGTTTCATTTTGGACTTTGCTGTAATATAATAGTCATTTTTATTTTCATGGAAATCAATATCAGCATATTTTTGGTAGAGAGGAAAGGTGACCAATGTATATTAGAAAGATTTAAGAAAGCCTAGTTTATTCTTAAATGAGATAGCTAGAAGAGTCTTGAAAATGTTGATTTTTTTTCCCTTTCACTTAAAAAAATGCAGCTATAATTAATATGCAATGCAGTATATTCATTTGAGGGTATAAGTCTGAGCATTCTGAACAAACAGAAAATATAATAGTTTCAAAACTACTGCCACAATCAAGAAATCAGGAAATGTTTCAGCATTCCCAGAAGTCCCTATGTTCTGTAGTCAGCTTCTCCATCTACAGCCCCCATCAGCCATTGATATGCTTTATGTCCCAACAGTCCTGCATTTTCCAGGGGGTCATATAAGAGGAATAATACAGCAGGTAGCATTTTAAATATGGCTTCTTTCACATAGCATTCAAGATTCACTCCTATTGTTTCATGTGTTTCTCTTATTGCTGACCAGTGTTGCATGACATAGATGTGTCAGCTTGTTGATTGGTTCCCAGCTGAGAGACACTTGGGGCTATTTTCAGTTTTTCTTGATTACAAGTAAAGTCATTATGAACATTCATTTGTAGGGTGTTTTTTTTTTGTTGTTGTTGTTGTTATTTTTTGGTGAACGTCGATTTTTATTTTGAGGGATAAAATACCCAGAAGTAGGATTATGGGGTCATATATTAAGTATCTGTTTATAAGAAATTGCCAATAGCAGTGTAAGTTGCTATATGATTTTTCACTGCCACCAGCAAAGTGTGAAAGTTCCAGTTGTATCCTTGTCAGTGTTGGGTATTATCAGAGGGTTGTTTTTTTCCCTCTTTGTTTTAAATTATAGCTATTTAAATGCACGTGTAGATATTTCTCTTTTGTGGCCTTAATTACATTTTTCTAATGACTAATGGTGTTAGGATCTTTTCAAGTTCTTATTTGCCATCCATGTTCCTTCTTTGGTGATAAAGAAAAGCTGTCTTTACTCATAACACTTCTGACAACAGATGTGTGGCTATTTGTTCATTTATTTATTTTCCACATCAGCCAATTCTCTCTCTCTGGGCATCAACTGGTGTCCTGCTGTTTATTTTCAGTTTTGATACAACCTCAGCTAGCAAGACCCAAAAGTAAAGGCCTCAGTTCCTAAACTGCCTACATTTCAGTTGCCGGTTCCAAGTTTTGAACACCCAGGGTACCCAACATTTTGTTCGATTTGACTGCAAATTAGGGGTTCACACAATTCCTTTAAGGCTCAGTAATTTGCCATAAGGTCTCACAGACACTTCTCAGAAGGAAGCACTTTACTTAAATTTTGTATTTTGTTAGAAAGGATATCATGGAGGGAGACCTAGAAGTATCCTGAGCACAGGAGCCATAGTCCCTAAAAGGGGTTGGAGTGTCCCAGCCCCTCAGCATATGGATGTGCTGAGCAACCTAGCTCTCTGAACCCTGAATTTTAGGACTTTTTCTGGAGGCTTCATTAAGAAGACATGATTGATGATATCTTGGCCACCAGTGTGTAAGTCAATCTCTAGCCTCTCTCCCTTCCTGGGAGGTAGGAGGATGGGACTGAAAGTTCAAACTCTCTAGTCACATTTATCTTTTTGGTCACTTGCCCTCATCTTGAAGCCTTGAAGAGGCCCCTGTGGGAGACCAACCTTGCACGTGACTGGGTACGTGCTGAGGTGCTCAGTTACCCATTCTTCTTGGGTTCGAGGGTCCCGTGTCTCGTGCATGGGTGTGTCTTGCTACAGCCCGTGGGTGAAGCTATGCTCACCTGTTCCTTTGTAATATAACCCCTTGCCCTGTTTAGGATAGAATCTTCCATGGAAGTGCCTTGTGTGTGTCCCCTTCTCTTACTGTGCCCTTGGGTGTGGCCTACCCAGGTGTCAGTCAACCTGCTGACAGTGGACATCATGAAGATAGACTCAGCCCCCTGAAACCTGACCCCTTGCCTCATTTGAATAGCTTCTCCTCAATAAAAGGGGTCCCCGCACGTGCTCTTGCTCTCTCTTCCTGCGGACCCTTAAAGTCAGAGGAGCAGTCACAGCAACCCCAAAGAAAAAGGTATTTGTGTCTCTTGTGTGGTTATTTTGTGCAGCCCAGTCAGCCCAGTTCAACTGGAGTAACCCCTGAGCCTTTTAGTCTAGAGAACTGAATACCTGGCAGGCCTCCCCTCCAGCCACCCATCATCTCATTTGCATATAAAAGAACAATCATTCTAGAGATGCCAAGGGTCTTAGAAGCTCTTAGAAGTGTGAGAAATGGAGATACACTGTTTTAAGGTTCTTTCTCTACACTGTATAATATACAATAACATACTAAAGACTGATTAATTACAGATGTATATTGTAAACTCTAGTACAACTATTAAAATATTTAAGAGATAAGCTAGTAACGGAGATAAGATGTAATCAGATAACAAATGTCAGGAACTGAGGATTAAGACCAAATATAACAAAAGATTTTCCAATCATTTGGGAAATTGCAAAGGTTCCAGGAGCTCTGTGCCAAGAACTGAACCAGGATGAAAAGCAAATAAATATTTTTTATATCACAATATCATATGATGTCTTTCAAATGTTTTGCCCCCTACTCCCCAATAAAGCGCTTTGTTTTCTTGTTTCTGAATTTTGAGAGATCTTGATGTAGTTTGGGTTGAAATAATTTATCAGATACATGCTGTACAAATATTGCATCCCAATCTATTGTTAGTCTGTTTATTCTGTAAATAGTCTATTTGCCCAGTTTTTGTTTTATGAATCATATCTGATTTTGGTGTTACTGCTGAGAAATCTTTGCCTAACTCAAGGTCACAAAGATTTTTCTCTCATGTTTTTCTCCTAGCTGTTGTTTAGTTTAGAATTTAAATTTAGATCTGTGAGCCATTTTCAGTCAGTGTTTATGTGAGCTATGACCAGAGAATCTGTGTTATGATTTCAGTCATTTTAAATTTGTTCAGATTTGTTTTTTCACCCACTGTATGGTCCGTCCTGGTGAGTTTCTGTGTGTTTTCAAGAGTATGTATTCTGATGCTGTTGGGTGGAGTGTGCTGTCAAGGTGACCCATGGTATCATTCAGGTCTTCTGTATCCCTGGTAATTTTCTACCCATCTGTTCTTTCAATTATTGAAATAGGAATGTTGCAGTCTCCAATTATAATTGTGGATTTATTTCTCCTTTCATGTCTGTTACATTTTACTTTGCATATTTCGAAACTTTATTGTTCAGCACATAAAGATTCAGGATCATTTTGTCTTACCTGTTTCTTTATATTTAAAGTTAATTTCTTGTAGATGCCATATAGTTTGGCTTTGCTTTTATATTCAGTTTGACAATCTGTCTCTTTTCATTGGTGTGTATGATTATTTACATATGATTATTTATATAGTTTTTGATGTGGATAGTCTGTGTTGCTAAATTTTATATAATTTTCTTAAATGTGATTTTTTTGTTTTTATATCATTTGAATTGAATGTTTTTTTATGGTTATATCTTATTTCCTTAATAATAACTCTTAATTTTTTTAATGGTTCACAATATCCATCTTTATATATACTAAAATGTAATAAATATATCTTAGGGTTTACAATCTGTCTCTTTAATTAACCATTGTTAACTTACCACATGGTGGAAACACCTTCAGTGTATCTTCCCTCCAGGGTCATCCTACATTTTACTTTTACTATGGTATAAACACAATACGTTGTGACTCTTGATATAGACAGTATTTAATCGTTTTGCAGCATTGAAATCTTTAAGAATGTTTCGTAAAAAAAAAAAAAAAGAATGTTTCGTATTAATCTTTATTTTATGCTATTTCTGGTATGCTTTATTTCTTTTTGGAGATTTACCTCTTTGTCTGTTGTCACATTCCTTCTGCCTGTAGTGTTTGTAACATATCTTGCAATGCAAGTTGGTTGGGGTTGAATTTTCTTAGCTTTTGTTTGCCCAAAGAAAAAGGTTTATTTGTATTTCAGTTTTGTTGTTGTTGAGATAGGGTCTCATTAAATTGCTCCGCATCCTCCAGCTTCAAGCTCAGAACCCCCTGCCTCAACCTCCTGGGTAGTGTATTTTGTATTTTGGTTTTGAAAGCTATTTTCAGTGGGGGTAGTAGCATTTTGTCTCATAGGGTCCCCAGCCCCTTCCAGCACTTTAGATATACTTAAAAGTGCTTTCTCACTGTCTTTGCCTTCTTGTGTTCATTGTTTCTGACAAGAAGCCTGCCATTGTGTGTAGCTTTGATCCTCTGTGTTCATGTGTCTTTTTCTCCCTTTGGCTACACTCAGGATTTTGATTTGATTTTAATTTTTAGCAGTTTTATTTCATTATGTCTAAATGTGCTTTATTTGGTATTCATTCTATTTGGTATTCTCTGTACTTCTTGAATCTCTGGCTTTGATGTCTGCCATTTTGGAAAATTATCAGTTACTTTCTTTTCAAAATATTTTCTTTATCCCATGCTCTTTTTTTGTTTCTTCTGAAATTTCAGTAGACTACTGAAAATTTCCTCAGCATTTTATATTGTCTTTCTATATTATTCCCATGTTTTTCTCTTTGTATTGAATTTGAGTATTTCTGTGGATTCATATTCAAGTTCACTATTGCCTTGATTGTGTTGAGTTTGTTGATGTCAAGTTTCTTCATCTCTGTTACCATGTTTTTGGTTTGCAGCATTTCTGTTTGACTCTTCTTTTACAGCCAGCCCTCCATATACAAGAGTTTGCATTCATAGATTCAACCACACACTGATTGAAAATATTTTTAAAAATTGCTTCTGTACTGATCATAGATTTTTCTATGTCATTAGTTCCCTAAATAATACAGTATTAACAGCTATTTACATAGCATTTACATTTTATCATTTATCATGAGTAATGGAGAGTTGATTTGAAGTACACAAGAGATATAAATAGGTTATATGGAAATGGACTGCCATTGTTTTAAAAGACTAGAGCATCTGTGAATTTCATTATCTGTAGGGAGGTTTCCAGAAACCAATCTTGCATAGATACCAAGGGACTGATCTAGTTTCTATCTCTTTGTTGAAATTTCTCATCTGTTCTTGAATGTTATCTTACACTTTATATCACAGTTATCTTAAATTCTCTACTTGATACTTCTAATAGCTGGGTATTTTTACTCTGGTTATGAAATTTACTTTGGTTCTTGACAGTGGGCTTTTTTTTTTTCTTATTTTTCATTGAATATTAGACATCTTGTCTAAGACAGTGAAGACTCAGGTAATTAGTATTTATATCTGCACGTGTGCCCATCTTGTCTTTTGCCAAGCAATACAGGGAAAATGTTGAGTTATTCTAGCAAAGAGTTGAGTTGGCTTTGGGATTTGTTGTTGCTGTTTTTTCCTCAGTGTACCACAGACTTCAGATTTCTCTAGGATTACTTTGGAGCAATATTCTTTCCAGCTTTCTATTTTCTAAGTAGGAGCCAGATCCCCCAGCCCCCCCCACCCAAAACTCCCTGCTTGACTATTATAACTTAGGAAAGAATGTGTGCCAGTAGTTTGAGGGAAGATGGCCTGCGCTGCTGGATTATAGTAGAAAAGGATATTCCCCTGATATTTGAGTGGGAAACTACATCCCAAGGAAAAGAGACTAAGGTATGTAGTGAGGGGAGAAAGCAAAAGCTGAATCCAGAGGCCTGAATTTTGTTTTAAGA
This sequence comes from Urocitellus parryii, assembly GCF_045843805.1. Lineage (NCBI taxonomy): Eukaryota > Metazoa > Chordata > Mammalia > Rodentia > Sciuridae > Urocitellus > Urocitellus parryii. Next base: position 231,175,014 of record NC_135531.1, on the reverse strand, counting down.
GTCAGCTCCATGGAGAGTGAGTACTCCACACAGGCAGTGAGGTCTGCAGTTTGTGGCTAGGCACATGCAGGAAGTACTCTAGAGAAGATGCAGAGTAGTTAAGAAACTAAAGCTGTGAGCCTAAGGGATCCTTTCTCATCCTGTCTAAGCCTAGGCATCCGCTCAGAAATGCTGTGTCTAGTTTGATCTTATGGTGTATGAATTAAGAGTGGCTAAATACCTGTATCTTGGAGGATAAATAAAACAGTTTCTATCTATCTGCCTTGGTCTGATATCATAGATTGCATTTTAAAGCAGAAGTGTTAAAGCTTCTTGTATCTCAATGTTTTCACTTAGACATTGAAGAGATTCAGCCAGGATATCTTTCCAAGTAAATAAGTACTAAGCACTAATTAAAAGGCTGATGTCCTAAAGAGATGACAGTGATTTCAAAAGCTGCTTAATTTGCTATCAAACATGCCAGCTTTAAGGGTCAATTCAGCACTAGCCATTAAATGATACATAGGGGGTGGATCTGGCTCCTACTTAGAAAATAGAAAGCTGGAAAAAACATTGCTCCAAAGTAATTCTAAAGAAATTTGAAGTCTGTGGTACACTGAGAAAAAACCAGCAACAACAAAGCCCAAATTGAATACAGTTGTTTGTTTTATTAAAAATTATTTTGCTTGGTGTTGATTTGAATAATTTAGGCTATTGTAGTTCAGCCTATGTTTGTATGTATGGTTTATATACTTTGGAAAGTGTAACTTTGTTTTGAGTGTTGGTATGTTTTACCCTTTAGAATTAAGGATAACAAAGATTTATTACCAGTTGTAATGGTCATAAACACCTAGCCATCATTATATTGAAACCTTTTTTGCCCATCATTGTATTTTTTTCTTCCAGGTGACCTCTCTTCCATCCCTTCTCTAGTGTTTTCCATTGACCATAGGTAGTCATCTCTCATTGCTAACTTTAATATTTCTTCACATATCCTTCTTATCTCTGAAATAGTTACTTACCTGTTCAATTTCCTATAGTAACTCCTATAATATGTGAGTTCTTTCTGTCCTTCTGCAGCATTGTACCTGATGACTTTGGCAGATTTTACTGGTTAGATGACAGCATGTATAGTCTATCTAGTTATAAGATAAAATTGAGGTAGAATTGATAATAATCTCATTCTTATAAGCAAAACGATCTCTACCTTCCTTTTTTTTTTGTCATGACAGTAAAAGTGCTATTTATTAGTCATGATAACCAGCCACCAATCTAAATTGTTTTTTTCTCTTATCTCTTCTTATTTCTGCATCTGATCCTTTTAATTTTTTTTTAGAACTAATAAATGGTAGGATCCAGGACCAAAGGATACTTGCTTTTTCTTCTGTCAAGAATACCCCTGGCTTCACAAATTTGATTTCTTGCTAGTTTTTGCAGAGACTTATTTTCCTGTAGTGAGAAAAATATTCTCCAAGAGATGATTCCAAGCAGAGGTACACATCAAAATAGTATGTGTATGAAGCATGTACACAAGTGAATTTCTGCTAAGTCCACAAAAACCTACAAAGACACATTTTCTTTTTGGACCTTGCGCACACATTTTTAACACAAGTAAAAGAAAAAACATCTGAGTCCCTGCATAGTGAACATTTCAGTGTTAGTTTTTTGGGAATGGTTTATTAGGAAAGGATGAATGATTTATTAGGAAAGGGTAACTATTCTAGTTGCAGATGGAAAAATGAGAGTAAAGGAAAACAAGTTTTGAGTCTTATTCTATAAGTTACATTCCAGACTAAAGAAAACCTTTTCAAATGTTTTGATTAAAGACCGTATGGTAAATTTCCTTCCCTTCAAACTTCTGGAAGCATGCTATGTACTAGCTAATAAAACATTGTGGTTTATTTATTTGTCTTCTCTTGACCTCTCTAATATATATAAATTATAGGAAAAGGCAATATTTGTGTAGGACTTTACTATTAAAAAATTCTGTGGTTTTTATTTCCTCTGAAAGGAATTTGCACAAGTTTGAACAGTGTGTGCGGGTTAGTGATCTTTTTTCTTCCTTTCTGTAGTTCTGCTGTTTTATTCTGGTTCTATTTTATTCTGGTTTTATTTTGTGCTAGTTACTAGGTTTCAAATTTCTTTGGGTAAAGGGATCTGAAATTTAGATTTCTGCTTAGTAAAATGATAGCTGCTTAGAATGTAATGAGTAAATTTTTCCTTTATAAATTTCGTGGTACCTAACATACTAGAATATTTGTGGAAATGGCTATTTGAAAATAACATTTAGAGTTCAGCCAGATGAAAATATGAATAGGATTCTTTCCATATTCCTAAGTTGATAAATCATAGATTAAGTATAATTTTCCTAAAGGTAAAATGAATTTCAGGCACACATAAAAAGAGCATAAGTAAAATATATTATTTAATTAATTAATGAGGTTCCTAATAATTTATAAAGTATAGTTCAACAAGCATTTGAGGAATTTAAGATTTTTAATAGGTGGATAAAGTTACCAAGTTAGAAACAAAATGAATATCCTATGAATCTATAAATTGTAAACTTTGAGGATATCTCTTATTCCATTGGACAGAAGTTTATCACTTGCACCAAATTATTGACATTTCTTCAGAACTAGATCTGTAAGTTGACCCCTGCCCCTACTGAGGTTGATACCTATGAATCAGTCTGTAGAAAGCCAGTCAAAGGTATAAGCCCAGCACTTCATAAAAGAACATCCAGTGCTTTAGTATCTTTTGCCTGTTTCCAGAATTAAGGGCATTTTTCTTACACATGAATTATACCTTTTATTATAAGAGGACATCAATAACATTCACTGCAGAATAGTAGAATCTGCTTTCGGAAATTTGATATGTTAGTTGTCTCTGTTTAAATTTTGTATTCTAAGCTGAGAGCAAGAGGTTGTTTTTTTTTTTTTTTAATGTTTTCCTGTTTTCCAAGGATATTTTCCAACCAGAAGATTTAAAGTAGAAATTGTTTTAACAAAAATACCTTTTTAAAAATATGAGTAGCTTTTTCATTTAAAATATATTACTTTGAAGACTTTTTAATAATTGCCTTGACAGTAATCCCTCTATGTATAAATTGCATTCATTTCATAGAAATTGTTATATTGCATAGTATGATGTCTTTAGCACTATAAAGATTATGGTAAAAATTGTATAAAGTGTAGTTCAGTCACATTTGTTTTTTTCATTTATGGAGAATAAAAACTTTTTGCATATTTACAGAGTTATCTACCAGTACAGGGTGGCAAACATTTTCTCATATACTGTGGTTTAAAAAGATATATAACAATTATAAAACATAATCTAGATTTTTTTAAAGAATAGAAGTTAGGATTTCAAATATTAGATTATTAAAATATCCCCTTTCCCCACATACCTGATGACATAATAACATTTTTTCATTGTAATTTACATATAGTCCTTAAAATTTTTTAGAGTTATAGTTATACATAGCAGTTGGATATGTATAGTCTTACAATCCAACATGACAATTGATAATTTTATAATCACTATGACTGATCATTCTGTGTCTTACACAACTTTTTTTTTTTTTTGTACCTGGGATTAAACCCAGGAGCGCTTAACCACTGAGCAACATCCCTAACCCTTTTTTAAATATTTTATTTAGAGACAGGGCCTTGCTAAATTGCTTAGGGCCTCACTAAGTTACTGAGACTGGCTTTGAATTCAGATCCTGCTGCCTGAGCATCCTGAGCTATTGGGATTACAGGCATGTACCACTGTGCCCCGTCTACACAATTTTTTAAATTAACTAAAGATCATTAATGTCATTGTTAAGTGGGAAAAAAGAAATTGTTCTGTTTTTATCTTGGTATAAAATGTCATTTAAATAGTTATGAAGTTCACTTTAATATTCAGTGTTTTACAATTAATATAGTAAATCCTTTTTTAAAAAAGTTTAGGACAAGTTCATTGTTTACTACTTCTTTATTATGTTTTGAGAAAAATACTGTGGCATGATAGGGAGTGTGTTCATGAGATTTTCATAACCATTTGGGAAATACTGCTTTAGTGAGTTACCATAGACCAGTCTAAAGAAATACTGGATAGTTTTGGAAAATTTTCTCTTTAAAATACTTCCTGTGAAATAAAAATGCTGTTAATGGTTCCGTCTTCTCAGCAGGTAAGGAATTGTTTTGTTTTTAAGGTTTGCCTTCAAGCTAGATATGTGTTTCTATGAATTAATCACTTAATTAAAACAGGTGATATTGTTAATAAATATTTGAAAGTTTTTCAGAAAATAATAAAGAACTAAACAAATTTTTGGTCTAATTCACAGTGTTATTTCTTATTCATTAGTCGTTTCATTGAAGGCTTTCAGAGCTTTCACTATAGTTATGGAAAATGTTTCTTTAGAATTTTCAGCAACTATGTCATTTGTTTTTCTATTTAGAATCACTGGATGAAAAGGGATTGATTATACATAATATGTTGACCTAAATACGATTGGGGGGATTTATTTTCTAATTTTGGTTTTAATTTTATTGATAACTGCTCCTTGAGGCTGGAGCTTAACCAAAACTCTGATTGTGTTTCTTTGGTTCTTTTACTTTTTGGGTGCACAGTGCTGGGGATAAACCTTGTGCTTCAGCCATGCAACAAATGCACTTGACCTCTGAGCTGTATTTCCAACCTCCTCCCCTCCCCTTCTCTCTCTGCCCTTCCCCTTACTTCCCCCTTTCTCTTTTGCTTTTGATTCCCTTTTTGCCAGGTAATAAAACATCACCCATAAGATAGAAATGACCCTCCAATAAATTCTTATACCAGTTTTTTTTTGTAATAATGTTTTTTTCATTGACTATAACAGAAAGGAATATAGGAAGTCTTACCACTATTTTGTAATTTAAGAAGCTGTAATGAAACAATTTAGAGAAAATCAGGTAGGTGTTGGATTTCTGATCTTTTACAACATCCACCCCAAAGAGTGTTTTCTTCATGTTGATTATTTGCTTTATAATTTGTTTTTGTGCTTTTCTTTTTTTTCATTATAGCATGATCCTTTATTTATTTTTATTTTTTAAGATGATAAATATAATTAATCATTTCCCCTGAAATTATATATTACTGCCTTCTTTCTTGTATACATGCTGGGGGTTCCAGTACAGTTTGATTAAAAGTAAACAAGCTTTTCTAACTTCCAGAAATCTTCTCTACCTAGTTTTCTTTGAGCATTCTGGTTTTACTTCAGGCCTACAAACTGCTCTCTCCCCCCACAATGTTTTTTTTTCTTCTTCAGTAGTGAATTTGCTCTTTTTGTGAAATTGCATCTCTCTGTGATGGTGGAGTAGAGTTGAATAAATTCAATCAGATGTGGTTTATGGGCTGCCTCATGGCCAATGGTATCATTTCCCCAGGCTAGAGGACAGTTACTCCCCCTTTTAAACAGAGTACATTGCTGTGGTGCCCTGGAGGAGAGATTCTCTTCCTCCTGATTCTTTTGCAAAGGTGGTTCTTAGGAGTACAGCATCTGCATGGAGTAAGATACTTTCCTGCTGTTGCCAAATCTTCACTGTTTTTTCCCCCTAAAAGAATATTTCTAATAAAATAGAAACTGTTTTGCCAGCGTCTTCTGCCCCTTTTCCTCACTCTCACCCTGTTAAATAAAGATGAGGTTATTGTTGTGGAAAGTGGGTTGTTTCATCACAGTGGAAGTTGTCCAGATTGTTCATCTGCAATGGCTTGAGTTTGAGTCTGTTGTTCAGATTGTCCCCGTTAGTTACATACGTTCTTTAACTTGAGGTGCTTTTGGTGTTGATTTCAATTCTGTATATTAACATGGCAGGTCTACTGTTCTCACTTAGAATAACCATCTGTGAATTTTATAAGAATATGGATTCTATAAAATATTTAATGATATGGAAAAGATGCACTTTAGCTCTCCATAATTGTGATCTTCACTTAATCAGATGTGTTTTGCATAGGTAAAATATCATAATAGCCATAATTTTATTCAACTATTTCCTTTAAAATATTTTCATTAAAGGATATGATAGTCTTAAATATGTATTATGCCGTAAAAGAAAGTGGATCTGTACTGTTTACATTTAAACTGATTTTAGGAAAAGAGGTTTTAAGAATAATATTCAGATGGAAATAAACTTTTAATGGCCTATATTCCCTGTGATCCATTAAACTTGAAACCTACTTATCAAGGGTACAAATGTATTTTGGAACTATAAAGTGTAGGGAAAAAAATACATATGATGAGGTTAACCAGGGTAGGTGGAAAGGTGCCTCTCCCTGGGTAAGACAGGCAATATGTTAGAGAATGACTCAAATGTATATAATGACAGCACATTAGAATTATGCCCTCTTGAAATGTGGTATAGATACAGAATGAAATATTATTCAGCATTAAAAGAGAATAAAATCATGGCATTTGCAGGTAAATGGATGGAGCTGGAGAATATAATGCTAAGTGAAATGAGCCAATCCCCAAAGGCCAAATGCCAAATGATTTCTCTGATTTAAGGATGCTGATCCATAATATGCTGTGGTGGCAGGGGATGGGAAGATTAAATGATCTCTAGATAGGTCAAAGGGGAAAAGGGGAGGGAGGGAGAGGGAGAGGGCATAGGGGTAGGAAAGACAGTGGAATGTGATGGTCATCATTACCCCAAGTACATGTACGAAAACACGAAGGATGTGACTCTACTTTGTGTACAGCAAGAGATATGAAAAATTGTGCTCTATAGGTGTAATATGAATTGTAATGCATTCTGTTGTCAAATGAAAAATTAAAATTTAATAAAAAGAATTATGCCCTCTTAGAGCTGAAAGACACATAGATCATTTCTTGCAGTTGCCTTCTGTAACAGACTGGGAAATAAACCTACAGTGGTAGATTCCCTTAGGGTCTCTTCTGTAAAAGTAGTTAGTTTGTGGCAGAGCTCAGGTACCAATCTGGAATGATTGGCTTCTAGGTCAATATATTTCCAACTGTAAAATAATGATGATTTACCCAAGAAAGGGATTTGACAATCATTTGTGCTCTTCCAGTAAAGCCATGTGTTGTTATGACCAGAGGAGCAACAACTGTGGTGTATTTTCAACAAAGGCTTTAGAAACAAACCAGAAAACCTGCATCTACTTCTCTTTGTGAATGCATTGGACAGCTATCTCTGGATTATTACAGAGAAGTGAATGAAGAACTCATATCTTTGGTAGAAACTTATCTTATTCATCTTTATGTTTCCAGCACTAAGATACAAAGCTTCTAAAAAATAATGCTTCTGTTGAATCAATTTAGCTTCCACTAAATAATGATCATTGAACAAATGAATTGCACATCATTTAAAGTTATGAGACAGGATAGTAGGAATTTTCAAAAGAGAGACTTTTGTCAGTATTTAAATAGAATATTGTGCCAATTAAGGCAAGCAGAAGAGCATAAAAACCATCTATTATATTTTCACATTTTCTGTTCATTTGTCTTCAAGAGAGAGTGGGAGGGAGGATTATCTTTTCAGATGTGAAATGAAAATTTAGCAAGTAGTTTTTTCCCTTACGGAATAGACATATTTCTTGGTTTCATTATTTGTGTATTTCTAGTTAGTAGAAAGGAAAGGAGGAAAAGAAAAGCTTTTGAAGCTTTTGGAGAAAGGAAAAGCTCCTTCCTGGGATTTGATTGTGTTCAGTCTCCGTGGTGTGAAAGTCTGTGTGTGGATCTCAGTCTCTTGTCAGATTGAATAGTTCCTGTGGGCTAACTCTACCTGGACTCCCGTGCAAAAGAGGATGAAATAAAGCCCTTTGTGACAAGTTTTCCACTAAGTGAAATTCATTTTCAGTGTCGTTTGTATTCTAAGATGTTTATTTTAAATTGGTTCCCTTTAATACATAAATAAGTAGTGAATTGGAGTTATTGCAAACTCCTCATACTAGAGAGAATATTAAATTTCCATGCAAAGTAGGTGTGATATAGTTTGCCATTATTTAACCAACCAAAATGTAATTTGGTGTTCTTTTTTTGTCTTATTTTTTTAATGGAAAAAAAGCACACGAGCCCCTCAGCTTTCCTGTCTGTGTCCTCCAGTTTTTCCTTGCTCTTTCTCCAACCTCCTCACCTGCTACCTCAGAAGAGTTGCCATTTCTTCGGCTTAAGGTTGAGATCTCATCCTGTCTTGTTCTGTCAGCTGTTCTCCTTTCATCTTGATTCTTTTATTTTTTTAAATTCATGTTTAATTGTTAATGGGCCTTTATTTATTTCTATGTGGTGCTGAGAATCGAACCTAGTGCCTCACACATGCAAGGCAAGTGCTCTACCACTGAGCCACAACCCCAGCCCATTGATTCTTTCTTCTTTTTTTTCTAATGTGGTATTTGGTATATTTTTTTAAATGTATGTTTTTTATATATAATACACAAAATGAAGCTTAATAATGAAGCAGCCCTCCTCAATACCTACCACCCAGCCCAAGAACCCCAATACTTATACCTTGAAACAAATCAGTGAGCCCTCCTGGCCCCATTCACCTACACATGATACAACCTCGAACTCAGGTCTGTTCATCTTTGTATTCTTTTGCGTAGGTTAAAAGACATACCTTTAAAAAACAAAACCTTAGAAGAATGTGGGGTTTCTAATCTTAGTATTTGGTTATATCTGTAATTGTGTGAATATTAATTGATGAATATTGTTTATTCCAAGATAATATACTTAGTAAGATTTATGCATATTTTTGCCAATGTAGCAGGTCAATTTTCACTGCTGGATAATATTCCATTGTGAATGAAAACAATTTACTCACTCTCCGTTGGTGGACATTGGTGTTGTTTTCATCCTTGCCATTATTTATGATGTTCCTATGAACATTATTGTATATGTCTCCTAATAAATATGTTCAAGGTTTTCTTTTTCCTGAATATCCAGGTTCGATTCTCAGCACCACATATAGGTTATAGAAATGTCCAGCTTTATATGATAATGCCAAATTGTTTCCTAAACAGGCATTCTAATTTATATTTCCACTTGAGTGTATAGGAATTCTTCTTTTTTTTTATTGTTGGTCGTTCAAAACATTACATAGTTCTTAATATATCATATTTCACAGTTTGATTCAAGTGAGTTATGAACTCCCAATTTTACCCCGTATACAGATTGTTGTATCGCATCAGTTACCCTTGCTCCATAGTCTTGCTAACACTTATTATTGGCAGCCTTAAAGTTTAACAGATCCCTTGTAGTTTTTTTATTATATTGTCCTCGGGTATCAGCATTGTTCTAGAATGATAAGACCAGTTGGGAATGTCCCTGGCATTGCTGGGGTCTGGAAACATTTAAGATTAAAATTACCTGTTCTTTTTTCTTTAAAACTCCCTTGTAAACTGTGCCTGAAATTCTCTTACTGGGAAGTTTTTTTCTTTTTTTAAACAGAGTTTTATGTATTTCTTTTAGTTTCTTTTAATTTTTTATTATGAGGAATTTTGAACACAAAAATGTAAACAGGTAAACAATATTATAGTTAACTCTGAGTATCTCCATATTCAGGTCCAACAACCATCAACCCATGGTTAGTCCTGCCCCATCTTTAACCTTTATCCCCTTTCTCCAACCCATATTACAGTGAAAAAATTGTAATATATCAATTTACCTGTAAATATTTTAGTGTCTCTAAAACATAAAGACTCTTTACAAAATATAACCTAGTACCATTATCTAACCTTAAAAGAAATTTAATATCAAGAGGCAGCAGGTTTTGAGTTTCTAATTACCTGATAGATGTTATTTGTCACATGTAAGTTAATTATGTGTAATACATTTTAAGTTTTATTTTAAAATTTTTATATAAATTATACATACATAGAGATTGATTGAATTTTTTTTTGTATTATGGTCTGAACAATGTCCACATGATGTGGTTGGTTGAGGTGCCTAAGTGGGTATGGTTTTAGAATAGTTTAATGATTTCTGATTAGATTATTGAATTCTAGCCTGATTTTGTTGTCATGATATAATGTGTAAATTTCTTTGAAATTTACCAAGGCTTTCTTTATGGACTAATATGCAGACAGGTTTTTTAAATACTTCATGTTTGCTTGAAATGAATGTATATTTCTCCTAATATTGGTTGTGAAATTCTGAATTTGTCATTGGATAAGCCTTTTTAATCTTTGGTTTCTCTCTCTCTTTTTAATTCATCCTTTTCTGGAACAGATTGATCTGTCCTGTAGTTTCCCATCCTGTGCATATATTGTCATGAGCATCCCTATGGTGTAGTCTGAGCTATTCTTCTGCCTTCTTCAACCTCTGCATTTCCATACATTGAAAGTTGGATTTAGGTAGTGGTTACACTCAGATCTGACTTATTTTTCCAAGGTCATTCACAGGGTGATGATGGGCTCCTGGGCCACAAGATTGGTAGAAGTTGATTTTCGGTTTTTTTTTTTTTTTTTTTTTTGGTGTATGATGTTAACGGTAGTGATGTTCAGTGTCTTGATCTCTTAGTTCATTAAAAATTGCAAAATTGTGATCTAGTTCTACTATTCCTTCTTTGTTTCCTGACTTGAATACTTGTATTATTTGTTCATCCAGTGGTAAATGTTTATTTCTGTTTATTTGCTGGTTTTTAGTAAGTTTGTTCCATAGTATCATTTCTTTTGTATCAGTATAAGGTCAATGATTTAAACACATTTAATATTTTAATCCATGGAATTGTTCTCCTTACTGATGTGTAGATTGTCACATATTTATCTGTGAAGGTCTTTTCAAACTCTTTTGGCACCATTGTAGTGGTCTTTGATTTTTTTTTAATAATCTGGATGAGAATATGTTCCAGGCTCATGAAGTATATTTCTTCATCTCCAAGGAACCCCAATTCCTTTTAATGAGAAATGGTGTTTGGATACCACATGTTTCTATAGGATTGGACGAGAAAATATTTCATTATCATTTCAGTATATCCAGCTAATTTTAAGATAAAAATTTTTTGCTGATTGCATCATTACATTAAGGAATTAGTTTTTATTAGTAAGACATTGTTAATAGTGATTAAATATTTTTAAAAATATTTCAACTAGTGGCTAGTAGCTTTTGTTCTTTAAAATGTTAGTATTATCAAAGGTTTTTGATCCTAAACCTCAAGAAATAAAACCATGATGTTATTGATAACATCACTAAGTGGGATTTTAACAAATTAAAAAGCATCTGCACAACAAAGGATGTGTTTAAGAGGATGAAGAAAGAACCTGGGGAATGGAAGAAAATCTTTGCCAGCTATTCCTCTGACAGGAGTTAATATCCAGAATATACAAAGAACGTAAAAACTGTAACACAACACCTCTCCCCCAACACACACCAATAACCCAATCAGTAAACAGGCAAAAGAACTAAGTAGACTTTTCTCAAAAGAAGAAACACAAATGGCCAACAAATATATGGAAAAACATTCAACATCTCTATCAACAGGGGAATACAAATTGAAACTAAATGAATTTAGTTTAAATGAAATACAAGATTTCATCTCATTTAGTCAGAATGGCAATGATTAAGAATACAAATAATAATAGAGCTGATGAGATGTGGGGGGAAAATATATACTTACACATTGTTGGCAGGACTGCAGATTAGTACAACTACTTTGGAAAAGAGTGTGGAGATTCCTCAAAAAGCTAGGAATGGAACCACTATATGACCCAGCTGTACTTTTACCAGGAACTAAAATCAGCATATTAGAGCGATACAGCTACTACAATGCTTATAGCAGCACAATTCATAATAGCCAAATTATGGAATCTGCCCAGATGACTGGTAATAAATGAATGAATTTAGAAAATGTGCTATATATAAATGGAATTTCACTCAACCATATAAATGGAACTGGAGAATATCATGCTATGTGAAATAATCCAGACTCAGAAAATCAAGGTTTGATCCCAGCGGCTTGGGAGGCTGAAGCAGGAGGATCACAAGTTCAAAGCCAGCCTTAGCAATTTAGTGAGGCCCTGTCTCAAAATAAAAAATAAAAAAGGGCTGGGGATGTTGCTCAGTGGGTAAGTGCCCTGGGTTTAATCCCTAGCATCAAAAAAGAAAGAAAATCAAGGGTCAAATGTTTTCTGTCATGTGGAAGCTAGTGGAAAATGGGGAAAGAAGGTGAGGGGTAGAGGGCAAGGGATCATATCATAAACAATGGGAAGATTAGAGTGGAAGAAGGAGATCAAGAGGGAAGGAGGAGGGATTGGAAAGGAAGGAAATGCATAATGAATTTAACAAAATCAGTTTGTGTGTATATAAATATACCACAGGGAATTTCACCTTTGTATGTAGAAAGCACCAATCAAAAATAAGTGAGTGCAAGGAAGATGAATAGAGGAGAGGAAGGAGAATAGAAGGAGAGAAGAAGAAAGGGAGTGGGAACTGAAAGGGAGTAAGTCAAATTCCATGTTTGTACGATTTTGTCAGGTAAATCCAATGACTGTGTATAACTGTGATGCTCTAATAAAAAACTAGTTTTTTGATAGATTTTTAGCAGACATCTATAATATATTGGATTGATTTTAAATGCTGTTGCATTAACTAAATATATGTCATCACATTGAAACAAGATTGCATATAACCTAATTCTACTTATTTTCATAGACTTTAATAGTGGTTTACTAAATATTTCTTTTTTGTTGTTGTTGTAGGTTATTTTAGTATCTGCCAATAAATTGACCCGTTATATAGAACCATGCCAATTAACAGAAGATTTTGGTGGGAGTCTCACCTATGATCACATGGACTGGTTAAATAAGAGGCTGGTTGGTATATTATGATGAGATAAAATGTTAACTGCATGTAAATAAGACATTTTTGAAAACTTCATTGCTTGAATCAACTAAAATGTAGATTAGTATTCTTTTTTTGCAAAAATGGAAAGATACATTGCATTCCATAGTGTTTGTGGACAAATATTCTGGAATCACGCTCACTTGATTAGAAAGAATCCTCATGGCAGTTGCTGTGTACGTGATTTTCAGCAGTGCATTTCCTCTCTCCATGCCTCAGTTTCACATTTTCAATGTGGTAGATAATAATAGAATTGCCTCGTGAGACTGTGGGTAAGAAAAAATGAATATACCTACACTAAAGCATTTAGAACAGCACCCAGTATGATATAATAACACTATTAGCTATTATGGTTGCCATTAGTAGCATCAATAAAAGTTATAAATGTTTTAAGTAGAATAACAGTAACACAATATTTTCAGAAGTAATCTAGTCGAAGTACCATTTTCAGAGGATATTTAAACATCAATTTGAGTTGCCAGCTTGAGGAGCAGTTTGACACAATAAACTTTTCATTTCTGAAATGTGTCTTGTTTATCCAAACTTCTGAAATATGTTGTTGTGTTTCATATGACTTTGTTTTATTGAGCTATTGAGACAATAGTCTTCAAATTACATTATGTGCTAATTGTACTGGAGAATAATGACCTTTTGGTTATCTTTGGATAATTGTTTCTACTGTATTTGAATAGTGATATTAGACAATATTCATCCACTTTATTACATAGGTTTGAAGATTTGTCCAAATCCCTTTTTAGAAGTATTTGAAGAAATCATGTTAGAATTATAATGAATTTATTTTCATGTAACATGCTTACCTGTAAAACTCTAAACCACTGTGAACTGTTGATAGAATAAGAGGAAGAAATATCCAACTAGAATAAAAGCACTTGAACTGGATTAAGTAACATTATATAGTTACGAAATTTGGTGTTACAGATTTTCTCCAAGAAACACAAGGATAAAAATAAACTTGTCTGAATGAGGGATCAGAATAACTTCTTAATGTTCCTTTTTAAAAACCCCTTTTGCATTGAAACTGTTCACTGTTTAGGATGCGGCTTTGTGTTCTGTGCTTTCTTGTGATTGAACCGAATTGACTTCCTGGGAAGGAAAGGGAATCCTGGTTAATATTACGGCTCTTAACTGAAAATCCTATTGCATAATAATTTTTAAGACTATTCTTAGTATATTAATAAAATTTCATATTGTAGGTTTTTGAGAAGTTTACAAAGGAATCTACATCATTGTTGGATGAACTTGCTTTGATTAATAATGGAAGTGATAAAGCAAACCAGCAAGAGAAAGAAAGGTAAGTGGTTGGTGGTATGTAATTATATTCTTGCCAAGTTATGATTTGTCAGTTAAAAGATACCTGTAATGTTAGTGCAAGTTAAAAGAACTATGATAAACAAATTTCCACTCAGTCAAAATTGACGCACATACATATTTATGAGAGTTTTCTTTATACGTAAAACATACTCATTTGAATCAAAGTTTCTTTACAAAAGCCATTTCTTTTTTTGTGAATAGCAATATACTTCTTTTTCTGACACTGCAGAAAATATTAAGTTGCAAGAACATATTTTTGAAATAATTTTCTACCTTTTTTAGTTCTAGTCTTTCCCTGTAAAGAATATGAAAACAGTTTCAGCTTGAAATAAAATTATAATTTTATTTAAATACATTTGTGCTTAAATGCCTAACTTTTAAGAACTTCCTCCAGCCTTATAAAATATGTGATATTCATGAATTTAACTTAGGAAACTTGGTATTTTATGATACTTGTTGAAGTCATAATTAAGTTCTGTTGTTTAAATGTAAGTACCTAGATTTATCATTTTAACAGGTTTAACAGATTTATCATTGAACTTTACAACCTTGCCAGTATTCATTTTTCTTTTAATAGGTGAGTTCCTCTCTCCCTAGATAAAAAGCACTTAAGGAAGCAAATAACTGCTTCCAGTCTCTTGATTATTACTGGTCACTGGGATAATAATTTTTCATTAGGAAATTATTTTTACTTTTATTCTTTTTAAAAAATTTGTTGCTTTTATATATACATGACAGTGGAGTGTATTTTGACATATTATGCTTATTATGCTTACATGGAGTATTACTGCTCTAATTAGGATCCCATTCTTGTGGTTGTACAGGATGTGGGGTTTCACTCATCGTGTATTCATATATTCATGTATCTGATTCATTCTTCTATCTTTACTATTCCCATCTCCTTTCTGTTCCCTTCATTTCCCTTTGTCTAATCCAGTGAACTTCTATTCCCTTCCCTCTTCCTATAAACTTCTACCACTGTCCCTCACTTATTGTGTGTTAGCATCTGGATATCAGAGAGATATTTGGCCTTTTTTGTTTGTTTGTTTGAGATTGGTTTATTTTACTGGGCATGATAGTCTCCAGCTCCATCCATTTGCCAGCAAAAGCCATAAAGTCATAAAGTCTTTTTTATGGCTGAGTAATATTCCAGTGTGTGGTGTGGTGTGTGTGTGTGTGTGTGTGTGTGTGTGTGTGTGTGTGTGTGTATGTGTTTGTGTCATTTTCTTTATCCATCTGTTGAAGGACACCTAGGAAGGTTCCATAGCTTATTGTGAATTGAGTTACTATAAACATTGATGTGGCTGCATTACTTAGTATGCTGATTTTAAGTCTTTTGGGTGTAAACCTAGGAGTGGGATAACTGGGTCAAATGGTGGTTCTATTCCAGGTTTTTCTAAGGAATCTCCCTACTGCTTTCCAGATTGGTCGCACCAATTTGCAGTCCCACCAGCAATGTATGAGTGTACCTTTTTCTCCACATCCTTACCAATATTTACTATTATTTGTATTCTTGATAGTTGCCATTCTGACTGGAGTGAGAAAAATCTCAGTGTAGTTTTAATTTGCATTTCTCTAATTGCTAGAAACATTGAACATTTTTTCATATATTTGTTGACCATTCTTTTTCTTCTTCTTTGAAATGCCTGTTCAGTTCCTTTGCCCATTTATTGATGGGTTATTTGGTTTTTTGGTGTTAAGTTTTTTGAGTTCTTTATATATCCTGGAGATTAATGCTTTTTCTGAGGTGCAGGAGGCAAAGATATTTTTACCATTCTATAGGCTCCCTCTTCACATTACTGATTGTTTCCTTTGCTGAAAATAAGCCTTTTCGTTTCATACTATCCCATGTGTTGATTTTTGTTTTTACTTCTTGCGCTTTAGGGGTCTTGTTGAGAAAGTCCCTTTCTAAGCTGACGTGATAGAAATTTGGGCCTATATTCTTCTAGCAGGGGCAGGATCTCTGGTCTAATGTCTAGGTCTTTGATCTGCTTTGAGTTTCGTGATGAGAGAGAGGTATTAAATTTCATTCTATTATGTATGGGTTTCTTGTTTTCTTAGTTCCATTTGTTGAAGAGGCTATCTTTTCTCCCATGCATGTTTATGGGGCCTTTGTCTAGTATGAGATAAATATATTTATGTGAGTTTGTCTCTGTGTCTTCAATTCTGTACCATTGGCCTTCATGTCTGCTTTGGTGGCAATACCATGCTGTTTTTGTTACTATACTTCTGTAGTATAATTTAAGTTCTGGTATTATGATGGCTACTGCTTCACTTTTCTCACTAAGGATTGCTTTGGCTATTCTGGGTCTCTTATTTTTCCAAATGAATTTCATGACTCCTTTTTTCTATTTCTATGAAGAAAATCATTGGAATTTTAGTAGGAATTCCATCGAGTCTGTATAGTGCTTTGGGTAGTATGGCCAGTTGGACAGTATTAATTCTGCCTATCCAAGAACATGGGAGATCTTTCCATCTTCTAAGATCTTCATTTTCTTTCTTTAGTGTTCTGCTGTGGTTTTCATTGTTGTAGAGGTATTTTGCCTCTTTTGTTAGATTTATTCCCAAGCATTTTATTTTCTTTTTTTGATGATATTGTGGATGGGATAGTTTTCTTAATTCTCTTTTAGCTGATTCATCATTGGTGTATAGGAATGCACTTAATTTATGGGTGTTAATTTTATATCCTGCTACTTTGCTGAATTTATTTATGAGTTCTAGAAGTTTTCTAGTGGAGTTTTTTAATCTTCTAAATATAGGATCATGTCATCAGCAAATAGGGATAATTTGAGCTCTTCTTATTCTTTTCCCTTTAATTTCTTTTGTCTGTTCAGTTGCTCTGGCTGGAGTTGCAAGGACTATGTTGAATAGAAGTAGTGAAAGCGGGCATCCCTTTCTTGTTCCAGTTTTTAAAGGGAATGCTTTCAAATTTTCTCCATTTAGAAATGGGGTTTAGCATATGTAGCTTTTAAAATGTTGAGGTATGTTCCTACTATCCCTAATTTTTCTAGTGTTTTGAACATGAATGAATGCTCTATTTTCTCAAATGCTTTTTCTGCATCTATTAAGGTAATCATATGATTTTTATCTTTAATTCTGTTGATATGATGAATTACATTTATTTTATTAGGAAATTTAAAGGAATCAGCAGAGATCCTTGGATAGCTCCTTTGCTTGTAACCTTGAATATACAGTGGAACATTAATAAAAGTCTATCATGTTATTCTGTGAATCCAGATGTAGTCAATTACCTGAAATAATAAGGGCAGAGAGAGATAAGAGAATCTTAGTATCAATGCCAAATCTCAATTAAAACAGTCAAAATGTGAATACAAATAGCTTAAATATAAACCTAACTAAAGTTATCATAGGAAGTTACTACCCTGAGATGTCATATAAAAACATAAATATTTAAGTATATGATGGTGTATGTAACTATTACACAGTCACATATAGTTTATGAATTGAAAATGTCACACAAGGTGCTCGATTAAACATTAACCAAGTATTCTTGCTTTTAATTAGTTGGCCAGAAGAAGTTTAATATGTTTTAGTTATTTTCCCCAGAAAAGATGTTTGAAGAGGATGTCTATAGAAAATGAGTCCATGGTCAGGGAGGTTAGTGCTTTCAGTTAATTTTCCCTCCCTGAGAATGACTGTAAACTTTTCAGACTAAGCTCTGAGGAAGCACTGTAGCAGAGAAACCTGTTCATTGCTTCCTTAAAACTTTCCATGTGGTGATGGGAAGGAAGCCTTTTACTTGACCTCATCTTGTTCAGTGTTTTGAGAAACACTTTGGAAATGCTGGTTTACATGTCTACATGAAGTATTAAATAAAATCTTGTATTTGCCAACCCCTCCTCAATACACTCAAGTGTTAATGCTGTTTCTTTTATACCCAGATAATAAAGTCCTTCTCTTGCAAATTTTCATCAACCTCCTTTATGTTAATCTTCAGGAAGCCTCTACCTCCACAAGAGGGGAGGGCCTAGATCATTTGGCAGAAGGCAGGGTTTTAGCTCAAGACTGAACAGTTAGAGCATACAGCAGCATGATCCCTTTCTTTCCTCAAGCATCTCTTTCTCATATGTGTTTAAGAAAATAAAGGCAGAAGTCCAGCTGTATAAGAAACATAATTGGAATAGCAAAGAGAATATAATTGGCAGGACACACACATATACATGCAGTATCAGAAATATTTGAAGCTATGAAAAGTTGTGATAGATAAGTAAACTTCTTTTTGTTTTCCCCAGTACTGGGAATTGAACCCAGTGCCTTGTGCATGCTAGGCAAGTGCTCTACCACTGAGCTACATTTTAGCCCTTAGATAAGAAAGCTTTTGATTGAAGGATAGCTGCATACATTTTTTATGTTACAGTTCTGGGTGTCTATATAATTAGAAACTTCATTTTGAAACTAACGTTCAGTGGATTAACATGATAATGTATTCTTTTGGTATATTTTAAATAGTGCTGTATTGCACAATTAACTATATTTTCCAATTTGTATAATTTTATGATCTTAAAATTTTATGGTTTATCACATTGGTATTTCTTTTTTTTTTTTAAAGGGGACACTCCCCAATCCCACTGTTCTTTTTTTTTTTAAATATTTATTTATTTATTAGTTATTGGCGGACACAACATCTTTGTTTGTTTGTGGTGCTGGAGGATCGAACCCGGGCCGCACGCATGCCAGGCGAGCTCACTACCGCTTGAGCCAAATCCCCAGCCCCCACATTGGTATTTCTCTGGCTGCTAGAATTTAATTTTTCTTTCTAATATATTTCCCTGTGTTTAAGAAATAAACATGGTGGAAATGGAATACTTGTGTACCCATTTTGATAATACATGTAAAGGGATCTCTTAAGTTATATGAAAATACTATAACTTTTAAAAAGAAGCATTTTTGGTGTTTTCCAGATCTGTGGATTTAAACTTTCTTCCATCAGTTGATCCTGAAACAGTTCTTCAGACAGGTAAGATGAAAACATATGTATTACTGATACTAATTCAATAAACCAATTATTCATTAAGTAGACATTGTCAGCATCTATGTGGTACATATTGTAGGAATTTGATGGGAAAGTCTTTATTTGTTCTAGTTTGTTATACATGGCAGTGGAATGCATTTCAATTCATAGTACACAAATGGAGCACAATTTTTCATTTCTCTGGTTGTACACAAAGTATAGTCACAGCATTCATGTCTTTATACATGTACCTAGGGTATTGATGTCAATCTCATTCCACCATTTTTCCTTCCTCCATATCACCTCCCTTCCCTCCCTCCCCTTTACCCTATCTAAAGTTCCTTCATTCCTCCCATGCTCCCCCCACCCCTATTATGGATCAGCATCCACTTATCAGAGAAAACATTTGGCCTTGGGATTTGGGGGATTGGCTTACTTAACTTGGCATGATATCCTCCAATTCTACCCATTTACCGTCAAATGCTGTGATTTTATTCTCTTTTAATGCTGAGTAATATTTCATTGTGTATATATACCACAGTTTCTTTATCCATTTATCTATTGAAGGGCATGTAGGTTGGTTCCACAATTTAGCTATTGTGAATTCAAAATAGCTAAATTGTGGTGCTATAAACATTGATGTGGCTGCATCACTGTAGTATGCTGTTTTTAAGTTCTTTGGGTGTAAACCGAGGAGTGGGATAGCTGGGTCAAATGGTGGTTCCATTTCAGGTTTTCTTAGGAATCTTCATACTGCTTTCCAGATTGGTTACATTAATTTGCAGTCCCACCAGCAATGTAAGAGTGTGCCTTTTTTCCCCACATTCTTGCCAACTCGTATTGTTATTTGTGTTCTTGATATTTTCCATTCTGACTAGAGTGAGATGAAATCTCAGTGTAGTTTTAATTTGCATTTTTCTAATTGCTAGGGATGTTGAACTTTTTTTCATATATTTGTTCATTGATTGTATATCTTCTGAGAAGTGTCTGTTCAATTGTTTAGCCTATTTATTGGGTTATTTGACTTTTTGATGTTAACTTTTTTGATTTCTTTTTATAAATCCTGGAGATTAGTGCTCTATCTGATGTGCATATGGTAAAAATTTGCTCCCATTCTGTAGTCTGTCTGTTCACCTCACTGATTGTTTCTTTTGCTGAGAAGAAGCTTTTCAGTGTGAATCAATCCCATTTGTTGATTCTTGATTTTATTTCTTGCACTTTAGGAGTCTTGTTAAGGAAGTAGGGGCCTAATCCAACATGATAAAGATTTGGGCCTACCTTTTTCTTCTAGTCTAATTCTTAGGTCCTTGATCCACTTTGAGTTGAGTTTTGTGCATGGTGAGAGATACGGGCTTAATTTTATTTTACTGCATATGGATTTCCAGTTTTCCCAGCATCATTTGTTGAAGAGGCTATCTTTTCTCCAATGTATGTTTTTGGCACCTTTGTCTAGTATGAGATAACTGTATTTATGTGGGTTTGCTCTGTGTTCTCTATTCTGTACCATTGGTCTACAAGTCTGTTTTGGTGCGAACACCATGCCATTTTTGTTGGTTGCTTTATAGTATAATTAAAGTCTGGTATTGTGATGCCACCTACTGAACTCTTTTTGCTAAGGAAGAAGATTTATGTCTTATCATAAAGATTTCTTTGATTGTTCTGGGTCTCTTATTTTTCTAAATGAATTTCATAATTGCTTTTTCTATGAGGAATGTCATTGGTATTTTGATTGGAATTGCATTAAATCTGTATAGTGCAGTATGGTCATTGTGACAATATTAATTCTGCCTATCCAAGAACATGGGAGATCTTTTCGTCTTTTAAGGTCTTTTTAAATTTCTTTCTTTAGCATTCTGTAAGTTTTCATTGTAGAGGTCTAAAACTCTTTCATTAATTTGATTCCCAAGTATTTTATGTTTTTTTTTTTTGAGGCTACTGTGAATGGGGTCATTTTCCTAATTTCTCTTTCAGAGGATTTGTTACTGATGTACAGAAATGCCTTTGATTTATGGGAGTTTTTGCTGGGACATATTTTTAAACTGCTTTTTGGTGTAACCTAATAATACTATGTTAACATACTGTATAATATTTTAAAAATTGATAATGATAATTTTTCTTCCTCTCAAAATGTTGAGATTTATTTCCTATTTTGCAATATGGTGGTGAAACTTTCTGTTTCATTACATGGCTGTGAGAATTATTGAATATTCACCTTGTACCAGGTACTGTGTTTTCATCTTTCATTCTCCTGACAACCTTCTAAGATAGTTTTATTCTCTCTACTTTGTACTTGATGAAGCCAAGCCTTAGAGATACAAACAAACAAACAGAAAACTTGTACAAGATCAAATAAGCTTGAATTCTATCCATAGCTCAAAATTAGGGTATATATGTGTATTGAGAATTGTAATGCAAAAAAAAAAGAGTACATGTATAATGGCATAATTTGGCATAAACATACTTTATATGCAGAGTTATGAAAAATTGTGCTGTATTTGAGTAATAATGAGTGTAATGCATTCCACTATTCTCATGTATTTAAGAAAAAAACAGGTCTAAATGCAGAGGCAATAACCCCTTAGCTGTCTGCAGTGACCTTGCACAGTGAGTGCTCTGTGGAGCTTGCCATGTGTGTTCTACCCATAGATCCATAGTTGTTATGTCACACATTCCAGGAGAAAAAGTTGGAATTCTTCCCATTGGAAATACCACAATTTTATTTCTATCCACTTTTTCCAATAATAGCTCATAATTCTAGTCTGACTGTGGGACAGGCACTCTTCTAAGCACTTTATTTATGTTAACTCATTAATTCTTTACTACAACCCTGTGAAGTCTATACTGTTATCATCCCAATATTAAGAGGAGGAAATGGAAGCACAAGAAGGTTAAGTAATTTTTGCAGGTTATTCACCCAGTAAATGCTAGAGTTGGGATCTTAACCCAGACAGTGTGCTTTCAGAATATGTTCTTTGAAATAATGATGTCGTGCCGTTTCTCTAGTGGAAGTGGTATCAAAAGGCCAACATTAAGGGTAACAGTTGCCAAAGTAGAAAAAAATAAATGTGTTCTGATATCATGCTTTTGATTTTATATACGGAGATTTGTGCAAAGAGTTAGATGTGTTTTAAACAGGTGTTTCTCCAGTTTTAAGATGTGATGAGGAGTAATAAATTTTGAATATCTTTGTTGTAACTCTGTTGTCCTAATGTTCAATGTGTCATAGATCTTACTTCCCTAGAGAACAAAGAAATACTTGTACCCTCTGAATTATGCTTAAATGTTAAAACAGACTACCAGTTCTACTCTATATTTAAAATTTAATTCCATGTATATGTTTGATATTTTGAAAACTGCTTATTTTAAGACATTGAATTAAGAAACTATTTTTTTTTGTATCAGGGATTGAACCCAGGGGTACTTAACCACTTTAATATTTTATTTTAATATTTTATTTAGAGACAAGGTCTTGCTGAGTTTCTTAGGGCCTCACTAAATTGCTGAGGCTGGCTTTGAACTTGTGATCTCCTGCCTCAGTCTCCTGAGCCGCTGGGATTATAGGTGTGCACCACTGTACCTGGTGAATTAAGAAACTTCTAAAATTTGTATTTTAAAATTAATTTTATATGCCACTGAGTCTTTTTTAGGTGCTATTAACTCTTAAGATAGAGATTATAAAGTATAATGTGGAGAGGTTTAGGAAATTTTGTTTACTTATTAATTTAGAGATTGGAAATAGCTCTCTTTCTGTATATTGAAAGTCATTTAAAAAGTCATATTTTACTGAATTAAAAGTAAAAGAATTTAAATATCATGTATTGTTTGGTACCAAAATAACAGAATCATTTTATCCTGGAAAAATAATCTTTACTTTTAAAATTGTGCATATATTTACAGCTTTTGTTGTAAATAAGTGGATTTAGTTGTAAATGAGTTGATTTCCTACATGAGCTTGCTATAATTGAATCACATTCAATGCAGTTCTCACACGAGTATGTTTTATGATTCACAGTTAATATGTTTGGAGATTTTACAGAGATTATTTATAATGAAAATTTTATTTATGCTAATCATACATCTGTTTCATTGTCAACTTTTAAGTGTTGTGATGAGATATTAATAGGGATCAATACTGAAATCTTATATAGCTTGGATTAATATCATCATACAGAAATCCCAGAGTATAATTCTGCCCTGTCAGAAAACATGATTGATTGGCATAGTGTTCTAAGTAATAAATCCACCAAACACAAGAATGTGATAGATAAAACATACAGAAATTATATATCACCATATATATGCTATACTATATTTTCTGTTACATAGCATATATCTATAGCATATGTATTTGTGATATATGATAGGGCACTTTAATATTAATTTTTTTGTATATATATATATGTATTTATATGCACATGTGCAATTTTTCTATTTACTGTGATTATAATTTTCTTCTTTGTATTTTACTGCTTATGACCTAGAAGATATATAGGTGGATAGTTTTTAAAAACAAATTGTATTTCCTTATGGGTATTAATTACAAGTATCTTTTATTTGTAAAGGGCATGAATTATTATCCGAATTACAGCAGCGTCGATTTAATGGCTCTGATGGCGGGGTCTCGTGGTCTCCTATGGATGATGAACTGCTTGCGCAGCCACAGGTTATGAAATTATTAGATTCACTCCGAGAGCAGTACACCCGCTACCAGGAAGTATGCAGACAGCGTAGTAAGCGCACCCAATTAGAAGAGATTCAGCAGAAGGTGATGCAGGTAGGTATCTGATTGGATTATATCTAACCCTTTCATTCTAAATGTTTTTTTCCTGATAATTTCTATTTTGTGACTTTTACTAAGAATTATTTATACTATATAGAGAAATATATAGACATTTCAAACTGGAATTCTAAAAATATTTTATCTTTTTATATATAGTATTTAGATTAAAGTCATATTATTTCTTCAGTGATGACATTGAGCATTCAGCTTACTCTAACACAATGAGTTTTAAAAATAGGTAGTTGGAAACATGATGAGTGCTTTCAGAATTCTTGCAATAAATAATATCTGATTATTGATATTTGATTTATTCTCTTTTTTTTGGAGGGGGATGTACCAGAGATTGAACCCAGGGATGCTTAACCATCAAGCCACATTCCCAACCCATTTTTTATTTTTTTATTTTGAGACAGGGTCTTGCTAAGTTGCTTAGGGCCTTGCTAAGCTACTGAGGCTGGCTTTGCAATTGCAATCCTGCCCTAACTGTGCCCAGCTGATTTCTTCTTCTTCTTTTTTTAAATGAGTATTTGTATACTCATGTTCTCTTAAAAAAAAAAAAAAAAACAACATTTTTTTTTCTTTTTTTGTAGTTGTAGATGGATGGACAGAATGCCTTTATTTTATTTATTTTTATGTGGTACTGAAGATCAAACCCAATGCCTCATACATGTTAGGCAAGTGCTATGCCATTGAGCTACAGCCCCAGGCCCAGTCCCCTGATTTATTTTCGATTTCCAATAACTTACTAGTTTTTTTTTGTTAATTTGATAATTATGATGAGTTTTTTATTCTTAGAAAATATAAATGTAATATAAGTAATTCTAATATTAAATGTATTGTTTTATACAGAAAATATTAAATGTATTTATTTCCTAAGAAATTTTAGTTCTCTTTAAAATTGAGTTGTATAAGAAATGTAGGCAGGAATGCTCAAACTCAATACTAAGGAAAGACATTTATGTTCTTTTGATTACATTGGATTTTTGTCTGTTTTGTAATTAAGAAAATAAAATCTTTAAATATTTAACTTAAAAAATGCAAATTAAAAATGTCCCAGTTTTTTATCTAAATTAATTAGGTAAATATTTATTAAGTGCTTATTAAATAGAGGGGATAGTGCTAGACATTATATAGGACATGAAGGTAGACTTGGTTTTTGCTGTTAATGTTTAAGGGGCAAAAATGTGAAATGTCACAGGACATGGCTGAAGTGCCGTGCCATGGGCATTTATAGAAGGGATTATTTCTCTGGCTCTGGGCAATCTGGGAAGAGTTAGTGGGGAAAACAAAACTTAAGCTTGTCTCCAAGAATATATAAGATTTTATTCTGCAGTGATGGCTTTGAACAACTGGCATTTTGGGCTGTAGATCTGTGGTAGAGCACTTGCTTAGCATGTGTGAGGCACTGGGTTCGATTCTCAGCACCACATAAATAAATAAAGGTCGATTGACAACTAAAAAAAAAAGATTTGCATTCTGTGGAGGATAAAGAATAGCATGAGTAAACAGCTGCTTGAAATCCTAAGCCTTGGCACAGAGGGGATTGATGGCCTTTTCACCATACAGCATGGTCAGAAAGGTAGTCTCCATCCCATACCTAAGACTTGCTCTATCTGTCTACTTTCTTTACCCCCTTCTTCTCTTCCTTTTTTCACTAATTGAAATACGGATAATAACAGCTCTTTTAAAAGTCTAGTGTTTGGGGGAAGAACCCAGTATTCAATTAATAGTAGCTGTTTTTATTTCTATTGAACTAGTTTCTACTCTCGATATTAACTGCAGTTGTTAGTGGACTTTTTCTGTAAAGGGACTAAGATTTAGGCTTTGTGACCAGACAGTCTTTGCTGTAGTTACAGCCGCTTAGCTCTGCTATCATCGTGCAAGAATAGACATAGTATTGTGTAAATGAAGGTACAGGGCCTTTCCCCAATAAAACTTTATGTACAAAAACAGGTGGTGGGGCAGAATTGGCCTGCAGGCTACAGTTTGCCGACCTCTGAACTAGAGTATCAAGATGTCATAGGAAAAAACAGTTGAAAGGAAGGAAGGATCATGAAAATGTTGAATTCCAGGCAAAAATTAAGGCTTGAGGCCATGGATAACCACATATAAACTTGATTTCTGGGGATACTTTAATTTATGCAACTTTTTCTGTGTTCTCATTTGTAAATTAAAGAACGGTTCCTATTAATTCAAGTAAACTTTGGCTAATTCGTTTGAGATTATCTTTGAAAACTACAAAGAAGAAATAGCATAATGGTATAAAACTCAGATTTTGAACCCATGTTACCTGGGTCTACCCTCTTCTACTTTTAAGCACCTTCACCTTGGGAAGAATGTTCCATGCTCTAGTTTTCTCTTTAGTCAACAGAGAATAACAACAATATCATCATTGACTATAATAGCTATTTAATAAGACTGTTGTGGGATTTATAAAAGATAGTCTTTGTAAAGTGTTTACTGCTGGATATTTATTCTAGACATTGCTATAGGCAGAGAACACAGGTGATAGGATTCATCCAGCGTTTATGCTTTGGTAAAGTGGAACAAATGGCCATGACAGAAAGTCAAGGACACAGGAGTTAATGTGTTAGCAAGCACATTTTTGAAATGATGGGCCAGCTCAATTGGATAAAGCAGTTGGAGAAGGGAAATAATGATGGTGATATTTATGATAATAGTAATAATGGTAACAAGATTATTATTTTAAAAAATTAAACTTCTGTTAAAGAATGAATTTTTATTTTTTAAATACATGACAACAGTGGAATGCATTACACTTATTATTACTCATATACAGCACAATTTTTTGTGACTCTGTATATAAAGTATTTCACGCTAAATTATGCCATTATACATGTACTCTCTTTATTTTTGCATTACAATTCTTAATATACATATATACCACAATTTTTCATATCTCTGTTTGTATATAAGGTATGTTGACACCAAATTCAAATCTTCATACATGTATTTTGTATAATGATGACCATCACATCCCACCATCCTTGCTATTTCCCCTTCTCCCTCCCTTTCTCTCCCACCCCTCTTCCCTATCTAGAAATAATCTTCCTTCTATGCTCTCCCTCCCTACCCCACTTTGAGTCACCCCCCTTATATCAGAGAAAACATTCGGCATTTGTTTTTTTGGGATTGGCTAACTTCACTTAGCATAATCTTCTCAATGCCATCCATTTACCTGCAAATGCCATGATTTTGTTCTTTTTTAGTGCTGAGTCATATTCCATTGTGTATAAATGCCACATTTTTTTAATCCATTCATTCACTGAAGGACATCTAGGTTGGCTCCATAGTTTAGCTATTGTGCATCGTGCCACTATAAACATTGATGTGGCTGTGTCACTGTAGTATGCTGTTTTTAGGTCCTTTGGGTATAGTCCCAGAAGAGGAATTGTTGGGTCAAATGGTGGTTCCATTCCCAGATTTCCAAGGAATCTCCATACTGCTTTCCAAACTGGCTGCACCAGTCAATCAATTGGAACATTAGTGGTCACCATGCAGTGTTTTCCTATATTCCTGTTTTCATAGATGTCAACTTAAGGAAAGATTTTTTTTTCCCCTCGCCAAAATGGTTACTTAATATTTTTTTTTTTTTTAGAGAGAGAGAGAGAGAGAGAATTTTAATATTTATTACTTAGTTTTCGGTGGACACAACATCTTTGTATGTGGTGCTGAGGGTCGAACTCTGGCTGCACACATGCCAGGCGAGCGCACTACCACTTGAGCCACATACCCAGCCCCAAAATTTAACTGTATAATTGATGATATGCTGATCACATGGTATGAGCTATACCATCTCCTGGCTTGCAAATTTGGGGAAAATGTAAAAATTTTTTGTTTATATAAAGGTCATCATTAAATTGAATATCTTTGTTTATGTTAAATTCGTAAAAATTGAATTACTTCAGATTTCTTTGTTCAGTAGCTTGTCGCTAAAAACATTATTCAAGAGGAATCCATAACTCTGATAAACTAGGTGTTAGGTAGTAACGTGATAGTTATCAGCACTTATTCCCTACAGTTCAAAGTGGCAGCATCAGACTTCATGTAGTATGCAAGAGTTTTTCATACTGCTGCTGCTGTGGCAGTTAAAAATTATATTTCACATGCTTTTGGCTGGAAGACAATGACACTTCACTGAAATGTGATATTGTTATTCCCATTATTTATTATGGCAGTAATTACCACCAGCACTGCAAATGTTATTTCTAGAATCATTCATGTGCTTTTCTTCTGTGTAGAGAGGAACTGTAGATGCAAAATTAGATACACTCTGAGTATGTAGCTAGAGGCTGTATTCTCAGACCCCATGCCATTTTTGTGGGACAAATCCTTAACATTTGCTTGACACATCATTTTGGCTGGTTTGACCTTACATACTTCCAAATATTCTCTCATGCACTCTTTAGAAATCAGCCTGGCCATGAAAGAATAGTGGATAGTCACATTTTTGGCCTGTGCAAATATTTGTCATGGTAGATTTTAAGAACACATCTCCAAGGTTATACTTTGCATATAAATGTAACCATTCCAGGGGTCACATTGTTATGAATTGGATACAGAACTGTTTTTTACAGTAAATTAATATTCAGATTGAGCAAGATGTTGTGTTTGAAATTAAGTTTTATATAATAGTTGTTTGGCAAGCTACCATCATTAATGCATTTAAATAAACTTGTTTACTGGGGCATCCACCTCAATTTGCATTATTTTTATTAGAAATAGTTACCCATTTACTGGGTCTACATTACTGATGATGCATACTAAGGGAAATTATTTTCTGCATACATTAAAACTATATGGGTACTTGACTATGTAACAGGGTTTTTGTGCCAAGATGTCTTTGTTAAGTATACTTAAAATTTACTTTTAAGTTTGTGTTTCTTCAAACTTTCATTCTGTCTTAAGTCCTTTTTGTGCTGCTATAACAATACCTGAAACTAAATCATTATAAAGAACAGATTTATTTCTCACACTTCTGAAGGCTGGAAAGTCCAAGGTTGAGAGTTGCTTCTGGCAGGGTCTTTTTGATGCATCATCCTACTGTAGGAGGTATAAAGGCAGCAGAGCATGAGTGTGGGATGAAAAAGAAAAAGAACACATGTGCAGGAGTCAGCCAGCCACACTTGCCCCTGTAACACACCTACTCTCAGGATAATGACATGAATCCATTCATAAGGACAGAACCTTCATGACCTAACCACCCCTTCAAGTTCCTGCCTCTCAACGCCATTTCATTGGGGACTAAGTTTCCAACACATTCAATCCCTAACATCATTTTTTTCCCTAATATATTTTTTCCCAAGTTATATTAACTTGCTTTTTTAGTTTCTAGAGTATTCTAAAATCAAAGTTTACATGTTTGGTGTTAATAATTTATTACTAATGAGTTAAAAATCTTAAATGCCTTCATTACTTTTAGAATTTAGATATTTCTAGTGAAATAATTATTTAAAATACCTAAATTCACTTCATCTCATTTTATCTCAGTGTGTCCATATCCATGCTCAAACATGTAGTGATAAATGAGAAATAACTTATGATCAAAAGGAAAATGGAAAATTGTTTAAAAATGTTGATGTAAGCTTCCTTAAAGCTTACTCTTTTTTATTTCCATATTTTAAAGTGTTGGATACCGTAGTTAGTTCAGGGACTTCCTTGAGAACCCAGGGATCTGATTGGAAAATGCAGATGTGAGAAAAACAAGAAGCTAGGCTACAGAAAACCTGGGAAAAGCAGAGGCTGGCAGCTATTAGTGTCTACTGCTCTGAGTGCTGAGTATCTTACATACAATGACTGGTATAACCCTGTAAGGTGGGCATCACTAACATCATTTATAAGGTGAGGAACAAAAGTTTTTGGACTAGTGGGAGCAGAGCCAGAATTCAGCATTTAGATTCATGTGTAGTACCTCTCTAATACCAAACTGTTCATCTGTCTCTTT
The DNA here is from genome assembly GCF_045843805.1 of Urocitellus parryii. Lineage (NCBI taxonomy): Eukaryota > Metazoa > Chordata > Mammalia > Rodentia > Sciuridae > Urocitellus > Urocitellus parryii. The sequence goes on along the minus strand of NC_135531.1, from coordinate 231,145,172 downwards.
TGTGAAAGAATGATATGACAGGCTAATAGACACAGGATGTTAGTACCATGCCCTTCTGAAGACAGCGCATATGAAAGGTTAAAAAAGAAAAAAATGGAGATGTTGAAGGACAAGCCAACCTTTGCATTCTAAAGAGCATCTGAGGATAGCTTGCCTATGAATTTGACACTCTGAAAATATAGTTTAACCAAGAGAAAGTTCCACTACTTAGGGCTATTCCAGTGAGTCAACAGTTCTATCCTTTGACTCTTGTTTTTGAGTTTTTTTTATTATTATTATTTTGTTGTCATTGAATGCAAGAAGTTCTATATCAGAAACCTGTCATAGGAAAATGATACAGAATTAGAGAAAATACCATATGTAATTGCTATCTATTTTTTTAATCACATTGCTTAGAATTGATGTAGAGTGGAAACACTTTAAATGTCCAACAATAAGAATGTAGCAGATATAATGGTTATTTAAGGTACCATATTTCTTAGTGCCTAATATTGGTTGGTTGAGTGGCTGGCTGGCTGGTTGATTAGATGGGAGAGAGGCAGGCAGACAAGCAAATAGGTTGATATTCTTAAAAAAGAGACTCTTGAAATCACTGAAAATTGTAATAACTGTAGCCACTTGGAAACTCATTAGAGTATGATAGTTTAATGATAAGTGAAAAAATACAGGATAGAACTTACACTCTGAGAACTGACTGTAGCAACCCAATCTGGAGTAGTATATGAAAACTATGTGAAAAATTAATGGAAGAAAATACACATGATTGTTTTTTATAATGTCCTTTCATATAATTATAAAAAATAAAGATGTGTGTACTGTTAGGTTTAAAAACAAGACAATGTAAAGCTGGTGATATGATGGAGTGCACTGTGGGGCTACTGGTTGTGTTGACACAGTTCTAAGGCAAGCCTGTCCATGCAGACCCTCTTAGTAAACTGCCTTCACTCCTTGGGAGTTATCATGAGTTTAGATTTAAGGCATAAATCTAAACATTACATATATTTTTGAATTTCTTATTCTTATGTAGCAACAGGTAAATTTCGGCAGTAGTGTTTTCTTTGGTTAAAATTTCTTCATGGGATGATTGTGTGTGAAGACTTAACAAAAATTTCACTCTGTCTGCTGAGTATTTGTTCTTTGCCTAACTGTCTAGCTCTGCGCTCCTGAGAACCTGATAAAAATTGAAATGTCACCTATGTTATCAGGTGGTATTGCTTATAGTAAAAATTACCCCAGTTCTGGAACTGGGAGAACTATACTATTTGATGGAAGGCAGAACTGGGGACATCCATGAATTCAGTTGACACTCATAATGGGTGTGGCCCTGAGGGATGTGAACTTTTCATGCTGGAGTGACTCCTGTGTCTCTCCCATGTGGACAGAAAAGGGACTTGGGAGAAGAGGAACTCCTAAAATGCCACCCAGGATCAACTATAGCTATACGCCTTCCCCTCTATCCTGGGTGGACTGGAGCTGGTGGGATTTCTTATGGGTCTGAATGTTTAGTTGATCCTAAGAAAGCACCTAAAAGGTATTATAATTCTGTAGTTAGTTTTTAAATTTTCTTTTCAAAATGAGAAAGTAGTATTTTAGCTTTTGTTAGTTCATTCAATTTTTTTTTTTCAGTGCTTAGGGAAGAACATTAGACCAGATCACACAGGTTTTAGTCCTATTTTTTTTTTTTTAGTAATGGGTTATGTTACCTTGGGGAAGTCATTTAGTCTCCCTGAAACTCAATTTTCTTAAGTGTTAGATAACCTTGACCAATGTCATTTCTGATTTCCCTTTCAACTCTAAATTCTGTAGTTTTCTGATTGTCTTATCATAAGTTGATTTTTAATCCTCTTTTATAGAACCGTTCCAGATTTCTTTTTAGCTAGACACATGATCAGATAACTGAAAGCCTAAGACTACAGTGTACATCTTTCAAAGTGTAAATTTTGGAAATGTCATAACTGTGTAATTCCGAAAGAAATGTTTATTACTTATGTAGTAGAACTTAAAGAATTTCAGTTTAAAATACTTAAGGAATTTGGGGGAGAGAAAACCAGTTAGACTGAAAATTTGAAAAGCCTTTGATTATTCTAAAATTTCATCTCAACTTTCATTTACAGGTTGTAAACTGGCTGGAAGGACCTGGATCGGAACAACTGAGAGCCCAGTGGGGGATTGGTGACTCTATTAGGGCTTCCCAGGCCCTACAGCAGAAGCATGAAGAGATTGAGAGCCAGCACAGTGTGAGAGGCTTTTTCCTCTGCAAGTTACAGTGCAGTTATTCTTGTGCATAATTAGCATAGGTGGTACTAAGTGCTAAGCTGCTGTTAACTTTGTATAGGGGCCTAGAATACAGTTTATTGAATCCTTACAGGTTATAAGTTTTCATTTTGACCACTTAGTGTATGTTAATTCGAAGGTTGGTTTAGGTTTTACCTGCAATGCAGTTTCATTATATTGTTACTTCTCTAACACAGTGTAGATGAAATTTTAAAAGCTATAGTGATGGAAAAAAAAAAGTACAAAAATAGAGCCTTCATCACTAGTCCCTCCAATAGAAAAGTCTGTTCTTAAAATCCTAGAGGAAGGCCCTTCCCTACTTCTTTGGGAGCATGCTGTACAACTAAATGCTGGGAATACCACCAGGACTGCGGCCTTACACACAGCTGATGGAGAGGGAGTACAGAGGAGGCAGAGTATCTTTCATTCTCTGTGCATTTAGGAGTCACATTTGTAATTGTGAAGAGGATAATTAGACAGATCACAGGTATAGATTGGGAAATAAATCAATCCTTATTCAGATTATAGATAAAATTGTTCAAGAGAATTTAAAATGCAACAACTTGAAATGTGGAAGAAACAGATGTTTATTAAGCTCATGCTTGGTTATAGTTAGTTCTCTATGTGGAGAAAGTAGTCATATAGTTTGTAGATTAGGTAGTTCATCCCCCCTCCCTGAAGCCATATTACTTTTTATGGTAATTTTAAATATATTAAATACAAAATTGGAAATATAAAATTTGATCCATTAAATTCTATCTCCTTGGTCTATCCATCTTCAAAAATCGATCAGTAATAGTGTTAAACTCTGGAACAGGTGAGTTTGAAGGGTCATTGGAACATTATATTTTCACAATGTGTTTCTTTACCCATCAATTCCTCTACTTGAAGTGGTAATAAAAGTTGAACAGTTAAGAAATATATATTTTACATAAGTATGGTTAAAGAATAAATAATATTCTTTGCAAATAAATTTGAGTAAATCTCATCTGTATTAGAGCTATATTTTAATGATATCTAATAATCATTTTATTTTTAAGGAGATACATTCTGTTTACTTTCCTCATATTGCTTTTTTTAGTAATCTTTCTCCAATTAGGTTTTTTTTTTTTTTCCTCCCCCAGTCAGGCTTAACTGTCAGTGGCACTGGCCAATAATCTACATAACATAGCCTAAAGGAGTTGTAGTCTAGCTGAGACAATAATATGTAGAAAGAGCTATCACAAGATTTGGAAATCATATAAAGATGGTACATAGGTAGTCTAACATTTCTAATTAGTACTTGTAAGAGACTTGAAAAAATGAAATCCTGGGGCTGGGGTGGTGACTCAGTGGTAGAACACTTGCCTAGCCCATGTGAGGCACTGAGTTTGATCCTCAGCACCACACAAAATAAATAAATAAAATAAAGGTATTGTGTCCATTTATAACTAAAAAAAAAAAATCCCATGTAGTTTATCCATTTCACAGGTTCCAATATGGTTCTTCGTTTTATGGTAAAAAATTAGAATAATTTATATTTAATTTATAAACCCTGTTCCTGAAGTTATGATCTTTTAATTATCTTATACTTTAAAAAATATTTTTTATTGTATGGACATAATACTTTTATTTATTTATTCTTAGGTGGTGCTGAGGATTGAACTCAGTGCCTCACATATACTAGGCAAGTGCTCTGCCACTGAGCTACAGCCCCAGCCCTCTCTTAGGCTTTTAAAATACCATTACACTGTTGATATTTTTTACATGGATTATGATTTATTTGATTATTCTGGATGGAACATGTTACTGTAGTATAGATGGTTTCTATAATTTGTTTCCCTATAAATTTTTGAAAGCAGTATTTGCATAGAATATCAGGTTTTAGTTAAGAGAATTTAGTCACCAAGTGTTCCGAAAGTCCTCTTAGTAAGGAAACATGATACTTGAGGAGCCCAGAGATAGGGTTTATATATATATTTATTATTTTTAAAAGCTACCAAGAGAGTTATAGTTAGAAATTGGATTCTACATATATCATGTATAAATTCACAAAAAGTATTGGAATTACATTTTATATTGTATGTTGTGTGGGTGAAATTACCATTGACATACATAGAGACCCCTGTGTTTAAATGTTTGTTTATATATACTTTTATATGAATTTTTAAAATCAGCTTAAAAAATAAATTACATATGGGTATCTCTTTTCATGTACTTAAGCTTACTTATAATGTGGAAAAGATATACATAACTTTTATATTGGAAAGGACCTTATAAATTAAAATATCCCTTTCTTATTTTATAGATGAAGAAACAGACTTTTTAAAAAAAATCAATAAGTTGCTAGACTAGGTTAAAAACATAGACATCCTGATATCTAGATAGGATCCCTTCACTCTCTCTCTTAGGGAAAGTTACTAAATTGCATGGATATGCTTAAGATACAATGTATGTATGTATGTATGTATATTCTCTTGCTATTTGAGGACACACATACACATTTTTTAAAATATTTATTTTTTCGTTGTAGTTGGACACAATACATTTATTTTATTTGTTTATTTTTATGTGATGCTAAGGGTCGATCCCAGGGCTTCACATTTGCTGGGCGAGAACTCTACCACTGAGCCACAACCCCAGCCCCATGCACATATTTTGACATCTGTATTCATAGATCTGGACCCCAGAGGAAAAAATATACTCTTGATTTATTGTGGATTTTGTTTCCTTAAATCATGTGTGATATTTGGGATATTGGAAAATTGGAGGGTCAGGACATATTGAATGGGAATATAGTTGAAACAGGATTGACCACAAGTGGGTAATTATTGAAGCTAGATTGCACATGGGGCTTCATTATGCTATTCTTTCCACTTTTGAATAGATTAAAAAATTTTTCCATTCTTTAAAAGGTTTAAGAAAAGATAATTGCATTGTTTTAGCCAGCAGGTGGCACTGCATTCATTGTCACCTTAGAATTGTAATGCATTACACTGTCATATGTAAATTTAAAAAATTTTAAAAAAAAGACTAGGTTGGTGCTGGATGAATATGTTAGTATATGATGTTTAAGATATTCTAATACTTTTCTCTATTAGTAAAACAACAGCTTCAAGTATTTACTGGAATTGTTCAGGTCTTAGGAAATTTCTAGTATTGATAGTTAGCAAGGGTAGAATTTGGAAAACTTTAATAGACCATTTTGTATTGAAGTATCATGTCAAGTATTATGTTTTCCATTCCACATGAAAGAGTAATGCAGAAATAAAGCTATCAACTCAAATTTATTAGGATATTCAGCACTAATAGAGAAAAATGAAAATCCTCCTGATTTGTAGTTATTTGTGAAGGACCATGAATTAGAAGTTTGCTTGGTTTTTGAATACAACCCAACAAAAAATATCAAAGTGAATAGAAGTGATTGTAGAGTCTGTTTATAAATCTCAAAATATTTGACTACAATGGTAAATGTACTTTTACCTTTGGGTAGGGTAGGAGTGTGTTGGGAAGAGCACATGCCGGTGCTGTGGTACACATCTGTAATCTCAGAGGCTGAGACAGAAGGATCACAAGTTCAAAGCCAGCCTCAGCAATAGCTAGGTGCTAAGCAACTCAGTGAAAACCTGTCTCTAAATAAAATACAAAATAGGGCTGGGGATACGTCACAGTGCCCCTGAGTTCAATCCCTGGCACACACACACAAAAAATGCATAGCAGGAGAGTGTGGAAGCATGCATTTCTGAAGCTGCCTCTGCATTCTGCCACTGTCCCACCTTCCACAGTACTGACTTCTGCCCCCAAAGGGCCCCGTGCTTGTGTGTGGAGCCTAATAGATGGTAATGGAGCAGGTTTACTTGACACATCAAGACCTCTTTGTCCTCAGTATATATTCTAAGTGTATAACATAGCCTGGGTTGGCAGTATTTCTTTCCTCCCAGACTGGGATTCCTGCTCTTGGTTTAAAGTACAAAGTGCAAATGATCATTTCACCAATTATATATTGACACTGGCTTAACCACAATCATAGTGTCAGTCCTGGCTGTTCATGTTCTAACATTCAAATGCTTTCCCTACTTATCATCTTTTTTTTTTTTAAAGAGAGAGAGAGAGAGAGAATTTTTTAATATTTATTTTTTAGTTTTCGGTGAACACAAGATCTTTATTTTATTTTTAATTGGTGCTGAGGATCGAACCTAGCGCCCGCGCATGCCAGGCGAGTGCGCTACCGCTTGAGCCACATCCCCAGCCCCCTACTTATCATCTTAATCCAAACCCCAAATCTTGGTGTTGACTTTTTATTTTGCTATAAATTAATAAATTTCAACATAGTAAATGTGTATGAACAGAGTACAAGAATGGCCATAGTAAATTGAATGCAGCTGTTTACCTAAGGTTATATATATTCTATTTTCAGGAAGAAACATTTTGACTAATTTTAAACATATACATATATGTAAGCCAGACCCCCCCCCTCAGTCCCACAGAGGTATAGAGTTTGTCATTTATTTATGACATACTCAATCAGTAACATCAGTAACTCAAATTCTAGGTATTAATTTATTGAGACATATTAGCCTTTATATTGTATTTACATCCCTAGTCACGTTGCTAGAACTTACATGTATTTTAAGATTTCAAACCAGGACAAAACTCAGCTCCACAGTGGTGGTTCTTAAACGTTAATGGTCAAGAATTATCAGAGGTGCTTGTTAAAAATGCATTTTCCAGGGCCCCACCCCCAGAGACTCAGAGGCTGAGGGAAGAACTTGGGTATTTTGATGAACACCCAGGTGATCTAGTGTAAGTAGTTCTCACTGAAAAGTGCCATCCTGGAATTCTGATCCTTTAGTTTACTACTTTTCTCAGAATCATTGCCACTACTTCAGAGATTTGGATATCTTTATTTAGAGCATTTAGTTAAATTTTAATTACTAAAGATATGAGATATGAGACCATGACAATGATAATTTTCTCAGGTAATATTCTATACTTTTTAAATTGTCAGTCTGCTTAATCATTGTGATAACTGTAGTTTTACAAGTATTTTATGTATATTATTTGATGAAATTCTTACAGCAACTAATAAAGTAAGTATAGCAGGTGTTACTATCACCATTGAATGGAGCAGTTTTCTTAAATTCTGTACCACTAACACTTAAGGCCAGATAAAAAATTGTTGTAGGGGCCGGCCCGTGCATTGCAGGGACATGTATCCATAACACTAGTCTTATCTGTTAGATGGAGCAGCATCCCTCCTCCTTACTGGTGGTAACCAAACATTCCATGTGAGGCAGAATAATACACTGTTTCCTCTATGATTCAATGCCAACAAATCTACAGTGTTTTCTGTGCTTAATGCATTCATTCAACACGTTAATCGAGCACAGATGATATGCCACAGGTTGTTTTAGGCTCTTAGGTTATCGCCCAGGATTACCATATGGAATTATAATCATGTTGGGGAGGTAGGGAGTAGAGAGGCACTATAGGTATGGCATTTAAGAAAGCCTCCTCTGAGGAAATGACATTTAATCAGAAACCTCAAGTTGGTATGGAGTAATCCAAGCAAAGGGCCCTCTAGATAGAGGGTGTAGCATGGAAGCACCCCAAGGCAGGAATATGACTAAAGAACAATGAGAAGGTGGACATCGCTGGAGTACCGGGAGCAAGACAGAGGGTCACAGAAAATGAGAGGAAGTTAGGGGCCAAAATAAGTAATGTCTTTTTAACCCATGAACAGGAGCTTAAAGTTTATTTTAAATGTTACATGAGATCAGTGGAGAGGTTTTTGAGACAAAAATTGATTTATGTTTTGAAAAGATGACTGGCTATCGAGTGGAGGATAGGGAGGGGGGACAAGCAGCGCAAATGGAAGACTGGAGCTCTTGGAATGGAGGTGGCAGAAGTGGTAGGAAGTGTTGGGCTCCCAAGGTTGAACCAGCAAGTCTTGTTGGTGGAAGACTCAAGCTCTGGGAATTTTTTGGTAACTTGACAAGATTAATTTTAGAAGAGTGGGAAATACTAAATCCTGACTTAGAATGAATTTTAAAAGAATGGGGAATGAAACAAAGAATGTTATCTTTTAAGGAAAGTTTTTTTTTTGTTTTGTTTTTTGAGGTTTAATGTACAGAATTTTAAAATGTATAGATCCTAAAGCGTGTATTTTGTTCAGGATAGGTGTTACAGTTTGCTTATGTGCTGATGGAAATAATCCAGTTGAAACAGAAGAATTGATCAGAGAGAAAGAGATGATAGTTGCAAGAGCAGAGTTGTGCACAGGCAGCAGAAGAGAGGGTATCATGCTCTGGAGGAGTGTTGGCCTCAGGAGCAGGGCCTCTGTAGAGTGGGGAGGCAGAGCACAGGGCTATAGGAGGGAAGGTTGTAGATTTGTTGGTGGGAAGATGAGACTGTTCTCTTTTAATTGCATCCAGAGAATTAAGAAGTTCTTCTAGAGTAAAGAGGTAAAAGGGAGTTGGAGACTTAAGGAGTGAAAAAAAATCACGAGAATGGGAAAGTGAATTGCTTAGAGAAACCTGCAAGGATTACTGAACCTCTGTTTGAGATTATTTAGCTATAACTTAAAAAAAAATATGCACAGACTGTCATGTATTGCTTAATTAGAGCATACTTTAAGAAATGCATCATTAGGTGATTTTGTTGCTGAGTGAGCATCATAGAGTGCACTTACAGGAACTAGGACAACTATGATGTCGCCAGGCTGTGTAGTCTTACAGAACCACCATCACATGTGTGGTCCATCGTTGATGGTTGATACGCAGGGCATGTCTGTGGTGGTTTTTACCTAGCTGTGTTCAGCCACTCTGGTACAGGCACACAGTAGGCAGAGAAGCCAGGTTTGAGGTTTCAGTAGGTGAATTTGATGGAAGAAAGGAGGGCAGGTGTGGTGGGCCAGGGTTGTATACTGGGAGGTGGTTGTAGCTTCTGACCAAGGGTGAGAGGCTGCCAAGTGCTGCAGTGTCAGACATGAAAGGAGAATAGATCAGTGGACCTCTGGGGGTGTAGCTTAAAAAAAGGGCATTGGAGTCAGTATCTGATGAGAGAATGGAATTCACAAAAGTGAGAGTTTAGAGTTGCCTAGTAAGCAGTACATGATGACAGGCTTTTAGGGCCATTGGAGTAGGTAGCTGAGGTGGGGTGAGGATGCAGTAGTGGAAGTAAGGGAAACAGTCGAGGAGCTGAGTCTAGAGTGTTGGTGCATGGGTACATGGAGGCCATCACCAAGAAGGCTGGCGCAGAGAGGAACCCCCAGGGGGATGAGGGGATACCACAGGAAAGGCTGGAAGGGCGTAATCCAGCATTCTGCATTTCACAGGTTTTCCAGACAAGAGGGGGAAAAATGGTTTGAAATAGTAATGAGTCTGGGCTTGTGTATGTTGGTGTGGAAATAAAGATAGCAACCAGTTTAGGGGGCTGCAGAGGTAACTGTGCACTATGAGGGTGAACAGGTTTTAGAGCATATGAAGGAAGGGAACATCTAGAAGCCAGACTGAGGATACAGGAGACTACCATTGGCAGGCAGTGAGCTCCAGGGATCATGATGGAAGGATGTGGGGAAGGATGGGGATTTTACATTCTCTCTTAAACAGTGTTGCTTTATAAAAGTGTTCACGTGTATGTTAATTAGTTTGTCTGGAGAAATGATAAAATGTGTCCTCCAGGAGCTAATTTGATCCTTAACATACTTTGTGATACCTCTATTACAGGAATGGTTTGCAGTATATGTGGAACTTAATCAGCAAATTGCCGCACTCTTGAATGCTGGGGATGAGGAAGATCTTGTGGAACTAAAGTCACTACAGCAACAACTTAGTGATGTTTGTTATCGGCAGGCCAGTCAGCTGGAATTCAGGCAAAATCTCTTACAAGCAGCTCTTGAATTCCATGGTGTTGCACAAGATGTAAGTGTCTACTCTGATCGCTTCTCTTTTCCTCAGATAATCTGAACAATCCACACATAATTTTTGCAGGTTTGCATGTCTGCTCTAATTATTTTCCTTGAACAATAATGTAATTTACTGGTGGGGGTAACGTGATAAAATTTTCTGATTTAACAAATGATTCTAAGTCATTCTGCATGCAATTAAACCTTTGATTGTCTAACTAAAGTATTCCAAACCAGTAGATATATTTCATTTTGACTGTTCTTCAAAATGTATGCTTTTTAACATAGATGGAAATGGAAGTGTCCATAATTTTTTGCACTCTGCTGACCTGGATGTTCTCCTTTGTCTTTCTGGTGCATGCATCTGTGTGTTCCATCTTCTAGATAACATGTACTCTGATTATTTGTTCTTGTCTCTTAACAGCATAATGTTTTCAAGTGTAATTGTGATAACCTCATTAGATAAACCTCATTCATCATTAAACACTTTAGATGCTGATTACATCAGGGTTGTCTCTTTGGTGTCCCTCTGCTTTAGTTGTCTCAGCAGTTGGATGGCTTATTAGGGATGTTGTGCGTAGATGTAGCACCAGCTGATGGAGCATCGATTCAGCAAACTTTAAAACTGCTTGAAGAGAAGCTGAAAAGTGTTGGTAAGCAGATTTTAAAAATGCTGAAACATAAGAGTTCTTTTTTTAAAAAAATATCATTATCATGGTTACACAATTAAGTCAGCTTATACTGAACTAATTATTATTTTCAGGGAACACAGGAAAAAGTAGTATTAAAGGGGTTTTATTCCCTTGAGTGAGTCTAATTTTTGCTAAAAATTTTTACTTTTCATTGTGATTAGGCACTCCTCCCTTCATTGGGCCTTTGGCCTTTTTGTTTACTACAGGTGCTATATCTTGCATATCCTAGGAACAGTGAAGTTATTTGTAGTGCATGCATAAACTGTAATTAGTTGTGAAGTGTTCTGTGGTAAACTCTGTATGCCCCAAACTGTGTTTTATACAATGATTTTTGTTGTTGCTATATCCTAACCTTGTGAAAAAATAGTTGGTCTGGTTCTATGCATTTGTTTCTCTGCCTGGGAATATGGTCAGGGTTACCTAGTTTCTAAGGAGGGAGTGGTCCCATTTCATTAAGCTAGCTCTTAATGAAAGCTCTGTTACTTTTGTCATTGGGACCTTTTAAATGTTTCCACAGTAAGAAATCCAGTGAACTTTCCTAGGCCAAGATGTGAAAATGGGAAGGGACTGTCCATTGAGGGAAGGAGCAGAGGAAGCAGGTGTAGAAAGTGGTGACATGTGATCAAATCAGATTAATTAATTGTGGAAAACAGCTTCAGGGAATTGGTTTCAGAAAAACATTTTTTGTATTGACACTTCATTTGCTTGTAGCCTAATTGTTAGTTTAACAGATGACATGCATAGTATATGTTCAATACACCAAATGAAATTTATTTTAAAATATCAGTAGTTTCCTTAAGTCATACTTTTCCTTAAAAAAAAGAAGAGAATTTCTCTACACATGTCTGACTTGGAGTATTGTAAATATATCCTAATGTTGCTCCTGTGGTGCGTAAGTTGGAATTGACTTTACAGCGTTCGGCATCCCTTTACACTGATAATACACCATGTGAGTGTCTTGAAATCTCACAAATTTTACACTGTTTTTAAACAAAATATTTACATTGTTGTCCTAAAAATAGGAACACAAGAAACAGGAAAAAAATAGTAAAATTTATTTGTAAAAATAGAAATTAACATACTTTCTTCCTGCTTTCAGTTTTTAAAAGAAATTATTATCTATGGAGATTTGTGTTTTAAATATTCCCTTTAGGGAGAATTTGGTATGAGAGCTCTCAGTTTAAAAGGATTTTATTCCTTGAGATGTTCAGAGGACTCCATCCCAATGTGGTTTAATATATAAAGATTTTATGCTTGGATTCCAAGTGCAGTATCTGCTGAGAGGATTTATTTGAGGGAGGGAAAAACACCTTAGTTAAGAGATTAAATCTAATAACTTTTATTTTAGATGTGGGATTGCAAGGTTTGCGTGAAAAAGGTCAAGGTCTGCTGGATCAGATCTCCAATCAGGCGTCCTGGGCCTATGGAAAGGATGTAACCATTGAAAATAAAGAAAATGTGGACCACATACAAGGAGTGATGGAAGACATGCAGCTTAGGAAACAAAGGCAAAGTTTGACTATTAATGTTAATTTTACCAAGACAACATACTAACTAAAATGAAAAATTGTATAATTTATATTTTACATACAAACTAAAGGTTCTTACCTGTTATATAGTAGGCATGTAATAGGCTTTTGATAAATATAATAGTTATTATATATAATCGTACTAACAAATTAATGACAATTTGTTCAATTACCAGGTATCTTTTCCTCTTTTACTTAATAGTGAAATTTTGAGTTATACTAAAGTGCTTAACATTCTGTACCCTAGGACTCTGCTTTTCTTTGCTATAAGAAAATCTTTTTGGAGAAACTTACATTTCCATTTTAGTTTAGAGTTGCTGTTAAATCTGCCATCTATATTGATCTAATTCTTCATGTCTGTTTCTTATAAAATGTCACACTTGTTTGTGCTCATGTTTGCTGTACAGGGATTAGACACAGTGGACTAATGTTGATGCTCACTTTGATATAGGACTAGGAATTCAAGGGATTCTTTGAAAACATAATTTGCAACAGCCATTGCAAAGTGAAAGATCAGAATCACATAGGCAAGCGTACATAACCTAGCATGGTTGTATCAAAACTTATACACTTAGAAATGTTGAGGTCACCAACAGAACCTCACAGAAACTCTCCCCTACAAAAGTAGACAGTCACGAGGCTGGAATTCCTTCTGCACCTGTCCTGTATCTGCGGATTCCTCCCCACAAAGGGAGAGCCATCCTCTGAGAAAGGATCCTGCCTTTTAGGTTCTGATTTGCCGTCTTCATTAACTCCCTTTCTCTATTCTGAGTCCTGCCCCTCACTTAAATGCTCAACTGTCTCCTGTTAGAATATAATGAAGTATGTTCCTGGTATGACTGAATGAAGAGGTCCATCTTCCTTTCTTCCCTTTGTCTTCTGGCATTAAGCTCTTCCTCACAGCTAAGTTGTTTGCAGGTCTCAACTGCATTCCTTACTAACTCCACCTTACTTTTCATCCTCTTGAGCCTGACTTCTGACCTCCACTTCACTCCTTTTGTTCTCATTGGTGTTACCAACAAGACCATATGTGATAAACATTGATCTTGTTCAAAATCCAGAGAATGTTTTAGTCCGGTCTGCTTGATTATGAATGGCACTGGACACAGCTGACTTATAGGTTCTCTTCAAGACTCCCTGACAGCTGTGTCTTCCTGAAACCATGGTCCTCCTCCTGGTGCTCTTTCTTGTTAATTTCTTCTCAGATTTCTTGTTCTGTAACTAAACACTGCTTCCAGGGCTTGTTCTGAGGCCAAATTCTCTTCTTGATTTGCTCTCTCTGCAAATCTCACTACTTTAATGATTTTTAAAAATATGATGTGGTTGAATAGTTGTAGCTCTTTCCAAGCCCTCTCCTGTGCTCCAGACTCAGTTCCGGTCGCCTGTTCCATGTCTGCAGTGGGATACTCTGTGTGCTCCTCCAAGCCTGTTATCTTCAGATTAGAACAATTTTCTATTTTTTTTTAGTTTTATTGATTTTATTTTTTAAATACAGAACAGCAGAATGCATTACAATTCTTATTACATATAGAGTATGGTTTTTCATATCTTTGTATATAGAGTATGTTTATGCCAATTCATGCCTTTGTAAATATACTTTGGGGTTTTTTTTTGCATTACAATTCTTATTACACAAATATACCACAATTTTTCATATCTATGTTTGTATATAAAGTATGTTGACACCCAATTCGAGAAACATTTTCCTCCAAAACTTGCTCCTTGCTTTTAATTTCTTATTCAGGGTAAAATTACTGTCAGCTACAAAACTTGGAATTTATCCTAAAATCCTTCATCTTCCGCATTCCTTATACCTAGTCAAATATTCAAGTGCTGTTGTTGCTGAATCCCACGATTTTTTGTTCAAGATTTTAGATCTCAAGTGCCCCTGGTCTTGCTCTTCTTCAGTCTGGTATGCAGGAGTAATCTGCATCGAGTACAAGAATGGTGTTAAACCTCCTTCTGGGACTTTCTCTTTTTTCAGATGAAGTACAGTCTTACTGGAGTGGCCAGAGCCCTTTTCTTATCCACTTCTGCAGAGTCTCATGCTTTTCTAACTTTCCCACTAAATTATATGGTTGTTTTCAGTTTCCTTGAGAACATCACGTTGTTTCATCCATCACTGGAAGTATTGCTTTTCTCATTTTCTATCTAGCAGATTCCTACTTATCTTCCAAGACTCAGATAGACTTATCTTAGGAAGTCTTAGGATTTCTAAGGCAGGTGAGTCACTTACTCCAAATAAACCTTTTTTGTGACTCCATTATATCATTTGCCACATTGTATAAAGTTCATCTCCCAAATTGGAACTATCTTTTTAAAAATTTAAAAAAATTTTTAGCTATACATAACAGTAGAAAGTCTTTCAACATATCATATATACATGGAGATAACTTCCCATTTTTGTGGTCATACATGATGTGGAGTTACACTAGGTTGTGTGTTCACATATGAACATATGAAAGTTATGTCTGATTCATTCTACTGTCTTTCCCATCCCCCCTCCCCTTATTCTCACTCTGCCCTGTCCAATTTAGACCTTCACACACACACGCCCCCCATTATGAGTATCATCTGCATTTTAGAGAGAACATTCAGCCTCTGATTTTGGGGACTGGCTTCTTTCACTTAGCATGATAGTCTCCAATTTCATCCATAAATGGCAAGTGCCATAATGTCATTCTTCTTTATGACTGAATAATATTCCATATGGAGATATATATATAATGTTTTCTTTCTCCAGTCATCTGTCAGAGGGCACCTAGGTTGGTTCCATAGTTTAGCTATTGTGAATTGAGATGCTATAAACATTGATTTTGCCATGTCACTATAGTATGCTGATTTTAAGTCCTTTGAGTACATGCTGAGGACTGGGATAACTGGGTCAAATTATGGTTCCAGTCCAAGTTTTCTGAGGAATCTCCATGCGTCTTCCAAGTTGGAACTATTTTAATAGCAGAGAAAATGTTTCATTTTCCCTATAACCTGGTACAACTCTTGAATATATATTTTGATATCTTTATCATTAAGGTGTCTTACATTAAGTTCATTTGGCTTATCTTCTTGATGATAAGTTTCAGATTTTAAAAATAATTATCATCACTTCTCTTTAATACCTTTTAGAATTACTTTACACAAGTTGCTTCTTAATATTATGCTATGACTTTTATTGATACTATCTCCCTAATAGCCTGTGATACCTCTGAAAGGACCATTCTTTGTTATTAAGCTTTCTTTAAGGACATCAACTGTAGGAGAGCCCAGTGCCTGTGGGGTAACTTCTTGTTGATATTTGGGACTGCAATAGGAGTCCCCCTTATCTTCTGCAGCACGTGAATTGCATGGGAGTGAAGGAAATTGGTCAGAGTTGAGATAGATCAAGATACTTTTATCGTTTCAGCCATATATTATCCAAGCACACTGCAGAGAGATTAGAAAATGCTCTTAATTGTGTTTCTTCCACTCAAACATCAATGGAGTTCTTTTCCCCCCTTTAAGAATGTAAATGGAGAGTTTAAAAAGGAATTCAGTTTTAAGTATTATTCCATCTAGAATAATTCCGTGAAAAGTATTAATTTAAAAATTTTTCCTTGGAACATTATCCCTAAAGCTAGTAGTTGAGAAACTTCACATTTTTTAAAAGATGTTTTTAAAGATGGACATAATATCTTTATTTTATTTATTTTTATGTGGTGCTGAGGATGGAACCCAGGGCCTCACATGTGTGAGGCAAGTGCTTTACAGCTGAGCTATAACCCCAGCCCTGAGAAACTTCATATTTTTATCAATGAAGCTTGTTTGATGCTACTTGTCAGTGGCAGTTTGTTTGGGTTGTAGTTACTATTGCATTTATACTTTGCTTCGATATTTTACAGAATCTATGCTATCCTCAAAAGGGTTTGTCTTTCAGGTATTTTGAGGTTTTGATGTAACATAGAATAGATATCCTTAAACTTCTTACAAAGCAACACATGCAGTTTCCATAGTGTAGGACTAAATATTTTAGTATATTATAAAACACATGTGCCAGATGATGATGTTATTATGGAAACCAAAACAGTAGACTAAATGTATGTTTGGATTTATTAGATGTGAAGACATGGTAGATGTGCGAAGGTTAAAGATGCTTCAGATGGTGCAGCTGTTTAAATGTGAAGAAGATGCTGCTCAGGTAAGGACCAGACGACCACATTATATGGCTATCATTTCTTAGAAGAACAATTTCATCTAACTGTGAACAAAAGTGTACTTCTTATGTTCCTAAGAAAGTAAATTCTTAATCAAATCTAGCTTATCCTGTTGAAGAATAAAATTTGGTTCTTCTAGCTAGCTTACTGATTTCATTTGGCTTATCCTCTTGATGAAATCCTCTATTGTGTTAGAGATTGGAATTATTTATTAACATTATTATTGACTAGTAGTTTGTTAGTTACATTCCAGAGTAAAGGCAATTGTAGCACATTGCTTTCTAACCCACAGGTGAACTTCCAATGCTAGACAGTTTGATATTTTTGTGAAGTTAATATTAGAACATTCTTTCATCTTGATGTAGAAGAATTTATGATTTCTAACAGTGATATGCATCTGTAATGAGATCCTAGTAAGTCTGTTCTACAGAAATGCATGATATTCTATTATGTGATGTGTATTTTAAGAGTGCTTCTGTAGTAGGCTTTGCCTTCAGAGTTTAAGAACATTTGAGAGTAGGAGAAGAATCTGAGGGGCATTGGATCAAATGTGCTATTGACAACTAGTTATAATTAATGGACTAACCAACCATAGTATAGCAATTTTTATATATGTGATGTTTTGATGTAAGAAGTAAAGAATTATGAATGCAACTTCACTGTTTTGTATTTTTATTTAGGCGGTTGAATGGCTAAGTGAACTTCTGGATGCTCTACTTAAGACCCACATCAGATTGGGTGATGATGCTCAGGAAACGAAAGTTTTACTGGAAAAGCATAGAAAATTTGTTGATGTTGCACAGGTGCAGAACTGGTTATCTTCCTTTTCTACAAGCTCAGTGTTTGAATAGCTTTCTGCATGATTATAATGTAACTTAACCCTCCAAGTCCAAGAAGGTTAGTTTTGTTATTCCAGAAATATCACAGAATTAAGAAAATGTCAGCTGGTGCATCAAAACTAGCCTGCATAAACTTGAGAGGGTTTAAATTGCCGCAAACACAGGTTCTGTATGCTCCCTCTGATATATGTTACATGTTATGGTATTTTTAAGACAATCCAATTATTCACTCATAGAAGCTAATATGAAATGTATATTAATAGCACTAAATTAGAAATCCCACTTTTTGTATTTGACTTATGTTAGCACAATAATACAAAGTCGGTTTTGTGCTGAAAAGTATCATAATATATTTTCCCTATTGATTTCATTCACATTGTAATAGGTAGAGCTTCCTATATGGACTATCATGAGACTAGTTTCACTCACTAGTTTTGGTAATTAATGAGCTGTGGAATTTTGCCAGTGGAATTTAGCAGAGATGGGGAAAACCTTAAAAAAAAGAAGAAGAAACTTATAAACTAAAAATATTACTTCCCCTTCCTTACTTATGCATGTAGATCATTTATAGTAATAAGTGACACTAGATTCATTCAGCATTAATTTCCAGTGGTCGTACTTAATTGCAACCAGTCTCCCAAAACCTTTCCCCTCCTCTTCAGAATTCTTTTATTATAATTCTATGTTTCCTTTTTTTTTTTTTAGAGTACTTATGATTATGGTAGACAGTTGCTGCAGGCCACAGTTGTGTTGTGCCAGTCTTTACGATGCACTTCTCGGTCTTCTGGGGACACACTTCCTCGATTGAACAGGGTGTGGAAACAGTTTACGATAGCGTCCGAAGAAAGAGTACATAGGTTGGAAATGGCCATTGCATTTCACTCAAATGCTGAAAAGGTTTGCCCCTTTTGAAATGTAATCTCAGTATTACTTATTGTATATGTTTAAAATGTATGTATTAATAATGTAATGTTCAGATTAATCTATTGGTTAAAAATTGTATGAGTTTCATTATTAACATTGGTTTATATAAAATACATGGTCTTATATGTCCAAATTAAATTTCCTTAATCCACTCGAGTGTTGGAGGACTATGGTTGGAGAATCCCAGAACCTCACTTTGCTCTGCTCCTCTCCTCACTTTGCTCTGCTCCTCTCCGAGCTGTGTCCACAGGTGCTCTGTTCACTAGAGTGTCATTACATCAGTCTCTTTCTTTATGCCAGGAAAGGAAACTTGGCTTTGACAACAAGTACTAATTGTCACTTTTTTTTTAAAACTGGTGATTCAGCCCAGGGCACTTTGCCACTAAGCTACATCCCCAGCCTTTTGCCTTTTTAAAAAATTTTATTTTGAAACAGGATCTTGCCAAGTTGCTGAGGCTGGTGTCCAACTGCAGTCCTCTTGCCTCTCGTCTCAACCTTCTGAGTTGCTGGGATTATAGGCCTGCACCACCACATCTGGCTAATTGTCACAAATTTTTAAAAAGTCATTTTGTGATTTTATAACTTAGGATATAGACTGTTCAACTAAAATAATGAGAATAGGAATTAAAAGAAGAAAAAAACCTTTTTCCATATGTTATCTCTATACTTCATTCCCTAATTTATTATTCAATGAATTCCAGAAACCAACAGTAAAATTTATAGTTTCATTTGGACACATTTACTTGGGATGGGCAGATTTTTAATAGAACCTTTTTCCTACATATTGTACCCAGCCTTACATTTCCATTCTGAAGAGGAGCTTTGCTTTATAGTTAACTTTGTTCTGATTTCTTAACATTGAAAGTTTATCTATAGGGATGTTCAATATATTTTAAGATACCCTGCATATATTTAAAAATGTGTTAATTCTAATAATGTAATTATCTGATTAATCTATTTGTTAAATTTTGTATGAATTCCATTATTGACATTTGTCTGCATATACTAACTACCTTGTCTTAGATGTCCAAGTTAAATTTCCTTAATCCACACTAGGAAAACCTAAGTTGTGATGCCTAAGTGGCAGCCTGGTCTGTAGAACAGAACAGTTGTTGCAAGAGTTAAGCCATCTTTGTTTTCTTCTCTCTCTCCCAAAAGTTTGTATTTTTTTTTCTTGTAATTAAATTTAAATGGTGTTAACTCAGAGGAGAAAAAAAAGAATAGCATGTCTTCAAGGGTGTTAAAGCTTCCTAAATTTGAGTGATAAGCAGTAAATTCAGCAGATGAGTTACTAAAGTGCCTGCCTATCTCTTCTCATCAATTACATGTTTGTACTCTAAGTATATGTTGTTTCAAATTCTTATTTAGCGGCACACACCTGTAATCCCAGTGGCTCAGGAGACTGAGACAGAAGGATCATGGGTTCAAAGCCAGCCTCAGCAAAAGTGAGACCCTAAGCAACTCAGACCCTGTCTCTAAATAAAATACAAAATAGGGCTGGAGATGTGGCTCAGTGGCTGAGTGCCCCCGAGTTCAATCCCTGGTACCCGCCCCTCCCAAAAATTTATATTTAATTTCTGAAGTCTATGAGCTTCCTAAGGATAGATTGTTTCATTCATTCACATACCAAGATGCTAAATAAACATACAGTAAAAGTTTTTAAGAAATAGTTGCCTATTGAGTGAGAAAATACTTCTTAAGCACAGGTCAAACTTATTTTCCAAATAGTAGTCTACTTATTTTTTCTTGGAAATCACCATAGACCATTTTGTACTCTAATTATATATTATTAGTAGGGATTATGTATTTCATTTTTATTAGAATTTCTTGAGCCACTTTTACTAGTAATAATTCAGCTTCGAACAGTGATGTACATGAAGATGCTACGAATAAAACAAAAACCACCTTTTCCACTTACTTTATTTGCATGAACTTGATTTCCTTTTTTGTCTCTTGATTGAGGTTGCCCTTTTGTTTGTTGCAGATTTTACAAGACTGTCCGGAAGAGCCTGAAGCTATTAATGATGAGGAGCAATTTGATGAAATTGAAGCAGTTGGGAAATCACTTTTGGATAGATTAACTGTTCCTGTAGTTTATCCTGATGGGTATGGTGCATGCTTTCATATTATTTTATCTTTTCTTTTTTGTTGTTGTTGTAGGTGAACACAATATCTTTATTTTATTTATTTATTTTTACGTGGTGCTGAGGATTGAACCCAGTGCCTCACACTTGATAGGCAAGTGCTCTATCACTGAGCTATAACCCCAGCCTGGAAAAATCTATTCTTTAAAAAGTAAAGAAAATTAAGTTTGGTTCACATCTTCAATTGGTTTAAACTGAAAAAAATCCAAGCTTAGCTGTTAGCAGAACTCACAGTTGGTGCTTACTGACATCAGATGTGTTTCTTCTTGACAGCTTGTTGTAGAAAGACCATCACTGACTAGACTGAGGCCCATGGTTTTAGCTTGGCTGTGAGGACAGGAGCAGTGTGACTTTGGGCTTCATTTAGGAAAGGGAAGGCATGGGAAAAGGACTGATGTTTAGTGAGCTTGAGTTAAACTCTTCACATTCACAGACAGTGCCAAGGCCTGTATCATTATTCCTGATTTAGAAATGAAGAGACTAAGACTGTGAAAGATTAATTAGGCTTCTGTGTGTTGGAGTTAGGATATGCTCTCAGGTGTGTGGGACTCCAAACCCATTCTCTTTTCACTGTTCTATATGGCATCCTAATTTTTTCGTGTGTAAAATGATGGCATCCTGATTCTGACATGCTGTTTCATTTCAAATGGTCCAAAATAATTAAGAATAATTAATAATCTGATGCAAAATAAATGGGCCAGTAAAAGACTCAGAAGGAACTTCCTCCCTGGTGATCTAGATTTTATCAATCAAAGTAATTTAGAGGTAGTCCAGAGGATATTTAATTCAAATGATACAGAAACCAAACCATCAAATGAAAGTTCAAGTGTCCTTACTTTGTGTTAGAGTGTGTTGGAGGCAAGTGCAGACTCTGGTACCAGGGATCCTGGGCTCCACCTCTTACCAGCAGTGACAACTTGGGCAAGGTACTCCACTTCTTAGTGCCTCAGTTTCCTCATCTGAAAACAGGATGGGACAGTTGTGCTTCTTCACACTATAGGGGCAGTGGTGTTCTCTGCTATTAAATGTGTGGAATGTATTCAAAACAGACATGAGACATATAAGCTATTGCTGTGTCATGAACTTCTGATAATAATTGGAGATTGATATTTAAAAGAAACTATTTCATTACCTTGAAAGAAGATTATACATGATGTATACTTAATGTCTAGTCATACTAAACTTGCACTATCTGAAGTCATATTACATTTCTGTAATAAAAGAGAACAAAACTCAGCTAGTAACAGTATTGTAGGGGTGATTCTGGCTCTTCTGTGCCAGGGACCCTCACCCCTCTCCTGTGTTCCCAGTTGTCAGAGTCAGTTATCACACTTCTTGGGTCAGTTAGGAGCATCTGCCCTTGGTGATTTTACTTGAACTTCTCTTCCCAGATGTCATTTCTTCTTAAGATAAAAGAAAAGAACTGTATATTCAAATTTCACAAGCACTCACTTTTAATACTTGTGGTTGTTATTTTATTCCATTTTATATTCATATATATCCAAGCATATGTGTATACATTTATATATGCATTTATATGTTGGTATATGGTATTTTGTTACACTAAATATGTCTCTCAAATGATCTCAGTTGTGTTTTCCATAATTACTAATACAATAATAATAATATGTTTTTGTTATGCAAAGTTTATATGACAGATTATTCAGATTTATCTTTTAAATAAATTGTCCTGGTAAAATAAAAGCAATTAATGATCTTTCTGGATTTCCCCCACTGCCCCCAAATCCTGATTTATTTTTTTCCCCATTGTGTGACCTTGGTTAAATCATTCTAGGCCTTTTTTTTATTTTGTTCATTTGATGGTGCTGGGAATGAGACCCAGGGCCTCACATATCCTGTGCATACATTATATCACTGAACTTGACTCCCAGCCCTAAGCCTTAATTTTTTGATCTAAAAAACAGAGGTTAACCAGGAATTTCCAAAAACCCTTCAAGCTCTGACTCTGAATGTAGTATCTTTGCAAATAATAGAAAATGAAATTACTTTTGTCTATTAATGTACCAAACCATGTCTTTATATTTTTTTGTGTGAGTGTATGTGTGCTAGAGATTGAATTTAGGGCTGGTGCATGCTAGACAAGTGCTTTACCATTGAGCAACATTTCCAGCCCTTTTAAAATTTTGTGACAGGGTCTTGCTAAGTTGCCCAGGCTGGCCTTGAACTTACAATTCACCTACCTTAGCTCCTTTAAGTAGCAGAGATTACCACTACTCGAAGGAGCTCTTTGACCTTACCTGGCTCCAAACCATATTTTAATATCAAAAATAATTCTTTACTTGCCTGCTTTATTCAATAATTGCTGTATGCAGCTCTTAGCATGCAAGTACAGATTTTACGCTGGTGTTTGCTTATGGACCCAGAACTGAAAGGCAGAATATTGCCAGTGTTGCTTCATTTGTTTTATTGACTATCGTAAGTATAAATGATATAACATTTATTTATATTTAACATTTAACTCATCATGTCTTAACATTTTTTTTGCTGTTTAAAAAGTATTTTTCCTACAGCATTACCTTCAAGAGATAAACATTTTGGACTGTGAATGAAATAATTTCTACTCAGAGGTCATATTATATAGGCTCTTCTTAATGGCATTTTTTTTCCCTGTTGCATGTGCTGCACTTTAAATGAATTTGTATTAATCCGGGATTTTTCTGTGTGTTTTGATTTTAGAACCGAACAATATTTTGGGAGTCCAAGTGACATGGCTTCTGCTGCAGAGCACATCAGAGACAGGATGAAATTAGTTAGTCTCAAAAGGCAGCAACTGAGACATCCTGAAATGGTGACCACAGAGAGCTAATAGCTACCAGCGTCCCACAGACCTACAGTTCACATTCCCGCATGTCGTCGGCATTCTGCAGCATTAGCCACAGTACATTAAGACACATCTCACAGCAGGATAAGCCTCATTTCTTCCCACAACACGTTTCTCTCTACATGCTAACACCTCGCAACTACCAAGGCATAATTATTTAATATGCTTTGAGATCATAGACTCCAGGTATCTTAAAAGAAGGAAACTGTAAACATTGCACTGAAATCTTGCTTTCAAGCTTTACATGACCTGTCAGTTTGTAGATGAACAACTGATAATAAGCTTTGAATGGTGCTAATAAGAGTTTAGGAATTCTCCTTATAAAAAATGGTCGCCCTTCCTCCCCAGGTGTGTAGTAAATTTAGACTGTAGTTAAACTATCATCAGTAGATTTTGGCATCCTCAAAATTTTACTTTGTAATTCTTTAAGATTGATTATTTTTATTGTGTCAATATGAAGAACATCGTTCAGATCTTTGATATATCATATTCATTAAAAACATTTTCCTATTTGTATTGATAATGTATTAAAAGTTGTTTGTGCTTAATAAAAGGCTTCTTTAAACATCTTATTTAATTTGGTAGTTATATCCTATTTTCAAACATGAGTGCCTTATCAAAAAGGGCATTCTTAGGACTGTGAGGATGGTTTAATAATTGTTTTTTCAAGGTTGTTGCATGTATTTTAGCCAGAAAATTCATATGTATGCATGTGTATATAATAAATAAGCATGTTTTATCATGAAAAATAATTGTGAAGAATAATTTAGATCTTTAAGAACTTATTAATAATGGGATACTATTTCAGTGTTTTCTTTTCTTCAACTTCAAAAATTTTATCCAAATTATTAACTATCCTGAAGATATTTTGTCTTTGGGAGAGGAGGGCTGAGGAAGAAGGCATACATAATTACTTCAGTGTAATCCTTTATATCAAAGTAATCTTTCTGGAACTAAAATAGTAATTGTTAATAAAATTTAATTTCTCATGACAGACTAGAGGCAAAATCATTTCTGAAGTAGTCTAATAACAAAAACTGTACGACTCCTTTAGAAATAAAATTTATCACAAAATGCTAGTGTTTTTACATTTGTATTAAGTTTAAATTGTAAAATGCATATAATTTAATTTTTGTGTTAATTTTTATGCCAGAAGATTTCTTAAAGATGAAAAATAATTTTTTAGACTTGTGATCAGTACAACATTATGCAAAGAATTATGTGCTGGTTCCTTTTCATGATCCACAAACAAGTTCATGTATCTCTGATGCAAAAAACCTCCCTCTGAACCTGCTGGTTTCTCCAGCCTTCTTTACTGCCAGACTTCTTGAAGAAGTCCATATCCCTTGCCCTACATCTTCATTTCTTCTTGCAGAGCATCTTGCAGTCTGGTTTCACACAGCACTCTAATGAAACTCTTGCTTTTGAAAATCAGGAATGGTTTTCTGCCTACTGAGCTGAGTGTTGTTTTTTCTCAGCCAGCATCTCTAACCCTTCCATTTATAAAATTGAGCAACCTTTCCTAGGCAGCATCTCCTCCCTCGAAGATGCTATCCTCTGCCATAACTGTGAGTACAGTCACGTAATTCATCTTTAAAATGTGTACTAACCATGTGTGCTCTTAGATTATGTCCTCAGAATGCTTGTGGCTCTTCTTTAGGTATCTCCTCCTTAGGGTTTCTGTTTTATCACAGCATCGTGCATCACATATCTGGTCCAAAACACTAGACTTGTTCTTTCAACTGCCTGCTTAACATTTCAGCCCAGAGGAAGGATTTCTCCTACTGCTCACCCTGTCCTCCTGGCATAATTTTGTTAGTTAATGGTACAGCCCTTTATCCTAGTCAAACATGTCAGATAATCTGGGGCAAAATTCAACTGTTCCCTCTTGTCTTATGCTACCCCTGCTTCTGAGAACATCAAGGAAGTTCTTTCTGTACTTGATGATCCTCTCAGCTTTTTAGGGCTTTACTCCTATGAGTATGAACTTTTGTGATTCTTCTTTTGGTCTTCCTGATGGTGCTAGCCACAATCTACACTTCTATGTAATATTCTGCTACATTATAAGCTCTTTTGAGGGAAAGATCTTGTCCTACTAGTTCAGTTCCCAGGGTTTGAGTCACATGGAATAGTTGTTTACTCCTACATGGGTTCCGTTTTAATCACTGAAAATAATCCCTTTCATATTTCAACCTGAAGTTTGTTTTCAACATACTCATTTCCTAACTTAAGACTGAGGAGTACATCACCTTATAAGGAAGTCATTTGGTATTTTATATATTTAGTTGTATAGCTACTTCAGATATTTAGAAGGTTCATCATCTTCTAAATTTCAGAGATGTTAGAATTTTTTTTATTAAGACTTTCTTAAAAGAAGAACTGATTTGTTAGTATTTAGACCATCAACTCACGGATTCAAAATTGCCAAATGAGTTCATTTTTTATATATTTTAAACTCTCCTGCCCACAAAAAGAGTATAGTAAGACAAAAGTTGGAAATGTTATTTGTAATTTGAATAATTCACATAAGCTAGATATACTTTTAGCAAAAATAAATACTGTTGCTCTTCATTTGTAAATTTGCTGCTATTTTCTATATATGTTTCTGTACATACTCGTAGAATTACAAATGAAAGCCCAACAGTGCCCAGATATGATTTTTTTCATGTGGTCATAATTCACTTACAGCACATGTGAAGGAAGTAGCTACAGACTGGAATCACAAGCCCTTTGTGTGTCGTAGATGAACATGGGCCTGCAAATGTAACCGAAAAAGAACCAATTATTTCTCATGGTACATGCCACAACTTCCCATGTTACTTTAGCCCTGCTCAGGGAATTGCTATAATGTTGGTTGGGCTAGTTTTGTTATGTATTTTGTCTTTGGGTTTAAAGGATTTATTTTTTTTTCTCTTGCTTTCTGATTGTATATTTGCTGCTGTGTGAACTCAATATATAAAGACATTTTAATACCTATTCTTTATTCATGTCTAACCCAGCAGGGTTATCAGATAAAGATGACACCTTCATTTCTGATCCACTTTGCTTTGTTCCTAGTCCTTGTTGTTGGTGACCTTATTCTTCTAGGGTGGCTCATTGATGGTATTGGTGAAACTGCGTGTGTAGTCTTGCCAGCTGGGAAACTAATGGTAGATCTAGGCTTCATGACCAGATAGAAGATTGGGTATGTCTCTCACTTAAAGGGATTTATACTGGCTATTGCATCTGATGTTATTTAGTCTTAGTGTGTTTTTTGCTTCATTACCTAGTCAGTTGCTGTATGGTGTGCTATTCAGTTTATCATTGTTGTTACTAGGGTCACACTCCTTTAATGTGAGTATGACAGTAAGTTACTTTTATTACAGTGCTAAGCCAACCACATTTTCTGATCGAAAACCTTTATAATCAGTGGTATGATTGGTATGATAGTGAAGTGAGTTGAGTCTGTCCCACTGTGCAGTGTACATCTGAAGAGCTAATTCAGTTTTTTCTACTATACCTAAGTTACCTGCCAGTAGAGATTGGCTGCTGGTGTACACCTCTCCCAACCTCCCATCTACCCAAAGTGCACAGAAGCCTAAGAAGAGTAACCTCGTTACTAAAAACTGAATATACTTATGCCTGCTAAAGCCCTCCATGTCTAGTCTATAGAGAATAGCACAGGCGAAAACAAACACCAATAAGTATATCATAACCAGTGACAAGATTTGTATGATTATGGTATCTTCACTTAAGCCCTTAAATGAAAGTTCTCTAGGATCAAAAAGATGGGCTGAACATGACTGAACAGTTAATCGAATTGTTAAACTTAGCAATGTTAACTTTCAGTTCTAGAAATAAACACGTCTCAGTTGGGAGTAGAAAATATTCTGCTTGTTTGATGCCAACGAATACCTTGATGAGACAAAATAAGAATAAATTTAACAATTGACATTACTTGGCTTTAGTGTGTGCCCCAGAAAAATCTAGGTTTAGCTAAGAAACAAAGATAATGGAAGAACTGTAGAGGAATTATCATAAATGCTAAACTAAGAATTATAGTGCCTATAATGGAAAGAGTTTGGAGTTTGAAAACTTGGCTTCAACACCTGGCATTGCCATGTACTGTGACCTTGGTATTAAATCAGTGAATTTCTTTGGAACTGTAAAAGTTACACAAAATGGAAATTGTTATTGCTTTAATTATCTCTTCAGAAGAGAAAATAGAGTATCCTTTAATCTTGTTCTGTCTCAGATGATAAGCATGAGATGGTGGGGGCAAAAGCATGCTGTTCATGTTTACCCCCTTAGCTCCATCCCTGTTTCACTAGTGTGCAAGGAAAATATGCATTCAGAATTGTATCTCTGAAATATTACAGTGAAGTTGGTGAGTACATGGTAAGGCTTTAAACTGACCAACTCGCTCTTGAGGGGGAAGATGATGTCACAATAAGATGGAAGACTAGTGATGAGTATTGTTTATTTTGAGGTTGACAGGGCATGACACGACTCTATTAATAAACCCAAGGAAAAGAAAGCCATACTTGGATTGTCTCTTAATAAATCACCCACCTGTAGAAACTAGTAGAACATAAATCTGTTGGGATATTTATAAAGTATTCCAATAATGAGTTAAGAAAACACAATTTGAGACCAGTGTTATTGGTGGTTATGGTTGGAGAAGAGCTTTCTCGGCAAATGTAGGTTGTGATGATAAACAGAAAAAGATGGTTCTTCTACCAGAGATTTAGAACTGAGGGTGTTGCATGACTTAGCATACATAAATACAGCAGAGGCTTTAAGATGGAAAATGATTCATGGATATGATGCCAAATATGACTCAATATCACAGCAGTAGTTTAAAGCAAACTTGAAAGCCTGAGAATAAACACTAGTCCTATACATCAAGTAAAAGCAGAACCTGTACTAGGACGTGAAGAACTTTGAGATCAAAAGAAAGCCAGAACTCTTAACTAAATATTATGACAGCCAGTGAGTGCACTTTTTGAAGAATCAGATTATTTTTGTGAGAACTCTATGAGGCAATATGAAACATATAATTCCTATATGTCATAATATAGGAATTCTTAGTTCTTAACATAGAACTAAAAATAGTTGTGAAGTCCATATATTGAGAGCGGTGTTTTGAGGGATTTTAAGTCAGGCATGTGGAAAACTATTTATGACAAAAGGGCTCTTGAATTCTGGAAGCCACTTCTAAGGAAATCTTAAGGAAGTACCTTTAAAGTATTTACAGGCTGAATGCCACGTCTTCAGGGTGTCCAAAGGTGTGTCTCATTTGGATATAGAAGGGTGATCAAGGTGTCCCTCCACTGAGAATATAGTGGCCCATTCACTATTTGATGCTGGGGATTGAACCCAGGGGCACTTAAACATGGAGCCCCATCCCTGGCCCGTTTTTGTTGTGTTTTGTTTTTAGACAGTGTCTCAGTAAGTTTCTTAGGGTCTTTTAAGTGGCTGGGGCTGGCTTTGAACTTAAAATCCTCCTGCCCCAGCCTCCCAGCTGTTGGGATTACAGGCATGTGCAGAAATGAGATGGTGCCTGGCGCATAACACCTTTTTTTTATTATAGTTACCCCAATTCTTTAGTTTTTAAGGTAGGGTAAAAACAAGAATGTTTCTTCATCTTGGTTTTTGGCATCAGTCTTCACAGCCAACAGATTTGCTCACAGTATGCCATCAAGACGTGTTTTTTCCGAACATGTGTGAGGATCGAAATATCACTTAGGCAATTTTGAACCAGAGTAAATTCGAGAAGCGATCACTAACCTCATGCTCTGGGATGTCCTTTCTCAAGCACTTAGGAGAAACTTGATTCTAAATTTACATTTAATAGAAGAATTTAGTAATCATACTGTCATGAGATCCATAATGAAGTTCTCACCAGCATCTTTTGGTTTTAAAAAATTGCACCCTATGTTTCATAACATTTTAAATAAAAATTTTCAACTGTGTAACAAAAATGTTAAAATAATTTTATGGTGTTCTTAGCTCCCAAATGCTAATTTGCATTAACTCTCTTTGTTTTATCACAGAATTATCCGTACCTCAGTCTATCAATCCATGTTATTTTTTTGATGCATTTTAAATTGCAGACATCTGAACACTTCTAAATACTTTAGCATACATATCATTAGGATTCAGTATTTGCTCCCATTTTTCTTTTTATGTAAAATTAGCATACAGTGATATGCAAAAGACTTATATTTGCATCGCCTGGGTTTTGGCAAATGCATACTGTGCTATCAAGATATAGAATTATCACCATCCTAGAAAGTTCCCAGATGGTCCTTTTCCAGTCAATCCCTGTCCCCTCACCTGACCCTTAAAGGCAACCACTGTTCTTTTTTCTACCAGATTTCCTGTTTTTGTAAATAAAATCACACATGTACTCTTTTCTACAAGGCTTCTTCACCATAATGTTTGGGAGATTTCTCAATGTGTCTGGGTATTTCTAGTTCATTCCTTTTAGTTGCTGAGTAGTATTCCATTCATTGTATATTGCAGTTGGTTTATCCAGTTTCCTATTGGCTACCTGGGCTATTTCCAGGGTTGTCAATTATAAATAAGCTGCTATGATCATTCTTATATATGTCTATGTGAACATAGGTTTTCATTTTCTCTTGTGTAGATACCTAGGAATAGAACTGCTGGATCATAGGGTAGTTTAAAAAGAAACTCTACCTTTTTCCAATGCAATTGTTCTGTGCTCTGGATTTTATATTTTAGGTGTGTAGAAAGGTAAACTATTTTTATGATCCACATTGAATATTAGGAGATGTAGGTTTGGGGGTAGAAATGACATTGTTCATTGTTAAATTTGACAGTTAGGTCTTTGCTTCCCTCAAATGACACTATCTGCCCAAAACAACTCCTTGAGAGGTTCCTACACCTGAAACTTTAGCATTAATTTCATTCTTTGAAAGGTTAAACCCCAAGAATAGTGATATATTAGCTACAAGAAAGAGCATTGGTTTTTTTTTGTTGTTGTTGATGTTACTAACTTTTGCCACCCGTTTTCAGTAAGTAAAATATGACTCTCATCATTGAACAGAAAAGACCATTTTGTGGTGATGGTGGAGTGGGTAGTAAAATGTATGTGTACTACTCGATCAGTCTCAGGTCCAGCAGTGTGAGAGAGCCCCCGGAACTCCCTGTGATGGAAGTCACCCAGTGGTAGTCAGGAAAGCAGAAAACGGGATGGGAAGAATTCTACCTCACAGTTTTGCATAAGGGATAGCTATGCTTTTGCAGGACATTTTAGCCTTTAAAACCATATTTTCAATATTGTGTTTATATTCAGTACTACCCAGCTGTGGTTATTTCACACTCTGGTGACTTTCTTATCCACTGTGTTTTATCTTTCCTGCCCGTTCTATTACATAGAGCATTTACCTGTATTAGCCTGTAAAATTATAATCGTATGTATGTTTCCAGTGCCCATGTTCAAAGATATTTGTGTATGGTTTATCTGATTTTTCCTATTAGATTTGTAAAGGCTGGGAATTTTGGCTTCTACTGTAAATCCTTATAATGCTCCACACATTGTAAATATGCAATAAAATGTTAAGAACTATAATGGCAGTGGATTTTGATATGTATTTCCTTGATACGTTGTCACTCTAAACAATAAGTTTGGTTGCTATTAATAAAGATTGTTCATAATATCTAGGGAAAATTAAATCACCCTGGTCTCTGCAATATTCTGATGAATTATGCTTTTTTGAATCTATTCAAATTATTTCTTGCAAAACTAAATTTTTTTCTAACAGTGTTTTCTAAAATCTTTGACTAGAAACTGTAACATTTATTGTGAGATAATTTGGAATTTCAGAAGATGGAAGCTTCCCCTTCCATCTCCAACAGCCCCAAACCCACCTTCCCTCAGGCTTGACACAGAAATTCAGTGCTTTCTTCAAGCATTGTCAAGAATAGGTAGGTTGTCACAATAAGTAGTGCTTAAATATTTTCTCTGTTCCTATCCAACCCCCACCCCAGCCCTGTGCTGGTGATAGAACTTAGAACCTCATGTCTGATAAGCAGGTAATCTACCCTTGAGCTACATCCCCAGTCCAAGAAGTTAGTTTTTAAGACATAAAAGTGTGTGGGTATATTTGGGTATGGAGAAAGCATATTAGAACAAAGTTAGCTATATCTAAAATAACAAGTTCATCATATTCTATAAATAGTGGTAGCTTCAGAATGGCTATGAGGAATTTTGAGTTGCTGAATTTTTGTTAAGTTAGCATAAAAAGTTAAGTACATTTATGTGGTAATTTAACACAAGCAAAATATGTATATAAAAATAATCTGTCTTTTATTTTTATTTTCATGTTATAAGTTAGTTACAATGTCCAGCACATTTCTCGATTTCCTATTAGACATTTGACATTTAGACATTAGTTAAAACAAAGATTGGGGGAAAATGTGAACAAGTCAATAGCAACTCTCAGTTTTTCCATCTTTCTAATCCATGTTGTTCTTATATTTAGAACATTCTCAGAATAAAAGTACTACTCTACTGATTGTCAATACACACAAACAGTTGCATCCATGGGGACATCCTATTCTTAATAGCAGAACCAGGCTTTCCAGAATCTTCTCTTAGAATAAAAAACAATTATTAAAATACAATTGATTTCTTCAGCTACTTTATGGATTAAGCCAGCTTCTTAGGATGACCTAGAAATCTAGTCAGCATTGACAATGGTGCTGTGTTGCAAGTTGTGTACTAGGGACCTTCCAATAGAGTTTTAGAATATTTCCCATCCATTGTTCCCATTTATTGCTGCTTGGTTCCTAAGTAAATGTTTAGAGCCCATAGATACACAGATCTCTGGTACTTAAGACATGAACATAGATTGGTTTCCAAGGACCAACATAGTTCACTTGTAGCTCTATGTAGAACATGTATTCTACATTAGTGATGTCCAACCTCAATGTGCCTGTGAATCAACTCTCCAGTTGATCTACTAAAATGCAGGTTTTTGATTCAGTAAGTCTGGGGTGCGACCTGAGGTTCTGCATTATCAACAAGGTTCTTGGTGTTGCTGATGCTGCCAGTCTGCAGGACACACTATTGCAAGCTTCAGGGAATTCTTTATAAAAATTGATATATGGACTTTTCAAAGACATTATCCGATTTTTTTTTTTTCCAGTGCTGGGGATTGAATCCAGGACCTCCTTCATGTAAGGCAAGTGCTCCACTGCAGAGCTACACCCAGCCTGAGCATCTTCTTCTAAACTAATTTCCCTGTGCCCATGTTCAAAGAAAAAAGCAGAAGAGGCATATTGGGAAGTATTCCTAAGGACCTCAGAAATTAAACATAGCTATGAAATTATCAAGTTCTGTAAGATAAACACATCCCACACATGGTAAATTTTATCAAATTAAAAACAGAGTAAAGCCTGAAATGGCATTTTCTACTATTATCACATGACTTGACTGATGGCTGTGGTCAGCTGGAGAAAATTTATTCCTTTATGCTTTATAATTCTGCTTATGTATGAGAGTACTGAGTACTTCCTGTTGTAAAAACGTACCTTTGGTAATAAAGTTCAAAAAGTAAAAACTTTGCATAGTTCATCAGTGTGGGGAGCTTACAATTAATATATGATGCATTTCCTCTTTTTTATGTAAGAAGATTATACTACCATTCAACTTTATTTACTACCTTTTACAGTTAGTAGTTATATCAAAAATTTTCCTTTATTAAAATTTCCTTCAGTGGAAGTCAATGATTGTCAAACATTTGATGATAAATAGGTACCATAATTTATTAGACTATTTGGCAAAAATTTTAGTTCTGTTCTTAATGGAATTGTAAGTAATGCTGTGCCGAATATCCTAAAATTTGCCTTTCTGACTGCATCTCTCCCTTGGGTTTTGGAGATGGCCATGTTGTTTTCCAGGTTAGGCTCCCATCAATATCTAGAGTGCCTATCTTTGTGCTCTTTCCAGCACAAAGTGCTATTTTAAAAAAATTTGTTTAGTTGTAGTTGGACACAGTACCTTTATTTTATTTATTTTTATGTGGTGCTGAGGACTGAACCCAGTGCCTCGTGTGCTAGGCAAGTGCTCTACCACTGAGCCACAACCCCAGCCCACAAAGTACTATTATTAAACAAGCCTTTGCAAATTTTGGACAAACCAGTTTATATTTCTTTAACTGCCATTGAGGCTGAAAATGATGTAGCATTGTACTTCTCCTTTGGTGACTTATCAGTTGTTATTTAGTTATTATTTTTACCTTTTCTTTTGGAGTCCTAGCATTTTCCTTATTTGTTTGAAGAAGGTTTTTATATAATAGTAATAATAATCTATACTTGCAGCAAATATTTTTCCTAGTTGATTATTTATTCTGTCTTTATTACATTTAATGATCTTTGCACACTTATTTTGATGGCGAATCCTATTAACCAGTCATCTTTTTTTCCCTTACATTGCTCTTAATGCTTAAAAAATCCTTCTTTTTCAGCTTGTATTTTATTCCTCTTATTTCTCTTACACAGTTTTTTTTTTAACTGTGTTTACATTTAACTCATATCCAGAGGCAATTTTTGGTGGGTTGAATAAGGTAATGATATAATATAGATTTTTCCAAATATCAAATATTCTTTTTTAAAAATTATTTTCCAGTTTCAGTTGGACACAATACCTTTATTTTATTTATTTATGTTTATGTGGTGCTGAGGCTTGAACCCAGGGCCTCACATGTGCTAGGTAAGAACTCTACTGCTGAGCCACAACCCCAGCCCCTCAAGAGTTCTTAATATCAATTACAGAATAATCAGTGCCCCTCATGGATTTCTGGTGCTCTTTGAAACTATATTCAGTCTTATGGGCCTGCTTTTGGGCCAACTATTCTGTTGATGAGTCTGATTATTGTTTTGCTAGAATCCCACTGCTTACATTACTGATTTAAAAATAAACAAAAATTTTTAAAATTTTCTTTTTTTGTAACATTACATAGAAATAGCTCTTTCCTACTGAATGCTTTGTGTGTGTGTGTGTGTGTGTGTGTGTGTGTGTGTGTGTGTGTGTGTCATAAGTAAATAAAGAAAACTCCATGAAAAATATAGATGTCAGCTTTAGGGAGTGAATAAAAAGGGTAATATACTTAGGGATGTTTGAGATAAGGGAAGGGAAGAAGTAGTATTTGTGGAGTGTGTTACCTGCACAGTACACAACATGGAACAAATCTGCAGAATGCAGGGAGGAAAAAATGCATAAGAAAAGAAGAACAGACAGTGTTAGAAAATAGCACAAAAACAAAGGGAAGGAGAAAATGGAGAAACAATTGAAGATTTGTGAGAAGGTAATGATTATTCAATTATTTATAGAGCATCTTTCCAAGTGCATATATTTACAGTAGCATATTTGCATATAAAATGCAAAAACACAAAACAAGGCCAAACCCATGGGAATAACAGATATGAAAAAAACAAAATGACATATCAATATTGGTGAAAGAAGAAATAGAAACCTCAGACCCTAAACTAGCAAACCCCAACCAATTGTCTGTTGTGGTTGAATTGATGATCAAAGAATTGATAAGTGTAGAATTTGCCTGGACTTTTCCTGAAATGGGTGCTGTATGTTTACTTTTTCAGTTTGATGAATTTGTACATGTTTTTCTATAGTTATTCAAAATCAGATTTGCTAAACTGTGACATACAAATTGAGACACCAGTGGGTCAGCAATCCTATTTTGGATGTCATGTTGGCACAAGTTAAGCCATATTAGGATTGTGATTTTAGGTAAGTTATTTAAAGTATCTAAGTCACTTTCCTCAATAAAATGAGGTTAATCATAGAAATTGTTTCTCTGATAATGAGGTAGTTTATACAGTTTTTAGCAGGGTAGCTGGCACATGATCTGTGCCCATTTGACTTTTTTTTCCTGAAAGCTTCTGGATACCACCGTGTCAGGGAAGGGACTTCTGTTTCTTCTTCCTGATGTTTCACTGGTGCTTAAGTCAATGGTTGGCTCATTAGAAATGTTCATTAAATATACGTTGAAAAAGAAAATGAGTATTTCTGTGGATTCTAAAATGCCATTAAGTTTTCGTTGTGTTTGGGTTTTGCTCATTTAGCTCATGTTAGGGGTTGATGCAGAAACTCCCTTTCTTCATGTTCAGATTCCTCTTTAAATCAGACTCACCTAGAAGGAGCCAGGCATTGTCCTCATCAACTCCTGCATTATTTCAAGAGCTTGCCCCTCATAGGGGTCTGGTTATCAACCAGGTAAGGAGGGCAGAGCATGGCAGGTGGAAAGTGCTCTGGCAGAGGAGACCCAGAGGGCACAGTAGGGGGACACAAAAACAGTCCTCCCTAACTGTGCAATTCTCCATGAACTGGTTCTACTTTATTCTGCAAAATTTGCAAATCCAAATATACTTATGAGATGGGATTCTAGGGGAGGTTTTCAATAAAACACATGTCCATTATCCCGGAGCTTACATTCTAAACCAGAGAGCTTCCTTTTAGTTCCTTGATCTCAATGTTTTATTTAAAGTGAGTTTGGATCCATCCTGGGGTTTGACTGAAAATAACATTGCCTCAGCCACATCACTTATGCAGCCTTTCTAATGACTAAGAAGGAAAATTAAGGAAAATTTCCAGATCTTTTGATAACCCAGTTGCACTCCAGCCTAACTAGTCTGTGGATGCCATGGGGAGTGGGAACCTCTTAAGTGCAGTACACTTAGATTTCATGTTTAATTTCACAATTGGTCCACATTTTCTATCACTTGCTTCACCTGCCCTGTTTGTTCTGTTCTGCTAAAATCTTCTTGGATCTGTGGAGATAACCAATGAAACAGCCAAAACACCCTCACATGCTATCCACGAATTTACCAAGATGGCAAAAATGATTTAAAATTTTAAAGGTACAAAGAACTATGACATAAACCCAAAGTAGTTTTATTATAATTGTTAATATACATCCATGGATAAAACTGTTCCTATGTTATGATTTCTTACATTGATTTGAGAAATCCCTTAGGAGGGTTCTTCTCATTTCTAAGACATCAAAGTGCTTCATCTGTGGCTTTGTCATTGCCAGTGGGGGTCACTCAGAACATAGTTTTGTTTTCTTTGTTTGACTTTGAAGTGGTGATAATGGTTTTGCCTCACAGGGCTGTGCCCAGGAAGTGTCTAATTGTGTGGCTTACCTGAGTGATGGGTAAGATTAGAGGTCTGTGAATCTTTTTTTAATCTAACATTAGGAGAATGGAATTTATTCCTTATGGGATTGGAGCAAGAAACAAGAGGAAAGTGTCTGGGATCTTGACTCACTGGCTCCATTGTTTTGGATAAGCCATGTAATTTCTCTTTCCTTGGCTTTCTAACTCCTAAGATAGTAATAGCCTAGAGTACAAGGTTGTTTAGAGACCGAATTAGATTGACTTCATGTTTTACAAATCTAAAGGGATTTGAGGAGGATGGGCCGATGAAGGGGACCGGGTCCTTGTGCCCAGAGGCGAGGCTGCTAGTGGCAGCTCAAAGCAGAGTTGTGCCAACAGCAGAATCTGCACTCTACATGACACAGCTTGGCTTTGCTTTTGGAAGTCCTTTCTTTATGAGGGTGGAATTTGTGATAGGAAACCGGTTTGCTTAGGTTAGGGTGGTGGAGTAGGGTGGGGTGGGGTGTTGATGGCTGCTACTTTTGTTTCCATGTTTGATTTCCAGGTTTCTGTGAGGTTCTCTCATCTTGCTTCCTGTTTTTCTGAAAGCCCGTGTATATGAATATCTTTTTTCCTGCAGGTGTTAGTAACTTTTTTATTCTTCCGGACAGTCTCAGCAATCATTGCTTTCATGTGGGTTCTATGACCTGGGTGAGTGATGTATTAACACAAACAGATTCCCACAGCGAGGGACTTGTGTGTGAACGTTGGGGTGAGGCATTCCTATTTGGAATGAGGATGTGAATCTCCAAAAGCATAGCTAATTTTTAAAAACTCAGATAAACTTAAAAAAAAATCTACGGTAGAATTTGTTAAAATATATACTTGTCATTCAACACATGCCAATAAACTCAGTGAATCACAAAATATCAGCCATGTACAACAGAAATCTCAGTATGACCTTACTAAAAACAGCCTCACCATACATAACAGTCTGCACACACACATATACATTAATCTCTTGAGTTACATATTTAAAAAAATTTTTTTAGTTGTAGATGGACACACTGTCTTAATTTTATTACTTTTATGTGGTGTTGAGGATTAAACCCAGTGCCTCACACATGCTAGGCAAGTGCTCTACCACTGAGCCGCAACCCCAGCCCTTGAGTTATATCTTAAATGTTTCTTCATAAAACCTTATATTTTTAAATCTGTACACACTTCCTACTATGCATCCATGGCTAATAGTCATGCCAT
Organism: Urocitellus parryii; assembly: GCF_045843805.1. Classification (NCBI taxonomy): domain Eukaryota; kingdom Metazoa; phylum Chordata; class Mammalia; order Rodentia; family Sciuridae; genus Urocitellus; species Urocitellus parryii. The sequence continues at coordinate 231,107,468 of NC_135531.1, read as the reverse complement.
TTGGGCAGTAGATTTTTATATCCTTAGGTTTCAGATTATTATTCTTTTCTTGGCAAAAAGCATAGCTGTCTGGAGGAAGTGCTAGTTCACCCTTGGTGTCACTGCTTGCTTCCCAAGCAGCTGGAACGACTGCTACTCTTGAGGCCTCCCGAGGGATAATTCTGGGATGGAAAATTCTCAGCCTTGTTAGGAGTTTAGCAACAGTTAGGGAAAACATAAGAAATGAAATTTTTTAAAACCAAGTTGACTAAGGCTCCTATTTTTTTTTTCATAAAATTGCCCGCCTTCTGGGGACGAATTCTCAGGACCCTTGTTTGTATCTAGAGGAATTCCATTACAGAGGGAGCCCTGCTACATTGGAGCCTATGGCTGACCAGAGTTTTCAAACTAAATTTTGCACTTGAAAATTTTTCAGCAATTTTTAAAAAGTGTTTTCTTGCATGAAGAAGTCTATACATCTTTCACACTCAGAAGGAAGTTTGCCAAAATCAGTGATAGCCCACGTGTTCACTAGTCATTTTAATTTTACACAGATTTGACTATAAACATGCCTAGCTTTAATTAGAAGCTTTTCAATAAAAACTGCCCGTCATAATTGGAGGAGAATTGATATCACCTCACACATCATTTTGGGGAAACCATTGCTTAAATGTATAATAGATAACAGAGCCAGCATGGATCTGTTGACCCACTTAAATCTTTTTTAAATTTGCCCATGTTTTGTTTTACTTTTCTTACCCCCTATAGAAGGGAAATTTGCTGGGTATAAAAGTTGCTTGTTTATAACTATTCTCCAAGATCTCATGGGGAAGCTAAGGGTTTATGGGTAAATCAACATGTTTCATTATAAGAAAGTCAATGCCCAGAGGGAATGGGACTGTCAAGGAGGGTCATGATCTTTTGGACATGTCATTCTTCTTAAGTAAAACTCAGGTGTGCAAAAAGAAGCACCCCAAAGCCACCTGTGTGGGCATTTATGTACTGCATGCTACAAAATTCTCCCCACCTCCTCATTCACTATGAACTCCAATAGTCTCTTCTCCGCAGTTTCTTTAACAATGTTAAGTCAAATGATATTCTTTAGATGAATCCTGCAGTACTTTTCTATCTCATTTTGAATGAATTCAAAGGCTTCATGTTGACTTAATAGTAGGGTTATCACATAATTATCTTACAGACTCTTTTGATTATAAAAGGGGCCTTAGGAGCAATTATACTAGGGCAAGAGGTATAAACCAAGGTTGTCCCAACAGAGACCTAGTGGCACCTACCAGAAGACCCCATGTGAACTAGCCAGCCTTCTCTCTGGGGTCTCAGGTTCTTGCTCTATTGGCTACTCTCAGGCCCTACTTAGCTTCACCCTCAGCGACCTACTGGATGCTTTTCAAATATAACAAGCATGTCTCAGCCGCCTGGAATGTTCTTCCCTGAGATATCTGCATGCCTGGCTCTTTCCACCTAATCCAGGATTTTACTCAAATCTCATCTATTAGAGCTTTCCTGACCCCCTCCTAAAATAGTATTTTCCCTCTTCATTCTCATCATCATGCCTTATTTTTCTCCATTATATTCATTTCATCCTGCCATGTTATATATACGTACATTTTATTTGTATGTTTTCTGTTATGTCTCCACCAGCGGAGGGCAAGTTCCATGGCTAGATGGAATTTGTCATATTTATTGTAAGTGCCTGGCATCTACACATTTGACACATAGTAGGCATGTAGCCCTACTGGATGGGTGAGGATGAGCACTTGCCTAGATGAATAGGAAGCTGGTAAGAACTGGAGGCTGGCTTATGGGGAAAGAGCAACTTCCATTTACTTATGGATGGCAATTAAGTCAGATGCTTGTCATCCAAGAAATAGCTGAGAGGTATCAGGAAAAGTGTTATACAATATTTGTAAAGAGTGAATGGAACGGTTAGGATGGCAATCAAGAAGTAATGTCTCCCTGGAATAATTTTATATCTGATTATAGGAAAATATATTTTATGTCTTTCTAGTATGATTATTCCATTCGGGTTGTCTGCCATGTGCATTAATTCAACTTAATTTTTAAAATTCATTTTCAAATTTTGTGGCAGCTGCTAGATTTAGGAAATCCCTTAACAGATGTTGTCATCTTAGAAATAGTAATATTTAACTGTCAACATTCTTTTGTTTACAAATATCATCTTATTTAATCCTCCCAAAAACACCTTTATGGTGTGACTGTTCCCATTATCTCAGCTGACATCAAGAAAATTGAGGTCCAGAGAGGTTGAGATACTGTCTTGGCCATAGGGTGTGATTTGACTGTTTTTGTTGTTAAATTGCTATTCATTCATTATTCCTGTTAACCTCTGTGTTCCAATACAAACACCTTGACAACACACTCTGATTTCTCTGGCAAATTCTAAACATAACTTTTGTGACTCAATCTACTTAAGCCATTGCCAGTTGTTTTTCTCTTAGTGTTTTAACCTTGTTTATTTCATTGCCTGCCTTTTCTCACTGAAATGTGAGAAAAGCTTCTGGAGGGCAGAGGCCTCTATTTTTCTCACTGTTCTATCCCTGATGCAGAAGTACCTGATGTGTATCTCTGCTCAATAACTGTTGATTGCATGAATAATAACGAATAGTATTAAAACTATCTCTTTTTTTTTTTTTTTTGATTATGATTCATGTGACTCAGTAAAGTCACCCAGTATTTATAAGTACCAGTTTGGGGTCTGGTTCTGTGGTTTTACTAAATATCAGCTCCTCCTCTTAAGTACTCTCTGTGAAACAGTTCTTAATCTCTACAATAACCCTAAGAGTTGATTGGCAAAGATTCAGAAATGTTAGGACATGTCTCCTCTCCATAAAGATCTTCAAATATAATGGAGAAATAATATTAATAGAAGTGAAATAACTAGAAAATAATACAAGTTTATAATAGCAGCAAATAATTATTGAATATTGAGATGTAATTAAATTTTGAAGAAAGAGGAATGTAGTTCTCTTTCTATATTCATCTTCTACAAAGAGTTGATATCTTGGTCTTAAGAGACGGGAGGAATTTAGATGGAGGGAAGAAAGGAATGATTTTCCTGGATGGACTGAACTAAGGTACAGTACATGGCTGATCTTTGTGTTCTAGGAATAGTGATATATGTGATAGGCAGGTAGGGAGGAGTAGATCATGAATCAGCTTGAAATTCAGACAAAACTCGACCAGAGGTGGCCAAATCAATGAATTCTTGTGTGGGTGTGGATATGTGGGTATAAGTACATCATTTATAAAGTCAGGAAAATCGATTGTTCTAGCCTTATTATGTGGATTACATGGGATAAAAGTAGAAAGCACATAATGATCAGTCTGGTGCATAATGATCAGTCTGTACATGGTAGCTATTATTACAACTACTAATGATTATAGCAGAGAAAATTTTGCATTGAATTTTTAATCTGGGTAAACAGACTTTGAATTATTTATATCAGGTCTATCCACTTTGTCTTTATAAAGTTGAATATAGCTTAACCAATATTAGTACTGATTAGAGACTGGAGATGTGGTTTGGTGGTAGAGTGATTGCCCAGCATGCTGGGGTCCCTGGGTTCAATCCCCAGGAACAAATACACACACACACATACACACACACACACACACACACACACACTCATATTGGTTAAAACAAATAGAGGGGATCCTGTATGAAAAAATGAACAGACCCTACATGCACTGCTGTGCTTGCCTAGCAAGTGTGAAGCACTGGGTTCGATTCTCAGTACCACATATAAATAAATGAAGGTCCATCAACATCTAAAAATAAAAAAAAAAATGGCAAAAAAAAAGAATGGCAAACTAGTTGATAGAACTGAAAAGTAATCACATGAACAGATCTTCAGACTACTAGCTCTTATTATTTCATTAAAAATGTGCTATTCACAACTCTACAGAATCCAGTCATAGCTTTGTGATTCCCCATGGAGAATATTTTAGTTTATATAAAAACAGGCATTTCCCAGAGGGATAAACAGAGCACGCATAATAACCTCTGCAAGATCCACTATAAACTTCAAGGGTCTGAGAATGCCTGTAAGGTTTTCATTTTGTTTTATTTTGGTTTCTTTCTTTTCTTTTTCTTATTTGGTGATGATAGGGGAGGCAGAGTATAAATAAGCTGTAACTCAAGAAATGTTTACCACTTTAACATTAAAACAAGTTGCAGTGTTTCCATCTAAGCATGGTGTACCGGTTCCTTTAGTACAATATATTTTGTACTAACCATTCTCCAAATTGCTTACTGGAGTCACTATTGCAATCTGTAATTATTGTTCTAGATGAATAAAAATAGGTCAGAGTTCTAAGGAAACTAGATGTGGATGGAGAGGTCTGAGCAACAGGGCTTCTGTAAAGGGAAGGTTTAAAAAGTTAAGCAAGAAAAAAAGTGGGAAGAGAAAATAAGAAAAGAGGAAAAGCCAAAATGATTTGAGTCTTTGAAAGAATTAAAGCCAAGAATTCTAATGAAAATAAAAACATTAGTCAGAAACCACACCGTTTGCTTTATTGCTCGTGTCCACCAAAGTAGAAAACATTTTCTTTATGCAACATCCTGGACCTGCTCCATCTAATTAACAGAAAGAAAGGTCATCTACATGCACAAAAGGGCACTACCTTTGTTGCTGAATAGCTGGATTAATCTTCTAACAAAGTCTTAAATATTTCTAATTCCCTTTGCCCTTAAACCTTGGAATTAACTGGACTCTCAGGCTCTTGCTCTGACCGCTCCATTTCCTCTGACTAGCCCTGCAGTTTCAGACACTCCCTGCTGTGTTCTGTGGCCCCTACACAGTCTTTCTTGAGAGGGGCTTTGTGGACAGAGCTACTTAGCCTGTGGTCCTTGCAGTGTGCTGCTGAAATGTCCCTTTCCAGTCCTCAGACCCTTTATGCAACTTGTGACACAAGTTTCTAGCAGTGAGATTAACTCTGGGTCAAAGTGCATGGAGGGTTTTGAGTGCAGGTCACTGTTTGCTGTTCTGGTTGACGAAGTACATAGTGGCTTAAGCAATACCCCTTTGGCAGTTTAGCTTAGGGTGTGGATATTCTGTGACACAGGTGTCAAGTCTTGCTTTTTCTTCAGGACAATTAGCTAAAAATGAGTTGCAATCTGTTTTGGTTTTGTGTGGACCAACTATGCAATAGCTTAAGTGGAAGCCTTCAGTATGCCAAGGCAATTCACTCTCTGCAGGCTCTCCAGTCCTGCTATAAAATGAAACCATTCATAGTATTTTCTACATTATAGCATGCTCCAGCTGCTGCTCTCAGGGCCAGGTGAAGTTTGTTCACTGGATCTGGGATCCAGGTGTGGTTTCATTTTACTGGAGCAGCAGGCAGATGCTGAGAGCAAAAGCCGAGGGTCACACATACACGATGGCAGAGCAACCATGACATGTTCTTGGAAACAAAAACAATTACTGAACATCTAGTTTTATGTAAAAGTATTCCCCCACCCTTTGATTCAAGAATATTACTGGGAACATTAGCAAAACAAGGCAATTTTGCTCAGACTTGTGAACATCAGACCTGAACCTGAACATGCCTTTAAACTGGGCTAAGGTTTTATACTGTGAGTGGTTGCATTTAACTTGTTTATTGCCACATCCTCCATTCTGGCTTTGTCCCAGAGATTTCCAAAGGTTCCAGCCGCTTTGGAGTCTCTGATGTGTTTTCATCTGACCTTTGACCTAAACTTCAGTGTTATTTTCAGCTGTTCTTTGACAAGGACTCCAACAGCTGCTGCTTAATACCACAGACAACTGTGACACATGAGGAGTTTCTAGCAATAGGATTGATCTGTGGATCTTGGGCTCTGATTTGAAGCCAGTTATAATTTTTCTTCTCAGGGGGTGGGGTAAAGAATAGAAGCCAAGCCAGTACAGTGCTATCCTTTTTCTTTTTTTCTTTTAAGTATACTTAGTGTTAGCCTTTAATTTAAAAATAAGATTAAAAACTCTTTTCTTGCTGCAATTAAAAGGTAACAGCAAAGCATTTTGCTTTCTGTAAGTAATTGTGAGGAATAATTTGAAAAAAAAATGCTCTTTGATGGAGCAGAACCGTCACAAAGAAATCTTGAAATGATAGGTATCTATTGATAAATGCTGGTTGGACTATTTTAAAAATGCTCCTAAGAAATCCGAGGCTCTGAGAAAATGTAACTATTCCACATAAACTTCATTTGGCAAAGGGCAGTAAGTTTTAGAAAAGCAGATTAATCTAAAAATATATTTCAAGCAATTTTGTGACTTAACCTCAAAACAAATACCAGAACTTTTAAGTACATTTTTGGTATTTTTATTTTTTCATGAGAGACTTGAAAATTTTTGAAAAGATTGATATCCAGGTCAATGACTTGCTGGCTTCAAAGTCCGTAGTTACAACTGTTTAGTTTCAATGGCAAAACTAATTTGGGTTGTCAGGATGTATTTTTTTTTTCCATTTGCTATCAAACATCAGCTGATAGGCAAAGAGCTCAAAGCTATCCTTCACTTTTCAGATAATGGCAAAAAAATAACAGGCACTTAGTGTTACCATACTAGGGGTGTGGCTCTTCTCTGCGATTGCTCCCCTCTCTCTCCTCTCTTATGATAAACTCAATGGGGCTGTCTATTTTTAACCTCCTGTACTTTACTTTCAGCAAAGTAATCAGTGCAAGCAGAGCTCTTTTCCCTGAATGAATCCAAGTAACCCTGGTGGTTCCTTTCTGAAATGACCAGCAGACGTGCATCTGAGCAGAGGCTGCCCAAGGAATAAACTCTGGTTGTAAAGTACCATGTCTAGCCAAGGAAGTCCTGGAGTGGAGTTTTCAACAACAACTGTCAGTTCAGTAGCTGTGCAGGCTGGAGACTGCAGAATCGTGATAGCTGTCATAAAGGTAAGTGAACAACTTTCTTTTTTTTTTCTGTGTGACTTGGGCTTCTTGCAGCATGCTGATAACCCTAAAGAGCACTGCACGCAATCAGCAGGACTCAGCACATAAAAAAAGAGCAGTATATACTCCTGCTTTCTGAAATCAGCAACTAAGAGAGAAACTTTTACTAAGTTTCAGCCAGTTTCCAGAGCTTCTCTTTCCTTTCAATTAGATAGAAAGCATCTAGAGCAGCTGAATTAAAAGACCCCTACCATATATTTTCAGTTTGGTCTTTAAAGGCACGGCACCTGGACTAGAGGGTCATGTTTACCAGCTGAGGAGGCTGGCAGGGCTGTGCATGGCTTGTGGGTTTGAGAGTAGATGTGAGGGAGGTGGGAGGAGGCAGATTAGAGGGTGGCACTGTTTTGAGGATGATGGAGCACAGGAGACACCTAGAAGGGGCTTGACTTGCACCCCATACAATACTGGTTTTAATGTGGTAACGGTGCTACTAAATCCTTGTCACATTGCTGGGGGAGTGCTACAGAAGGTGTAAAAAGCAGGTATGAAATTTGCTTCTAACAGTCAGAAGCTGAGGCCTCTTGGTGCTTAAATACATGTTTTATGTCTAGCAATTTGCTCATTTGCAAAGATAACCAGACATTTTAGGATTAAGAAGACACCCATGATTTTCCTCCCTATGAAAATGGCCTGTGAAACCTCTGAAGCACTGTACTTGGGTGGTAGACAAGTTACCATCTAAATAATCCAGAGTTTGCTAGGCATGTAACTCAGTGGTAGAGCACTTGCTTAGAATGTGCAAGGCCCTGGGTTCACAAAAGTACCACAATACCACAAAAGCAACGACAACAACAATGAGAGAGAGAGAGAGAGAGAGAGAGAGAGAGAGAGAGAGAGAGAGAGAGAGAGAGAGGGAGGGAGGGAGGGAGGGAGGGAGGGAGGAGAAGAATTCAGTGTGTAATGAAAGGAAACCTGGCAAAGGAGCTGGTGTTCACCAGCCAGTTACTTTCAGGACACCAGCAGACTTAATTGAATGCTTTTCTAGCCTTTTGTTAGAGCAAGAACAACAAGTCCTGTTTAACTGCTGCGAATTTTATGGTCATATGAAAACTCGTAACAGAAAAACAGAACTTGACATTGAGCAAAATGATTCATTATAGAAGCACAGAATGCAAAGTGTTCCTACAGAGGCCTATTTGCCTGTACAGGGGAGACCTGCCCCCCATGTATACAGGACCTCTGCTGACTCCCTTGCCCTTTGGTCTTTCTGAAGGCAGTAGGTGGAGATGAAGAGAATTCTGATGCAGAAGTAGTGAGAACTGATCATTTGTATGTGATTTAATGAGGCTTCCAGCAACTGTAAATTTCAGCAATTAAGGAAAAGAGGCAATTTTCCTATTTAAAAAAAAAATTAACTTTTCTTTTCTTCAAATGAAACATTCTTAGAACAGGATAAAGAATAATGTTTAGGAAATTAATCTATAGGAGAATCAGAGGCATGATGAACATAGGAGAAACAACAACAACAACAAAACCTTTACACTGGATAGTATTATTTTTAACTGAATTATGTTTCTACGAACGTTCCTTCACTGTCCCCTCCCCAACTCCTTTCCCTTACTTTTACCATCTCCGTATAAAATACACTTGATGGTATTCAGGGTGGAAAGTCCATCTCAGTGGACTCAATAGCACTGCCCATGTCCGATTGTGGTGAAGTTTGCATCCTACGTTGCCCACATGGAGTTTCACTATTTTTATGGAAGTTCAGTTTTGTGAGAATACAATTGTGTTAATTATCCTGTAACTTTGGAATATTCAGTAATACATAATTCATTGTATGTGTTTCTCATTAGGGAATTTAAAAAATTAAATCTACACTGAGAGATGAATTTATTATAAGAATAAAACATGACAAAGCATGCATTTATATTAGACCTGCTTGCTACATTTCAACTTAAGCAAGGCCTATCTCTATAGAAAGAGATTTCATATTATAACTGGAAATTAAAAAAGATAAAAATAGAAAAGGAGAAGAGTAAAGAGGAAGAAGCAAGGGGAACTAAAAGTGCATTTTATTCCATTTTTATTTTTAGTGTGGCAAATGGGTACGACTTCAATTGGCTGAATCACAGCCCAATCTTCTAGAGATTGGGAGCAGTCAAGATGAAACCAAAAAACTTCTTCACGATCATGAACTTCTTTTGGCCAAACTCAAGGTAAGAGCCTAAGATATAAAGCAGATGCAAATTAAAAAGAAAGAAAAATCTCGCTCTTACTTTTCATCTTTGAATCCATTGCTGTCACTGGTTATGGTCACTTTACTATGATACCAGATAAATAATGGGTAAATCTACTACTGTCACTGTGGGTAAACATCAGCATAGAGAAGTAACAAAAATTTTTTAAAAAATATTCCCTGATGTGATAGGAGATATTGAGTGATAATATTCTCACTGTGAAGAAATACGTTTTTTACACTCTGCCTCAGTGGAAAAAAAAAATCCATTTCTTGCATTCCTTGCTTCATACTTTTCAAATCAAAATGACAGATCCAAACTTCCTGCTGTTAATTAAAGCTTCTAGTAAGACTAATTTGGAGGCCTTATGCCCCTGTTGAACTATCAAAAATATCTGATTTTGTGCTTAGTATTTAGAATTCTTGAAGCCAAATAGTATTTTAGTAAAATCAGACTTGTTCCATATAGGTTGTAGTTATTTAGTAAAGGATCTAAAATTAACATTGATTAGAGATTTCCAAGTAAGGGACAGAAAAGGTCAAGGCCATACCATAATTTGTGGGGTTGAGTGTAAAATAAAAAATGTGGGGTCCTTTGTTCAAAAAAGCATCAAATACTTTCTTGATCTGTCATAGTTCGTTTTATTTGCTGCTTAATATCTGATTTCTTCAGGTGCAGGGTTATGTGAGTGCAGACCCTCAGGGATTCTCAACCTCACCCACAGCTCAGTTAGTATACCTGTGTGGACCTGACCGCATTGAGAAGGGATGAAAAGAAGATAGGACAACAGAGAGTTCCCATCCCCTGGAGGTGGAACTACATGTGCATGAGGCTCCAATTCCTAGCATATGCTCCACTGTCCCATGGGACTTCACTTATGAAACACAAATTCACAGAAAAATATAATCCTTAAAAATTTCAAGACAGAAACATGCAGAGCATGAACCCCATGGTGTCCCTTTCTGAAAACGGAGCCCTGTGATGAATTTCTTTGCTAAGATCAAAGAGGGTGATGGAGATTCACAGTCCTACATTTGCTAAGATAGTCTACAGTTTTGATACTTTAACATTACTGGCTTCTTTGAACATCCAGGCTGAAATTCATACTTGCTTTCTAGATTCAGATGCGGATCTAATCTACATCAGATATACAGACAGTAGTAAAAGTAACCAGGTAAATCAGACTGAGAAGTTGAAGAAATAATTATTATTGAAGAAGGAGACATTTGACAGCTCCTTGCTCAGGTCTCTTGGTTCTGAATTGTCTTTCAAGGTAGCAATCCTTATCTAGGAACTGGAATTATCAGGAAGGCTTGTGTCTATTAAAAAATGAAATTACAATCTGAAGGAGCATTGAACTGGGAATCAAATGCCTAAATTTAGCTCTAATTATGTTTCAAGCTAGTATAATTTTATTAATAATGCAAGGTGTTCCTGTTAAAGAAAAAAAACTGCATAAACTTGTCTTGAATACCTAATTCTACTAACTACGGAAGCCCAATACTTCCTTGTTATTCCTGCCCATTCCACAAAGTTTGCTTTCTCATAGTCCTCAGAGAAAGTGAACCTTTGTATTCACCTGGCAATGGTGGCTGAAGTTAATCTGGACTTGAAACCACATTCCTTCCCCAGTTCCCACTAATAATTCACACTAAGCAGCATTTTCTGTTCCACTGATGAATTGTGAGTGGTGGGGAGCTCACAGCAGTTTGGGTCTCTCAGGCTGCCTCTCTTCTCCCCTCATCTCTGTTCCTATCAAAGCAACTTCAGCGGGGGATGCTTTCTTAGGTGAAGCAGTACAATTGTCTTCAGCTCCTATACCTATTTGCTCAACTCAGAAGGGATTTTTCATTTAATGGAATCCCCCTCCTTAGAAGGAGCTTGTGGATCTGGATTCTAAATGTCTTATTGTCTTTTTATGGCTGTCCTTGGACTGTATACCAACTACTTAAGTTCTCTGGACTTCAGGATTATTGTGTATAAAACAAAGTGGGAAGACATGGCAGAATTTCATATTTATTGTGGATCATCTCATAATGTGCCTTGGAAACCATACTCCCTCCCTGCATATGCATCTAAAAAAAACAAGACCACAGAATAATCTTTTGGCTTCATGTAGGCCTGTAGCCATAACCTCTTAATATTCATCTCTTCCCCACCCAACTGCCACCGCAGGAAATTGTAAATAGTAGAATTATCTTCCAAACAGAATTGGTTCTAAAATTACTGGTATTTAAGAAAAAGAAAGTAAGAAAATTAAGGAAGTTATCAAGGAATCTGAAGTCTATTTCAGATATGCCAACTTTATTAAAATAAAAAATTATGAATTTCAGCTAGCAAATGAATAGACCACAATTTCAATCAATGTATTAGTTATTTTGCTGTTGGGGTCGGTACAAACTTAACCTATAGCAGAAATTTCTTGGATCCAAGTTGGTTTTTAATATGAAGATTTCAAAGAATAGGGCTAATACTAGTTTAAGAAGCCAATAATATTTAATATTTAATGTTCATTCCAGCCCTATCCCTATGCACAGGGCCCTGTGATTTGTTCTAATTATAAAGAATGCTTGGTAAGGGGTATTTGGGGTAGGGGGTGTGAGAGTCTGTGCTGAGGCTTCTCTGATTTGAGCACAGCACTGATCCTCTCTGGTGTTAGGGTCTATATTTGAAAAGTTAGGATAATAACAATTACCTTCACACATCTAAAAAGAAAATGTGGAAAGAGAAATGCACTGATATATAGAAGCATATGGCTCATATTGTGCTAATTCCTTTCGAAATGAAAAGTGGCATAATTATTATGTCAATAATGAATATATCAAAGTAATTTGGATGTTTAATTTAATAGAAAAGCTATTTTCTGCCCTCCATTGAAAGTGATCTCAAACCCTACTAATTCAGACTGAGGGGAAAAATTCAGGAAACAGAATTTTTATGAGTGTTTCTAATGTTGGTAATGTCTATACCCCAGAGATCTTATTTTGCTTTCAGTAACGTGCTTAACAATCCCAGTGGAGTATCCAGAGGAAAAGGTCTTCCTTATTTTCAGTGGTGAAAACAGTCATGTGGAAAAAACTTTTGACTTCCAAAAGGCATCTGGATTCCCAAATCATACTGAAGTAATTTCTAATGAGAAAGAAGGCAATCAGGAAAGAGAACAGGAGTAGATGTCAGTCAGGCGAAGAGCTGCCTGGGGAACATTGTACCTTCAGGTGGGCACAAAATGGTGGGAGGAAGCAAAAAAGGCACCAAGAGAATGTCACTGAGAATGTTCCGCCCAGTGTCTTTCTTCCAGCTACATTGTTAGTGTCCAAAGGAATTAGCACAATATGAGCCAAAGAAAGCTCCTGGGCACTGGCTCTTGTATTTGTAGACATGTGACATCAGCTTTCATTGAAGAATGAGCCTTCAGAGTATAAACACTAAAAAAATTCACCTCTGATTTGACTCTCATAAACCCATTAGTTTCCTGGTTCTCACTAAATCTCTGACCCAATGAACACTTATTTTTGTCCTCTTTCTGTTTCCTGAGCTAGAAGCAAATGTACTATAAATAGAACGTATTAGTAGTAAAGCTAAACATTTTATTGAAACTTGCTTTGACTAAGAGACTGTGAACTTTCCTGCTGTTAAGCTGAAGTATTTACTCAGAGTGCATTTCAAAAATATTTTTTATTGTGCTAAAACTTATGTAACATAAGATTTACCACTTTAACATTTTGGTGGTGTATAAGTCAGTAACCTTAAATACATTCATTGTGTGTGCATCCATCTCTACTATCCTTTTCCAAAATTTTTCTTCACCTTTAACAGAAAATCTGTATCCATTAAGCAGCAACTCCCCATTGTGACCTCTGCTTATAACCTGTGATGGACTTTTTCTATGAATTTGTCTTTTCTGGGCACCTCATATAAATGGAATTGTATAACTTTTGTCTTCCTGTGTGTGGCTTAGCTATTTTACTTAGCTTATAACATTTTCAAGATTTGCCCATATTGTAGCATATATCAGAACTTCATTTCTTTTTGAATAATGAATAATAACAATGAATAAGTAGATAATGAATGATAATATATTGCAATGATTGAGTATCCCTTGAAATGTTTTGATTTCAAGGGTCTTTTTTTTTTGGAATATTTGTGTATGCTTAATGAGATATCTTGACCATAGAATCTGATTCTAACTGTGAAATTCATGTGTATTAGTTGTACCTTATTACACAGAGCCTACAGGCAATTTTAGACAGGATTTTTGTTGTGTCTGCATTTTCACTTTGACTTATCACATGAGGCAGATGTGGAATTTTCCACTATGGGTTCATGTCATTGCTGCACTTCTGATTTCGGATGCTCAACATGTAGTACATTTACATATCGTCTATTTATCTGTCCACAGCAGCTATATCATTTTACATTTCCACCAGCAATATACAAACATTCCAATTTTCCACATCCCACCAAAGTTCGTTATTTTCTATTTGTTTCTATTTTTAAATTGTAGCCATTCTATTGCCTATAAAGTAGTATCTCATTGTGGTTTTGATTTGTATTTCTATAATGAAGAAGGATGTCAACAACTTTTCATATGCTTACTTGTCAATTTTATATCTTCTTTGGTGAAATATCTATTCATGTTCTTTGCCTATTTTGAGATTAAGTTGTTGGTTTGATTTTTTTTATTGTTGAGTTGTAGGAGTTCTTTATATATTCTGGATATTAATCCCTTATCAGATATGCGATTTGCAAATATTTCTGGCATTTTGTAGGTTGCTTTTTACTTTTTGGATAATCTCTATTAAGAACATATTTTAAAGTTATATAACTTGAGTTATAAATATTTGAATATTAGAGACAGTTTTATAGCATGTATGTTGTGATGTCATAAGAGGACTGTGTCATAGCAGTGTTTTACCCTAAGTATTGATTTCATAGAGGAGATCCATTTCCTCTCTTTCTCTGCTGTCTGATAGGCCCGTAAGATCAGGAATTATACTCTCTCAGAAGTGTTAGGGAAGCTTGCACCTATCTTTTCTCTTCATTTTTTTTTTCCTTGCAGAAGTGAGGAGAAAGTGTCTCCAGGCTGGTGAGACTTGGGGATGAAGTGGCCACCATGGAGCAGCCAGCCTCAAGGGCTCTGTGAAGCCTTTGTCCACCTATGGGCTCTAGATTCTTCTTTCTTCTTCTGCTGACCTGGCCAGGTGTCCCTACCTGGTAGAAACAGGCCACAATCCCATTGGGGACAGCTAGGCCTCAGGTCCAGTTCTCTCATAGGCAGGTCCCAAGGGCTAGATTTTAGGGGGAAAGTAGAAAGCCAACACAACCCCATCCTTTAGTCCATCCTCACCAGTAAGAAGAGCAAATATTTTGATCCATACTTGACCCTGATGTCCAGGAGCCCAATCTTGTCTGCCCAGCCAGAACAGATTACTCTTTTCTATATCTATAATATTTTCATTTTTTTTTTTTTAGAATTTCTGCTTCTCTAATAAATCAACTCATATCAACACTTCATGGAAAATGGATGTATCTGAGTTCCTGCCTATCAGGAACAAATTATGGTAACAAAATTATAGGCTCTCTAGGCATAGCATCATCTGTGCTATATTTTATTTGCCAAGACAGGGAAGGCTTTTACGTAATTTTAAGAGACGGGACACAGAAGGGCCTATGGGGAACGGGAGGCCCACACCATATTTCTCTGTAGCTGAGCAACACCAGGTGACACAGAGTCAGTAAGGGAAAGAGTCATCCTCTACATTTCTGCTAGAAACAGAGCAAGGCTGAGGTGTAGCAGATACTGACAAACCATTGGGCAATTTTAGAGAGATCCAATTCATAGGAAGATTATAGCAAAGATAACTTTAAATTATGTGGCTCTATTCCCACTGAGAATGGAAGTCTGCATCCCTGCCAACCATGTAGTAAACCATCTTGGAAGCAGATACTCCAGCCCCAATTGAGCTTCTCAGCTTACCTGTGTGGAATAGAGACAAGCCTTCTCCACTGAGCCCTGTCCAAACTGAACAAAGAAAGACTGCTGCTTAGGCAACTAGGTTTATTATCCCACGAGAAAACAAGATGAGAGGTAACAGCAAGGGTGCCATCCTCTAGGATTTTGAAGGTAGCATTTATGAAAGAAAAGACACAGCAGAAACTGAGGATGTGCTCAGTGGTAGAGCACTTGCCTGGCAGGTGCAAGGCCTTTTGTTCAATCCCCAGTACTAGGGGGCAAAAAAGGCACAGGCATAAGAAAACAAGAATTCTCATGGGGAGACAGTTGAGAAATGACACTGAGTTCCTCTAAAATAAGAGCTGTTGTGTTGGAACTAATAATAAGTAAATGAAAATTCTAAAATTTGTGAATGATTCACTTTTTGAAGAATGAGTGAACTATATGTATTCTGACATAGTTTATTGACTAGAAGGAAAAGGATTGTAGTTATGATTCTAAAATTTTATTTATAGGGATATGCATAAAATCTTATAGGTATGTCATGGAAGGAATTACTGATCTGTCAGGGAAAGTCAGGGAAAGCTTGATGGAGAAAGTGGTATCTGAGCTGTCCTGAAGATGGATATGTGTATTCCAGAGACCAATTTAAAGGAAAAAAATGGAAAGAGATATAAATATTTGCAATATACATGACAACCAAAGGTTAAAAATCCTTCAAATTGATTAAAAAAAAACACAAAAACCCCCCAAAATAGACAATTCACAGAAGAGAGGCAAATCATCAATAAACATGTAAAAAAGTGCTCAATATCAATAGTAGCCCAAGTAATTGCAAAAGATTATTTCCCTATATTACTTGCCTCTTGCTTAATTTAAAATTTAAAATATTGATTGCATCTAATGGCAGTAGGATGTAAAGAAAAGGGCATTCTCCTGTGCCATCTGGGAGACTTCAGATTGACACAGCCATTTGGAAACTAGAAAGCATTAAAATGCAAAATGCTTACATCCTGGGACCCAGCAACCTCACTCCTGGAATTTGTTCCTAGCAATGAAAGCACTGCTCAGGATATAATGAGAGTAATGCTTTTGCTGCCACATTGAGCATCTTTACACTTCTTTTTCCCCTTTGGTACTAGGAATCAAACACAGGGATACTCAACAATTGAGCCACATTCCCCAGACCTTTATATTTTTTATTTTGAGATATGGCTTTACTGAGTTGCTTAGGGCCTTGCTAAGTTGAACCTCCCACCTCAGCCTCCCAAGTCACTGGGATTTTAGGCACATACCACTGTGCATGGCTACATATGTTTTTAATAAAATGACCTAACTGGAAATAAACAATATCCAATAAAAAGGCATAAACTTATAAACTGTTCCTATATGCTCCTTCTATACTGTAGAATATTATAGTGAGCCCCATGCCTTAAACTCTTAGGTGCTTAATCCAGTGCTGCTTGGGCTTTCTGTTATTTGTCACTAAATACATTACTATCCGAAACCTGGCTCCAAGGCCAGGATCACAGCTAGCATTTTGAGATCATAGGCTTATAGCCTCCAAGCTGTTGTTTATTTAGAAGATAAGTTGTTCTTTAAGGTTAAATCTACAACCAAAAATTTTTCATGGAAAGTAGAACTCATGGGCTGGGTGCAGTGGTATATTCCTTTTATCATAGTGGCTCAGGAAGCCGAGATAGGAGGATCGCAAGTTCAAAATCAGACTCAGCAATTTAGCTAGGCCCTAAGCAACTCAGTGAGATCCTGCCTCTCAATAAATTATATAAAAGGTTTGGGGATATGGTTCAGTACTGCTGGGTTCAATCCCCAGTGCCAATGAAATAAAGAAAGAAGGAAGGAAGGAAGGAAGGAGGGAGGGAGGGAGGGAGGGAAGGAAGGAAGGAGAGAGAGAGAGAGAGAGAGAGAAAGAAAGAGAAAAGAAAGAAAGAAGAAAACATTGTCCTAGGGGCTGGGGATGTGGCTCAAGTGGTAGCATGCTCGCCTAGTGTGCATGAGGCACTGAGTTCGGTTCTCAGCACCATATAAAAACCATGGTCCTTATTGGTGACACAAAAGCTCTTGGCCTGAGATTTGGATTGATAGGGCAGAATTATGACATTTTAGTGAATTACAGATGTATATTTTTTCAGTGTTTTTATTAGTGCATTAAAATTATATGTACTAGTAGGATTTATTGTTACATATTCATATATGCACCTGATATAACAATATAATTTGGTCAATATTGTTCCCCATTATTTCCCATTCCCCCCCCCCTTCCTTCCCTTACCCCAGTCCCTTTCCTCAGCTCTACCAAGTTCCCTTTTATTTTCCTGAGACACCTTCACCCCAAAATACACACACCATTTCACCCCTTTTTCCTCTCTCTCTTCCACATATGAGAGAAAACATACAACCCTTGAATTTCCGAGTTTGACTTATTTCACTTAGCATAACAATCTCAAGTTCCATCCATCTTCCTTCAAATGACATAATTTCATTCTTTCTGGCAGAATAAAACTCCACTGTGTAGATATACACCACATTTTCTTTATTCATCTATTGACAGGCATTTAAATTGGTTCCATAGTTTGGCTATTGTGAATCATGCTGCCATTAAACATTGGTATGCATGTATTGCTATGGTATGATTCTCTTAATTCTTTAGGAATGGTATGGTTGGGTCATATTATGGTTCTATTCTTAGTCTTTTAAGGAACCTCCAAACTGATTTCCTTAGTGGTTGTACTAATTTATAATCCCACCAACAGTGTAAGTGTTCCTCTTTCTCTCCATCGTCTCTCACATTTATTATTATTGTATTTTTGAAGGCTATCATTCTAATTGGAATAAGATGAAATATAAGTGTAGGTTTAACTCCCATTTACCTAATTGCTAAAGTTGTTAAAATTTTTTTCCACATACTTATTGGCCATTTGTATTTCTTCTTTTAAGAAATGTCTGTTTGATTATTTGTCTATTCATTGATTGGTTTTCTTTGGTGTTAAGTTTTTTGAGCTTTTTTTTTTTTTTAATATGTTCTGGGTATTAATCCTTTGTCAGAAGAGTAGCTAGCAAAGATTTTCTCCCATTCTGTAGAAGTCTCTATCCCTATTCTTAATTGTTTCCTTTGCTGTGTAGAAGATTTTTAATTTGATGCCATCCATTTATTAATTCTTGGTATTATTTCCTGAGCATTAAAATTCTATTGAGGAACTTGTTGCCTGTGCCTATACTATTGGTGTGTTGGTCCTACATTTTTCCCCCATAGAAGTTGCATAGTTTCTGGTCTAATTCCTAGGTCTTTGATCCATTTTGAGTTGTTCTTTTGCTTGGTGAGAAATGGGATCTAGCTACATATGAATAACCCTTCTTTCCAGCACCATTTGGTTAAAAGCCTATCTTTTCTTCAACATATATACTTTTGTCCCTTTGTCAAGGATCAGATGATTAAATCTGTGTGGGTTTATCTCTGTGTCTTTATGCTATTCTATTGGTCTACACATTTGTGTTTATGCCAGTACCACACAGTTTTTGTTAATGTAGCTCTGTAGTACAATTTAAAGTCAGATACTGTGATGCCCCCAGCATTGCTTTTTTTATGGTTTAGAATTACATTGGATATTCTGGCTTTTATTCTTCCAAATGAATTTTAAGACTTTTTTTCCTAATTTACACAAATGTATTTATAAAGCAAAGACAAAGTTTAGTAGGACATGACTCACTACCTCTATTCCAAACCTCCAATATTGCTGCTTTGGATTAATATTAGGTTAAAATATGCCTTTTGAGCTGGGTGTGGAGGTGCACACCTGTAATCCCAGAGGCTTGGGAGGCTGAGACAGAAAGATTGCAAGTTCAAAGCCAACCTCAGCAACTTACTAAGGTTCTAAGCAACTTTGTGAGACCTTGTCTCAAATAAAATAGAAAAAAGGGCTAGGGATGTGGCTCAGTGGTTAAGCACCCCTAGGTTCAACCTCCAGTATTAGGGTCAGGGGGACCCTTTGAATTCTGGCCAGAAGGCAACAGATCATATGTATGTATTGTCCTTAACTGAGAATGAGATTCTCTTTGGTTTAAATTCACTATGTCTCTTGCCTTCTTGGCCTTAGTTATAATGTATCTTTTCTAAACTATAGACTTTGCCTTTGATATTTAATAAGGTATAAATGTATAAAACTCAAGGGATTTTCAAATAACATGGCTATATCATTCTCATGACAAGTTCATCTTATTATTATTCTTTAGAAGAATAAGGCAAACTTGTGATTCCATGGTTAGTCTGTCCTCCAACTTATCTGTATCTACTATCTTTTTCCTCTCACATACTTGAAATTCAGATACTTGAGTGAAATTAGACTTTTTGTCTTCTTTACTGATTCCAGTTCTAGGCAAGATGGAATGAACACTCTCCGGGCTATCTCCACTGCTGGGAATAAGACCCCTGGTGCGGTGTGCATATGGCCTAGATGCTGATGAGTACTGGCCCCCAGGCAGATTAGGGCAAGAGAGCAGAATTCCATATACCATTAAGCCCACATTTCCCCACCTTCCCCCATCCTCCAATATTTCCTAGATTGACTACAAAAGCAGGTTTATATCTTGGTGATATGTCGGATGTGGACAGAAAGAGCCCCAGAAAACGCTCCTTCAGGTCCAAGGAGCAGGAAGAAGGACCTCCAAGCTTAAAAGAGGAAGGGGAAAATCCCCTGCTTCTGTTTTTTGTTTTCCCCAGCCCAGCCCATCCCCCCATAGCAGTTGTGAAAGTAGAGGCAGCCAGGCCTGTACCTAAACCTCTGAGAAACAGGAGGTGCCTAAACCTCTGTCTAGAGGAGCTGTGGCCCCAGCACTGAGAGTGTCTTCACTGTCCCCCCACCCGCTTTCTGCTACTCAGGGAGACACAGTGGTAGAAGTGCCTGGCAGCTGAGGAAACCAAAGGCACAGCTTTCAGGTCAGGTGACTAGTAAGGGGGCCTTCCCTGGAACAAGTGTCACATGCTGAGTCAACCAGGGCAGTGAGAGGTCAGAGAAGGGGAGCCAGCAGTCCCACTTCTCAGCTCCATAACTCATATTATATAGATGGCTATCCAGTTGTCTTAAAGAAAGCCTAATGACCGTCAGCTAGACATGGATCTCTGAAGAGCCACAGACTCTCAAGTTCAAGTTCAAAGAACACATTTTTCACTTGAACAGCCAAATCAGAATGCATCCAAGTTTTTCTGTAATTGGAACTAGAAAAACCCATACCACCCAAGGCTGCCAACTGCTCTTGGAGTGCCTGAGGTTCTTTGGTTCAGTGGTCCTGTGGGGGATTAAATTTTTATTAATGTCTCAGAAAGAAAACACCTTCCTGAGTATTACACTTTCTAGAGCAGCACTAAATAGAAACATACAATGCAAACTACATGGGCCGACCATATTTGTAACTTAAAACGTTTTAATTGTCATGTATAAATTTTAGAGCATTAAATGTTTATGTTAGAAAAGAATATCTCAAATTAATGATCTCAGCTGAAAAGACTAGGAAAGTAAGAGCAACTTAAAAACAAAGCAAGCAGAACGAAAGAAACAATAATGATAAAAGTAGAAGTCAGTGGAACTGAAAGCAGAAAAACAATAGAGAAAAAAAATCAATAAAACCAAAAGCTGATTCTTTGAAAAGGTTAATAAAAATGATAAATCTCGAGCTAAACTGAGAAAGAAAAAAGGAGAAAATGAAATTTGCCGATATAGATATGAAAGACAGGTGTCTCCATAAACACCACAGTCATTAAAATCACAATTAAAAAATGCCATGAACAGCTCTGTAGGCACAGATTGAACAACTGAGATGAAATGAACCAATTCCTTGAAAGCCGTAAATTCCCAAAACCACTCAAAAAGAAATATAAAAAGACATAAGTGAAAAAAACTAAATAATATGCTTAATTTACTCCAGTATATATAAAATTATCATTTAGAATGTAATCATCATAAAAATTATTTATGAGGTATTTTAATCATATTTTGTACTAAGACATCAAAACCAGTAGTGCATCATTATTTGAACTAGACACCAACTAGTGGTTGGTGGTTTCCATCTGGCCAATATGGTAGCTTTAGAGACTAAATTTTATAGGGGAAAAAATACATACGAATAAATATGCACACATGTACATGTAAATATATATATATTTAAAATTGGGAGAGACTTATCAATAGGATAATGTATGCAGGGCCTGAAAAGGAAACTTGTGAAATAAGATTTCTTTCAGGAATAAGAAATCAAAACAACCAGACCAAACTATTTCCAATAGCAATTTTTTTTGAAGGCATTTATAAAGCAATATTATTAGACATGGGTCATAGGAGGAGTAAAAATATTTTTCCTAGTGCAATTAAAATTTTTAAAAAAAATATGCATGTGAATAAAAATATGTGTTTGGTAATTTATGCAATTCAATTTACTTAAATGATAATTTCTTTAGAACCAATAAATTATGAAAGCATTTTGAACAATAGAAAAAAAAACAACCTTGTAGTAATCCAGTTTGAAAGGCTGACAGTAGAACACTGTAATTAAATGGTGAACTGTCTAGTTCCAAATTCTGGAAACATTACTGCACATTTCATTAATAATTTTATATATAATTAATTTGTTGTTCATTGTTCATCTATTAAATATTGCTCAGTGGAGTTTTTATGGTTATTTTGCTTAATAATGATAACATGGGAGCAAATACAATTCAGATTCTAAAAATAACTGGAAGGATTCTGTTAATATGTGTTGGTTAACACATCATTAAAGATTGTGTACTTTGTTATTTGAGTGAGGAATAAGCAAGGATGTTCTTTCTGTTAATGTATTTAGAGAAACTGAAATTTTATGATATTGCTTAATTCATTTATAAATATTTCACATCTGATTGGTTTTCATTTATGTTGTAGATGATGGCCTATGTTCTGAATAATAAACGGAAAGGGAACATAATGTTATTGAAAAAATACATTCTTTAATAACTTGAGTGTCCAATTTTTATTATTATTTATGTTTTGAACCATAGTCTGTATACTACTTGTATCATTGGGGTATATATTTAAATCTTTGGTTAAGCCTGCTTTCCAGGACCAAGCCACCCACCTGGAAAAGTATTGGATAATTAATCAAGATTAGGAATTATAAATTATTAACTGAGACTTATACAACTAGCCTGAATAAAATGTTAATTAAATATAGGGATACCAAATAGCATTTTGAACCCTCAAATTCCCATTCATTAGTCATCATGAGGGATTCCTTTTATGAGTAAGGCTTATCTTTCTACCAAAAATAAAAACTAGCCAAAATTGCAAATAATATTTTGCTACAGTTACTAGAATTTTCATCTTGTGGATTGAATATATAGCTATGAGACATCTTCTGTGTACATAGCTCAGAGTTAGTGTGCAAACTGATTCTTAATTATTTTCTTTATAATTCATTAACTCAGCAAAAGTGTATTTTCATTATACAAACATACTGTGCCAATGGCTATAACAAAGTCTTTTAAAGTTGAACCTTTTTACTCTCTCATTCAGAATCCGAAACTTAAGTTCTTTGTGCAAATTGAAGTTGAAAAACTTACAAAAGCAGTGATAGTTTTTATTTATTGATCATCTACTATGTGCTAGTCATATTAGATGCCTTAGGCATTTCATCCTAAACCAACTTTGTGTGGCAAACATATTCACAGACAATTAAAATGGATTTAGAGGTGGCTTATGCATAAGTCCCACAATAGTTTAGGCCACTCTAACTGATTTAAGAAGTTATTATTAATATTCAAAATCTAAGTATTAAGAGATAACATGTAAAAGATTGCATACAAAGTGCTAACAGATGGTTCATACAAGAGTCATTATCTCAAGAAAGAAGAATAGTTATTTGGATCTCAAAGGAAGTGAGCTGTAAGGATTGGGAATCAGAATGACATTCTAGATTAGAGGACATGGTTAGCAAATCTGAGATAGATATACGCAAGACACACACAGATACATGAAGAGTTCTGTCAGAAATATCTGAAGATAAGGTTAACATGGTATTAATGATGAGGGCTGGGCTGGAAAGCAGGACTCGCTGATCTGCACAATTAGATTTGTGGCTTAGAATGGGTTCTTAAAGCAGAACCCATGTTATCTCTTTGATAAAATAGTTTCATGAAGGTTACCTCTATAACATTTTGTAGGGTAGATTTGCATGGGAAATTTCTGGAGTTAAGAGATGCAATAGAAGCTATTAATAGACACTGGGACTTAGAGTAGGACTCTGAGAGAGTAAAAATGTTCAAATTTAACAGTTTTTTGTTACAGCAGTTTGCACAGTATGTTTTTATAAATAGAACAAAACTTTTGCTGAGTTAATATAAAGAAGATATTTCAGAATCTATTTTATATGGAGAATAAGGGAATAGTCAAAAGTTACTCCAAACCTTTAAATGTATAATATAAGAAAGAAGACATTCCAAAGATATATTATACAATGACCCAAGGGGTGCCATTTTGAATCAGGACATTGTGTGTGTTAGCATATCACGGGTCTCTGATTCCATTTGCTGGAGTAGTTTACAGTGAGTCATGGTGCTAGACACCAAAGTGGTAGTTGTTTAGTGAACAACTATGAAGAGAAGAACTGGCTTTAGCAAAAGTAAATTTTTCTAAAACATATGACTAGAACTAGAGGGTGATGCCCACTAAGGAGCTTGTGTTGGGATGGAAGCAATGAGAGGCTGCATAGATTATCAGCCTCCAATGAAGAGGTAGAGTCCAAGCTGGAGAAGAGTTTGTTTACTAGAAACCTGGATTTCCATAAGATACAATTGTGAAGTTTGGAAGAAGAGGAAACAGTAAAAGTAAGATATAAGGCAGACAGATGATGACCAGAGAGACTTACTCAAGTACCCAGGCACAGGAGGAATGTAAGGAAACATAGAGTTTATCAGCCTCAAGATTGCAAATGGTCACAGTAGCATCTATCCCCTGGTATCCTGGGTTGGCAACTCTGGGACGGTGATTTCCTGTTCCGGTGTTCTCATTCTGATGGACTGTTTCAGGAAATCAATGAGAGGAAATGGCATGGAAGTTAAGCATCTTCACAAGGAGCAGTTAGAGAAGGAAAGGTTTACTTAAGTGGGCCTCAACCTGGATGCTTAAAAAGCAACCCAGTTCTCACATATTCAAGTATTCCAATGGAAGGCTGGAATACCTGTATATTTAAAAAGTTTTTTGTAGTAATTCCAATGAACAATGAAGAATAAGAAGCTCTGACCTAAACCAGAAGAAACATCCTCCACAAAGCAACCAAATTAAAGGTCTTGAAGTTAGGTGTCTTTGATAGAATGAGAAAGGGACCATGAAAATTAGATTAAAAACTATTCAGGAACATATCACAAAAGTTTGGGGAAAAGAAAATTTCAAGACAGAGTACTAAATTGCATGAAATTTCAAGACACAAGTACATACACAGCAGTGTTTATGATGAATCTGCCATTAGGTTCGACAGTGAGAAAATTATTTCTCTCTGAAGTCTTTCTGGAATATTCTCCACTTATGCTATTGGCCATGTTCTCCTCTGAGTACCTTCTGTAAATTGCAGGCCATCTACCTCTATTCTAGTATCTGTTTCATGAAAGATCCACATACATTTCATTTTCATCATCTTCATTAGACTGAACACATTTCTCTTCCTGGGGTCTAATCCTATGCTTGAATATGTTCAGTAAATATTTGAGGAATGAATGAATGAATACATGCATGTATTACCCAATCTCTGTGAAGTAAAAAAAAAATCTCTGTGTAGTAACAAAAAAATAAGTTAATTTCTGTGTGTGTGTGTGTGTGTGTCTGTGTGTGTGTACAAAAGAAATAGGCAAAAAAAAAAAAAGAATGTGGGTAAAGAAATGCAATAGTGATGATCTAAATGGTGTTCACATCCCTTGCTCTTCTTGTACACAATGGTTCTGAGGGTTTTAAGAAGACTTCATTATTAATGTATAGAACATTTGGGCTCCTAAGAGAACATGGTGGGACCGATAAATTATTAATACTATTAGCTTTTCTGATTTGTGTCATTCTTCTTCTTTTAAGTGAGCTGGAGGATAAATTTCCAAGTAAATTATTGATGCCCTCATTTCAGAATGCTAAGTCAGTCTGTGTGAAGCCTTCCCTGAGCTCTGGGCTCACCCTAGGCCTCTCTTTCTCCACTGTGCTTCCTCTGGGCTTCTCAACACAAACTCCTTACATTCTGTACAGTGTCACACAAATGTGGTACTTCTTCAAGCGTGACCTGTATAATGTGCTTCAAGTGTCATATAAAATATTTACATCCAGATCACTGTGGGCACCTAGATACCTACTAAAGGGCCACTCTTTAGACCCCTACAAGATAAGGCTCTATGGGCAGAGCAAGGGAATCTGCCCTTGGCACCTGTAGCTCTAAGGCTCTTCTTCATCATATTGGTTTGCTTAATTTTTAAAAACGTATGTATATATTTCTCATAAGACCATAAGCTTTCTTCTGGGCTGAGGTTGTGTTGGCATGCATTAAGTTATTATCTGGGTAATTTTTGTCTTAATTAGTTATAAGAGTTTTAGAGCCTACGTCATGCCATGTATAAACATAATACATGGCCACTTATTGAGTGCTTGCTATACATCAGCCAAGTTTTAAAATTTAATATTTAATTTCAAATATTAAGTTTATTTAAGCATTTTAAATTATTAGTTTGTCCCTAGAATGACCACATGAGATAAAGTCTGAGAGTGACAACTCACCTCCTTAGTCAAGCACATCTGCTCTGCCTGCCTGGATGTGAGTTCCAGTGTTGTCACTTAGTTGTTTAACACTAGGGAAAGTTACTTACTCTGGCTCTGCCTCAGTTTCCACACCTGTAAAATGGGGCTAATAATTGTGCCTACCTTAAGGGTAGGTGTGTGGATTCAATGAGTTGAAACAGTCTAAGGCATTTAGAACACGTTGTGAGTGTTGAATGATGAGTATGAGTATTTTTAATCCCAATTTCACAAATGAGGTGGCTCCTTGATGCACAAGTTATTTGCCTGTTCATACAACTGGGAGCTGGATCTCCAGATCCAGGGGCCCATGTGGTCTTTGTACTGCTACATTCCCTTTGATCTTCAGCTGGACTATAAGGTCCCTCTTAGCGAGGAGAGTTATAAGGATGGTGTGAGTCACTTCTCAGCTGACTGAGAAGGACCAATAATTTCTCAATATGGTGGCCTTGGATCTCATAGGATTTGTAGGATGCATGTCACCGTAGCAACAGGATGGCTCTGTTCCAGCAGGTGTTAGATTCCCCAGTCTCTTGCCTGCTCTGTGCTTGCCACTGGGAGGAATATGAAGAAATGTAAGAGGCACTTTTGGCCTCTAGAAATTTATAATATATAATGTATAGAGGACAAAATGACCCTGGTAGGCCCATGAAGCAATTAAATAACAGTGAAATCACAACATCAAGGCAGTAGATGATTAATTAAGTCCCCTGATGAAAGCTGCTGATAGTGAAAGTACCACAGCCAAGTTCAGGGGGAAAGAGATATTATTTTGCTGGGAAGGTTTCATGGAGAAAGTGGAATTTTAAGTCAACCTTGCAATGCAGGAATGTGGGAGTAAGTGGTATGAAAGTTAGTTTCTGGGAGGGAAGAGAGGTCCACTGTCAGAAGGGGCAGACTGCTCCTTCTACTCTGGCTTGATCCTGGGAACAGATGTTAGTTTAATACTCTTATTTATTTACTCTCCTATTTGATACAAAAACTTCCTAATGTTCTAGCTTTCATCAAGTCTGAAAGAATGGGTTATTCTCTTTGTTATTGTTGTTTTTGTTTTTTTATCAAACGTGGTAGAGTTTTCAAGTTCCCCAGTAAAACACACAATAGAATTTTTGATAAGCCCCTAGGACTCTGTTTTTTCCGTCACACAAAAGAGCCCAGAAACTCTGAGGAAAAGGTAATGAAAATCTAAACAAATCCAAGGGTACAGGTACAGACCACTCTCTCCAACAACAGAAAACATTATTTAGAATCTAACCATGCACCTGTAGATTATTTCTAATTACATTATTTCCTTCATTTCACAGAGAGACCTGGAAGAGTCATTTATATGCAAATGCAAAAGAAAAAAAAATTAAAATGCATTTATGAAAAATAATGTTGTAGAGGTTTGGGGATACATTTGAAGTCTATTTTAAAATACCATCTTTTATTGCACAAAAGAAATATTTTGAATAACAGTTATTTTGCAGTAATTGAGAAGAAAATATCTGATTGTATTTACATTTAATTCTAAGGGAACTAAGTTGTAGCCTTAAAAAGTGAAAGTTGTTCTGGCATTTCCATTATGAATGGATTTTTTTTTTGGTCCTTTAAAGACTTCTGGCCTGAAAAAAGACCAAACAAACAAACAAACCAGCAACCCAAATCCTTATTTCTTTTTAATCTAAACCTACCGATTCCACACAATTTCAGAATTTTATGAGTCAGTTTGTTAGATAAATTTTGTCTCTGTTACTGGTTATATTGCTGATGTTTTCTAGGGACAGCAGAATCCTTTGATATTTGCTAACTTGGTTTTAGCACAGGAACCCCTGAAAGTTTAAGCATGACAGGAGAATTCTTAACGACATGAGGGCTGAGTGTGTTTTCGGGTAGAGGCCATTTCGACTCAGGACTTGGCCTTTGGGCTTTCTGCAGCCTGTTCACTGCAGCTTTATTTCCAACTGGAAGCCAACCAGAAATCTAGTCTGCCCTTTGTGTTGTGTGCCAATTTGGATCTGGGGCAGCCCATATGAATAGGGTGGGGTAATGATTCCTCCAAACAGACGTGTGCAATGAGGTTTTTACAGCCAGAATTAAGTGGTGGTGTGCTCATTTCTCTTTCATCAGAAAAATGTTTTGAAGTCAAAAGTCATCGTGCCTGAATACAGCATGTGGAAATCCAAATTATGTGTGGTTTACAGAGGTAGGTTTGATACATGGAGGATGAATTAAAGGCATAAAATGCCTATAAAAGGAAGTGTGTAACTTCTAAAATATTTGCCCTGTTATTTTATAATCATCTTACAGTTTGGTTGCAATTAGTAATCATGATGATGCTGGTTGTTACTAGCTTTTATAGAACACTAAATTGCCACCGGGCGCCATGATATTCATCTTATATATATATATCATGCCATTTCAGACTCACCACAGTATGATGGGAAGATCACTCATGCCCATTTCTACATGAGAAAACTGAGACTCATGTTTTTGGTTGTTAGTTAGTGTCAGAACCATCTGCTGGTACAACTTGGGATGACAAGGAATCTTCCTATGCTCACCTATCCATACCCTTCTCATCTAGGCAGTTTCTGATGCCACGAATTCCACCATTAGAGAGCCATTATTTCAAATTGTCAAGAAATTGTTCACAAAATTATTCTTTATTAAATACGAGTAGGGAAGCAAGCCCTTTCCCATCCTGCAGTCTTTTGCTGACAGAACCTGTTCTCCTCATGACCCTAGAGGCTTTCTGGTCCTTGGTTTGCATGAATATTTTCAAAGAAATAAAATCCTTAAATTAAAAAAAAAATCAGCTAATAGAGTTGTTAGTATTGGCCAGCATGTGAAAAGGATTTATGGTGACTCTCAGGGTTTTCCTCCCATTCCTGCGGTCACACCACATGTTCATGGCTTACTTATCAACATTTATGGCTCACTCTAGTGGCCATTAGGAAACACTGAAGCCAGGACAATGTATAAGCTTTGCACTCATAACTGGGCCGTAGCGCTGAATTTTTAAAATAAACTACCAGAACATCAACTAGGTTAGGATAATTGACATTACACACACACACACACACACACACACACACACACGTGTAGCGTTCAACTCACATTTACTTTAGAGACTGCTTTCATATACATTCTCATTTTGCATACATAATAAGGATCAGTATGGTATGGATACCTTTTTTATGGTGAGAGAATTGAATCTTGGGGAGATTAAGGGACTTGTTTCTATCTAGTTACAGGATCAACTTGGACTCAAATCTAGTTTGTTATGATCTTTCCACCATGCTACATCTAGTGGCTTCCTGGTCTAAGCTGAGCACTGAAGCCTCATTTTTCTAGAAGCGTATTAATTCCATGGAGAGTGCTGCAATATCACTGTCAATTGTGAGGTCTCCTTATTTTCTCATGTGAAGTCTGGCCCAGCATGGTGGATGCTGATGTCCAGGGTCTTAGGCACCTTGGGCAGTGGTGGTTTGGATGGGCCCACACAGGTCATGTGGCACTCTGAGATGTGTAGGAGTACCACACCTGATATAAACGGCAATGATCAAATAGGAGAAAATTATGCTTTCAGATTTTTGCTGTAATACTCCCGAGACCATATATTGAGTGGGAAAACAAAATACTTGTATTTGACACAAGGAAATGCTTTCTAAAGAACTCTTCAGATTCTAAGTGATAGTAATAACAAGAAAGTCTTTATTGCTGATAAACATGAAATAATATTCTCGTATCTTACCCATTTAAATGCTCTTCCCATCAATCTGAAATAGACTAAGCACTATATGATGTATTTGAACTAGATTACTTCAACTTTTAAAGTCAATATTAATTATTATAATCTCCTACTATAGAGTACCCATTTTACTTTTGATATGAGGTATGGTGTAAAGTCAAGAAGATAGAAGGAAAAGAAAATATATAATAGTTTCTAAGTAGCTACTTGAACATTGCTAAAAGCTTTTCAATATCAAATAAATATTATGTAGTTAAACTGGAATTACTGACACAGTAGTGAGCAATCTAAGTGTGCAACAGTGAGGGCTTGGATTTGATGGATCTTTAGAAAGAATGTTTCCCCCTCATCATAAATGCTCTGCATATATTAAATAAGGTTATGGAACTGAGTGTTCTTTTAAAATATGAAGGTGCTTTTCCTATCTGTAGTGCCGACTATGAATATATTTTACTGATTCCTATTCCTAGAGTCTAGAGGGAGATCCTTCAATAGAAATATTTGGGATACATATTAAGTATTTGGATTTGTATTAACTGTTGGTATTAAAAGGCACTTTTATCTTATAATACAACAATGGCTTGACAGACACAATTATATTTTTGAATTACCAGATGATGATTAACACTGACAAAACATAATGCTCTGAACTTGGACCAAAAAAGGACATGGTCTTTGGGTACTTATAATTGAGTAGAAATTGGACTTTTTTTTTGTTTAATAAAATTTGCTTTTATGGATTCATTGTCTGAAAAAATAATGACTTATCTTCTCAAAATATGAATTTTAGAACACGAATTTTTCTTTTATTTTTTGCTGCCTAATTCTTTATAGTAACTTCCCTCTTGGAAGCACAAAATGATCAAGATAGTCCTTGCTCTCACCTAGTTTATAATCTGCAGGAATTAAAATTTGCTCACGTAACTGTACTATCAAGGGCAGTGCCATATCCAAATGAGAAAGTTAGAGAAGAAAGGGTTCACAAGAAAGACAAATTGCTTTTGGTTGGGATGGACAGGGAAGTTTCATATTAGAGGAGGCTGAATTGGAATTGGGACTTGAAGACTACCAGGTTTAGGAAAGGCAGCAATGAAAGTGTGGCGTTCTCTAGTTAAAATGAACAGCAAACGCTAAAACAAATCCTTGATGTTATGTGCAAAAGACTGACAGAAATAATTGAATTTAACTACATGGTATTCTTAAAATTTTTGTTCTTCGTTAGTCTAAATGAATCATTTCCAGTCTAGCAATAAAACTGAGATCATTTCTGCAAGCTGGAGACGCTACCTGTTTGTGTTACAGGTAGACTCTCCTGTCAGGAAAACATATGCAGGTCATACCACATATATTTTCTCTTTTAGTAAATTGCTATTCAGGGGATCATTTAATGATCCACTGAAGAGAAAGTCTGTAATCCTTTTTGTGCTCTGCATGGCAGTTGAGATGGTGTAATGACCATAAAATATGCTCTACTTAAAATCAGCAATTTCGAAGCCACACTTAAAAAGACAGAGTGCATTCTCCCAGGATCATAGAACATTTTTGGTTTCCTATCCTTTTGGAACCAAAAGGGAAAGCAGTCCTTCAGCATCTCTTTAAATAACCAGCTTTATTATATTGACCGGAATGTCTTTTTCTTAGATCCCATTCCAAAATACTTTCCTGAGTTTAATGACTAACCAAGTGGGAGAGGAAAACTTAAATTAAGCTGGCCTTGACTGAATCCCGAGGCAAGTCATTTTTCATGGGTTGCTCATTGTAAAAGCTCCATATCTCACTGTCGACATGAAGTCTGCTTACACTGTAAGCTGGAGATTGCATTTGTTCTGTTAAACAACTAGCTTAAAAAAATGTTATTACTGCTACTGTCAATTAATCTAAGTGTTTTATTTGGTGACGTCCCGAGGCCTCTTCAACCCGAGAATGGATTTTTTCATATCTGAGAATGTTGTCTTCTTTTAAAAAAAAAAAAAAAAAAACAACTAAGGACAAAAATTGATTTTTTCCCCTTAGACTTTGAAAATAGAATGAAGTATTTTTGTGGCACCCAAGGCAGTGTCTAATTTTTCTTTTTGGTATTTTGTATAACCCAACTGCCATTTTCTTTGGTTTGAAGATGGCACAGTGAAGAGAGGGATTTATATACTGTAAAATTGATATGGGAATGAGAGTCCCAGGAAGAGTATTGAGACTTGAGATGGGGACAGAATGCTTAACTCCCAAGGGACAGAGACAGTGACTCACAAGATGTAAGTGGGAAGTGGAAACTTCTTTCTAAGATGGGTTTCTCCAGTGGGACCATGTGGCTTCTTAGCAGAGGTAATGCTAGCCAATGATAGACATAGAGTTATTTATTTATTTTAGCAAAAGTCAACAGTATTTAAATATAAATCAAGAAAATAAGATCTGGGGAAAGTCAGAAATCCTTCATCTAGATTTACTAATTGTTAAAATTGTTCTATATTTTTCTTTCTCACTCTCTTTCAAAATATGTAAATATGTTCATGCATCCTTTTATTAAAATTGGGAGTGGAGGGAACTAAACATTTAAAAGTAAATTTCAGACTTCAGGTGATGGGCTTTTCAATAAGTGAATCCAATAAAAATGCAGAAGCTCATAAAAATATAGGGAAAAGATAGGTATAGGAAAGAATCAGGAAAGTCTTTGCAAAAGGTTATTTGCATAGCTTGAGCAAAAGGAAAAGCACAAATCATGGTGCCAGGACCTAGCCAGCATGGAGCATTAGGAGAGCAGAAGGTAGCTTTGCAAGGTTGCACCAAGAGCCAGGAAGAAGGGGCTGGGGAAAAGAGAGGATGGGGAGGTGGGCAGTAGCCAGAGTGTGGAATGCCAGGTTTGCTGCAGAAGGGAGGTTCCTTTTGTGGGGTACAAAAAAAACATTGATAAGTGTTTTGGCAGGGGAGTGTCCTAACTGGTATTCTTTCACCAGAAGTTTATAGAGAGAATGCCTCAACTTGAAATAATTGTAAAGGGGGAAATTTTCAGGCCTTCTGTTAAGCGTGTAAGTAAAGATATCATGGGAACTTATAGGCTTTCAAATGCCATAATATCTTACTCATGAATTGGTACCATATTCCTTCCTTCTTTCCCTCCTTCTCTCCCTCCCTTTCTTTTTCATAATAGAGATTTTTTTTTTTTGCATTTTAAGATTCTTAGTTGCAGATGGGCACAATACCTTTATTTTATTTATTTATTTTTATGTGGTACTGAGGATCGAATCCAGTGCGTCACACATGCCAAGCAAGTGCTCCACCACTGAGCCACAACCCCAGAGCAGATTTTTGCATTTTTGTTCAAAATGTTCATTGAAGTTTAACTTGTGTCAGTTGACATGCCAGGCATAACATATAAAAAGAGATTTAAGACACAATCCTTTTCCTTTAGAAGTCTAGGTCAGTGTTGCTAAAGTTACAAAAATATACTTTCAAAAATCACACAGTGATCATACATATTTATGGGGCGCACTGTGGCATTTCAATACATGTATACAATGTATAGTGCAGATCAGGGTAACTGGCATAGCCATCACCTCAGACATTTATCATTTCTTTGTGTTAGGAACATACAAAATCCTCTCTACTACCTATTTTGAAATATTCAGTCAGTTGTTGTCAATAATCTATTGTGTTTTAGTACATTTGAAGTTATTCCTCCTATCCAATTGTGGTGCCCTTTAGAAAAACAATAAGTAGATGGTGCTTGACTGAATATCAGAATCAAGTGAGGAGTTTCTGGAGAAAGAGTGATTCCCCATTTTTTACTCCAAATATATTGAGTCAAAATTTGCTATAATGGAACCTGGGAATCTGCATTCTCTGGAATCTCTCCCTCCTGTGGCACTGGTGAGGCCAGTTCACTGCCTGAGGTTTGGGAGTATGAAGCCTTAGAAGGAGGATAGGAATGATTCAGTTCAGAGGTCTTTGCAAAGAACTCAGAAATGGTCAATGCCCAGGAAAACTCTACCAAATGTTATGGGAACACATTTATGGTATCAGCCTGCATTGTACAAGCTGCAATGTCATATGTCTGTTTGCATCCTTGGAAAACATTAAAAAGTCAGGCACATGGTAGGATTCCACAAATATTTGGCAAATGAACGAACATTGCTTAACCCTAATGCTAGCAGAGGAGATAGTTAGCAGTGTGGATGTATATTTTTGTTTGGCCAAAACACCAAAAATACTAACATATTTTTAAAAAATACAGATAGCCTAGTTCCTAGCTATTTTTTCAGACTTTTCAGTAGTTCTGAATTCTTAAGCCAGGGTTCAACCATTTTGGTAGAATATGTGATCTAAAGAAGATAACAGAATATAGAGGATGACATCAGTCACCTTGTGAACACTTGTGACACTGAGACTTTGTATGCTAAAGTAAGAAAATGCATTCCCTGGTATTCCTTCTGAATCAGTTATGATCGCTGTGTGATTGTGAGAGATAATCTAAGTGATGACAGGTGAAGGTAATAATGGTAGTTAATCCAGACATATATTAAATAATGGAGATAGGAAAAAAATCATTTGAGACTGAACTTGGTAATTACTTCATGTTGTTTATTTCAAAAGTATTTGGAAATAAATGGTTTGAAACATTTAATCTTCTTGCCTGGCAGAAGAGATAGTATGACTGCATAATCATTAGTTGACATTTCATTATAGATGTCAAACCTGAGACTCTAGGTAGACAGTTAAAAAAAATTAAGACTTTTATTTATGATCCTTAACTATCTAAAATAAAAGTCTTATCTTAACGTTTGAGGTCTGGAGAGATGCTAAAAGTTGATATTGGGGAGACAGAGTTGATCTTTAGCAATTGAAAATTCATTTGTTTAAAAACCATATTCCAGAACAGCATGCATTTTAAAGTAGCTAAATAATGATGTTTATCGAATGCAGTTCTTTTTCTACCCCTCAAGTCATAAACAGATACGATTTTAAGATTTTAATTTGTCTTACATATTTATTAAGTTTGGAGAAGCCACAAAAATGTGGATTATGTCTCTGAATGTATTTATTTTTCTAAGTAGGAGAATCAGTTAATAAGTAGGCTGGATCCAGGAATGCTAGTAATGTTGTTGGGCTCTGTCTCTCTGCCTCTTGGGTAAGCTGTGTACATAGCTGGTAGAGTGGCCAACCACCTGCACCAGGCTCACATCTGACCAATTTAGTAACTGGTGAATAGATCTTTGCAGATCGTCTCACCAGGTAAGGTTCTGTGGAATCTGATTTTTCAGGCTTTGATCATTTTTCTTTCCTGAGAAAATCATGTTTTCACTCTTGAACCAATCAACTCATCTGTGACTTGGAAGACAACTCCTCAAGAAGCCAAAAAATACAGATTTTAGGAGTTTAGCTTGCCTTTAAAAAAAATATTACTTAGGAAGTATTCTGAATTACCTGATAGAGAGTATAAGGTGTGGTTTTAAGAAAATTCAGAAAATTGATATCCCAATATCACTGGTTGAATAGAAAATTCAGATGGCATTCTCATTCTGATCCCAAAATTTAAAGATTAATAACAAAAATATTTGGCGTTAGAATTCAATCATATTGATAGTCAGCTAAAATGTCTATTGATCCAAGATCTGTTGTATCTTACAGATGAACACATATAATTCACCTATCAACAAATATCTAGTTTTCTTAATAAATGGTCATTTGTATTTATTGCCTCATTGGCTTTTAAACAAACTTATGAAGATAATTATCAGCAATAGAAGAAATTGCAAAAGATGACTATAAAAATTGATGGAGGGTGGGGTTATAGTTCAGTGGTAGAGTGCTTGCCTAGCATGTGCAAGGCACTGGTTTCAATTCTCAGCATGGCATATAAATAAAATAAAGTATGTCCATTGACAACTAAAATTTTTTTTAAAAAATTGATTGAGAATACATTTTTGTATGAGCATAGGCAATGTGGTTTCAATAATTACAGCATATGTTTGCTTTCAGATATATTTACTTTGTTTTAGTGAGTGATGCCTAAGGATACATAAAAACAATTATGTCAATCTTCCTCATCATTAATACAATATTTAGCCCAAAGGAATATAAATCCTAGAACACAACATTCCATTTTTACTTCCATTTGGATTTTCAAAACAGGCTACACATGATTATATAGTTGGATTTACTGCAAAATCAAAATACTAAGACTTGAGCCTTATAAAACATAAATTTTTGCCATATGCTGAATTTCTATATTTAATTAATGAATATTTGTGCTATCCATCTCATCAACATATCTGATACAATTATTATTTATTTCATACATAAAAATAATAACTTCATTATAGAAACTTAGGACAAAATAAGAGAAATTTTCTAAAAACCCAGTTCTTTAAATATAATCTAATATTCATGTTCCTTGGAAATAGATCATTGTTATTTGTCTCAGATTAAAATATCTTATGTTTTGAACTGTCATCATTTCTGAAATTGTTATTAGTGGTTACAGTGATTAGCATTTCATATAGATACTGCAAATCAGAAGTGACTTTTTATTTCCTATTATGAGTATGTTATTATTGGTCAGCTTTTTGTTACTGTGACTAAAATACCTGACAAGAGCAATTTGGAAGAGGAAGGATTTATTTTAGCTCATTGTTTCAGAGGTTCAGTCCACTGTCAGCTGACTCCATTGCAGAAGCACCATGACAGGGCACGGTGCCAGCTCTTGGTAGCCAGGAAGCAAGAAGGAGAGAGTTGTGGCAGGCGCTGGAGAGAGAAGGAGGTGAGGGCCAGGGACAGATGTAGTTCATGGTCATGCCCCAATGACCTAACTTCCTTTAGCTACACCCCACCTGCCTACCATCACCATCCAGTAATCCATTCAAATCATTACTCCATCAAATGGATTAATCCACTGATGAGGTTACATCTCTCATAATCCAATCTTTTCTCCTCTGAATATGTTGCATTATGTAACACCTGAGCTTTTCAGGGGACATTCCAAGATCCAAATCAGAACAGGTATCATTTAGTTTATTCCTACTAGGATCTCAATATGATGTTCTCCATCCAGTGGTTTTATAAATAAATAAAAATCTTATTAGTAAGAAGCACACATAAATAAAAACTTAATTTAAATGGTGGTTAACATATATTGAACACTTATTATATACCATGCACTATGCCAAGGGCTTCCAGGGATTACTCATTTAATCTTCACAAAAACCTCATGAAGTAGTTATTATCATTGTTCCCATTTTATGATATGCTGAGATTTGGTTATAAAATTAACTTGTAAAGTGTGCAGAGCAGTGGTGGAGCCAGAATGTGGACTCCAGAGTCTGTTCACACTGCTGGGGATAAAACCCAGAAGCTTGTGTGTGCTGAGTAATGTGCTACCACTTCAGCCTGGCTCTTAATGATGTCATTACACTGTATGACATCAAAAGGAGACCCATTACTACTTTGGAATGTGGCCCCTCAAGGCAAATTCATCTCCATCTCTGGAGAAACAACTCAACGTGTATGATGTTTTGACTGTTAGAAAAACACCATTTTTATATGTGAAAAAAAGGGAAGGATATTACCTCAATAGCTGCCTCATGAGCAAACTTTGTCTCCTTGCCAGAATAAGAAAAAAGTTCAAATTTCATTAAGAAATGTTAAAAATGATGTTTTTAAAATTACAGCAAACCAGAAAATATCAGAGCAATTTCATCCATAAACAAGTGTTGAGCATAAAAGATCTTTATTCTGTTTTCCAGATTGGATGGATGCATCCTTCAAATTGTCTAAGAAAGTTGCTTCAAATTGTCTGCTCTATAGT
Organism: Urocitellus parryii; assembly: GCF_045843805.1. Classification (NCBI taxonomy): domain Eukaryota; kingdom Metazoa; phylum Chordata; class Mammalia; order Rodentia; family Sciuridae; genus Urocitellus; species Urocitellus parryii. The sequence continues at coordinate 231,070,044 of NC_135531.1, read as the reverse complement.
GTAGAAATGGGTCTGGACAAATGACCACTCAAGTAGGCTCTAAGCAACTGCTGTTCACTTATGTTTCTAGCAGCATATATTTCATATGTGCTGTGATTCCACAAGAAATGGATCAATTACTCTGTGTGTCTGTGAGCTGTATCATTCTGACGGGTCTGAGATGCTTCTTGGGAGCTTCACTTCATCAATGACAGTGTCCTGGTCTCAACTCTTAACATCAAACTCTGGAATGCCCGTGTCTTCCTGGCTCTCTTATTCCCACCACCTCTGAGACGTTTTCTGATTTCCTGGTGCTTTGCTGTGTACACATCCCCCATCTCTTCATTCTTCTTCCCAAGGTCATTTCTATTCAACTCTATGACTTTTTTCCCCTTGAATCCATTATCCTCTTTTTACCTCCCACAAACAGTGTGACCAAAAGCCTGGAAATGTATAAGTGGTTTGTTCTGGTGGACTATGTTGATCGCACAGCTCCTGAGCACAAAGCGTCTTTGGCATTTCACAGCTTTGGTAGCAGCACATCGGCATGGTCAGCCATCACTCCCACCCAGCCGGACTCATTTGTCAGCTTCTTCTATTGTGTTGTTCTCAATTGTGCTTCCTAGATCCATGGGAGTATACAAATGTAGTCTCAGAGATATCCATTAGTACCTCAAATAATTTCCATGTTTTTGGTGGTTATCTTGAAATACTTAATATAAGCTGACAAATTTCAATGCCTTCACTTGTGTTTGTGTTTCCTTTCATTGGTGCCAATAGAGTGGCATATGGACTTTCTTTGGTGGTTCCTCAACTGTGGAGTCCACAGCATGTTCTCTGAGTTCCTGAGTTCTCAATATTGAGACACACTGCTCTAGAGTATAGAAAGGGGCCTGGATGAATGACCACTCAAGCTACGGTATTCATTTCTCATACATAGAATGTATACATACTATGAGCCTCACTCCCCTCTATTTAGTCCCAAAATACAACTATTATCACTTCCCTTACCATAATATTCTCCAGTGGAGTATAAATTTTCAAAATATTTTCTAATTATCTTCGGTATCTCAGTAGTGTCCATTGTGATATTTCCTTTTTCATCAAGAAGTTTAGTAATCTGAGTTTTCCTTCTCTTTCTCTTTGTTAGTATGGCTCAGGGTTTATCAATATTATTTATAATTTCAAAGAACCAACTTTTTTGTTAATTAAAAAAAACTTTTTTTGTTCAAGTTCATTGATTTTAGCTCTGATTTTAATTATTTCCTGTCTTCTAATCTTTTTGGTGTTGATTTGTTCTTCTTTATCCAGGGCTTTGAGATGTAATGGTAGGTCATTTATTCATTGACTTTCTATTCTTCTAGTGAATGAGTTCAATGTAATGAACTTTACTCTTAGCACTGCCTTCATAGTGTCCCAGAGATTTTGATATGTTGTATCAGTGTTCTTGTTTACCTCTAAGAATTTTTTAAAATATCATCCCTGATTTCTTCTGCTATCCATTCGTCATTAAATAGCATATTATTTAGTCTCTAGGTATTGGAGTAGCTTCTATTTTTTATTCTATCATTCATTTCTAATTTTATTACTTTATGATGTAACAGAATGCAGGGTAATATCTCTATATTTTTTGTATTTGCTAAGAGTTATTTTGTGGCATAAGATATGGTCTATTTTAGAGAAGGATCCATGTGCTGCAGAGAAGAAAGTGTATTTGCTTGTTAATGGATGAAATATTCTATATATGTCCATTAAATCCAAATTGTTGCTTGTATTATTGAGTTCTATAGTTTCTTTGTTTAGTTTTTGTTTGCAAGATCTATGCAGTAGTGAGAGAGGTGTGTTAAAGTCAGCCAGTATTATTGTGCTGTGGTCTATTTGATTCTTAAAATTGAAAAGAGTTTGTTTGATGTATGTAGATGCTCCATTGTTCAGGGCATATGATTATTATGCTTTGTTGATGTAAAATTCCCTTAAGCAGTATGAAATAGCCTTTGTTGTTTCTTCCTATTAACTTTGGCTTAAAGTCTACTTTATCTGATATGAGGATGGAAACCCCTGCTTATTTACATGCTCCATGTGAGTGATTTTGTGGGTTTTTGCCTATAATGTGAGTCTCTTGAAGACAGCATATTGTTGCATCTTGTTGTTTAGATTAATCTTCTAGTCTATGTCTTTCAATTGATCAGTTTAGGCTATTAACATTCAGGGTTATTACTGAGATATGATTTGTATTACCATTCATTTTGGTTTATTTCTGGTTTTTAACTTAGTTTCTCCTTTGACTGTCATCCTTTAGTGTAGTCTCTCTCTTTGCTGGTTTTCACATTTTTTGTTTTCATTTCCTCCTCATGGAATATTTTGCTGAGAATGTTCTGTAATGCAGGCTTTCTAGTTGTGAATTCTTTTAACTTTTCTTATCATGGAAGATTTGATTTCATCTTCAAATCTGAAGCTTAATTTTGTTGGATATAGTATTCTTGTAGGGCATCCATTTTCTTTAAGATGTTGGTATATGTTGTTCAAGGATCTTTGGATTGGGAAATCAGCTGAGATCCAAATTAGTGCCCTCCTCCATGTAATCTGATACTCTTCTCTTGCAGTTTTTAAAATTCTCTCCTTATACTGAATGCTAGGCATTTTTATTATAATGTGTCTTGGTGTGGTTCTGTTGTAATTTTGTACATGTGGTGTCTTGTAAGACTCTTGTATTTGATTTTCCATTTCATTCTTCAGCTGTGGGAAATTTTCTGATATTATTTCATTGAAAAGATTGTTCATTCTTTTGGTTTGTGTCTCTTTGCTTTCGTCTATCCTAATAAATCTTAAATTTGGTTTTTTCATGTTATTCCATGATTCTTGGAAGTTCTGTTCATGGTTTTTCATTAACCATTTTCTCTGTGTGGTCAACTTTATTTTCAAGATTATATATTTTGTCTTCATTGCCTGAGGTTCTGTCTTCCAAGTGGTCTAGTCTGTTGGCGATATTTTCCATTGAATTTTTAATTTGTTTTATTAATTCCTTCATTTTGAGTATTTCTGCTTGACTTCTTTTTATAATCTCGATCTTATTATTGAAGTGATCTTTCACCTCCTGAAAATTTTCTCTGATTTCATTCCTTACATCATCCTTTATTTCATGGATCAGTTTAACTATGTACATTCTGAATTCCTTCTCCAACATTTCTTCTACTGTGTTGTTGATTCTACTATTAGGGCATCTTGATTTGTTTGGGACACTTTATTCCCTTATTTTTTTCATGTGTTTTGTGTGTCTTCCCAACCTTCAGTGTGGATCTGAGGTAGTATAGTTTCTACCCTGTAGACTTATAGTGTCCCTGAAAGTTTCCAGTACCTTACGTTTATATTGGGCTTCCAGGCTCTGGCTGTTGTCCCATAATGGATTGGCCTCCTTCATAGATGGGGCAGTGGTGGCAGGTGGCACAGTGGCCTGAAAGCACTTTAGAAAGGCAAATTCCATATACCCATGCATGAGAGGCAGATGCGGGCCAGTGAAGACTCGCAGCCCCTAAATATCTTAATGATGAAGAGTTCTTTAGACAGAGGCGAGTCACAGGAAGGAGAAGGACGAGCAGGAAGCTGCATGGGGGAGAATTCTGGACGGAGACATAGATAATAACCCATAGAGTCAGGAACCACAAGAACTTCAGGGAAGTTAGAGAAAAGTGTGAGAGAGTGAGTTGAGAGAGGAAAGAATAGAAAGAATCAAGTACTGGGATTCTCACTTGCTATGCTTAGACTTTAAATTTTATCTTCAAATCAATTGGAAGCATGGAAAGATTTACAAGTTGCTGATTAGCAGGATCATACTTCTACATGGCAGCTTGGTGATAATAAGCCTAGAGGCATGGGTATGAGTTGACAAGCTGTTGGAGGAAATCAGGAGAGAGATGATGGGAGATTAAATTAGGGCAAGGGGGTGAAAATCGAGAAAGGCCAGGGTTCAAATGATAAGGAAAAGATCAACTCAGTAGGTCCTTGTGACTGACTAGGTCTTGAAATTAAAGAATTTGGCAGGGGTGGGCGAGTGAAGGTTGTCCTTCGTATTTCTGTTCCTGGCAGCCAGGTGAGTTGCAAACTTAGTGAAGATGGTTGTTGGATTTTTTGGTGACATCTTTCAGTAGGATTTAAAAATCAGGAGAAATAAACTATGTTTATAGTGGTTGTAGTTACAATAGCGAGGTATTCACTTGGAAAGAGGGTACTGAATAATAATTTTCACACTTTCTCCCCCACCCTCTATTGGATTGTACAGAGACACAATATAATTAATACTAGTGGCTTATTGGAATATTTCATTCAGAAGGAGTCACTGGTCCTGCCCTCAGGACCATATCAACATTCCTGAAAGAAGATGAGTGTAGTTTTTAAAAAGTCAACCAAATGATTTTGAGATTAGTCCCCACCCCACCCCACTCCTAACAGCTACTTCTTGTGTGAAGAGAAAAGATCATGGTATCCTGGAATACCTAGACACTTAAAAATGGACAGAGAAATGCATTTGTAAAAGGAAGCAGAAACAGAATGAGCGTGTAGTGGTGTCCAGCAGAAGAGAAACATTTTTACTGGAGCATTGAACATTTTCAATTATGAAGAGGTGATTAAATGAGGAATATGGCATTGACAAATGTGAGGTCAGATGGATCTCTGCAAGAGTAGGACAGTGGAGACAGAAATCACTCAATAATGAGTTGAAAAGGAGATGAGTATTAGAAAAAGTTGAAATATGGAAGAAAGGAAAGCAATGCCACAATAACTAGACCACCATCTTCAATATCTATCACCATGATCTGTATTGCTTAAGAGGTGCTTGAAAATTCTTGCAAATGGATAAGTGAATACATTCATGAATAACTTTAGGTTCCACTAAGTATTCTCTTTTCTGAAACACAAGCATCATAGAGAGTATTATTGTGTTATGTTTGAACAAGTGACAATTCAATTTTAGCTTTAATGGAGGAAAAAGAGCACCCTTTCCATTGAAGTGAAATACTCCCTACACAACTATGTTGATGGAGGGCATCATAAATATCATAAAGATAATATCTATATTTTTAACTGGAAAGCACTATACAAATATGCTTTTTTAAAAAATAAAAAGCCATAAATTTATTGCAGATCTAGAAGTACCAGAATGTCACTAATACAGAACAAATCAGCAATCTTTATTTTCTTCCAAACATTTAAAATCTTGATAATTGACATACTGAAATTGGCATACATATTTTTTTTTCTCATGCAGTTAACAGAATGGACACAGAGCACATCCCTCAAAAATCAGTTATAAATATTAAATTGTGTTGAACATTCATAGTACAAAATATGTTGTAAAGTGCTGAAGTCGTGTAGGTCTACAAACCTGCCCCGGGCTCAGAGTCTTCCTGAGCCGTGGCAGACATGTGCTACATCCACCTTGTTTTAGGTGTGTCTGTTTTGGACAGACGCTTTGTCATTTCCTCCCTTGCCCTCCCCCAAATTTTACCGATTGTCCTATTTCTATGGCTGATAAAATGCTGTACAAAATGTAGTCGGTGGTGATGAACTATGTCACTTTCATCTTAGTGCACAGAAATATTCAAGCTTGTGTGTACCTGGAACCAAACTAGGCTTGTTATTTTTTTTTCCCCCTGAGTTGTCATAAATTAACAGTAAGATGAATAAAGATGGAGCAGCAAGCATTGATCACCACCTGGAGGGTGAGGTCCAGTAAAACAGGTGAGGAAACAGGCCACCTCTTATCCTCTTGATGAAAACTGCTAAAATGAGAAAGACTATACATGTAGTGTGACTCCAAAACAATAATGGCCACAATTGAGTTCTAGATCAGACGAGAGTTCTACCTTGTAACTTGTGATGGTAACATAAATGTCTCTGCTACTCCCCAATGAAATACAGAAATGCTTCAACAGTAAAGGTTTGACAAAATCAGAAATGCATCAATGATTCAGTGAACTATAATTTTGATCAAAGAAGATCCTCAAGTATTCTTAGGTGATCAAAGAAATCATCTTTTAAAAGCTAAGGCGATTTTCTCTCCATTATTTACCCCCTTTTACATAGCACACGCTACCTTTAATCAAATTGAAGGATCATTGCAATTTGGCCTTGTATGAGAGTAACTTTATAAGACAAGGAGTACTTATTGAGGCATTTAAAGGATTGTGGGAAGGAGGTAAAAATGCCGTTGATGTCTCAGATTCTGTTTTATTTCTTTTGATTAATCATCCTAGAATAATTTAATAATAAATAGTGGTTTAAATTAAAGACATTATAATCACATATTTCTGCATAATTAAAAGCAACAGGAAATACGTTTTTGAATGCAATTCCATATCTTCTATATTGAAATACTTTTGGTGATGACTGGCCATAAAAAGAAGTGGTCATCTTCACATTTATGACATTCAAGTTATATATTTTAAATTTTCTGCTTATTGATCAGATGTTTGGTTTTAAACTATAGTTTAAGACAAATATTCTTATTGACATTATCGTGTCATTACTGAATTGATAAATAAGATGTGAAAAAATGAGACTTTTCCATTTTAAAGAGTGTTTTCAGTTACTAATTTGTCCCTTCTTACTGCCTGGATTTTGATGGTCTTCCATTAGGAAGAGCTGTTCTACCACTTGGCAAGAAGTTAGTCTATAGCTGACAGTGATGGACAGACATTTGAGGAGAGGGGGTGAAGGTGGAGTGCCAGGCTCACTTCAGATGCTTAAAATATGTCAAGTTTTCCTTGTCTAAGTCTCCATAGTGCCAAATTCAATTTCTAAAAGAACTCTTCAGGTCTAAATAAGAAGAAGGAGAAATGGAAGACTTTGAGGGTGCTGTCAAGGGGTTTCCTACAATTAGAAATCTTGGAGGTGTGGCAGCCTGGGGAACAAAGAGACAGATTTTGGTCCAATAGAAGACAACTTTTTCTAACATCCATGGAAGGGTCTGCTCTAAGGGTGGGGGAGACACAGCTGTGTGGGTTTCCTAACGTTGTTGAGTTTGGATTGGAACAACTGGTGTCAAAAGTCTCCTCTAACCTGAATAACCTGTGAAATAAAGTGAGATGATTTTCAGGAAAATGTGAAAGAAACCATTTAGATTTTTCCCACACAATCTACCATGAACACTTACTGAGCCTTTATGATGTGCAGGGCATTCAATGTTTCTCAGTGGTGCTACCATTTGGTGGGACAATCCTTTATCAACCTTTCCCCATTGTGGTGACTAAAAATGCCCTACAGGTATAAGATCAGTGACAGCTGCTTAAGCTGGAAATATTATTAAGACAGGGTTTTAAGTCTCTTGTGTCTCCCTCATAGACTGGAAATCATTGTCATTAGCATGCATGGGTAAAGATCTCCTCTCTTTCCACTAGTATATTGCTTGCATTTGTGTTTCAGGCTGCCCAGCTGATACACCCTGCTCCTTGAGCAGAAGAGAAAAGAAAGGAGGTAGTCTCCCTGGAGGCTCAGTAATGAACATTAAAATAGCATTTCCAAAGTGTTGGTAGCATATGAACAGTCATCTGATTCAGAAGGGTAGGTGTGGCCAATGAGATGACATGGTACTTGGGTAAACATCGAAAGGTGGGAACCAATAAAAGAACCATGTGGCCTTACTAACACCATTACCACAGCTGAAGAAATAGTACTGTAGGGGGGGGCCCCAGTGCTAAACATCAAACACCTGGGTGGTAGGTTCTAGTTTGAGTTCTTGCTCTATTTCTATAATCTCACAAGAAGCACCGAGATTTTGGATTAGCTGAGAAATAACCCTATCCTATGAATCCTGCTTGTTCACTCTGTTTGAGTCCCTGTCTTCTCAAGTATTTTAGATGGCACTTTAGTATTTTAATAGATTAATGCACTGAACCATTCTTGGCCTCTGATTCTGGTACCCCAACAGTGATCTAAATTTTGAGAGAATTTTGAACAGAAAATTTTCTGCATATCCCCCAAGCAGAATGTCTAAAGATTTCTTGGACAAAATCCCAAGCACAACTTGTACCAGATCAAACCCAGAGGGTTCTGCAAGAATGTTCTGGCCTTGGGTCTGCCATGAATATAACATTTTGTGGTTCACACCAGAGGTCATGGGAGAGTCCCAAGGAAATACTGGAAGCTGGAATTGTAGTTCTTCAAGTTGTTTGTTCCCCTATCTTCTACATTACTTTATAAAGTGTCACTTCAGTGGGAAAGGACAGTAATAAGAAGAATTATTTCACGTATGTTTAACAAAGTGGAGAGGATTCTATGTAAAAATGCTTTCAAAGACAATCCTCTTAAATATAAAAATAGCCAATTTTCAGACTTATCACCTTTGTTTAAAATATGAGAAATATTACTGTAAGGTTAAGTGTTTATCTGCCTCTCTCCAGAATTAATTAATTGCCTATTATTCTTCCCTGCATCTCTGCCATGTTATTATCAAACTCCCCTAATCTCAGTTCTTATTGTACTTCTAGTCATATTAATGAGTTTTCTTAAGATGTTAAAGCTCCTAACATAATATTTTTCTTCTTCGTATATATCCCAGAAATAAAGCCTATTGCAAGTAGAAGTTAAGGCTAGGTTAATCTATTTTAGTGATTAAAAAGTATAAAAAGAAAACCATGCACAATGCAAACTTAACTAGCACTTAAAGTTATCTAAATGTCTAGTTATTATGCTCACAAATATCTAGGTAAGAAAATATGTGCTTTTGAACCAACTGCCCTGGTGATGTAGGCAATCAACAAGTAGTTTAGCCTGAATACAAAACGGTGCAGAACTGTATTTTTTAACATCAGTGCACAGATGGTTAGTGCCATTTCAACATAATCTCCACGAGACCTTTTCTGAGTTAGCTGTGAAACCTTTAGGCTCTACTCTGGAGTTTTTACCTACTTGATTTTTCTTCTTTATTAAGCATGAGAGAAACTTGGTTATATGGATACACCAATAAAAGATTTTACTTTTTGTGACTGTGTCTGTCAATTTTTATTAGGTAATGAATGCTATGGTAGCAAACAACCCCCAAAGAGTAGTGGCCCACAAAAAAAGATTTTATTTCTTACTCATTTTACATGTTGGTAACTACAGTTCATTCTGCATTTCTCTTTTATTTTAGGATCCAGGATAAATAATCCTAAATTCCTACTAAGGAAGAAAGTAGTGGTGAAATCACACATTAATTCTTAATAATCTGCTCAGAAGAGGCACATAAAATTCCTGTTCATGTTTAACTCCTCTCAATGAGTCACATGGACAAGTCAGATGATAGGGCACATGAAAGTGTGACCCTCTTAAAGGCAGACCAGCAAATAAATGGCACAATAATATAATTAAAGTGTATAATGTATCTTATGATATGATTTGAAAGTTATGAAGAAGGAAATGAGTGTTCCAAGAATAATTGGAAATAACAGTCCATTGTTCCAGCATAAGAAGGGCATGATTTTCTTCTTTTCAGAATAGAGCTGTTTTACATAGTTACAAAAATAAAAACAACACTTGCCCCCAATGATTTTTTTTAAAAAAGACATTTTCATTAAAAAAGTGAAAACATATGGAAAGGTATGATAAGAAAGTAAATTAAGTTGGAAAACACCTCAGATAAATACCTAGAGAAATGGAAAAAATGTCTACAAAAAACATATAAATAAATATTCATAGCAAGTTTATAAACAATAGCCACAAATTGGAAATACTTATCAACAATAACTAGAGCAACAAATTGTGTCTTATTCATTCAGTAGAATATCTTCACAGTTAAAAGAACACACAAAAAATGCATGGATGGATTCTATTCCAAGTTGTTTAATCATATCTTTCTTTCCTTCCTATTTATTTTTTTATTTATTGCTATGACATTTTTAGTTCCTTAGATGTCCTATATATTAACCCCTTATAACTTGTATAGTTTGTAAATATTTTTTCTTATTCTGTAGGATTTCTCTTCTGACTGATGATTGTTTCCTTTGCTGTTCAGAAGATTTTTAGTTGGATTAAATCTATTCATCTATTTTGCTTTTGTTTCCTGTGCTTTTTAGATCATGTTCCCCAAAATCCTTGCCTAATCCAATGCCTTAAAGAATTTCCCCATTTTTCCTTCTCATATTTTCATTGTTTAAAGTTTTATATTTGTCTTAATACACTTGAGTTGATTTTTTGTAGTTATGGATTGTAGGAGTCTAATTTATTCTTTTGCATGTGTATACTCAATTTTTCCAGCATCATTTATTGAAAAGACTGACATTTCTCCAAAGCAACTTTTTTTGTTTTTGTTTTATTTTTAAATTAAAATAATTTGTTCTAATTAGTTATACATGACAATAGAATGCATTTTGACATATAGTATACAAATGGAGCACAACTTTTCATTCCTCTGGCTATGCAGGGTTCAGAGTCATACCAGTCATGTAACCATATGTGTATATAGGGTAATAATGTTCATCTCATTCCACCGTCTTTCCCACTCAGCACCCTATCCCCTCACCTTATTCCCCTCTGTTCAATCCCAAATTCCTTCATTCTTCCCTACCCCACCCCACCCCCTGCATTATGGACCAGCATCTGCTTGTTAGAGGAAACATTTGGCCTTTGGATTTGGGGGACTGGCTTATTTCACTTAGCATGATATTCTCAAGCTCCAACCATTTACCTGAAAATGCCATAATTTCATTCTTCCTTAAGGCTGAGTAATATTCCATTGTGTATATATACATTTTCTTTATTCATTCTCCTGTTGAAGGGCACCTAGGCTGGTTCCATAGTTTAGCTATTGTGAATTGAGCTGCAATAAACATTGCATCACTATAGTATGCTGATTTGAAGTTTTTGGGGTATAAACTGAGAAGTAGGATAGTTTAGTCAAATGGTGATTCCATTCCAAGTTTCAATGCATATTCTTTACACTTTCATTAAAATTTAGTTGGTCGTAGATGTGTGGTTTATTTTCAGATTCTCTATTATGTTCAATTGGTCTATGTATCCTAATCTTGCTCACTGTTGGCAGGAATGTAAATTAGTAAAAATATTTAAAAAACAGTTTAGAGTTTCCTCATAAAATTAAAAACAGTACTACCTTTCCTCATAAAATTAAAAACAGTACTACCTTTCATTTATTTGTTGACTGTTCACATTTCTTCTTCTGTGATGTGTCTGTTCAGTTCCTTTGCCCATTTATTGATTTGATTATTTTTTTATTTTTTTGGTGTTAAGTTTTTGAGTACTTTATATATCCTTGGAGATTAATACTTTATTGAAGGGGTAGGTGGCAAAGATTTTTTCCCAGTCTGTAGGTTCTCTCTTCACATTCTTGATTGTTTCCTTTGCTGTGAAGAAGCTTTTTAGTTTGATACTGTCCCATTTACTGAGTCTTGATTTTACTTTTTACACTATAGGAAGTTGGTTCCTAAGCTGACATGATGGAGAGTTGGGACTACTGTTTTCTAGTAGACACAGGGTCTTGTCTAATATCTAGATCCTGGATCCACTTTGAGTTGAATTTTGTGCATTGTGAGAGATAGGGGTTTAATTTAATTCTGTTACCTATGAATATCCAGTTTTCCAAGTACTGTTTGTTGAAGTGGCTATCTTTTCTCCAATGTGTGCTTTTGGCACCTTTGTATTTATGTGGATTTGTTTCTGTGTCATCTATTCTGTACCATTGGTCTATGTGTCTGTTTTTGTGCCAATACTATCCCATTTTTGTTACTATAGGTCTATAGTATAATTTAAGGCCTGGTATTGTGATGCTTCCTGATTCACTTTTCTTGCTGAGGATTGCTTTGGCTATTCTGGGTCTCTTTTTTTTCCAAATGAGTTTTATGACTGCTTTTTCTATTTCTATGAAGAACATCATTGGAACCTTAATAGGAATTGCATTAAATCTGTCTAACAGTTTTGGTAGCATGGCCACTTTGACAATATTAATTTTGCCTATCCAAGAATATGGGACATATTTTCATCTTCTAATGTCTTCTTCAATTTCTTTTTTTAAAGTTCTGTAGTTTTCATTGTAGAGGTCTTTTACCTCTTCTGTTAGATTGATTCCCAAATATTTTATTTTTTTGAGGAACTTGTGAATGGGTAGTTTTCCTAATTTCTTTTTCAGTTGATTCATCACTGATGTATAGAAACACAATTGGTTTATGGGTGATATGATTGGTCAACAAATATATGAAAATATGTTCAACAGCTCTAGCAATTAGAGGAATACAAATTAAAACTACTCTAAGGTTTTGAATGGCAATTATCAAGGATATAAATAACAATAGGACTGGGGCTATGGCCCAATGGTAAAGCACTCGCCTAACATAGGTGAGTCACTGGGTTCCATCCACAGCACCACATAAACAAATAAAGGTATTGTGTCCATCTACAACTAAAACAATATATAAAAAGAATATAAGTAACAATAAATGTTGCAGAGAATGTGGGGAAAATTTTCACTCATAGATTACTGGTGGGACTGCAAATTGATGCAACCACTCTGGAAAGCAGCATTGACATTCCGAATGGAACTATCATTTGACCCAGTTATACCACTCCTTGGTATACACGCAAAGGACTTGAAATCAGTGTATTACAATGATTCAGCCACATAAATATTTATAGCAGCTTAATTCACAATAGCTAAGCTATGGAACCAGCGTAGGTGCCCTTCAACATATGAATAGATAAAGAAAATTACACACACACACACACACACACACACACACAGAAATATTAGCCACAAAGAAGAATGAAATTAATGCATTTACTGGTAAGTGGATGGGACTGGAGAATATCACACTAAGTGAAATAAGCCAATCCCGAAAAACCAAAGGCCAACTGTTCTCTCTGATATGTGGATGCTAACACACAATAAGGGGAAGGAGAGAATATTAGAAATACTTTTGATTAGACAAAAGGAAATGAAGGGGAGTATGAAACAGTAAAATTAATTGGATATAACTTTCTTATATTCATATATGAATACATGGTGTGTATAATTCCATATCATATATAACCACAAGATGGGTAGTTATACTCCATGTATAAATGATAAGTCAAAATACATACTGACTTGTAACTAAAAAGAACAAATTAAAAATTTAAAAAAACAATACTAGCATAATTCAACAAAACCATTATTAGTTTTTTTTTTGCCAATACCATTCTGTTTTCATTTAACAGCTTTATAGTATACTTTTAAGTCAAGTAGCATAATACCTCTTGCTTTGTTCTTTTTGCTCAAGATCATTTTGGCTCTTTTATATTTTTTTTAAGATTCCAGTAAGGATTTTTTCCTCCTAATTCTGTGAAGAATGACATTGAAATTTTGATAAGGATTGCATTGAATCCATAGATCCATTAGGTAATATGGACATTTTAACTGTATTGATTCCTCCAATTCATGACACAAATGCCTTTCCATTTTTTAAATGCCTTTTTAAATTTATTTCATTCATGGTTTACAATTTGCATTGTTGAGATCTTTTACCTTTTTGGTTAAATTTATTCCTAGGTATTTGATTGATTGATTGATATTAATAAATATCACCCCTACATTGAACACTATTTAGATTTTCTCTTCACAATTCAATTTTGGTAAGGCATATGTATCAGGGAATTTGTTCATTTATTCTAAGTTATCATTTTTTGACATATTTAGAATTCTTATTTCCTCTTGCTGAACTTACCAGTTTATCATTATGTAATGACCTTCTTTGTCTCTTTTTATTGCTTTTGATACAAAGTCTGTGTTGTCTGATTTAAGCATGGTGTTATGGTTTAGATATAAGATGACCCCCAAAAGCTCATGTGTGAGACAATGCGCAAAAAAGTTTAGAGGTGAAATGATTGGCTTATGAGAGCCTTAACCTAATCAGTGCATTAATTCCTTAATAAGGATTAACTGAGTAGAACTCTAGGAATACAGACTGTGGCTAGAGGTGGTGGGTTTCTGGGGATATGCCTTTGGGGTATATATTTTGTTCTTGGTGAGCAGAGCTTGCTCTCTCTGCTTCCTGGTACCTTGTCCTGAGCTGCTTTGAACATCTTCTGCCATGATGTTCTGCCTTACCTCAAGCCAGAGAAATGGAGAAGGCCATCTATGGATTGAAACCTCTGAAACTGTGAACCAAATAAACTTTTCTTCTTCTAATTGTTCTTGTCAGTTTTTTTGATAATAGTAGCAAAAAAGCTTACTAAAACATATGGCTACTTCTATTTTATTTTGGATTTCATTTTCATGCAATATTTTATTTCATTCCTTCACTTTAAGTGTGTGTGTATCTCTAGAGGTGAAGTAAATTTCTTGTAAGCAACATATGGTTGAATCTTTTTTTAAAAAACCCATTAGGTCCTTTAATTGGAGAATTTAATCCATTTACACTTAAAGTTATTATGAACAGATCAGATCTTACTATAGCATTTTATAACTTGTTTCTTTGTTTTATTGTAATTATTTTCATCTTTTATTACTCTTACAGTCTTGCTTTGTAATTTACAAAGTAGTATGTTTTAATTCCTTGATAATTATTTTTTGTTTGTTATAAATTTTTGCTTTGTGGTTACCTGGAAACTTACAGAAAACATCTTTTGATTATAACAAGTTATTTTGAAATGATGGCAACCTAATGTGACCATAAAGAAACAAAAAAAGCAGAGAAATATATTAGTAAAAAAAAATTTTGCTTATACTACATTCTTCCCCACATTTTGATTTTTTTCCCTTGAATGCTGTGGGTTGAATAACCCAGCACCTCGTACTTACTGAGTGAATGCTCTACAATTGAGCTACCCACCCAAGACTTATTTTGAACTTTTAAAGTCCCATTTTACCATTTTTCTATTTACTAATTTCTGTTAACATATGAATGTAGTTATTATTTTAATTGTTCTGTTTTTTAGTTTTATGATAAAGATATAGTTTATGCACCATGTTTATAATATTAGAGAGCATTCTGCATTTATCTGTGTGTTTAGTATGGCCAGTAATTTTTATGCTTTCCCTGGTTTTCCTCTTCCTCATTTATGTCTTTTTCTTTCACTTTGAAGAATTCCCTTTAGCATTTCTTATAGGTTAGAGATATATTCTTTCAGTTCTTGTTTGTGAGTGTCTGTAGATTTTCTGGGTACAATACTTTCAGTTGGCAATTTTTTCCCTTTAGTTCTATGAAAATCTCATGCCACTTCCTCCTGACCAGTTAAGTTTCTAATGAGATGTCTGCTGTAATACCCTTATGGATTATTTTTGTTGTTGTTTTCTCTTAATGCTTTGAGAACCTTCTCTTTATGTTTTAATGTGAAGTCTCGATTATAATATGTCTGGATAAAGACTTGGTTGAGCTAAACCTGATAGGGGACCTTTGCCCTTCCTGTACCTAATTTTTGTATCCTTCTCTAAGTCTGACAAGTTTTTTTTTTTTAAATTATCTCTTTGAATAAGCTTTCTATCCCTTTGGCATTCTCCAGTCCCCTTTGAAACCCAATAATCTGACTAATGCTCTTTTAATTCTGTTCTAAAGTTATCATAGACTTTCTTTATTCCTCTTGTTTCTTTTTTTCTCCTTAATCTCTGTATTTTGAAGTAGCCTGTCCTCAGACTTACTAATTCTTTTGTTTGATCTATCTTACTATTGATGCCTTCTACCATTTTTATAATTCTACTTAGTATAATTTTCAGCTCAAAGATTTCTGTTTAACTTTTAAAAATTGCTTCCATGTCTCTGTTAAGTTTCTGTTAAAGTATTTAATCATTTTCTCTGTATTTACTTGAAACTTTTTGAGTTTATTTAAATAAATGTTTTAATTTCTCCATCTGAGAGTTTGCCCATATTAGTTACTATCTGGTCAGAGTACGGCATGAATTAGGTGAGGTCGTGGTTTCTTGAAAGCATTTTATACTTGGTGTATGACATGGACTAGGCATTGAGGGATTAAGTATTCCATTCTTCTTAATCTGGATTTGTTTTTGTTTGTCTTTCCCCTCAATTTTTGATTTATTTTGTATTATTTTTCAATATTTTAGACTTGAATATGTAATTATTTTTTCTTTAAAAGCAAGTTTGTCAAAAGCTATATTTTATCTAAGCATACATTAAGACTTTGAATATAGTAGTTGTATACCTTAAAACTTTGAATATAGTAGCTTCATTATTATTTTCTCTAAACTGCTTATAATTATAATGATCATTATAAATTTGATTTAAGAATAATTATTTAAAGTTTTTTTAAATTTCCAAAAATATTTGTTTTATTATCCATTTATATTTATATTTATTACAATGTGGTCTGACTGTTCGCACCTACTTGAAATATTTCCGTGCTATAACTGGAAAGTTCATGAGTGCCTTAATCTTTTTTCTTTTTTTTTTTTTTTTTTTGTTTAATATTTTTATATATATTTATTGATCTTTCACATTTCTTCTTTTTTTTTTCTTTTTTATTTATTTATTTATTTATTTATTTTTATTGTTGGTCGTTCAAAACATTACATAGTTCCTCATACATCATCAATGGAAGGGTAACTGATGTGATACAGCAATCTGTATACGGGATAAAATTGGGAGTTCATAACTCATTTGAACCTTAATCTTTTTTCTTTCATATTTTTTAAAACCAGAACATTAACTGTATGGCTAATTGTTGAATCTCTCAAGAGTAACAGATGCTACAACAGCTGCCCTCTTGAGTTTAGATTTGTTCCTTCATGGAATCCATGCTGGAATCTGCAACACGCAATTTTTAGGCGCCTCCTTAGAGCAATCCTGTGCTCTGGCTAAACTTGCTCTTGAGCTTGCTAGAGGTCATCTCCTGAAGGTGGCAGGCCCTAGAGCCGGGGCAGCCAGCTGACATGTGTATCTTATAGAGCCTTTCCATCTCCCTTTTCTACCATGGAGACTAAAGAGCAAGTGCCTTATCTGTGCTGAAGATTATACTATTTGTCAATATAAAAAGGCATTCTTTAATCCTGAATGATTTTTGTTTTGTTTCTAATTTATCTGATATTAATATTGCTAGTCCTGTTTTTTTGTTTTGCTTGTTTCTGCCTGTTCTTTCTCATCTCTATTTTCAAATGTTATTTCTTTTTTAGTTTAAGGATGGCTCAAGCAAAAATATAAATTAATTGAATTTTGTTGCTTTGTTGTTTCACTCACTTTAATGATATTTGTTTTTTTAGTTGAAAACTTCACGTTTTTACTGATATTTAATATATTCCCATCATTGCATTTGGTTTTGTGTAAGTGTCCTGATAAATGTGCTCTTACTACTTTTGTTTTCTTTGTTACTTTTTGCCTGATCATATTTGTAATGCCTTCCTACTAATTTGAGTCTTTGTTTTGTTGCTAACTTCAAGAGTGAAACAGAATCTATGGAATGCTCCTCCTATCTCTCAGTGAGACACTTATGTAAGTGCATGTTCCCTTCCTCCTCCATAGTTTGTTCAAACAATTCATAACGTTGGTTACAGATTCTCTAATTTTTACAATATGAATAGTATCTTTCAAGAATTTATTCTTAATATTTACATGAAGTTTTATAAACATACTAACAACTAACTAATAGTAATTCAAAATAAACAGTAAGTTTTGTTGGGCTCATTTCTCATGACTTTATTCTTGATTACTCTTCTGGATGTCTTCCAATTAGTTTTCTTATTTTTATTTATTTATTTGGAAATGTGAGATCCAGCTCAATAATCTATAACTCCAGGAATGTAGGCATGCAACTTTGATGAACCTCTACAGTATTTAGCGTGGCTGTGCTCTCTGGCTGTCCACAATCTCCACTGCTCCTCCTTGCCTACACAACAGATTGTACAAATTCTCTCCTCAATCTTCCCAAGCTACTTACAGTTTCAACTATCCAAGTGTTTAAGCCATGCTTCTGTGTTCTTGCATTGGGTGACACTCTGCCTATGCCTTGTTTTTCTCCTGGACTTAGGCTTTGGAAGATCGGGTGTGGGAACTCTTGCAGGAAGCAGACAAGACAGCTGAAGAGAACAAGAAACAGAGTCAGGTTTATGACGCCATGGCCCAGACCTTGGGTGAAGCCTGGGCAGCTCTGGTCTCCATGCTTGAAAGAAGACGGGAACTCCTTAGGTTGACCTGTGAATTTTTTGAAAATGCCTTGGAGGTTTGTATTTGAAAATAATTCTCCCTTTTCCACACCAAAGCCAATAAACAGCACTCCTGAAAATGTTTTATTTCCACAAATAGACATTGCCATTGTATTTTTTAAATGGCAGAATAACAAAGGTATATACATTTAAGAGAATACATTTAAGTTTTTAAATTAAAAAAAATAAATAAAATATTAAGTAAAGTGGGTACCCTTAGTCTTAAGTCATTTTAATTTTATTTCCTCTTTAGAAGACACTAATGCAGTTACCAATCAAACAATCAAACAATTACCATTAATTACAAATAATAGGGTCATTAGGAAATGCTGGTTTAGAGCATTCTTGTTGACTAAAAGTGGAAGGATAAAATTCTTCTGCTGATTAAAAAAAAACAATCACAGAAAGTCTCATAGAACACTTAGCTTATAAAGTTAGCACTTTATAGAGTACTTTTCTAATGCATATATCATTAGTTTTCTGTAGTTTGAGCTCATTAAAATACAAGGGAAGGAAAAAGTACTGGATCTAAGAAGGTCATTTCCCCTATAATTTTTCTTGAATTCTGTAATTTTTTTGAGGCTCCAGATTTCAAAATGTGAGCCTCAAAGAACATTATCAAAAGAAGTGTTGTATTTGGTATAAGCCAGTTATTGGAAATTTCACTTTTTAACTTCTCTGTCAAGTGGCAGCACATTCGTTCTGATGGGATAGCACTGCTTCATTATGATAAAGCACTAGCTTTGAAAAATATGACATTTTTAAACGGAAAATTCAGAGCTTAAATCCAAAATAATGAAGCAAAGAAGATTAGTAGCAGAACATAAGAATTGAGGTAGACAATCTCATGCATCATGAAGTCGTTTAAAAGCCAAAAGGAGGAGCAAAAACCTTATTGCAACTTCCAAGTTTTGCTCTCCACAATTTGAACACTGAAGTCCAACTCCAAGTTATTTTACAGATCTTCTTGGGGAAAAGTTCCACACAATCATCGTTTTTGAAAAGAAATAAACTAGCTGAAATACACCTACAGAAGCCAAATTACAGATGTAGCTGATTCATTCTGTCCTAGTAAAGGGTGTACAGGTGTCAACTGCCTCCAAACTTAGCTCCTCTGAGTACAGGAAATGATTTATCTAACATTAGGCTCAATATTTGCTTCTCGCTGTGTTTTAGTGTTAATGCTAGCTAATTTTCTCCATGATGTGGAAATTACTTCCAGATTCCATATGGAGTCAAAGGAAATATTAAGTCAAACCATTTCAACCCAGCATTTCTTATTCTTTTACTTGAGTGAGCATTTGTTGGATTAGTGAAATGACTAAATGTTTCTGTATTATCCTAATTTCAATTTTTGGACCAGCTCCTGTATACTGTTCAGGCTTCTTTTGTATACCAAGTAATTTTCATTAGTAATACAAAAGAAGAGGGTGAAATTAATATCAAGCTCTTTGAAAAGTGTCCCCTTTTTGCCACTTCTGCCCTGAACAAGCTGTAGAAAGAGGAAAAGTGTAACTTTTTGGTGGAGAAAAGAAAATATCCATAAGTTAGTAGAACATCAAGGCAAAATTTTCAAGTATTATTTGCTTATTGGTTTATTTTTTAAAAAATTTACATAAGCATTAAAAGTACAGAGATAGGTTATACAGTGACTTTAAAACTTATCATAATGTTCTATGAGGGGAAAAAAAACACAAATCACCTGTGATGGCCATTCATTTTTTCTCTTTGAAGATTATTTTCATTATTTCTCATGAAGGTGCCCCTTTGGTGTATACCTGTTCAGGTTACTTCCTGTATAAATATATATTTTGTTGTGTACTAACAAGGGGATTAGACTAAAACTTGTATTTTTCATTTCTAAGTTTAACCATTGTGGGGAGGGACTATATTTAAGCCTTCTCTGAGTTTTTTTTTAAGTTAAATTTACTCATAATTTCATAAGTACTGGCTAGCCAAGCTTTTTTTTTTTTTTTTTTTTTTGCAAACTTTCTGCTGATTCTTTCAGGCACTTCCTTAGAATGTTGAAAGTGATTGAATTTATTACATAGAATACAATGATTTTGGTTGAAAAATTGAATAGGCTTCTGAACAGTAAATAAGTTGGTCTATTTCAACATACAGGGAATATTTCTTGATATAAGAGAAATCTAAAGGAAGGAGAGGGACTGTGACACTTTGTAAACATGCAAACACCCACTCACAAAAACAACCCAAACCAGCACACACTCACACATACCATTACAGAAACGCACATGGCCAGCTAGGCCGTTAATTCATCAAATTACCCACAGATAACAATAAGCATCATTTTGATTTTGATTGATTTCTTATATCTTCCTTTATGTTTGTGTTGTAGTTTGCTATTAAAATAGACCAAACTGAAGATTTCCTCCAGAGTCCTCATGAGTTTGAAAGTGCTGAGTCTTTACAATCACTTCTTCAGCTTCATGAACATCACGCCAAAGGCAAGAGACATGTTTATTCTTCACATAAACTTTTAAAATTTTCCAAAGATGTTAATAATATAGATGCTTATGTACAACAGCATGCTTTAACTCATCTTGTTATGTAGACCCCCAACTTGTTCCCCAAAAGGATAAGTAAAGCTTTATTTGTGGTTACCTTCTGAAAGCAAGCACTAATTGTAAATGATTCTAGGAGAATGCAGAGGAAGAGCCTCTGGAAGATTCCTTACCTGGTCTTCTAGTTTTAATTCTTGAGGAAAGAGGCCGTTTTCACCTTGTTCATCATTTTATCCTTGCATCTAGCAATGTGGATGGTGGGTCCTAAATACTTGTTGGTTAAATTCAGTGATTATTCCTTTTAAGTGCTAATAAATGAAGGCCAGTCTTTTAAATAGCCATTTTGAATAAAGAAAATTCCTCTCTCGTTATTGCAGAAAAAAAGTAGTGAGCTTCTTCCAGATACAATTAATAAAGCATTACACAAAAAGATTTCCAATTTCCTCTGCACAGCTCTGAAGACAGTCTAATTGTTACATCAATTTGTATGCCAGGCCTCTCTTCTAACCCTCCGCTGCCAAATTTGGGAATGGCCAGTACTAGAACAAGGAAGGTATTTGTGGAAGAGTAGTTATTTGCTATCATCTTTGGGGAAGTAGGGTAGATAAATACATAGGGAAAGTCACTTCTGCCTAATGTGTCTTCTAATTAAAACTAAGTGTGAATGAAATGATTTTTTGCTCCACAAATTTGATGATGCTAGAGAAGAATAAAGAACATTTTCAAATCCACAAACATGTATTGTGTTTATATTCATTCTCCACAGGACCTAGATCATTATGATTAATTATTTACCATAACTTTTCCCAAACCCAAAGACTAAAGAATTCAATGTTTCCTGTGTAAATTCTTATGAGAACCTATGAAATACATACATGAAATTTTAACTGATTATTATTCTGTACAACCTATCACTAACAAGAATCATAAACATCAAAAGATTCAGCACTAAAGCAGCAGCTATCCATTATTTACATGGCAGCCACCATTTAGCTGGCCACCCCAAAGGTAGGTGAGCAGAATCACATGACCTTCTTTTCCAGAGACTGGAAAGTGAATTGAGTCTGGTTAACTGAGGTGGGTTCTTGGTCTCAATTCAATCTTTATCCAACCAGCATGATCTTCACACAGCAATTTTACTCCTGGAAATCTGAGAGTGACTGATACTTTTGATGAAAAGGTTCATTACTGAAGCAATAAAATGAAGTTTTCCAGAGGGATGGGGGCTTATGGAAGTAGAAAATTTCCCAGAAACATTGAGAGATGGAGCTGGAAGGGGGTGAAGTAATCTAAACATTGTATTCTTGCTCTGGTTGGCTCCTACAAGATTGGCAGATGTGCAGCACAGCAAGCCAGTTTACATGGGTGTGCACTGCTTGGTTGGAGGCCATAGGCTACATTGCTGGCATCCAGCTGACAGGGGATTGCTTTTCAGGGGTATTGTGTTCAGAATCCACCTGGCCTTTTCTTAGTCTGAAAAGAAGGATAAAAATGCTAGCTGAAGACAGGAAACTTGCTTTATATTTTGTGACAATGAAATATTCTTCCATCCTGATGAGATGCTTACCAGAACCCTTTTGTGCCTCTTTTTGTGATACTAGAAGCCCAAGGATTACACAGGGCCTGGTCAAGATACCTGGTTCTAATTCATATGCCTCATGATGGTTCAAGCACTTTGTTTTCATAGAATGGGAGTTGATTAAACATAATCATCAACTGATTCAGTGGGATATGATTAAGATGAGCTGATTTGAAGTACATATTAATGGATGAAACTCCAGTTTGTAGTTAAGGGCTTCATATCTGTTATCTTTAAATTTAAGGAAATGAAGTATAAGTATAGTTGGCAGTCGTAATTCATCTCTGATATGTCGATCAGTTGAGTAGTACAGAGAATGTTGGGATGGAAAATCTAATGCTGTAACTGAGAACCATGACCTAACTTACTCCTTGTAGTCAGCTCACTTCAATTAGCTTCTCCTGTGCCTTTTTATAATTGAGCAATGCTCAGGCTGCATTGTTTGTGAGAAGCTTATCCTCTAACATGGCAGAGGTCAGAACAGCAGGAACAAGTTAAAGTTTCTGCCCTCTGGAATGTTACAGAATAAGCCTGTTCCTCCACAAGGCAGTCCTTAAAATAGTTGAGAACTAACATATCTTCTCTTGTCTTCTCTCCTTTGGGCTATACAAGCTTAGTTAGTTAAAGTCTTTTCCAGCAAGCATGGTTTCCATAGTCAACCTGGCTACCAACCTGGTCATCCTCAATTCAACCACACATACTTAAACAGTGTTTTCCAAGCCTGGAGCTGGTGAGAAACCTAGAGCCATGTGTCTAGGGAGTGCACAGACTTTGGCCTCAGGAAGCCAGTGGTTTAGCAGGGCAGCTACCTGCTTGTCACACTCTGCTATGCTTCCTCTGAGTGTCTCTTGTACACCACCCTGCTCACTGTGCATTAATAACTTATTTCCTTACTTATCTTTATCACCAGATTGGGAGACCCTGGGTGGCAGGGATTAGAGCATCTCTGCACCTCCTGAACTTAATATAGCTTCCAACCCAAAGTGTATTTCTCATTGAATGTTTCTTGTATTTAATTCCAATGGAAGGCATGGCAGAATGATG
This sequence comes from Urocitellus parryii, assembly GCF_045843805.1. Classification (NCBI taxonomy): domain Eukaryota; kingdom Metazoa; phylum Chordata; class Mammalia; order Rodentia; family Sciuridae; genus Urocitellus; species Urocitellus parryii. The sequence continues at coordinate 231,046,808 of NC_135531.1, read as the reverse complement.
AAAAAAGTAAGCAATAAACAAGGTACTACAGGGATGTTCAGGAGGAGAATAGTTGCTTTAATTTTGATCACAGCTGTACCTTCTACCTGTTTAATGTCCTTCTTAAAATGAACAAAATACCTACAGATCTGTAAGTCAGGGAGAATCTTATTACTCCATTGTCATAGATTTTAAATAGACATAGTCTCATGGGGGCCCGTTACACTGTTATCTTTACTTTTGAATACATTTCAAAATGCTCATTAATTAAGTTTAAGGAAAAAAAATCTTCTTGAGAAAGATTTCAGAATATTTTAAAATTTATTGGGAAGAAGTATCATCTGTGGTCTCAGTGACCTTGATGACTATGGCCTTGATACTTTTTTGAAAGCACTAATTTGGGCAAGTTTTTAATAACTATTAAGCCCACCTAACTTGTTGACCTCCTTCACTAATTTAAATTGATTATTTATACCTAGTAATTATGGCAAACCATATAGATATTAGTATAAAATGTACTTTAGTATCTTTTTTTTGTGGGGGGGGTACTGAAGATTGAACTCAGAGACACTTGACTACTCGGCTACATCCCCAGCCCTTTGTATTTTATTTAGAGATAGGGTCTCAGTGAGTTGCTAAGCACCTTGCTGTTGCTGAGGCTGGCCTTAAATCCATGATCCTCCTGCCTTTGTCTCCCAAGCCAGTGAGATAAGTATCACTTTTTTAATATGACAAAATTAATCTAACCAATTAAGCATTGAAAATTTTACTGATTGTTTATCAACTTCACATCATAAGGTAAGTAGGGTTTTTTTAAATTTAATTTTATTTTGTGTGCTGGGGATTGAACCCAGTGGTGCTTAACTACCACTTTTTATTTTTTATTTTGAGATATATATAGTCTCTCTAAGTTGCTTAGAGCCATACTAAGTTGCTGGGGCTGGCTTTGAATTTGCAATCCTCCTGCCTCGGTCTCTGTAACCCCTTGTTTCTGGGATTACAGGCATGTGCCACTGAGACCAGCTAGTAGGGTTTTATAAATGCCAAAATGTGTAATCTTTCCAATAAACAAACTGTAGAGCTTTTGTATTCTTGAATATAGCTAGATGGTTTACCGTGAAGAAAAATATGTCATTTGGTATGACCAACTAACTGATGGAATAAATAAGTAGGGAAATGTAGACTGTAAAAAAAACGTGAGTATGAGGAACTGACAGGGGAAGGCCAAGAGAACTGGCAGAGGGAACCGAGGGAAGAATTGGTCCATTTGGGTGACCAGCAGGTAGCCGGTAATAGGCTATGCAGCCTCCAATTACCTTTGGCTCTGGCGGATGCATGCCTAGAGCAATGTGGTCATGGTTATACTATTTTGACAGAAACCTTGACAGAAAACTAAAAAAAAAAAAAAAAAAAAAAAAAAAAAAAGAATGCAAATTGAAATTTTGGCTAATTATATGTATTTTAAAGGGCCAGTTCAGTATGATTTGATCTACTGTCAGTTTGCAATATCCTGAATCCCTAAAGTTGTGCTTCCCTCCCTTATTTGAAAAGTCTAATGTGTAAGATTAGACATGTGGATACTTTGTTGCCTAATCAGATTTTCTGTGTGTGTGTGTATGTGTGTATGTGTGTGTGTAGCTGTTCAAAATATCACAACAAGCTCTTCAATGCATAGGAAAAAAATTCTTTCTTTTTTCATATACAAAAGTAAACTCACTCATCCTCATTACTACATTGTTTGCAAAATTATGGCTATCTAATTTACGACCTTCTATAACCTATTTCACCTTGTTTCTCCTACTGTTTCTTTTACTTCCCCATAACTAACTTGTTTTAGACAATAGGTCCTTCCCCTGCTGCTATCTTAGTAATGTTTTCTTCTGTGTTACCTTTTCATCATTGTGACCAAAATACCTGAAAAGAACAATTAGAGGAAGAAAACTTGATTTGGGCTCACAGTTTCAGAAGTCTCATTCCATGGTCCTGAGAAGAGGCAGGACGTTATGGAGGAAGAGGTGTGGCAGAGGAAAGCTGGTCGCATAGGGCAGCCAGGGATGAGGGGTGGGGGAAGGGAGAGCCAGGGACAAGATATAGTCTCCAAGGGCATTCACCCAGCCTAGTGACCTACTTTCTCGAGCCATGATAAATTATACATATAATAATACATGTATATGTATGCAATTATACATATACCTATGTATAATTCCCACCCAGTAGTTCATTCAAATGATTAATCCATCAAATAGATTAATCCAGTGATGAGGTACAGTCTCCACGATCTAATAATTGTCTACTAGCCTTCTTTGTATAACTTGCTATACTGGGGACTGTGCTTCTAAAGCATGAGCTTTTCAGAGAACATTTCAAATCTAAACCAAAACAGGTTCCATTTCTTTGTTCAAGAAAATGAATTTCAATGTTCTCCCTGACTTTTCTTATTTAAATTCTCCTATTCTTCTGTTCTAGTTCAAATTCTTGTGTTTCATTTGTTTCTTTGTATTGGTGACTCCCAAATTACCCAGGGCACATAATCATTGCTTGGAGATACTATTATATTAGTAAGCTCTAGTACTGTTATCTAATATTTTAATAGAAAGGTGTTACTTAAACCTACAACTTAATTTTCTTCAAAAATCACAAACTTGTGGCCTATTTAACAGTAAATATGCTTTATCTTGTGGGGAGTTTTAATTAAAAATATACAAAGTATAAAACATTTTAAAAAATCAGAAGCTTTTCCATACAAATCTATAGTTATAACTCTTTAAAAAATTGGAAGCCGTATCAGCACTGCAACCATATTCTCTCACGTCAACAGTTGGCTGGAACTGAGTGAAAACTGACTCCATTAGACTGAGTGAGTTTTTCTACCTTGCCATAGTCCCTGACATTGAGACAGCTGGCCGTAACCTTCACTGGGTGTTTGGCCATGACAGGTATTACCCTTTTAATCTCATATTTAGTTCAACAAGCTCAGAATACAGAATACTCCAGGGAGGGTTGGCACCATAACCAGCATCACACCACTAAAAACAGTGAACCATATCAAAATTCTATCATCCTTCCATGGCCTACACTGAATCATGCTAATGCTCAACTTTAGCATCTAACATCTGGCAGTTAGGGCTGTAGCAATGGTTAGGCCAGGGTGTTTGACTACTTCAAGTTTGTAAGCAGTTTATGTTGACCTTGCAGTGTGGCTTGTTATTACTATTAAAGCTATATGCATTTAAAATTATATGAAGAATCCAAGTATTACTACATAAAAGCTTGCTTATATCATTATCTCATTTTCTTTTTAATTTTCTTCTAGAACTCCTATCTCGATCTCTAGCCCTTTTAAACAAAAGCCAGCAACTCACTGACTTCATAGAGAAATTCAAGTGTGATGGACCTACTGTGAGTTCCGAGTTGATCCAGGGAGCTCAGAGCAGCTGTCTGAAGATTGACAGCCTTCTTGAACTTCTGCAAGACAGGAGAAGGCAGCTAGACAAGTACCTGCAGCAGCAGCGGCAAGAGTTGGGTCAGGTTCTGCAGATATGTCTGTGGGACCAACAAGAAAACCAGGTAACCCAATGGGCATTGGCTGATGTCCTGCCTCTGCTAACTGGTCATATGTGGATTAGCCATACCCTGGGGCAGAGTCTCTGTTGTTATAGTCAAATCCTTTTATTTTTGATCCAAAAGGCTTTCTTCCAAACTACCATGTTGTTTTTCCAAGTAAATATGAATACAAAAGAAACAATTTTTATTTACTGTCATTATAATATTGATTTTGTGAATGGGAGAACACTTACAGACAGTTTTGAAAATGACTGTGTTTTACTGTTGGGCTCTCTTTCTCACTTCTTTCCAGGTCATAACTAGCAGGCACAATTTTTTTTTTTTTTTGCAGTCCTGAATGTTAATAGTACTTTTCTAAAAAGTTGGAGAAACATGAGGGTGCTGCTGAATTGTGCTAGATTGCTGTGATTATTGTTTTAAAAAGTCTGTAACCTCAAAATAGAAGAATGGTCTGATGTTAGTAAAGAAGTCTGACCTTGGCCAATGGCTGAATTCTCAGTGGTTAGAGGTTTTTGGAGGTGTTTAGGCTCTTCAGAACTCACTACCCAGGCTGCAGGCAAAACTCTGATCAGTCATTGACATGTTTGTGAGGTATTCCTTTCATCTCAGTCATTTGAGGGTAAGTGTGGACAGAATTCTCTTTGCAAACCCCCAACTAATATAGATGGTATATTTATTGCAACATTTCTGATTGTCTCAATTCTGTGCTCAAATCTATGAATATTAAGGGGAAAGAATTAAGAGAAAGGATACAGAGAGAGATCTCCTGGTTGGATGCAAGGGAAAGGGGTCTTTTTACATGTTTTATTTTTCTTTGACACAAATTGGAAAGACAGACTTATAACTGGAAGCAAATACTTGTTCTTATTTCAAGCTGGAAAAATGAGACCTTAGATGATGACTAATATTTCAACTAATAATTATTGAGTACCTACTGTATGCCAGGACACATACTATATGCTGGAGACACACTAGACACAAGGCATTTTCCTCTATAAATTTTCCTTCTAATGTATTTCTCAATTTTAGCCTTATTGACAGTTGGTGCTAGGTAATCCCTTGTTGTGGGGGTCTGTCCTGTGCACTCTAGGACATTAACCCTGACCTCTACTAACTAGCAACTCGTGAAACATCCTCAGTTATGACAACCACATATGTCACCACATTGCCAGATGTCTCCCAAGGGGCAAAACTACCCTCAGTTAAGAACTGTCATTCAAATGTGATGAGAAAATCATGAAATATATAAGCGAAGTAAAAAGTGCCTTAAAAAAATCAAAAAGGACACTGAATTTGGACATGCATTGCTCTGCTATTAGATAACCCTCTCCCAGGAGGTGGCATACAGCAGAGGCAAATGTCCACCCTCCAGTCATAGACTCTGCCACATTGCATTTTCTTCCTAAGCTACTTCTGCCTTGGCCAATCAGCTCCTGTCCTGATTTTGCTGTGCATTACCTGCCCACCCCACCTGCCCCTGATTCAGTTCTTGTGGCCCTTCACCTGCTTATTAGAGTACTGTAGTCCAGTGCAATAGTCTTTTACTGATGATTTTGGCATAACAAAGAAAATCAATGCCAGGGACAAGAATCAATATAAAATTGTCAGACAACCATTTCTAAATTTCCGTGTCCTCCCTCTCTTAAGTGGGCTCTCTTTCAACCTCTCCTAACCCCTGCCCACCACCATGTTCCCAGAGCTTTTTAATCCTCAATCTCACTGATTCAAGTTAACAGAGACTTTCTCTCTCCAAAGAAAAGTCTCATCCATGAGGCTTCTCAATGCAGAAGCATCTACAGTAAGTCTTATTTATTCATAAGGTAGCCATTTTTGTCTTCCTGCTTCATGACTATGGCAATTATCACTCACTTGGTTCCTCTGCAGTTAAAGAAAAAGAAAGAAAAGTAAAGAAATCACATGAAAATTCAGGATGAATTTTCAAATTCAAATTCCAAATGAACATTCTAACCCAATGTGATGTTGAAGGGAAATCTGGATCTCTGCCAACCTTAGAAAACTTAAAGATGTCTCATATTAACTGAAGTGAGGTATTGTAGAAGCTTTCTGAATTGGTGAATTCTCTAACTTATCAGTCTTCAGCTTTCCTTTTCATTTTTTTTTAATTTAAAGGGGGGGGTGCTGTTAAAATAGATTTTATTTCACAGCAAAATTGAGCAGAAGGTAGAAGTTTCCCATGCACCCCGCCCCACAGCCTCCCAAATTATCAGCATCTCCTATCGGGGGGCAAATGTGTTATAATTCATACATTTCCATTAACACATTTTTATTCCCCAAAGTCCATCATTGATATTAGGATCACTCTTGATGGTGTACATTTGTAGGTTTGGACAAATGCATAGTGACATGTATCCACCATTGCAGTATCATGCAGAATCACTTAATTGCCCTCAAAAATCCTCTATTTATCCTTCTCTACACAATTGCTGGCAACCCCTGATCTTTGTAATGCTACAATAGTTTGCCTAATATCATATAGTTGGAATCACACAATATGTAGCCTTCCTTAGATTTATTTTTGTACTAAGTAAAATGCAATTAAGTTTTCTGTGTCTTCTCATGGCTTGACAGTTTACATCTGTATAGGGATGAATAATATTCCCTTATCTGAATGTACTGCAGTCTAGTCCTCCTTTCACTTACTGAGGTTTTATCCAAGTTTGGGAAAGTATGTATGAAGCTCTGTGAGCATCCATGAGCAGGTTTTGGTGTAAATATAAGTTTTCCATTAATTTGAGCACATACCAAAGAGTGGTACTGATGGATAGTATGCTAAGAATGTGTTTTTACTGTCTTCCAAAATAGCTAGACACTCTTACTTCTCACCAGCAATGATTGAGATTTCTGTTGTTTGACATCTTTACTGGGACTTGATGTTATCACTGTTTCAGATCTTGGCTATTCTAATAGGTGTACAGTAGTATTTTGTAGTCATTTTTAATGGGCCTCATTTTAAAATTGGAAATAGTACTCCACTCACAAGGTTGCTCTAAAGATTAAATGAAATAACATGTGTAAAATATACTGCTTACCATTTTAAGAGAAATTTAAGAAATGCCAGTTTCCTTGCCCTCACTCTCCTTGGTTAAACCTTACATCTAACAGATTCTAGCCCAAGTTCTTTCTCCTGGGTTTAGCATTAATGATGTTATACATATTGAGGTTTCTTAATGCCCTTAATTGTTAGATGCTTTTATGGATATAGTAAAGGCTTAAAAATGAATATTTGTGGTTATGAGAATGAAACTGATCTACCAACCTACCTATCTTCCTTTCTCTCTCTTTCTTTTTGCTGTTATTATTTTTGTGATGCTGGGGATTGAGTCTAGGGCCTCACTCATACTAAGCAAACATTCTGCCACTGAGCTACTTCCCCTGTCCTTTTAAAATTTTGAGACAAAGTATCACTAAATTGTTAGGCTGAACTTGAGATCCTCTTGCCTCAGTTCCCAAGTAGCTGGGATTACAGGTGTGTAATTACACTGTGCCCAGCAAGAATAAGGTTTTCTTTTAGACTCCATTCCTAATAGTCCTTGAACCAGAACTAATTTAATTATAGTAATAAGAATAAATACCATGCTTCATATGATCCGTTAATAAATAATACAGTCATTTCCTTAAATATAAAATTTAGGCTCTTAATCTTAAAATGATCCCTATTAACACATTCTCTCAATAATAGCAATGATAGCAACTGGAATAATTAATAACAACTGTTGTTTCTTTGTGCTTGTTAACAGCAACAATCCTGGGGTAGCCTGTTGGCTGGGTTTAAATCACAGCTTCACTACTTATCAAGTGAGTAACTGAGCATTTATTTAAATTGCCGGAGGCTCAGTTTTCTCTAAAAATGTGGATAATAATAGTACCTACCTTTAAGGGTTATGAGGATGACCCAAGAGTTATTACATGACAAGTACTTAGGACCGTGTGTGGAACACAGAAACTGTGGTATTAGTATTAGGAGTTTTTATCATCATATCTGAAAAGGATAGTGAAGGGCCAATATGTCATTGCTCTCCTTTTTCTGCTCCCTCCACCGTCATGCTCCAGTAAAGACAGGGCTTGAGTTGAAGGTCAATTTCATTGTTTATTTTGAGTTCATAGGGTATGATCAAATAAAGGTCACTTTTATAATCTTAGCAGCCATATTTGTTTAATGGGCACTCTAACTTTTGTTAGAAATGTGAGGAGCTCACTATCCATGTAGATGCTTTATTAGAATTTTGGTTTACAGCCACCTTTTAGGCTTTTATCCTAACAGGGGCCTAAACACACAAGCACATACACATTTGTTGAAGGAACAAACAAATATACAAAAGTCAACTAAATACGCCTGTATTTATTCTACTGTAATCTGATTTTTATTCAGTTGAACAAATCATAGACATATTCTTATGTCAAAAGTAGAATAATTTTAACAGATACATTGTATTTTGCTAATTGAATGTAACACAATTTAAGCAACACCTTACTGATGAGTAAGGAAACCCTTCAGTTTTTCAATGTTATAAGCAATAGTCAATACTGACCCTGTTGATAATTATGTAACAAGGAAATATTCAAAAAAGCTATGTAGGTATTAACATAATTCTCTTACCTGAATTTTAAAGTTTCTCTATTCTATAGTTTTGGGGATGTTGTACTGGTACAGATGAGCAGCAGGGACCAAAATTAAATAAGTTCTATGATTATCATGTTCCTGGATGATTTTCCTGATAATTCTAGAACATCGTGGAACCACGCCTCTTTGGAATGCAAAGTTTATTTTGTCAATTCCCTACCTATTTTAAAGAATCATGGAAGCTGTCAGACTTTACATGAATAAAATATCAGCTTTGTCAATCATTTTAACCACTCAAGGGGAAATTAAGTGAAGAATTAGAACAAAGATGACTGATAAATAATAATGCGAATGCCTGAGTATCTGAGGCATCTCTTCTCCTTTAGGGCCATTTGAAGGATGCATTTAGTGCTTCTTTCTCTCTAAGTGCTTCTGGCCTAATGCTTTTGAAAAAGTCAGCTAATTCACCTTTGGAATAGAAATTAAGTGACCAGCATGATAGCAACCTAAGATTTACATCAATTCCAGAAAAAGGAGAACGAAAACAACAAGATTTTTCTGTCTTAATTGGGACGTGAGAGCCTGGTAAACATAATCATACCATGTTATTTCTTTATCGTTATGTTTCAGATGTAAAAATGTGTACTCGTTTTACATTGAAAGATGAGCAGCTGCCCTTTCTTTTCAGTTCCTGCAGCATCTTATTTTTCAGATAATCTGCTTCATTAATGAAAATCAGAAGCAGCTTGGAGTATTTTGTGCATAATTAATTATCTTGGCAAGAAGATTTATGAATGTAATTTTTCTCAATTGCTCCAATCAGGCATAAGTGAGCCAAACAAATATATTAAAACTAAGTTATTCATGGCCTGTTTGTATAAGACAGTGTCAAGGACATCTAGGAGAATTAAGACACAAGGGAGACAATCTTTTTTTACTATCTGGATCACATATATGTGTGTAAGATACATATTTCTGGGGGAGGGTCAGAGAGGTTGCATTCACTTGGAAGGTTTTGTGGGTTATAATTTGAGTACAGTATACATCATAATCATATAGTATATTTACTGTCAGTAGACAATTAAAAATGATATCAAGATGGTCTACATAAAGCACAGTCTCAGGGCACCAGTCTTGTATCCGGTGGGCATCTGTAAAACTGTGTTTGTACGAACACATGTGTGCATGTATGTTCTCTCTGGTGCATGCTGCCTCTTTCTAACTAGCATTTAGGGCTTGAATGGTTGGTCAGCTTAAATTGATATAATGTGTGAAATGTTAGTGTCTTTTTAAAAATTTTTCTTTGAATGTAGCTTTTTAATTTTTTTTTTAGTTGAAAGTGAGTACAATACCTTTTATTTATTTTTATACGGTGCTGAGGATTGGACCTAGTACCTCATACTTGCTAGGCAACTGCTGTACCACTGAGCTACAACCCAGCCCCTAAATGTAGTTTTCAAACAGTGTCTGGCATAAAACCAAAATAAGGGTTGAATTATCTTGGTGATACTAGAATCAATAGTTTAGTTCAGTAAAAGACAACAATATCTAACTAGCCATTTGTAGATTAAGATTTATCCCAGAATTTCATTTTGGCACATAGGCTTCTTCTAGAATTCTCTCTAAAGCATGCCAGCAGGAAATATAAAGTACCTTAATGTTGTAGGAGAAACATATAATTTTTTTAAAAAAATTGTTAGATGTTGATGAACTTTTATTTTATTTCATTTATTTATATGTAGTGCTGAGAATTGAACCCAGTTCCTCACACATGCTAGGCAAGTGCTCTACCACTGGGCCGCAACCCAGCCCTAAGGAACATATAATTTTGAAAGTAGCAGACACCGTTGCTGGAGTACTTGCTAATCATTACTGTTTTCAATGACATTGCAGGTCAAAGGTAGCAACAGAGGGACTCAGATACAAATAGTAAGGGGACCAAACCTGCTTTCACCTTTACTAGCTTAGATGGATTTGGACCATTTATCGGCTTCTGTGCCTTGGCTTTCTTTTTGGTAAAATAAGGACAATAGTAGCATCTGCCTATAGATTTTGTACAAAATAAATAGGGTCATATATGTACAAATGTTAGAGCACAATCTGGCATATGTTAACTGCCCAGTAAACATTCAGGTGTTCACTATAGCGGTATATGGCACTTTCTGAGCTTAGATATCACTGGCACAAAATTCTGCATATCAGCTGGATCCCACACCCATTCTCTAAACCACTATGTGATCCTAGAATTCTAAAATGTTCTGATGTGCAGGGGAATAAATGCCATTTTATGACTTGATATCCAGCCTAGTTTATTCAAAAGTTTTGCTTTTTCTCCCAGATAGTTAAAAATCAACTTTTCAGCTATCCACCAACTTCATCCACCCTTTAGGTATTTCATTAGCTCATTTGTATTTATTATACTTAACTACAGTTTCATTAAATTTAGTTTGTTACTTCTATATACAGTTGTCCTCCCTTATTTGAGGTTTCATTTTCTACTGTTACCCACAGTCAACCATGGCTCAAAAATATTAAATGGATAATTCCAGAAATGAAAAATTCATAAATTTTAAATAACTTTTATGACAGCAGGTTATTATAATAGTTCTATTTTTTTTCCTTGACATTCTGGGGATCTAACCCAGGGCTAGGCACCACTGAGCTATATTTCAGTCCCAGTTTTATTTTATTATTAGTTATCTATCATAGTTAATACTTTAGTATGTCTGATTTATAAATTAAACTCTACCATAAGTATATATATAGGAAAAATAGCATACGTAGAATTTAGTATTGCCCTTGGTTTCAAAAATCCACTTGGGTCTTGGAAAACACATTGTGGATGTTCATTTGAACTGATGCTTTAACATTTTGATTATTTAATTCCCAAAATCAGTTGGTAGGATGAATGTGGGGTATTTACTATGACTTCCTTGTCCTGGTGTTGGAGTTGACTTTCCTTTTTGTGACAGCACTGCCACCATCCCAATCTGGGAGGGGGACTCATTCTCTCCTTTCCCTCACTTTCAGGGTCCCCAAAGACAAACCTAAAGGCTCAATTAATTTTAATACATTTTAAAGGGAGACTTATAATTAAACATAATAACCATTGTACTTTAAAATGATTACAACATCGTTTTAAAATTTAGCGGTGATTTGTTTTCTGAAGACACATTATATTATCTCTCATTTCTTTTAACAACCAACGGTTTAGGTCAAAGCTTCAAACTGAAATCTATGAGGTTGCATGACCTTGGAAAATGTCAAACCTCAGTCCTACTCCTAATGTCGGTCTGTCTCTTTTTTCTTACATAGTGAATGTAGTTGGTTCTCGATCTCCAGATCGATTAGGGTGGAAAGTTATATTGGGAAAACCAGACCTTGGTTATTTTTGGCAGGAGCACACATTGCTAAGACACTGGGCAGGGCTCTGTTTCCTTTCTAGAAAGAAGACTTCTACAGCTGGGGGAATTTCTCTCAATGAGTTGGAGGTAATTTTAAAAATAAAATATGGGTCCAGAGACTTTTGCTGTACTAATTTTATTGATTGGACTAAATAGCTTTCTACCACTAAGGAGCTGAAATTGAAGAGCCCAGCTAAACAAAAATAGGATGTGATGGCAAGGTTGGGAAGGGAAGTCTTTATCTTTCTTGAGAAATAAAGACACAGAGAAATTATTTGTCAATAAAAGTGAGATTATATATATGATAATATTATAATTCTAGACAGGTACAAAGGTGATCTGTGAAGCTATTTATAAAATAACAAAATTTGCCTCATGACAATATATTTTAGCTCTCCTCCTTATCAATCAACAGAGTCGTTATTGTGTGTGTGTGTGTATGTGTGTGTGCACATGCATGTGTGTGTATGTTTATGTTGCAGGGGAGTGAACCCAGAGTCTTGTGCATGCTAGGCAAGTACTCTGTCACTGAGCTATATCCCCAGACCTTTAAATTATTTTTTCAAGACAGTGTCTCACTAAACTTCCCAGGATGAACTCCAACTTTTGATACTCCTGTCTGAGTTTCCTGAGTAGCTGGGACTACAGACATGTGCCACTCTCAACCAGCATTTATCCTGGGATTTAATAATTTGGGAAGACACTAATGCCTTCCAGCTGACTTCAGTGACTTAAGGAGAGCTCCCAAATTCTACAGCAGAAAACTGTGAACATTGTCCTCTTTGAATCTCTGAGACTAAGCCCAAATAACAATAGGCCTACAGTTAGATGGATCCCAAAATGCATTTAGTAAAAGAAACTCAATCTACATGTTTAGTAGTGTTAAGAGACAAAGTTATAACAAATCCAGGTTTTCAGCTCTTGGTTGACTTTATTTGTGATTCCAGAATCAGGCAGTAGTGTGGACCAAAAATGCTTTGGAATGTTCTACTACATCACATGGGGTGGGTTATAGTCATAGCCAGAAAAAAGGAAATGACATCCAGAGATTGGAAGTTAGGCACAGAGAGAGAGGACTGGTTACAGCTCACACCTGTCTTATTTGAACATGGTTTAAACAGTTGTACTCTTGTGACTGACTGAGACTCCGCCTCTTGTTACCAGAGTAGGTCATAGCCAGTATCATGTTAGGTTGCAATTCTTCATGTACGAAGAAAGCTTTAGTAAAAGCCACACTTAAAGAGTATGGAGGCAGTTCTAGGCCAAGCAGTTCACTTTAACAGCAATAATTGTTCTTTTTTTTACCTACTCCCAAGTCCTCAAGTACAACATCAGAACATGTCTCTACTACCTCTTGTAATGTTATAGTCACCTAAATGAAGCCAATGAATATTTGATTCTGGTTTTGCCCAGTTAAGTACAGAGCACATTTGACTGGATTGCCTAACACAAAATACAGACAACTGGTTTCTAGTTTCCCCACCATTTGGGAAAAAAAAAAGGAAAAGAAGAAAACCTAAAACCTTTTGGGAGCTAAAATTGCTGCTATAATACTAACATGCCTTCAAAATCAAAGTAGTCATTGGAACTGTCACCTGTGGCCATCAACTATAGCTGAAAATATTTTGGAATATATGAGTGTATTTTTGGTAGCTGAGAGAGAGAGAGCTAGACTGTCAAAATGTCTTAGATTAAAGAAGATAAATAACTGATTCCTCCCTGCCCATATCTTTATCATTTTTTTTTTGGTCTTTAATAATAGCTGGTTATTTGGCAAGAACTGTTCTCTTGGAAAAGAAAATAAAAATAATTTGAAGAGATTATCATCTTCCCTTAAGCATTTTTATTAAGGTGGTTTGAATTGCTTGTTGCTGGCTCGCCTCCTTCAATATAGTCTTAAATAAAGATTAAAAAAATAAGATCCAATCTCAGATTGTAGAACAAATTGCAGAAAAAGAAACTATTGGTTCATGGCAGTCTGATGCATGACTTCAGGCTGTGGCACCAGTTCACATGCTTTCCACCTGAGTTGTTTATCCTTGAACACCTGAGAGCATTTTGTATCGCATGTGTTCTGATGTTTCAGTCCTATCTTTGGCATGTGTCATTTGGGAACTGGTTCTCTTGGTCTGTGCTTGCTGTCACCTCTGCCCATGGCTGGCCTCTTCCTCTCGGGCATTCCTGATGGGTCTGGTGCATACTTCCCTTACCGTCTCCAATGCACTATTTCCACTGAGACCCCACAACTGCACACAGGGCCATTTTCTATGTTAGAATTAGGTTTGATAAGTATAGCCTTGCATTGTGGTTTTGATTTTAAGACTGGTCATCATTATAGACTAATAAGAACCACTTCTCTTTTCCAGAATTCTTTATTTGTATAGATAAATATGATGAAAAGGAAAAATAATTACTGGATCAGGCAGCATGAACTTCAGCCATGGCATTCCTGTCCTCAACTGTAGGACTTAGGCAAGTTACTTAATCTGTATGGGTTTGAATTGACTCATTTATTGAAAAAGCCATTAACTCCATATAGAAAGGGTATAAAGATTAGATGAGATATTGGTGTAAGCTACCCAGGTAGTAACCTATACCTCTCTGTGAAGGTCTACTCTTCTCTTACTTTATTTATTCTTATCTTCCAGCAGGGGTTCCAGGTATGGGGTAGAAAATTCAACAAAGTCTTGTCCTTCCTTGCCCACAGATAGCTTCTTCAATACCATTCCCTTCCATCCTTCCTACTCAGTCTGATATACTCCTGTATTAACTCTCATGAATCTTCAGTTCTGTCTCCCTGCCATAAATGCATGCTTCATCTAATCAAATATAGAAAAAGATGTGAGGAGGAACCCATTTGTTCCCTGTGCTTTCCCTAAAGCTGTCTTCAGCTGTCCTCCTGTATTCAGCCAGTGAACTCAGCCAATCAGCTTCTTTGAATGGGTCATTAGTTCTTCTTTCTCACCAGCTCCCATCAGTGATCCATAAATGCACCCAACTGATATCTCATTCCACTATTCTCCTGGCTCTTCATTTTAATTTTCTGTTAATTAAAACTCAGTCCTTACATTTACATTTAAGAAATAATGATTTTTTGGAACATCCTTGAATTACAGAACCATCCAATAAAAATCTGTGATTTTAAATATTGCAGTAACCATTTTAAAAAAGTAAAGAGAAATATTCAAAAAGTGAAAAGTAATCATACATATTTAAACCCAAAATGTTCAAAATATTATTTCAACAGATAATTAATACTAATATTCTTGTGTGTGTGTGTGTGTGTGTGTGTGTGTGTGTGTATGTGTATGTTGTAGTGGGGATTCAACCCCAGGGTTCTCTATCACTGAGCAATATCCCAAGCCCTTTTTATTTTTTTATTTGATACAGGATCTAGTTAAGTTGCCCAGGCTGGCAACAAACTTCAATCCTCCTGCCTTAGCAAACTGCTGGGACCACAGCATGTATCACCCTGCCCGGCAATACGAGCATTCTTTTTTCCCCCCCGACATTTTTTATTGATGTGTTATAGTTGTACATAATGATGGGCTCTGTTGTTATATATTTATACATGCACACAAGACAGCAATATAATTTGGCCCATATCATTCCCCCTGCACTTCTCTCTTCCCTTCCCACCTCCCACCCCTGGTCCCCTTCCTCTACTGATCTCCCTTTGACTTTCATGAGATCTACCCCCACCTTTCTTTTCCTTTTTCCTATTTAGCTTCTGCCTGTGAGAAAAAAACATAGGACCCTTGGCCTTCAGAGTTTGGCTTATGAAGATGCTAATATTCTTGATGAGATACTCTCATTTTTTTATGTGAAGTCTATGAGATTTGATGTGTATTTTATACTTAGAGCAAATTTCTGATTGGAGTAGTCACATTCCAAAGTACTTGTGAGTTAGAACCTTATAACTTGGGCAGTATAAGTCTATGCTCTTTGGCAGAATTTTTCTGGCTTCTTCAGTTTTCAAGGTAGCCTCTTGGTTTTATTGAACATCCCTCATTCTCCTTTGTATTTTTGCTGACTTCCCTTTATCTCTCTTTCGTCACCCTCTGATAGATGCCACATACCCTCTCCCCCAAAAAATATCTGTCGCACTTCTTCCCAGACTTAATTCTATCTCCTTCAAGTACCTAGAAGTTCCGTCAAACTGATAAGATGATCAGAAGCACATTGCTTAAGTCAGGCTGAGAGATAGGAACTGAGAAAAGAGAGGAAAAGTGTTTTCACTTCCTCTTTTAGTCTAGCAATGCCCAGAACTCACTTCAGTGTACACTTTGAATGTTTTTTGTTTTTCCTTCATTTTCATATTCTGTCAACCCATGGGTCATATTTTCATCCTTTTGCAGGAATCTTGTTCTACAAACATGTCCAGATGCATCATTTGCTGTACTTACCACTCAGGCTTTGGGACAGCAGCTGATCTAAAGTGCACTTGGAATATCTGTGCAGCTGTCTATAGTAGCTACTTGCAGGATGGCATGATTGATTTACTGGGTATCAGAGTATTGTGGTTGACATGCTCTTGGCTATTTAGGGTGTCTTATTTTAGTCTGAGAAGGACTCTGAGAGCCTGTTTTGCATACATCCCATGGCATATATGATAAATCTGAACTATGAAGCTGCCTCTGTGTGTGTGTGTGAGCACCTCAGGATGAGATGTAACACCCTCACAATCTACTTACTTTGGAGTTTTATGCCAATCTGTTTTTGTTTTGTTTCTTTCTAGGGTGTTGTGGCAATAAAAATGTGTAGCTCTTGGGCTGGGGTTGTGGCTCAGTGGTAGAGCACTTGTCTAGCACATGCAAGACCCTGGGTTCGATCCTCAACACCACATAAAAATAAATAAACAAAATTAAAGTATTGTGTATAACTAAAAAATAAAAAATAAAAAAATGCGTAGCTCTAGAGAGTCAGTATGCTTTAACAGGCAGGTATTTGCACAGGCAATATTGCATATCACCAGGTTTTTTACTTACATTCTCTTTTAGGGAATAATATTGTCTCATAAGAATAGTATCCTTTGGGGGTTAAAATAGTATTGGCCCAATCTAGAGGGTGAGGTCACTTAACACCATTTATAAATAAAAATAACTGGCTTTCATCACTACGAGCATGTGTTAAATAACGAGTTTTTGACTCATAAAATTTAATGGGACCATCTGAAGGTTCAGGTTTCTCACCTGTTTGGGGAGATTAGTGGACACCTGTTGGTACCCATGTTTCATTTACTCAGCTTCTATATTAACCGTCTCTAATAAAGCATTCTTGAGATTTCTAGGCACCTCCCTCCCAACACTTTAGCTAAGAATAAATATGAAACTTAGCTAGGCACAATGGTGGTGCACGTCTATGATCCCAACAGTTTGGGAGGCTGAGGCAGGAAGATTATAAGTTCAAAGCCAGCCTCAGCAACTTAGCGGGACCCTAAGTAACTTACTGAGAGTCTATCTCAAAAAAAAAAAAGTTGGGGATGTAGCTCAGTGGTTGAGAACCTCTGTTTTCAATCCTTGGTACCAAAAGACAAACAAATAAAAATAATAAAATTAAAGTCACTCCCAGTGCTTAATAAAATAAATTATCTCTGAAATTCAGCTAACTTCATGATTCATTTCATTTTAAGAATGCTCTTAAGTCATTCCTTGTGTTGTCTATATATGGGCTAAGTTCATGAGAAATTACTTTGTTTTATAAAAATTAAACAAGTCAATGTATTGCTCTTGATAAAATTCTCTGTGGGTTCTATATGTACATGTACATATCCAGTTATAACTGGGACATGAGAGAAACAGACTGACTTCAAGTAATTGTAAATACATAAACACAATATTTTAAAAGTAGAAACTATGAGATTATATATATATTACCAAATAATCTGAAGAAAATGAAGCATATTTTACATGAAAACTGCTTTTTTTTTTGCATTGAGATTGGACTAGAGTTTAGGTTAACAGAGATTTCCAATTATCAGAAAGCTGATGCGCTGGGGATGTGGCTCAAGCGGTAGCGCGCTCGCCTGACATGCGTGCGGCCCGGGTTCGATCCTCAGCACCACATACCAACAAAGATGTTGTGTCTGCCGAGAACTAAAAAATAAATACTAAAAAATGCTCTCTCTCTCTCTCTCTCTCTCTCTCTCTCTCTCTCTCTCTCTCTCTCTCTCTCCCTCTCTCCCACTCTTTCTTTAAAAAAAAAAAAGAAAGCTGAAAAAATCCTCTTGCTCCATACAGCTTACTCCATGCTGGAAAATACTGAGTTGGTACTTTTGCTCTCATAATCAGCTCTGCAATATCAATCCTAATAATGATCCTGGGGTATCCCATTGTATATGAGCCTTTAAGTTTGAATTCTGGTGTGTGCATGTAGGTGTGTGGTACACTTATTGTGTGGAATTTTAGACTTAATCTAACTTTATCCTACACTCTTGCTTCACACACTTCTTTTTGTTTCAGAATTTGGAAGAAATCCTATGGCAAGATAACCTAGAAAATTAGTATCAGGTTTGGGATATGTCTATCATTTTGAATGGGCAGCGAGTATCTATTTCTTGGGTTTGAAGTTGTTCTCCTTGATGATAAGATTTTGTAAGACTTCAAGTTACCCAGGCATGTATCTGGGAATAGCAGAAAGAACATGTGTTTTGAAATCCTATAGACTTGGAGGCAAATACTGCTCTGACGCTAACTATGTGGCCCTGGATAATCTTGTCTTTACAATTATTATATCATGCTTATTATAAACTTGTTGAGAAAAATAGAGATTATGTCCCCAAATCAACTAGCCAACTGTTTTGCTTGTAGTTTTCTATCAAGCCAGGCTGGGGTTGTGGCTCAGTGGTAGATCGCTTGCCTTGCACATGTGAAGCCTTGGGTTCAATCCTCAGCACCACATAAAAATAAATAAATATGGGCTGGGGATGTGGCTCAAGTGGTAACGCATTTGCCTGGCATGTGCAGGGCGCTGGGTTCGATCCTCAGCATCACATAAAATAAAGATGTTGTGTCCACCGAAAACTGAAAAATAAATATTAAAAAATTAAAAATAAATAAATAAGTAAAATAAAGCTATGTGTCCAATTAATATATATATATATATATATATATATATATATATATATATATATCCATGATGTGATCATAAGGATATAAGGATTTGAGAGTATAAATTCAACTCTTTTATTTAATTGGGATAAAGAACCTGCATTCAGGGGTCCCAAGTCATAAGTCCCAGGTCAAACTATAGCATTATTTGAAAAATGTATGGTATCAGGATTAAGGATGAAGCTTAGTGGTAGAGTAATTTATTAGCATGTTTGATGAGTTCAATTCCCAGCATTGAGAGAGAGAGAGAAAGGGACAGTGAATTTATGGCTTCTTTCAAGTTCTTTGATGTTGTTTTAACATGGTGTATGGCATGTAGTGTAAATCGAATCTATATGAATGAATCATGCCCTTAGCCACTTAAAATGTCAATGGAATTTTAATAACTTTTCTGTTTAATTTCTGCATACAGATTTCTAGCAACAAGAGCAATCTAAGTAGTTTTGCATTGTCTTTTTTATAGTAGAAAATATAATTTTATATGTTGTTTAATATCCCCATCTAGGTCTATGTAACTACATTCAGATTCATATTTAAATCAATGAAAGAAAGCATTTGAAAAGAATGCATGATTTATAGGATACAAAAGAACTCATTTTCATTCTTTTTGAGATTTTCTTTATGCCATGTAATTTACTGAGCTGATAAGTAATTTTTGTGCTTTTCTGAAATGATTTTTTTTCTCTTAGGAATGTAGAAGTTGAAATGAAGAGAAATAAAACCTTATATTCATTTAATACATGGGATTACTTTATAGAAGGAGAAATTAAAGTGGCTTAAGCTTTAAAAGGTTGAGGAATTATTCCTGAGTTTATACTGACTTATTTGCATCATTTGAATTTTGTTCTTTCTTTGTTGCTTCTTTCCTAGGTTACTTGCTGGTTTCAAAAAACCATAAGAGATTTGCAGGAACAAAGTCTAGGTTCATCACTTTCAGACAATGAGGAGCTAACTTGTAAGCACGAGGAACTAACAATAAAAGCAAAGGTAAGAGACACTAAAAATAATTGAAAATGCATGGGGTTCTCTTGAATATGTTTGTATGAGTGATTTAGAGGAGGGCTTCTAGAACAGCAAGAAAACCAACATCTTCTATAATCTCTATATTCTTAATAGTGAACTACATACCAGATGCTATGCTAAGAAAGTATATTAGATGCTTTCTTTAAATTATCACAAAAACCCTAAAAAGTATGTATTATTTTTCTCGTATTATGGATCAAACCAAAGAAACAAAACAGAGGCTTGGAGATGCAAAATAACTTGACCATTACAGTGTCTTCTCAATGACAGTGTTGGAATTTAATGCTAGATTTTGTCTAGTCCACGGCTCAAGGTCTTTACACTTTGGTAGTTTTCTAAATAATTTTGTCTATCCTGAGATCTCAACTCACCATCACTTTCAAGGTATGGTTTGATAACTGTTCCCATTTACATTTTCCTAGTTCCTTGACTCAAAATTTCTCAATTTTATAAGAAGTATGGGCTGCCGGCCAGGTAATTTCTTGTTGATATCTGGAATGTGCAAAAATAGACCCAGGGAGGGCTGGAAGCATGATGAACAGGGAAGCTGGACTATAGTTGTTCCTCTTTCCATTGAATTTTGTTATTTAGAAATCAACTCATTTGTACAAGTTGGGTCTGTAAATACTTTCCGCAATTCTTTATAGTGCTCCATATTGATCTGTAAGAAAACAAATTCCGACATAATAGACTGAGTGAGAACTGTGAATACTGTATACAGCATCAAGATTTAAAGAACTCTGAATTATTAATATAGTGGGTGGTTAGCAGCTGTAGGTAAAACCGTCACGAAGTTCTGGAAAACAAGGCACCAATGCCACTGAACAGTGGTTGAAAACAGTGAAAACAAACCAACTATTCACATGTCTAGGATGGAAATTGATGGGGAGGGGACAGGCCGTAGATTGCATTTATTTAGATTTAAATCTTCTCATAGGGATCATGACATATTTTTGTCTTGTTTTGTGTTACTTTCTTTCTTTTATTTGAGTACTGTAGTAAATTGTGGGTGTTCAAACTGTTTGATTTGAATATCTAACTGATCGATAAAAGGTACTATTACAGGAGTCTGTTGATCCAACAGTGATGCTCATTTTTTAAGTTCTTTACATTTTTTCAGCATTTAAAAAATCTACTTATAAAGTTAATTTTTATTGAGGTTGTACAATAATTTATTCTGTGTGTATCAAACTCAAATTTTATCAGAGAAAATTCTGTCAAAATCTTCAAATGCTAAGCACAAGGGATGGATTGAATTGTGTATGATAGCTACTTCCTTTAAAACAAGTGAGCAAAACCAGTATAACCACATAATTTAGACTTACTGTGAGTTTTGGTCACTATAAACATGGAGTTATTATGGTTTTTTACAGCCATGAGGTGAAGTAGAATATTTGTTAATGTTTGACTTTGGTTTTAGTAGGTCACAATTTCTATCACAGTTTGCAGTTCATATTTGAACCTCTGATATGCCTAAATAGAAAAGCATACAGATATCCTTTCCATCATTATCCTTAAATTACAAACATGACTGTGCCATTTTACATTTCTGCCAAAAGTGAATAAGACTTACTATTGTTCCCTATCCTTGCTAACATTTGGTACTGTAGGTGTTCTGAATTTTGGCTGTTCAAATAGATGTGCAGTGGTAACTCAATGTTGTTTTAATTTGTATTTCTCCTGATGACATAGGAAGCAGAGTATCTTTTACATCTATTTGCCTCTATACCTTCTCTGTTGATATATCTGATAACATCTTTGCCTCCTTATTTTAATGAGGTGTTTTGTTTTCTTACTGTTGAGTAGAAATAAATTTTTAGTAATACACATTTTATTATGCCAAGTGAACTGTGGAAAAATTCAAAACTCGAAGGAAAATAAAAGCTAATCCTTCAACTGAAAGATAATCATTATTAATATTTTTGCACATTTCCTTTCAGTCTTTCCATATATAACCCTAGAGATACATTAGAGTCATAGTCTTTTGCTCCGTCATATTGATGAAATTCAAATAGGAGGATTACTCATTTTATTATACAAAAAAGTTAAGCTATAAGAATATCCAAGAAAATATTATAAAAAGGAACTAAATCCTGATAACTTCCATGATATTCCCGACTAGTCTATCTGCTTCCTTTAGGGTTTGAGCTATTCAAGATCTCATGAAGAAGCTGATTATTGCCCCAGGCAAGAGATTTTCAAGGCAAACTATGTCTGGAAATTGAGGCAGAGAAATCTCTCCATTACATCACTGAGACTAAATATATTTTCTCAAAATAAATACTAGTGTTTTTGACTAGGAGTTCTTGTTTTCTTTCTTCCTATTAAGCATTCTTTTTGATGGGAAATTCTTTCCAAATTACAGGTTGGCCTATGGAACCCCCAGTCTCAATGCCGTCTTTAGAGACTGCAAAAATATCAAACAGTTATTCATTCATCCATGCATACATGCATTCATTCATTCATTTTGTGTTACAGGCGATTGAACTCAGAGAAGCACTGAGTTACATCCCCAGCCCCTTTTATTTTTTATTTTGAGGCAGAGTCTCTCTAAGTTGCCCAGGTTAGCCTCACACTTGCTGAGGCTGGGCTTGAACTTGTAATTCTCCTGCCTCAGTCTCCTGACTCATTGAACAGCTATGCAGAGTGGATCAAACAAATAGAGATAAATACTCAAGACAGGTATTGTGGAACATGCCTGTAATCTCAGCTACTTAGGAGACTGAGGCAGAAGGATTACAAATTCAAGGCCAGCCTGAACTATTTAGTGACATCCTCTCTCAAAAAGTTAAAAGGGTTGGAGATATGGCTCAGTGGTAGAGGGCTCCTGCGTTCCATCTCTAGTACCATGGAGAGGACGAGGGAGGGGGAGGGGAGGGGGAGGGAGAAAGAAACAAACATAATTTTTTGATAGAAAAACTTTTAAGAATTTGCCAGCAATTTGGGACACTAGATTGTTCAATGGCAACACAACTGGTTGTCCAAGGCAGCAGGTGTCTCTGAATCACATGCATTGACAGAGCCCCATCAATGGAAGTGCAAAAAATGGAGTGGCACTCCATTCTAGGGTTTGAGCAGGTGGATGGAATATGAATGGTTGGTTAGGAGAGTTCTTTCCAGAATAAGGCAGAATTAGGCAAACAGCATCAGAATAGTTTGTCCATGAAAACAGTGAAAGGTCCTAGTAATGATGAACACAGATGAGAGAGAATAAAGAGAATCATCTCAGAGGCAATAGATGTATCCACAGCCATTCAATTGGAAGCAATTAATAGTAAGAATCCATGGTCATTCCTAGTAAATTTCTACAGGTTGGGGGCTAGCAAGATTCCTGAGGCAGTGAGAAGTGGGACTAGAAGACCTCAAAACTCCCTTTATCTTTCAAACCCCATCAAGGAGATCAGATTATATTGCAACATCAGTTATGCTTGCTATATTTAAAGCAACATCAGTGTAAAAACACTTTTCCAGAGCTGATATGAAGTAGTAGGGCTGAGTTGGGAAAATGGCAACCCATATTGAAAAAAAAGACAGCATCTTATCCCTTGAGATTCCCAACAGGCAGTTAGGAAGAGAAAACATTACCTAAAAACGTACCCCAGCATATCTCTAGTCTGTGGCATCCACCATGATTCTATTTAACTCAGCCACATGCCCCAGACACTGAGGTTCAACCATTCTTTGGCTCCCTACCAAATGACCTCTAAATCTCTCACTTTGTTGGCCTTTACAAGAAAGACAGCATCTAGTTTGAAAGCTCAGTGCAAAATGAAGATTTACAGGCTTTAAAAAAAATTATTGAGAATTTCAGGATAGCAGCAGCAGAGAACTAAGCCAAGCCTGGGGTCCTTCTAAATGCAGGCCCCTGTGTGATTGCTCAGGTAAGTTGATAAAGCTACTTCTATTTACAACCTTAGGAGTGCTGGAGGGACCTAGAAACCTTTGTTGCTTAGACATTTTCCTTAGCCACTTTTATAAACCTCATGTTTTCTTAACACACACACACACACACACACACACACACACACACACACACGAGAGAGAGAGAGAGAGAGAGAGAGAGAGAGAGAGAGAGAGAGAGAGAGAGAGAGAGAGAGAGAGAGAAAGGAGAGCTATAATTCTTTGTCCTCCCCATACTCCAAAGCAGAATATGTTCAGGGAGTAAAGCAACACCTAGAAGTTGACTGTAATCCTATAATGAGTTGCATCTAAATTAAAAAAAAAATAAAAACTGGTAAAAATTCCTGCTGTGTCACTTATAACTTGACCTCCCTGAGCCTCACTTTCCTTATCCAAAAGGAGGAAACTTGAAAATTCAAGTGGAAAATATTTACGAAAGCCCTCGCCTTTTGGTGGTGCCCCCCCCCCAAATGTTGTATCTCTTCTAACCTATAGGGTGAAATTTCAAATAGTTTTCATCTGTACTTTTTCAATACTTGTATTCCTTATTGAAGAAGGAAGCCCATTTTCTACGTTGTTATATAGGAAACAGTATATTACATTTTGGATTTCTGTTTGGGTATGGATATGAGGAGAGGGAGGGGAATGTTCCTTTCAAAGATTTAGCAGAAATAGGGCGTCAAGCTGGGGATTCATTAGTAAAACTCATATAAGTAATCTGATACACAGAGAAAGCAGGTGTTTCTACTGCCCACCATGAGATTGAACAGCAGGGAGTGGTCTACACAGCTTGTTAGTGTATTCAGTAAATTCTTTCCAAATAAACTTCCAAAAATGTCACTATCATTTCTTGCTGAAATACATTCAAAACAAGAAAGATAACCACTTTTTCCCTCCCTCATTCCCTCTCTCTCTTATTTCTTTCTTCCCTCCCTCTCTCTTCCTTCCTTCCTTTCTTTTATTTTTTCTTTTCTTCTCCCTCCCTCTCTCCCTCCTTCTTTTCTCCCCCTTCCCTCTCTTCTCTCTGCCCCAACCCCAACCCCTTTCTTTCTCTGGGATTGAACCCAGGGAAACTTACTCAGCCACTGAGCTACATCCCCAGCCCCTTTGTATTTTTTTATTTTCAATCAGGGTCTCACCAAGTTGCACAAGCTGACCTTTTGCATTAGCCTCCCAAGTTGCCTTGATTGTAGACATATACCACCATACCCAACAAATTTTACAACTCTTATCTGTGGCAGCATGTGTTGAAAAACTTGAACTGAGGGATATTTTTTTAATATTTTTTTTTTTTGCAGTTGTACACAATAGCTTTCTCTCTCTCTCTCTCTCTCTCTCTCTCTCTCTCTCTCTCTCTCTCTCTCTCTCTCTCTCTCTTTCTTTCTTGTGCTGAGGATCAAACCCAGGGCCTTGCATATGCGAGGCGAGTGCTCTCCTGCTGAGCTTTAACCCCAGGCCCCTAAGGGATATTTTTAATACATTCTTCGTGTTTAATAATTTTAAACTGTACTTTCTTTACTGAATATAAAAATAGTTTTCCTTTTACATATGTAACAGATAAAGAAATAAGCAGACATGGTTGATTATAAATTGTGTTTTGGTTTAGAACTTTAAATACTCTTAGACTGTATCCTAAGTCAAATTAATACCCCATGACTTAAATTCACCTTTGGAGCCCAGACTTAGTTGTAGGAAGTATAAAGAGAACCTGTAAATAATACTTCCTCATTACAGGATCTCCTTTGAGGAGGCATAACTCATTTCCTAGAACTGCCTTCAGGAACCAGCCTGGACTTCCAGAGCTTCAATGCACGGCTCAATTCAGGCCCTTTGTAGTGGGTGTCTTGGTTGAGTCTGGATTAGTGCTCCTCAACTGTGGCTACACATTAGAGTTACCTGGGGAGCACTGAAAATTACAGACATCTACATGTCATTCTCTGAGTCTATGTAGTTTTGTTTTAAAAAAATTTAGTGTAATCTTAAAGTGTTGGAGTCTCTATCAAAAAAGGCATGTGAGTTTCTCGCTCCTTCTGAAAAACTGAAACATCTGGCATTATCAGGTCTGCCTTTCCGTGTAGACATAACAACTCTTGGCTACAGTCCAGGGATACTCGTCTCCTTTAGAGAAGGCTTGTGTGCTCTTGTTGGCCAAAGGCCCCACATTCCATCATTACCTATCTCTTCTCCCACTTATTTGCATTATGTTCTTGGCCCTTGTGAGAATTTGAGTTTGTGACCTGAAGGGCAATGAGATGCCATCAAGCAAGGTAATAGCTGATGTGCATTTTAGTTACCTTGAAAACAATATGAATGATAGTAATAGGAAAGAGTGAGATTGAAGACAGGGAAAATCACTTTGGAAACTATTTCCATTTGAATGGGAGTGACTTTAAAGTCTCCTTTAAGATGGAAGTTATTAATCTCCATCTTTAAGATTTAAAGGAGACGTTAGCCTTGTTATTCAAGGTGTGCCTCTCAGTCGCAGCAGTATCTGAGTGTTAGAAATGTAGATTCTGAGACTCCCCAGTCAAACCTGTAGAGTCAAAATCTGTGTTTTAATAATTTATCCAAGAAGATTAGTATTCATGATAAAATTTAAGAGGTGTTGAGGGTCTTTTTTTCCACCATAGAGTCCATGTATGTCCATATCCTTCTTTGTTTTTGTACATGAACATATATTGTTATAAAGTCCTTCATTAACTATAATCTTCAAAATTCTGAGAGTCAAACTAAAAATGATGTAAAGAAACATCATCTTCAATGGTTTAGTACAGCAGCATTCACATTATTCAGCTTCAAGATTAAAACCATCTTCCATGATTCATCACTTAATCTGATTTTCCAAGTCATTGAAAATATTTTCCAGTTGCTGCTGAGTGATTTTATAAATTGCATCTGTGATCTTGGCCCCAAGTTTTGTCAAATAATATTATTTAAAGATCTTTTTAAAAATACCACTGCTTAGGTTCCATGAAAACTTTATTCAGAGAGTCAAGTTTAAAGTTATAAAATAGTTAGAAATATGAGAAAAAGAAGTAAAGCAGAATCTCCTGCAAGTTTGACTGGTTTAAATGCATAATTATCATCAGTAGAGCTAGTACAAGTGACTCTCTAAAAATATATTGATATTTATATTGTGTGTGTGTGTTTAATTATTTATTTGCATATTTTTGTAGAATTGGGAGCTGAACCCAGGGGCTTTCTACCTTGAGCCACATCACATTCCAGTCCTTTTTATTTTTATTTTGGGACAAGATCTTGCTAAGTTGCTGAGGCTGGCTTTGAACTTGTGATTCTCCTGCATCAACCTCCCAAGTTGCTGGAAAACAGGGGTGCAGCACTACACACTGTAGGTGTGTTTATACACAACTGTGTGTGTGCTGTTTTGCAATGTGATTTCTTTCGATTAACATTATGATATAGCATTTCCCCATTTAATTCATATTTTAAATGCTTTTTAATGATTGCATGTCCCCAAGCCCTGTAGATATTCATACATTATCTAAGGCAGCCAGAAAGATGTAGTGTCTTAAGAAAATAGCATGAAGTGAATGATTCACTCCTAGGCAGTGTCCAGCTTGGCAGCCCTGGCACAAGGGACCAGCAGTTAAATCAGGATCTCTGCTTTCTTTTTGTATAATCTTGAGCAAATTTCTTAAGTAATCTTGAGCAAATGGATTTGGATTCCATTTCCTTTTTGTAAAAAGGGGTAATAATTGTACCACGTACACAGTTGTAAGGATTAAATGTGTTTAAATGTAGTAGTACTTAGCACAGTGCCTGCTACAACTCCATACTGTTTTATTTCCTTTCCACATTTTCTACATTATAGTTATATGTAATGATGAGTTTTCTTGTTGCATATTTGTACGTGCATTCTATACAATATTATTTGGCCAATATCACTCCCCAATACTTTTTCCCTTCTCCTAACCTCTGGTCCTGCCCCTCTACTGATCTCTGTAATTTTTATGAGATCTCTTCCCTCTTCACCTTTCTTTTCCTTTTTCCTCTCTAGTTTCCACATATGAGAGAAACATATGACGCTTGGCTTTTTGAGTTTGACTTATTTTGCTTAACATAATGGTCTCTAGTTGCATCCATTTTCTCCACATCCTCTCAAGTATTTATTATTAGTTGTATTCTTTTTTCCTATTTTATTTTTACAGTAGAAGGCATTTTGACACACTGTACACAAATGGAACACAACTTCTCATTCCTCTGGCTGTCCATAGTGCAGAGTCATTCCAGTGGTATAATCATACATGTATATATATATGGTAATAATAACTGTCTTGTTACACTGTCCTTCTCATCCCCACAGCCACATCCCCCCCCCTCACTCCTTTCTACACAAACCAAAATTCCTTCAGTCTTCTATACCCCCACCCCCAAAACAATATGGATCAGCATCTACTTATCAGAGAAAACATTTGGATTTTGGGTTTTTTCTGGGGTTGGCTTATTTCACTTAGCATGATATTCTCTATTCCATCCATTTACCTGCAAATGCCATAATTTCATTCTTCATTAAGGCTGGGTAATATTTCGTTGAGTATATGTACCACATTTTCTTAATCCATTCATCTGCTGAAGGGCATCTAAATTGGTTCCGTAGCTTAGCTATTGTGAATTGAGCTGCTATAAACATCAATGTGGCTGTGTCCCTGTAGTATGCTATTTTTAAGTCCTTTAGGTATAAATAGAGGAGTGAGATAGCTAGGAAAAATGGTGGTTCCATTCCAAATTTTCTGAGGTATCTCCATACTGATTTCCATAGTGGTTGTGCCAATTTGCAGTCCCACTAGTGATGTAAGAATGTGTCTTTTCCCCCACATCCTCGTGAACCCTTTTTATTGCTTGTATTCTTGATAATTGCCATTCTGACTGGAGTGAGATGAAATCTTAGAGTAGTTTTGATTTGTATTTCTCTAATTGCTAGAGATGATTAACATTTTTTCATATATTTATTGATCAATTGTATTTCTTCTTCTGTGAAGTATCTTTTCAGTTCCTAGCTTTTTGATGATTGGGTTATTTGTTTTTTCTGGTGTTAAGTTTTTTGAGTTCTTTATTGCTGTATCTTAGGTGCATGTGGTAAATATTTTTTCTCATTCTCTAGGTTCTCTCTTCACATTATTGATTGTTTCTTTTGCTGCAAAGAAACTTTTTAGCTTGAATCCATACCATTTATTGGTTATTGATTTTACTTCTTGTGCTTTAGGAGTCTTATTAAAGAAATCAAGTCTTAAGACAACATAATGAAGACTTGGGCCTACTTTTTCTTCTATTAGGCACAGCATAACTGTTCTAATGTCTACGTCTTTAATCCACTATGAGTTGATTTTTGTTCAGGGTGAGAGAGGTTTAATTTCATTTTGTTACACATGGATTTCCAGGTTTCCCAGCACTATTTGTTGAGTAGACTATCTTTTCGCCAATATGTTTTTGGCACCATTGTCTAGTTTGAGATAACCATATTTATGTGTGTTTGTCTTTGTGTCTTATATTTTGCACCATTGGTTTACATGTCTATTTTGATTCCAATACCATGCCATTTTTGTTACTGTTGCTCTGTAGTGTGGTTTAAAGCCTGGTATTATGATGCCTCCTGTTTCATTCTTCTCGCTGAGGATTGCTTTGACTATTCTGAGTCTCTTATCTTTTGAAATGAATTTCATGATTGTTTTTTCTAGTTCTATGAAGAAAGTCATTGGGATTTTAATAGGAATTGCATTAAATCTGTATAGCAGTTTTGGTAGTATGGCCAATTTGACTATATTAATTCTGCCTATCCAAGAGCATGGGAGATCTTTCCATTTTCTGAGGTCTTCGTCAACATCTTTCTTTAGTATTCTGTAGTTTTCATTGTAGAGGTCTTTCACCTCTTTTATTAGATTTATTCCTAAGTATTTTATTTTTTTTAAATTTATTTTTGAGGCTATTTTGAATGAGGTGGTTTTCCTAATTTCTATTGCAGTGGATTCATCACTTATATATAAAAATGCATTTGATTTATGGGTATTGATTTTATATTCTGCTATTTTGCCAAATTCATTTATTAATTCTAGAAGTTTTCTATTCTTTGGATCTTCTAAATATAGAATCATGTTGTTGGAAAATAGTGATAGCTTGAGTACTTCTTTTCATATTTTTATCTTTTAATTTTTTTCATCTGTCAGATTGCTGTAGCCAGAGTTTCAAGAACTATGTTGAATAGAAGTGATGAAAGAAGACATCTCTGTCTTGTTCCAGTTTTTAGAGGGAATGCTTACAATTTTTCTTCATTTAGAATAATGTTGGCTTTGGGATCAGCATAGGTAGCTTTTATAATGTTGAGGTATATTCCTACTAACCCTAGTTTGTCTAGTGTTTTGAACATGAAGAGGTGCTATATTTTGTCAAATGCTTTCATTGCATCTATTAAGATGATCATATGATTCTTATATTTAAATCTATTGATATGATGAATTATGGTTATTGATTTTCATATGTTGAAACAACCTTGCATCCCTGGGATGAACCCCACTCGATTGTGCTGTGCTATCTTTTATATATATATTTGTTTTAATTAGTTACACATGACAGTACAATGACCTTGACATATCATATACTTGAATCAGATGGGATATAATATCTCATTTTTCTGAGTATGCAGGTTGCAGAATCACATTGGTCATGCATTCACACATATACACACAGTAATAATAATGTCTGTTATAATATGTTTTTGTATGTACTTTTCCAAAATTTTATTGAGAATTTTTATGTCTCTATTCATCAGGGATATCGGTCTGAAGTTTTCTTTCGTTGATGTGTCTTTGTCTCATTTTGGTATCAAGATGATACTAGCCTCATAGAGTGAGTTTGGAAGTGTTCCCTCCTTTCCCATTTCATTGAATAATTTGAGGTGTGTTGGTATTAATTCTTCTCTGAAGCTCTTGTAGAACTTGGCTGAGAATCCATCTGGTCCAGGGCTTTACTTGGTTGGTAGGGTTTTGATGGTGTCTTCTGTTGCCTTGTTTGAAATAAATCTGTTTAAAATGTATATGTCCTCCTGATTCAGTTTGGGTAGATCCTATGTCTCTAGAAATTTGTTGGTGTCTTTGAGATTTTCTATTTTACTGCAGTATAAATTTTCAAAATAGTTTCTAATTATCTTCTGTATTCCAATAGTGTCTTGTGATATTTCCTTTTTCATCACAAACCTAATAATTTGAGTTTTCTCTTGCTTTCTTTTTGTTAGGGTGGCTAAGGCTTTATCAATTTTATGTGTTTTCTCAAAAAAACAGATTTTTGTTTTAACTTTTTCAATTGTTTCTTTTGTTTCAATTTTATTGAATTTTAGCCCCGATTTTAAGTATTTCCTGTCATCTACTTTTGGTGTTTATTTGTTCTTCTTTTTCTAGGGCTTTGAGATGTAATACCAGGTTTTTCATTTGTTGAGTTTTTCTTTCTTTCTTTCTTTCTTTTAATGAATGAGCTTATTGCAATGAACTTTCCTCTTAGAACTACCTTCATAGTGTCCGGGAGATATTCATATGTTGTATTATATGTTCTCATTTACCTCTAAGAATTTTTTTATCTCCTCCTTGATATCTTCTCTTATTCATGCATCATTCAATAGTGTGTTATTTAGTCTCCAGGTGTAGGAGTAGCTTCTATTTTTTATTTTATCATTTATTTCTAATTTCATTCCATTATGATCTGATATAATGCAGGGTAGTACCTCTATTTTTAAAATATGGACTTAAAATATGGTCTATTTTGAGATGGATCCATGTGCTACTAAGAAAAAAAGTGTATTCACTTGTTGAAGAATGAAATATTCTATATATGTTTATTAAGTCTAAGTTATTGATTGTATCACATAGTTTCTTTGTTTCGTTTTTGTTTGGAAGATCTGTCCAGCAGTGGGAGAGGTGTGTTAAAGTCAGCCAGTATTATTGTGTTATGGTTTGATTTTTGAAATTGATAAGGGTTTGCTTGATACACATGGATGTTTCATTGTTTAGGCAAAGATATTTATGATTATTATGTCTCGTTGATGTATGGTTCCCTTAAGCAGTATGAAGTGACCTTCTTCATCCCTTTTGACTAACTTTGGTTTGAAGTCCACTTTATCTGATATGAGGATGGAAACCTCTGCTTATTTATGTGGCCCATGTGAGTGATATGTTTTCTCCCATCCTTTCACCTTCAGTCTGTGGACACCTTTTCCAATGAGATGAGTCTCTTGAAAGTAGTATATAGTTGGGTCTTTTTAAAAATCCAATCTGCCAGTCTATGTCTTTTAATTGAAGAGTTTTGACAATTAATATTCAGGGTTATTATTGAAATATGGTATGTATTCCTGGTCATTTTGGTTTATTTTTGGTTTTTAATTTGACTTGGTTTCTCCTTTGATTAGCTCATCCTCTAGTGTATTCCTCCCTTTGCTGATTTTCATTGTTGTTTTTCATTTACTCCTCATAGAAATTTTGCCCAGAATGGTCTATAGTTCAGGCTTGCTCATTGTAAATTCTTTTAACTTTTGTTTATTGTGGAAGGTTTTTATTTCATCATCAAATATGAAGCTTAATTTTGCTGGACATAATATTCTTTGTTGGTATC
The DNA here is from genome assembly GCF_045843805.1 of Urocitellus parryii. Lineage (NCBI taxonomy): Eukaryota > Metazoa > Chordata > Mammalia > Rodentia > Sciuridae > Urocitellus > Urocitellus parryii. The sequence continues at coordinate 231,014,634 of NC_135531.1, read as the reverse complement.
CATTTTCTTTCAAAGCTTGGTATATGTTGTTCCAGGATTTCTTAGCTTTGAGGGTCTGGATTCAGAAATTTGCTGAAATCTGAATTGGTTTCTCCCTGTATATAATTTGAAACTTTTCTCTTGTGACTTTTAAAATTCTCTCCTTATTCTGTATGCTAGGCATTTTCATTATAATGTGCCTTGATATGGATCTGTTGTAGTTTTTTACATTTTGTGTTCTGTAATCCTCTTATATTTGATTTTCCAATTCATTCTTCATGTTTGGGAAATTTTCTGATATTATTTCATTGAAGAGATTGTGCATTCCTTTGGTTTGTATATCTCTGCCTTCCTCTATCCTGATAATTCTTATATTTGGTCTTTTCATATTATCCCATAATTCTTGGGGTTTCTGTTCATGGTTTCTTACCATCTTCATTGTGTAGTCAACTTTATTTTCACGTTATGTATTTTGTCTTCATTGCCTGAGGTTCTGTCTCCTAAGTGATCTAGTCTGTTGGTGATGCTTTCTATTGATTTTTTTAAATGTATTTTTTTTAGTTGTAGTTGGACACAATACCTTTATTTTTTTATTTATATGTGGTTCTGAGGATTGAACCCAGGGCCTCACATGTGCTAGGCAAGCGCTTTACCACTGAACCACAACCTCAGCCCCTCTATTGAAATTTGTATTCATTTTGAAGGATTTCTGGTTTTTTTTCAAAATCTCTCTCTCTCTCTCAAAGTACTCTTTTGTTACCTCTATTTACCCTCTATCTGTTTGTTGGAGTGATCAATTGTTGCTTGTATTTGCCCTCTTATCTGTTTGTTGGTATGATCTAGTGTTGCTTGTATTTGCTCTCTTATCTCTTTATTGAAGTGATCATTTATTGCCTGTATTTGCTCTCTTATGTCATTCTGTGCTTTGCAAATCATTTTAATTAGGTTTGTTCTGAACTCCTTCTCTGACATTTCATCTACTGTGCTCTCAATGGATTCTGTTATGGTAGCATCTTGGTTTGTCTGTTGCACTTTCTTCCTTTGTTTTCTTCATGTTGTCCATGTATCTTCCTCTCTATCAGTGAGGAGCTGAGGTATTACAGTTTCTACTCTGTAATCTGGTTGTCTACCCTGCAGGACACCAATACCTTGCCTTTAAGGGGAAGATCAATATTTACAGCACCCAATGCAAACAATATGCAGCTTTAAACCAAATAGCTCCTATTTAGCCAATTACAGTTTTTTTCACAATAAACAGAAATGGTGTTTTGATTAATATCTACAATATAAACAGTAGATTTGCAAATGGGTCTACAGTTTCAAATGGTAGGCAAAGAGAGAGCAGGGGTGGGGTGGGGTGTAGGATGTTGGGTTTATAAGGGATTAGGTGAGGATATGGAGGTGTATTCGATCAAAGGAAGAGTGAAAGAAGAATCAAGAGAAGTAGGCTAGTTAGGGATACCTCTGGTGTAACCTTTCTTGCAGGGACCTGGGTGATATTCTTCGCGGTCCTAGCTGTCATCTCTAGATGGAAGCACTCCAGGAGAGCCACACGTTGGTAGATGGGCAGGGTCATAGACTGGTCCCTCTCCTCCTCCTCCTCCTCTGTGTGGTCTGGCCAGGGTCACTCTCTATTATTTGTATTCTCCATGACTACCATTAGACTGGTGTGAGATAAAATCTCAGAGTAGTTATGATTGGATTTTCCTTTGCTAATGATGTTGAACATTTTTTCATGTATTCGTTGCCATTTTTATTTCTTCTTTTGAAAACTATACTTTTTTTTTGTGATGGAGGTTAGTAACAAAAGAAATATAAAATTTACAATTAGTGATGTTTGGGTAAATTCATGATGTTGTGTCACTACCTTGCCTATCTAGTTCCAGAATATTTTTAGGACCTAAAAAGAGAATATAAGTTTATACTCAAAGGACTTAAAATCAGCATACTATAGTGGTGCAGCCACATCAATGTTTATAGAAGCTCAATTCACAATAGATAAACTATGGAATCAACTTAGGTGTCCTTCAATAGATGAATGGATAAAGAAAATGTTATATATGCATGTATATATATATAACATTTTATATATGTAACATTTTATATATATAACATTATATATATATATTCTATAGAGTATTACTCAGCTTTAAAGAAGAATGAAATTATGGCATTTGCCAGTAAATTAATGAAGTTGGAAAATATCATGCTAAGTGAAATAAGTCAATCCCCAAAAAACAAAGGCCAAAGGTTTTCCCAAATATGTGGATGCCAATTCACAATAAAGGGGAGGGCACTAGGGAAGACTAGAGTTACCTTAGATTAGATAGAGGGGAGTGAAGGGAGGGGAGGGGGGAATATGGGGATAGGAAGGATAGTAGAATGAAACAGACATTATGACTTTATGCATAAAAATGTCTGCATGACAAATATGCTTCTGCAACATGTATAATCAGAAAAATGAGAAATTATATCCCATCTATGTATGATGTATCGAAGTGCATAAATGCATTCTACTGTCATGTATAAATAATTAAAACAAAATTAAAAAAATTAAAAGAGAGAGAGTGGATACGACACACATTAAGCAATCAGTCTATATTCCTTTCTCCTCCTGCCTCAGACAACCACTGATCTGCTCTATACCTCTACAGATTTACCAATTCTGGATATATTATATGAAATCACATGACAAGTGATGTTTTGTGTCTGGCTTCTTTCACTTATTTCCAGATCTATTCATGTTGTAGTACAAATAGATCACTCATTCTTCCTTCTTTTAGTTGAATAATATTCTGTTATATATAAATACCAAATGCTGTTTATTCATCAGCTGACAGGCGTTTGGGTCATTTTCACTATTTGTCTGTAATGAATAGTGCTGCTATGAACATTCGTATTTATGATTTTGTTTGAATACATGTTTCCATTTCTTCTGGTTATATACCTAGAAGTACTTAATTACTGGATCATGTGGTATTTCTACACTTAGCTTATTGATGACTCACTATGCTGTTTTCCACAGTAACTGCACCATGTTATGTTCCCACCACCAATGTACAAGATTATAATTTCTCCACATCCTCATCAGCACTTGCTATTTTCCATTTTGTTTGTTTAACTGTTTAATAGTCATGTTACTGTGTGTGAGTACTATCTCATTATCTTTTTTATTTGCATTTCCCTAATATGTAGTATCTTGCAGATCTTTTTGTGTGCTGGTTGGCCATTCATGAACCTTCTTTGGAAAAATGTTTCTTTAATTCTTTACCCAGAGTGTTCTTTGATGAACAAAAGTTTTTAATTTTGATTAAGCCCAAATTATTTATTTAAAATTTTGTTTTCTTATACTTTTGAAATCATATTTAAGAAAAATATGCTTTTCCAATCCAAGGTCATAAATATTTACCTATCTGTTTACTTCTAAGAATGTACTGGCTTTATCTCTTATATTTAGGTCTTTGCTCCATTTGGGATGAATTTTTGTGTATGGCATGAAGTAAGGGTCTAACTTTTTTCTTTTATATGTGTTTATCTAATTGTCCCTGCACACTTTACTGGGAGAAAATTATTTTCCTCCACTGAATGACATGGCACATTTTTTAGAAATTAATTGACCACAGATGTATGGGTTTATTTCGGGCTTTTATTTCTATCTCATTGATATAAATGTCTATCTTTCTGCTTGCATGCCACACTGTTATAATTCCTGTAGCTTTGTAGTAAGTTTCAATATCTGAAAATGTGAATTATATAATTTTTAATTAACTTTTAAGAATGTTTTGGCTTTTCAGGATCCCTTGCAATTTCATGTATAAAAATTTAGCTTTTCCATTTCTTCAAAATGGGCCCTGGAGATTCTGATGGGGATTGCACTCTATCTATAGATAACTTTTGGGGGAGTACTGGCATCTTAGGAATATTAAGTTCCCCAACTCATGATCATAAGATATCTTTCTGTTAATTTAGGCTTTTAATTTTTTCAATAATGATTTATAATTTTCAGTATACTAGTCTTGCACCTTCTTGATTAAATTTATTCTGAAGTATTTTTTGATGCTATTGTAAATTTTATTAATTTTCTTTCATATTGTGTTCATTGTAGGTCTACAGAAACAAAGTTTTTGGGTTTTTTTTGGGGGGGGTACCAGGATTCAACCTAGGGGTGCTTTAACATTGAGCCATAACTTCAGTCCTTTGTTGTATCCTATTTAGAGGCAGGGTCTGTCTGAATTGCTTAGGTCCTCACTAAGTTTCTGAGCCTGGCTCTGAGCTTATGATCCTCCTGCCCCAGCCTTCGGACTCTGGGATTACAGATGTGCACCACTGTGCCCAGCACAGTGATTTTTTTTTAAATGTTGATCTGATAATTTGAAACTCTACTGATAAAATTCATTGGATCTAATAACTCTTTTGAGTATTTCATTGAATATACCAAAGATAAGATGATGCCATCTGCAAATTTCCCCTTGTAAGTAATGGGTATTATTTCCTTACCCATATGTCTCATTGTAAAAAATTCACTTTCTGTGTAGACCAGAGCTTCTTAAACTATAGTGTACTTGAAAATTACCTGGACACTTAAAAATGTGTATTATGATCATCAGGTTTTTAGTGGGGGTCTGAGCGTCTTTATTTTCTAACAAACTTGTATGGAGTATTGATGCTGCTGGTCTCTGAACCATCCTTGGCCTGACAAAGGTATGAAGGGAAGAAGTGCACAGTATAGAGTACTTCAGAAACCCAGGGTCATTGTTAGAACTCGGAGGATGTAGGTCAAAATAGGCCTATGAGTCTCTTAAAGTGTTGACATGATTGTCCAAGTCTTGAATTTAACCTTTTGTTGTTTATGTTTGTTCCTATTCCCATTACTCAGTAACTGAAGATCAAAAGATAAGTAGGTTTTCTGATTGTTCCTCTTTAAAAATAGGAATATTCCCTCAGAAGTAGCACTTAAATGAATTCTTTAGTACAGAGGGAACTACTTATAGGTCTCTTGGGAAGTGTGGAGCAATATTCAAAATTCCTACAACATAGTTTTCAGGTTATCCAAATATTTTCTAAGTACTTCACAAGCATGGTCAAATGGCTGTCTTTTCATTGCTGCACATTTTAACCTGTACAAGGAAACTCACTATTCTGCTATTTGAACTTTCATTACATCCCAAGTTCTTTTGTTGAAGGTATGTGAAAAAATCGTAAACTTACCATAAAATATAGTGCTTTAGTAAATCAGCTCACCATGGATCTGATGACTCCAAAGAAAATCTATAAAATGAAAGAGAGTCCATTTCTTTTAAAATGTTTCATCTAATTAAGAAAAATAAAGTGGGGTCTGAATCTGATATGTCTCAAGGCAGAAGTCAACTGAGTTCTCCAAACAGAAAGACACCTGCACTAGTGCATTTCAATTCCTCTGTCTTCATTTTAGTGAGTAATTTGTTTCACTTGTCTGATTTTTAAATGAACTTCCCAATTAAAAGCAGATGTCATTTTTCACAGTACATAAATTAGAAACAATTTCATTACGAACAGGCAAAATATGTATAAATAGTATTGAATTTACCAGTGAGGATTGCACAAATCTACAAAATGATGGATTTTTTTCAGTTGGCAATCCTCTTCTTACCTCAACTTATGGGTTAATTTGAAGCTTAGTGAACCATATGGTTTGATTTCCAAGGTAAATTTAGAAAGGCCCTCAGAAATATTTATGCCCATTTGGGAAAGGGCTGAGTTAAGAAAGCCAATAGAGAAGATTGTACTGTATAATCACTAGGTTTAAAAATACCTGCTGTCACTTTGCTTGTGGAATCTCCACCAGCTCATTTATGTTTAAATGCCTAGGAAAAAAAAAGTTTTTATTTTCTTAATTACATGCATGGTAATATTGCTGTCATAATAACAACAGTGAAATTGAGTAGACCTTCAGGGGGCACCTGAGAAGCTGTATCTTATGACTTGACATGTCATGCCCTAAATCTCTATCACCTCCCTGCAAGCTGTTTTAGCATCTATGTGGTGACTTACTCCATACTTGGCCTTGACCTTCTTACTGCAAAGCCCTTCATTTTCCACTGTCTTCAGCTTCCCACTCCTTTAGCCATTGCATCTTATTTATGGCCTGACCCCAAAATGCTCTCCTCATGGCCTCCTTTCTTTTCCTCTCCCTGGCTTCCTTCCTTGTGCTCCTCAGCCTGGGCCACAAGAACTGTTGTGAATAAACCCTTTCACTGAGTTTCTGTTTTCTTCCTCATTTAGAAAGATCATGAAGCCATTAGCATAATTGTTCTGATTGGCTCCAACTTAAAATACAATTGATCTATTATTGGTTACCCTTACAAATTTTTTATTTGTCATCTGTTAATTCCCTAGTCCATCTCCCATAACAACTCGTCCAAAACCTTTATGCTCTTTTAAAATTCTCACCTACATAGAGTCAAGCCTTATCTAATCTCAAAGTTGCTTGATTATACAAAGTGAAATCACTTACTCATTTCTCTGCACAAAATTTTTGTCTTGTCTCCTCTTTTTCCTCCCCTTCCCCTTCCCTTTTCCCTTGTTTCAAGTTTAAGCCTTCATCTATTATTCTAGATCCCACCTTTCCCATCTTCTTTATTTCATATCTTTCTTCATTCTTAATCCCTCATTTCTCTCAGTCTTTCTGCTCCATGCACTGCCGATCCCCTTCTGTCTCCCTAACTCCCACCTGTTTGCTGTAGGTCTCACCTTGGACGCGTCTTCCCACAGGGGATTCATATTCATGCCTGACACCAGATCAGCTTCATTTCTCATTCCAGGATCATCCTCCACCCCAGTTCTCTGGCCTGGGCATCACCCCTGGCCTCTCCCCAGCCCCACCTCTCAGCTCACCAGTTGAAACTCCTACCTATGTTTAAAATCCTGGAAGAGAGCTTGTCAGATTCTCCAAATTGGAAGCAATTTCACTTTCCACCAAATACTTAGTTTTCCATTTGAGTTCACAGTGATCCCTTTGTATTAGGTGTCCTTAAGAAGGGCTGAATGATGAATTAATTGTTTGTGCTGGGGATTAAACCCAGGAGCACTTTACCCCTGAGCTATATCCCCAGCCTTTTTAATTTCCATTTTGAGATGGGGTCTCACTAAATTTTGAGGCTGGCCTCAGCCTTCTGAGTAGGTGGGATTTCAGGCCCACACCACCATACCCATCTTGAATAATACCTTTTAGATCATTCCACATTCAATGTAGAAGAGTTGTAAATGTCCATCCCCGTATTGTTTGCTACTGCTTCACAGATTTTTAAAAATTACTTAATTAATTTATTTTACAGATAAATGCATTTTGACATATGGTACACAAATGGAGTACCACTTCTCATTCCTCTGGCTGTACATGGTGCAGAGTCACTCCAGTAGTGTAATCATATGTGTTATAGGGTAATAAAGTCTGTCTCATTCTACAGTCCTTCCCATTCCCACAACTCCACCTTTCCCGGTCTACACAAACCAAAGTTCCTTCATTCTTCCCTATCCTCCTGCCCCACTATGGATCAGCATTCACCTATCAGAGAAAATATTCAGCTTTAGGGGTTTGGGGATTGGCTTATTTCATTTAGCATGATATTCTCTAGTTCCATCCATTTACCTTCAAATGCCATGATTTCATTCTTCTTTAAGGCTAAGTAATATTCCATTGTGTACACATGTACCATGTTTTTTTAATCCATTCATCTGTTGAAGGGCATCTGGGTTGGTTCATAGTTCATAGCTATTGTGAATTGAGCTGCTATAAACATTGATGTGGCTGTGTCCCTGTAGTATGCTATTTTTAAATCCTTTGGTTATAAACTGAGGAGTGGGATAGCTGGATCAACTTGTGGATCCATTCCAAGTTTTCTGAGGTATCTCCATACTGATTTCCATAGTGTTTGAACCAACTTGCAGTCCCACTAGCAATGTATAGTACCTATTTCCCCACATCCTTGCCAACACTTATTATTGCTTGTATTCTTGGTAATTACCTTTCTGATGGGGGAGAGATGAAATCTTATAGTATTTTTGATTTGCATTTCTCTAATTGTGAGAGATGGTGAACATTTTTTCATATGTTTATTGATTGATTGTATTTCTTCTAACGTGAATTGTCTGTTCAGTTTTTTAGCCATTTACTGATTAGATTATTTGTGGTTTTTTGGTGTTAATTTTTTTTAGTACTTTATATATCATGGAGATTAGTGCTCTGCCTGAGGTGTGTGTGGTAAAGATTTTTTTCCGTTCTGTAGGCTCTCTCATCATGTTAGTGATTTTTCTTTTGCTGAGAAGAAGCTTCTTAGTTTGAATTGATCCCATTTATTGATTCTTGATTTTACTTCTTGTGCTTTAGGAGTCTTGCTAAGGAAGTCAGGTCCTAAAGTGATACGATGAAGATTGGGGCCTACTTTTTCTTTGATTAGTCGAAGTGTCTCTGTTCTAATGACTAAGTCTTTGATTCACTTTGAGTTGATTTTTGTGCAGGGTGAGAGAGGTTTAATTTCATTTTGCTACACATGGATTTCCAGGTTTTTTGGTACCATTGTCTAGTATGACAGAACCATATTTATGTGCATTTCTCTCTGTGTCTTCTATTTTGTAACATTGGTCTACAAGTCTATTTTGGTAGCAATACCATGCCATTTTTGTTACTATTGCTCTGTAATGTGATTTAAAGCCTGATATTGTGATGCCTCCTATTTTATTCTTCTTGCTGAGGATTGCTTTGGCTATTCTGAGTTTCTTATTTTTCAAAACGAATTTCATGATTGCTTTTTCTAGTTCTATGAAGAATGTCATTGGGATTTTAATAGGAATTGCATTAAATCTGTATAGCAGTTTTGGTAGTATGGCCAACTTGACTATATTAATTCTGCCTATCCAAGAGCATGGGAAATCTTTCCATCTTCTGAGGTATTCTTCAACATCTTTCTTTAGTGTTCTGTAGTTTTCATTATAGAGACCTTTCACCTCTTTTTTAGATTGATTCCTAAGTATTTTATTTTTATTTTATTTTTGAAGCTATTGTGAATGGGGTGGTTTTCCTAATTTCTCTTGCAGTGTATTCATCACTTATGTACAGAAATGCATTTGATTTATGGGTATTGATTCTTAAAAATTTTTTTTTAGTTGTCAATGGGCTTTTATTTATTAATTTCTATGTGGTGCTGAGATTCAAACCCAGTGCCTCACACATGCTAGGCAAGTGCTCTACCACTGTATCCTACTACTTTGCTAAATCCATTTATTAGTTCTAAAAGTTTTCTGGTGGAATTCTTTGGATCTTCTAAATACAGAATCATATTGTCAGAAAATAGTGATAATTTGAGTTCTTCTTTTCCTGTTCCTTTAATTTCATCTATCGGATTACTCTAGCTAGAGTTTCAAGAACTATGTTGAATAGAATTGATGAAACAGGACATCTATGTCTTGTTCCAGTTTTTAGAGGGAATGCTTGCAATGTTTCTTCTTTTAGAATAATATTGGCTTTGGGCTCAGCATAGACAGCTTTTACATTGTTGAGGTATGTACTTACTAACCCTAGTTTTTCTAGTGTTTTGAACATGAAGAGGTGATGTATTGTGTCAAATGCTTTCATTGCATCTATTGAGATGATCATATGATTCTTGTATTTAAGTCTATTGATATTATGAATGGTGGTTATTGGTTTTCATATGTTGAAACAACCTTGCATCTCTGGGATTAGCCCCACTTGATTGTGCTGTGGTATGTTTTTAATATGTTTTGTATGCACTTTTTCAGAACTTTATTGATAATTTTTGCATCTATTTTCATCACGGGTATTGGTCTGAAGTTTTCTTTCCTTAATATATCTTTGTCTGGTTTTGGTATTATGGTAATACTAGATTCATAGAATGAGTTTAGAAAGTTTCCCTCCTTTCCTATTTCATGGAATAATTTGAGATATATTGGTATTAATTCTTCTCTGATACCTTTGTAGAACGTGGCTGAGAACCTGTCTGTTCCCGGGCTTCTCTTGGTTGGTAGACTTTTGATGGAGTCTTCTATTTCATTGCTTGAAATTGATCTGTTTAAATTGTGTTTGTCCTCCTTATTCAGTTTGGGTAGATCATATGCCTCTAGAAATTTGTCAGTGTGTTCGAGATTTTCTATTTTACTCGAGAATATTTTTTTTTTTTAGTTTTTACTTATCTTCTGTATTTCAATAGTATCTGTTGTGATATTTCCTTTTTCATCACATTTTTAGTAATTTGAGTTTTCTCTCTCCTTCTTATCATTAGGGTGGCTTATGTTTTATCAATTTTATTTATTTTTTAAAGAACCAGCTTTTTGTTTCGTCCATTTTCCCCCTATTGTTTCTTTTGTTTCAATTTCATTGATTTTAGCCCTGATTTTAATTATTTCCTGTCTTCTGTTTATTTTGGTGTTCATTTCTTTTCTAGGGCTTTGAGATATATTGTCAGGTTTTTTTATTTGTTGAGTTTTATTCTTTTAATGAATGAGCTCAATGCAATGAACTTTCCTCTTAGCACAGCCTTCATAGTGTTCCAGAGATTTTGATGTTATATCAGAGATCTTGTTTACCTCTAAGAATTTTTTTATCTTCTGTTATCCAGGTATCAATAAATAGCATATTGTCTAGTCTCCAGGTGTTGGAGTAGTTCTATTTTTTTAAATTTTATCATTGATTTCTAATTTTATTCCACTATGATCAGATAGAATGCAGGGTAGAATCTCTATTTTTTCTTTTTTTTTTTGGTAAGACTTGCTTTGAGGCATAACATATGGTCTATTTTGGAGATGGATCCATGTGCTGCTGAGAAAAAAGTATATTCACTTGTTGAAGAATGAAATATTTTATATATGTTTATTAAGTCTAAGTTATTGATTGTATCAAATAGTTTCCTTGTTTCATTTTTGTTTGGAAGATCTGTCCAGCAGTGAGAAAGGTATGTTAAAGTCAGCCAGTATTATTGTGTTGTGGTTTATTTGATTCTTGAAACTGAGAGAGTTTGTTTGATACATGTGGATGCTTCATTGTTTGGGGCAAATATATTTATGATTGTTATGTCTTGTTGATGTATGGTTCCCTTAAGCAGTATGAAGTGACCTTCTTCATCCCTTCTGACTAACTTTGGTTTGAAGACCGTTTTATCTGATATTAGGATGGAAAACTCTGCTTGTTTATGTGGCCCAAGTGAGTGATATGTTTTTTCCCATCTTTTTACCTTCAGGGTCTTTTCCTATGAGATGAATCTCTTGAAGGCAGCATATTATTGGGTCTTTCTGCCAGTCTGTGTCTTTTGATTGATGAGTTTAGACAATTAACATTCAGGGTTATTATTGAAATATGGTTTGTATTCCCAGTTATCTGGTTTATTTTTGGTTTTTAACTTGACTTGGTTTCTCCTTTGATTGGCTTTTCCTTTACTGTAGTTCCTCCCTTTGCTGATTTTCATTGTTGTTTTTCATTTCCTCCTCATGGAATATTTTGCCCAGAATGTTCTGTAGTTCAGGCTTTCTCATTGTAAATTCTTTTAACTTTTGTTTATCAGGGAAGATTTTTATTTCATCATCAAATCTAAAGCTTTATTTTGTTGGACATAATATTCTTTGTTGGCATCCATTTTCTTTCAGAACTTGGTGTATGTTGTTCCAGAATCTGCTAGCTTTGAGGGTTTAAGTCGAGAAATCTGCGGAGATCTGAATTGGTTTCTCCCTGCATGTAATCTGAACTTTTCTCTCGAAACTTTAAAATTCTCTCCCTATTCTGCATGCTAGGCATTTTCATTATAATGTGCTTTGGTGTGAATCTGTTGTAGTTTTGTACATTTGGTATCCTATAATCCTCTTGTATTTGATTTTCCAATTAATTTTTCATGTTTGGAAAATTTTCTGATATTATTTCATTGAAGAGACTGTGCATTCCTTTGGTTTGTATCTCTGTGCCTTCCTCTATCTTGGTAATTCTTAGATTTTGTCTTTTCATGTTATCCCATAATTCTTGGAGTTTCTGTTCTTGGTTTCTTACCATCTTCATTGTGTGGTCAACTTCATTTTTAAGATTATATGTTTTGTCTTAATTGCCTGAGGTTCTGTCTTCTAAGTGATCTAGTCTGTTGGGGATACTTTCTATTGAATTTTTTATTTGTTATTTTTTCCTTCATTTGAAGTATTTCTGATTTTTTTTTCCAAAAAATTTCTCTTTCTTGAAGTAATCTTTTGTTACCTGTATTTGCTTTCTTATCTGTTTGTTGGAGTGATCAGTTGATGCCTTCATTTGCTCTCTTATGTCATTCTGTGCTTTGCAGATCATTTTAATTAGGTTTGTTCTGAACTCCTTCTCTGACATTTCATCTACTGTGCTGTCAGTGGATTCTGTTATGGTAATATCTTGGTTTGTTTGGAGGAACTTTCTTCCCTTGTTTTTTTCATGTTGTTCATGTGTCTTCCTCTCTAGCAGTGAGGATCTGATGTATTACAGTTTCTACCCTATAATCTCGTCATGTCCCAGCAGGATACCAATACCTTGCCTTTAAGGGAAAGATCAATATTTACAGTACCCAATGCAAAGAATGTTTTAGCCTTAAACCAAATAGCTCCTATTTAGCCAATTACAGTTTTGTCACAATAAACAGAAATGATGTGTTCAATTGATATCTACAATATCAACAGTAGGTTTACGTATGAATCTACAGTCTCTAATGGTGGACAAAGGCAGGGTGTGGGGGTGGGGTTTATGAGGTAGGAGGTGGGAATATAGAGGTATTAGACCATAGGAAAAGTGAGAGAGGAATCAAGAAAAATAGACTAGTAGGAATACCTCTGTTGTAACCAGGCCTGCAGGGACCTTGGTCATGGTCTTCCAGGTCCTGGCTATTGTCTCTAGATGGATAGCCGACTGAGAGAGGCATGCGTTGGAAGATGGGAGACCCACAGCACAGTCAGTCTCCTCCTCCATTTTGGGCTGGGGTCAACCTCCTTTGCCACCTCTGCATGTGAGGCCAGGATCAATCTGATTCACAGATTTTTGATTATGGGATTAAGTCCTAGGCATATACTTAGTGATAGATTGAAAACCAGAGCCCCCCAAAAGGAAGATGAGTTGAAGAAATTCTAGTCTTGCCTGAATTTTGTTAGAGGACAAATGATTTCTTCTGTACAAGTAGAAGTAAGCCTTTTCTCCAATAATAGAGTTTGTTGATATTATACATAGGGTTATAAAAATTTCAGAAGGAAAGTTAAAATGTAACTATCAGTATAGAGAAAAAATTGGGAAAGAAAGTAAAACCTGAACAGGTTTATACCTTTACCCAGCACATCTCTATATGTATCTCTATCTATCTATTCTTGATTGTCCTTTTAAATCAATGACCCTTTGACTGAGATGGTAATGTAAAGAAAGCATAAAATAGAAAGGTCTGCTTTGGTTTCTCCCTTATGAGTTAAGATGAATGATATCTAACATTGTATCAGGGCTATTGTGGACTGTTGTGTTAACTATTCAATGAGTGTGTGGGCAAGGATTTTATTTATTTTCATTGCATCTTCCATAGGCTACCTCAATATTCGCCGAATCTATAAATCCCAAATTAAAATTTATATTTAGAAGTCATCAAGGCCATAATGTAATGTTCACATAATATAATAATGAGTTGAAAGTTTTACAGCTAAAGCTACCATGATTATATGGCCCATCCTCCATTTATTAATATGATTTTTACATAAACTATTCTAGGCCTAAGATATTATGGATCAGTGATTTCAACATTTGGCTGGTTATAAGTATTATTGCATGTCTCTGACTTGAAGTAAAATGCTTCAGGTTTTAAAAAATACACATTTTTTTCACCCTACTAATAAAAATTATAGTTCATTGATATGAGGTGAGCCTGAAAATATATGTTTTTAAAACTTTCCCAGGAGGGGCTGGGGATATAGTTCAGATGGTAAAGTGCTTGCCTGGCATGCACAAGGCCCTGTGTTCAATCCCAAGCACATACACACACACACAAAAAAAAAAAAAAAAAAAAAAAAGAAAAAAGAAAGAAAGAAAGAAAAGAAGAAAGAAAGAAAAAAAACCCAAAACTTTCCTAGGAAATACTCATAGTCAGATTTAAGACCATTGTTCTCGTCTGTATCTGACACTCATTTTGGGCAAAACATAAACACACCCTCCCACATATTAATTTAATCTAGTTTATGTAGGAAAATCTCCACAAGAAGTGAACATCACAGCTGAATAATTTGCTCCACAGTTGAACTATATGATGCAATGCTGAATATATCTCCAGTGGTTTCTCTAGAAAATGAAGAAGTCCTTCGAGGACATTACTATAAACTAGGACTGAATAGCCTGTGTCCCAATCCAATTATAGACAAATTATGTTAGAGGAAAATCTTCTTGCCAGTCAGGCTTTTAGTAATTTTGATTAAAAATGGAAACACCGATCTCCAAAATCCAAAAGCCGAATGTTTTCTCTGACATGTGGATGCTAATTCACAATGGGGGCCAGCTAGGGAAGAATAGTTACTTCAGATTAGGTAGAGGGGAATGAAGGGAGGGAAGGGAGTATGGGGAATAGGAAGGATAGTAGAATGAATTAGATATTATTACCTTATATACACATATAACTGTACAACTGGTGGGATTCCACATCGAGTACAACCAGAACAATGAGAAATTATACTCCATTATATATGATGTATCAAAGTGCATTCTACTGTCATGTATAACTAATTTAAAAATTATAAAATAAAAACAAAGATAAATACCTTTCCCCCGCCCAAAAAAAAATAGAAACACCAGTTCAACACTGGTCTTTATTTAATTAACTAGATGAAAATGTGAATAAGAGGTACAAGAAATCTAGGAAATATCAGGAAGACAGAACACTGAAGAAAAAGACGATGGTTCATGGAAAACACACATCTTGGGAAAATGTCTCCCAACTTTATATATAATTAAACTATGTTGAACAAGGAAGGATAAAATAAACACATTTCTTCACTAATGGCTCTTTTGAAGATTGGCTTATGAGCACACTTTATTGTGACTTTATTTGCATTGGAGATTTGATTTTGCCACACATCCATTTGCTTCCCTGTTAGCAATGTGCACCCTGCTTTTGCCTCTGACTATGGGCTCCACTCAGTGGCCAAAACTGAAGAGAACAGCAGAACCGATTCGTCATTTCTGCTATATTCGGTTCCAATCCACGCAGGGTTAATTTATGGATAAAATGGCCAATAACCTAAAGTTTTGGAGAGCCTGAAGTCCAATAATTTCAAGCCCCCAATTAGTTATTGAATTAGATGAGTCATAAGAGAAGCAGAAGTGTACACCCAATGGTGGTGACAATCATTGCACCACAGGAAAAGAGCTCAAAAAGCAAATGTCCTGCCTGAAGCCACTTAACAAGTTTGGAATAAAGTGTACTTCTGTGTCCAGTTCTCCTCTTTCCCACGAGCTTTCCCTGATTCAGTGGCTGTGATTCTCCATTGCAAGGCTAAATAGCCCAGTTCTTTCATCTCTAGGTGAGACAAAAAATGCAGTTCTTCCTGTTTGCAGTCCGTGCCTGTGCTAGGATCACATCACAGTGAGGGCATAGTTCAAATGCCGGTGGGCATTGAACTCTGCACACCCGGGAGAGTGGGGTGAGCCATTTCTCAGAATGACCCTTGAATTTGTACAGGTCAGCACAGAAATGCCCTGGAAGGGAGCACGAGGAAAGGAAACTGAAGCCAGTTTGCAACCCAACTTGACATGATCAGAGTTTCAGCTTTTCGAGGACTCAGTGCCACTCTTCAAAAGCATAAACATTTTTTAAAAATTTCTGTTCAAAGCAGACTTTCAAATATTCCCTGATTAAAATTGCCAGGTTTATTTTGTTTGTACCATCTGCTAATGCAATCATGTAAAATTCTATGATTTTGTGCCGATGAGTTAATTCTCCCGGTGCCAAACCAAATGGGAGTGTAGATTTAGGGATTGAACAAGAAATGGGCTGTTACTAACGAAATGGCCTAGGAATTAACCATGCTCCGGGAGCTATACATGAAATCACCACACACTTCTGCCAGATCTGATGTTGGCCAGTAATCTGCACAATCCATATTTCTTAGTCGTTTACAAACACAATCCCCATTCCTTTTTGTCTGTCTTCCCCCACTTAAAAGTTAAAATTCTGAAGTCAAGTTGATGATGAAAATTTATCACATGGTGTTGGATCATTAAATCACCTCATCTACAGGGAATTTTTTGTGTGAATAAAAGCCTTCTAAACATACTCAGATTATTATTATTTCTTTCAAATCAGAGTAGCTAACATTTTTACTTTTTGAACCCACTTACTGGATAATTTTTATGCCAATTCATAACTCCATTTTAAGAGTTAACCTAGGACTTTAACAAAAAAAGGAAAGAAAATTTTTTTTCACCTTCTTGTCTATCAGCTCTAATCCTCTTAACAGTACCCTTTCAATCAAGGGATGCACAAGCAGCTCAATTTCCTCAGCAAATGGAATACTGAAAGGTACAGTTTAAAAGGGTTACTACTGTGAGTGATAAATGAAAATAATGGAGTGACCTATGGAAACACCCTGAGCCCAGGAACACACAGGGCCATATGTCTTTATTGGGTCAGAGATATTCACGCCATCTCTGTCAATTGGAAAGCCAAGGAAATGGCAGGCTTTGTCTTTCTGCTGTTGGGGACAAATACTGGAAATATTTCATTGCAAAATGACTGAAACCCTGTTAGAGGTTTAACACTTAGCAGGCAGCAGGAACAGCTTAGAGAAAACGAACTAAGATTTTCTCCATTGGGTTCCTCCAGCCTTGACAAGGATGACAACTATATTTTTTAAATACTGTGATGGATTCAGATGACTCTGGAAAGTTTTATCTTAAAAATAAAATAGCAGAAGTGTCCCCTAAGAAAAATGGCTGGGGAAATACATCATCAGAATGGTGTCGAAATCCATTGGAAACTACCTCCAGATTGCCCAAAGAAAACAGAACCAATTTTCTGAAAAGATTGAATAGAAATATTGAATGGGTCCAGCTTCACTTAATACCTACAGAGTTCATGTGAAAATGTAATTAAGCAGACTGGGGATGGAGAGTAAAAAAAAGATAAGAGGCACAAAATGGTTCTTTACAGTTTCTTTGGAAGGTCAGAGCCCACGTTTTATTGCACTATATGCCGCACAAGGTTAGAGTGGCTTTTCAAAGACTCTCTCTGATGTTGTGCCAAAAGTCTCTCTCTGATGTTGTGGCAAAATTTATACTAAAGGCAGATTTATGAACATTGTTAGAGAACAGATATTTCTCCTCCTCCTTTTATTTATAGAGAAGAGCTGTATTATTTTGGTCTAATTGCTAAGCAAAATTAAGCCTGAGTTGGGGCCTGTAAATTTTTAAATTATATCTATAATAGCATCATGTTTATTTTGAAATAGGAAGACTCACGATTTCAAATTGGAAAGTTCCAGGGTCATATAAGACTTTTCTCATCTTCAGGGCCATATCAGGGATCTATGGAAGTTTTACCTAAATAGCTCTAAACTAACATGGCAAATTCTTCTGTCATGAGGAAAACCATATAAAAACCATATATCCTCCTCTATGAAGAGCTGAGGCTGGGGTACTGGTTGACAGGCTGTGAAGTTAAACCACCTGAATCTGAGTGCTGGCTTTTTCACTTACATGTGCTGAGACCTTGTGCAAGTTCCTAATCCCTTGGAGCCCCAGTGAGATCACTGGTAAAATGTAGATAATAATAGTTCCTACCTTATGGGGGTTTGGCAAGATAATACAGGTAACCATTTAGCACAGTGTTGACACAGGGAAAGGAAAATTAGCCGTTACTGTGTTGTAGACCATTAACATCCTCAGCCTGAGTGTACAATGGCTATGAACCATTTCTCCATCCCAGTTTCTTCTGTGCTTTGTAAGCATTTCCCAGGGTCTCCACAGTTGTTAAATAGGTTTCCCCTAGTAAACAGAGAAGCTTCTGGTCAGTGCAATTAAAACAAAAATTACTTTGCATCTTAGTGTTCACCACTGAATTCAACAAGAATTGACAGAAGAAAGAATGGTACAGAGAGAAGAAATGAACTAACTTGAGTAGCTAAAGGTATGGGGGGAAAAAAAAAGAGAAAGAAACCAAAAACTTTGGTTAGTAGATGGACTGCTAGGTGATTCAGGGTGTAGCCTTGAATAGTATTTCCCCACACTGTTTCAACTGGACCATTGGTCTCTGAGATGGTTAGTGAAAAAAAATGGTTTCCTATTCAAGAATGCATGTCCAAGACATTTCATACCACATTTCTCTCTAGGAAAGTCTTAACCACATTAGTATTTTATGGATTCTGACAAGTGCTTCAGTAAAGGGACCTGTTTTACTTTGTTTATCTCATAATACTGATGAATATATCATCCTGGCCAATAACATTTTGGTAGACTTTCTACTACCATTAACTCAGAACTGGGAAAAAGGAATTCTCATAAATAAAGATCAAATTTTGGGATGCTAATGAACCATGATAAAACTGATGGGAAGTGGGACTATTATGGGAAGTGAGTGCCTCTTATGTGTGTAAGAAATTATGCTAGCTGCTTTAAAAATATTTGCTCATTTCCAATAGGTTAAAATAATGGTTTTTAAGCAGAAGGGATATTGACACTGATTTATGAAAGACTTTCACTGCATACATTAGTTTTTCTTAAGTGAGGACACAAAACCCTTTAAAAAACAAAGGGTTTTGAGAACTCATGTAGCCCATATCCATGCCCAAGAGTATTGCTTTTGCATTTACTTGGAAATGTGAAGATTTTGGAGTCTCAATCCTCCAACATAATGCTCAGAACTGTGATCTAGTCCTGGTATTGCCACTTATTGGATATGTAACCTTGAGGAACATATTCCTATGACCCTGTGTAATACCAGAAAAAAATAGATAATGTAAGAATTTTTTAGTATTAGAGTTACAAGAAACAGTTTTATAACAGGATCTCTAAAAAAATTCCATTCCCTTAATCTGCCTTCTTACCCTCATATCCATTTATCAAAATATTTTTCTCTTGTACAAATACTAGCACAGGTTTATAGACACCACAAAGTAATATGTAAAAGTTTGACATTCAACACCTGCTAATTGTTATTTAAAATAATACCAAATTTTGGTGAGTGTGTGTGTGTGTGTGTTTATAGAACCAGCATATAGGTAATATATTTCATAATATAAGTCTATAGGAAAGTTATATAAAATAGCAGTTTATATATTGTTAAAAGAAAAAGCTACATTTTGTTCTTTCTTTATATTCCCCAAGACATCTATCCCAGCACAGTGTCATGTACATAGCACTTAATATATCTATGAAATGAATGAAACAGTAATGGTAAATTGCACTAAAATCATTTTATACTACATAATATAAAAATGTAACTTAATAATAGGGCATTTTGCACTAGGGGAACAAACTAGGATGGAGTCAGACAGAGATTTGTGAATCTGGTGATAAATTTCTCATGCTTTAACAAATAGCTTATGATTACTGCTCAATCTCAGCTAAAATGGGTACCAGAAAATACACTAACAAGATGGTCATGTTAGAGATAATCATGGAACTGAATCTGGCTACAATCCTTTAGCAAGAAACTTGAATTTCCCTTAAGAATTTAGATGGAATGTTAATGTTTGGCTTAATCCCACTGTTATTTTCTTTCTTTTTTGTGGTTTTCTCATCCTTACACAATATAAATTTTTTAAAAAAACTACCTCTTTTCTTTTTTTGAAATGTTTATACATCATTAAGAGTGATGCTTTGAGAGGAGAAACTAGGGTCAGGAAAGAGAGAATACTGCACTCTAATGGGTCTGAATTTCATGATGAATAACACATCTTTGAATTTTTTGCCTAGGCACACACAGAAACAAATGCCAGAGATATGCGATTTCTCTTCCTTTCCTGTACACATTTGCTGACAGGGAGACTGAATTCTGGGAGAGAGAGCTTTTGAGACTTAAATGGAGACAAACAGAACATGAGTTAGAGATTTTAAAATGCTGTTGATGGTGTGTTGGGTCTGCTTCCAGGTACAGGTAGCAGAAATGAAAATGACCTGCATTCAGGCAACCAGGTGTTCCATCAGCCACTCATCTCTGTGCTTTTTTCTATTTTAACCTTCTCTCCCTTTTCAGCCTCTTTTCTGCATCCTTTTGTATTGTAACTTCCTGTTGGTATTCAAACCTATAATTCAGCATGCACTACTATACTATTTATTATAGTTTCATGTTTTGAAAATATGACAGATTTCTGATATATTCAACACATGTAAATGTTCTCTGAATCTTAGATCACAGAGTGGGGAAGTGTCTTAGTTTGAGCTGTTGTAACAGAGTAACACAGATGGTGTAGCTTATAAACAATAGAAATTTATTTTGCATAGTTCTGGAAGCTGGAAGTCCAAAATCAAGGTGCCACCTTGATTGGGTTGTGGTAGGGCTGTCTCCTGGGTGGTAGATGACTAACCTCTCATTGTATTCTCACATAGTGGGGGGAAAGCTAGAGAGTTCTCTTGGGCCACTTTTATAGGACTCTAATTATATTTAAGAAGGCCCCACCCTCATGACCTAATCGTCTCCCAGTGGCCCTACCTTCTGATGTCATCTTACTGGAGGTTAGATTTTAACACAAGAACTTGGGGAGGGACACCAACATTCAATCCATCATAGGGGATGTGTATAATAACTGAAGAGAGTTCTCTCTTGCAGGAATGGAATTCCATTGCAGAGAAGCTGAAAAGCGAGGCCTTGGGGATTCTGTGGGGAAAGGACTGTGTGGAGAAAGAACATCTACAGCTATCTAACCAGAAACTGAACCAGCTTCAAGAAGAATTTGGTCGACTCATGGTGGAAAGGAAAACCTGGTTAAAACAGGCAAATGATTTTTTTAACAGTGCTAATAAGGTCAGTGTAAGGTTAAGATGATAATTTTAGGTTTTCATGCAAAGTAGTAACAGACCCATTACTGCAATAGTTGTAGATCACAGAAGTCAAAACTCCATGTAGAATTTCAAAATTAGTAGCAGCAAAGGAGAGTTTTCAAAATATATTCCATGGTGTTCATTATTTGGTTCTCAAACCTAAGAGACTCTGTGCCTTCACAGGTAAAGAGTTACTTTTAAAAAATGACCTTATGAAAGTTTTATTTTAGAGCTACCATAGGTTGTTCGTGGGGAATGCTTGTGTCTACATTGTGGTATTTCTAACAGGGAAAGGGGAGTCTCATAAAATATATCAAGGTTTAAAAAAAAAAACTTAAAAGTATTTACCAAAAGGTCTTTGTTCTTTTTTTAAATCCTCTTTCATTTATTAGGTAGAAATACATGAGTAGTGAAAACTTTGCAAACCAAAAGGCCAGAAACTGCCCCTCCTGATTGCTCTAGCTTGGTCTTGCCTTTTTAAGTCAGGCACAGAGAAGTTTTGCTGTGGACCATCTCTGGATCATCTTGAGTTCACGAAGTGCTCTGCTTCTTCTTGTTGACTCATTTAATATTGATGGTAGCAGGTGGTTCCTATTGAGTGGTAATGTCCTGGTCATATCACTTGAGGATGGTGATCTTACTTGAATTTTTTTCTACCTATACCAGTGTAATATATACCTTCCAACCACCATGTTGAAATTGTTTAATAAGTTAAATTTCCCTGATTTAGAAATAAACATCGTGGCAGGCAATGAATGGGGAAATCCCAGGAAGCTTAGTTACAATGTGATCTAAAGTCATGACAGACTCTGAGTACAGTGTCCTTCAAAGAGGAACTTCACTTTAAATTTCTTTATTAATAAGAAACTTTTGAAAAGATGAATAGGAAAATCCTAAAACAGGGGCTAGAATTATCATAAAAACATTAAAGAAGTATTTATTGTTTAATTATTTGTTGTTGGAATTTTGTTATTTTTAAAAGAGAAATAACATATTAATGAATATATTGAATGTAGATGTGAAGTGTTGTTCCTCTTAGCTGTCCTATATTTGAATAAGAGACATTAATTTACATCTCATGTTCAATCTACAAACTGAGTGGGTCATCCTCAAGTCAATTATTATCGTTTCTAAGGAAAACAGTTATAAAACATGTTGCTACAAAGCAGTGTTTCTATTAGAAACCCTATAGTTTACAGCCTTGCAAGTATAGAATTCCTCTCTCACACATTCATTCTCATTTTCTCTCTCTCTCTCTCTCTCTCTCTCTCTCTCTCTTTCTCTCTCTCTCTCTCTATTTTTCACCTGTTTTTTCTGCTCTCATTATTTAGTACTTTGCCGGGGAGATTTTTATTCTAATATTACTCCTGGCCCTGAAGGAGAAGGAATATCTCTAGTAAAATTTAATGAAAAAAAAAGGAGGAGGAAGAGGAGGAAGAGAAAGGCAAGAGTAGTTATTACTTTCTCACCGTCACTCAGTAAAACAATTCAGATCTGGAGAATGGAATTCATATTTCTTAACCCCCAAGACTTTGATTTCTAGACTCCCTAGAGTTTGCTCATTTGAATGCCATGTCTGTTAACTGTGCAAATTATGATCAACTGAACTAGGATTCATCCATGCTATAGCATTTCTATAGCTAAGTGGCATCCAAAAGATTTAGATTTTTTTCTCCCTTTTTAAAGCATCGAAGAAATAATTTCCAGCTTTAAAGCTACAAATTCAATGAAAAAAAAAACAATAGATACTTTTACCTCAGCAAAAATAGAAGCTGAAGTTTGGAAAATGGATGTCTAATTATTACTTTTAAAATGAATTCTTCACTATATTATTAAGAAGCAGTAAATCATGAGATTCTATAGTAGATAAATCCTCTCATGACTTACAATTTTTTTCCCTTTTTTGATTTTTTCGGTGGAAACTCCAAATTTTATTTTATTAACATCACCATTTTATTAAATCTTTGGAATAACATTCATAAATAAATAGAGGGATGAATTTTAAAAAGTTAATATAATTTCAAAACCTCTTAATTTTTTCAGGTTAAAACTTCTATTTACATGAGTGAAGGAGTATTTTTCATATATAGCATCAGGGATTTTTGTTGTTGTTTTTAATATCTAAAGCACTGAATTTTCCTTTTGAAAATTCACTTTCTTGCATCTTGAGAGTGCTGGAATTTTCTAATTATGAGCCATCCCCTCCTTAGATGAAGTCATACTCTCAAGAACTCTTGAGGGCTCTGATGTTAACTTGTCACAGTTTCATGGATGCTAACAGAAGACACATGACTTCTGGGTCAAAGTTGAAGGACTTCATTACAGCAAAAGCCATAGCTGATCAACAGCATGTCACATCCATTCTATAGGGCCCAGTTTCCACAGGGATGATACAGAGGATGGTATTCAGGAGAGGAACCCTCAACTTGTGGAATCTGTTGTTTTATAGCAAGCAGTAAGCAAGTCTGTTATTTGTCTTAATGGGGAGACATTACCTCAATCCCAAAGTTGCTAGCTGCTGATACAATACTCAGAAATGGCTCCAATAAAGAGAGGTCAAGATCATGTACTCTTGGCATACAGTAAGATAAATGGAAGCACCAGGCACTCATAAAGAACACCACAAATCTAGGTGTTGGCACTTTGGGAGCAAAGAGGAAGTCATGCTTTAATAAAAAGGTACTTTCCTCAAAATCCAATTCCACTCTAGATAAGCAGAATTATTTTTTCAGCAAACAGTCTCTTATTTCAAATTTCTGGAAGCTAGGTCAATATTATTTTTTCTAAAAAGAGAAAGACGGGATTTTAAAAATATACATTTTACTTTTAAAAAATATTTTCTTAATGGAGAAAGGAATGAATGTCAAAATCTGTCTGAAGAATGGACCATTAGCAAATTTTTAAGATCTAAATTTATTTATCCAGATTTTTATCATGTTTGTGGTTACCATCATTTAGAAATCTTTTCCCCCAGCTTTTCCTTTCATTCTAATTCATTCCTCTCTCTACTGATTTTAGACATCATTGAATAATTCCTTTTATTAAAGTCATTGAATAAGTAATATGTAAAATTCATAAGACTAATACCCTTCTTTAGATATTCTTTAATTTAGTAATTCCATGTGTCAGGCACTGTTCTAAATACTAGGCTATAGCAGAAAACAAAACATCTATAAGCCAATATATTTTATAACTTGTGAAATTCAATAAAATGTAATTATCACCTAATCGTTCACATGGACAACCGTTCTCCCAATGCCTTTGCCCCATAACTTCAGGAGTGCAATTGATTCTCCTTTAATTCTGCTAGGGTTTGAGGATGATTACCCAGGGTTTGTGAATCTGTTTCTCCCTCAGAGGAAGTACAAGCAGCATGTGGCTTGAGATGTGGCTGTTTGAACCTGGAGTGAGCAGTAGGTGACAGTGCCTGTCAGGAGTTATTGCTACTGATGTTTGTCAAAAACCAGCCAGGGATTAAAGTGAAGAATGAGCCATGTTATTCAAGAACCTTTTCATTTTAAAGTTTCCCACTGTATTTGGTGAACCTGTGTGTTAAATCAACTTAGCAACAAGTACAAGAAAGGGTAGATGGTCAACAGTGACTGGAAAAGAGTACCTTTGATTACCAAGTGCTGCTATGAGTTAAAGGACATGGCATGAAATGGGAACACAGCATCTATTACTCACACTCATCTCGATGCCCCCAAATTTGCATCCTTCATCATTATAGATTATCTTATCTATTGTATTTCTGGCATGTTCGTGAAAAGGTAGCTCTGATCAATCTTGAGTGATCATCCAAAATGTATTGATCATTGTTTAGGGAAGGCAGTTTGAATCAAACGGATAAGTATATAGTATGTTTCAAGAACATAACAGCATGAGCTGGTGTTTCTAGGACAGCTGTGATTGATCCCAAAGCTGTCAAGCATACATGATGGGCCATAAATTTTCATATTCCATGCCTTCCACTCCTGGGCATGTGATTTCACTGGGAAAAGCAAGCAGAGCAGACTGAGGCCAAATCTATTTTATGAATGTGGTCTGAGAGTTTGGAGTAGTCAGTCTGAAAGCAAAGGTGAGGCAGAAGTTGGGGCAGCCAAAGAAACACACAAAAATTAATTAAAAATATAATGTGATAGCTTTCATTGTTTCTGCCATTGTTGTTAAAAGTTTACTATCTCTTATAAAGATAATGTTACTTTTTCAAGATATTTATAATGACACAAAACAGTAATGCCTCCAGCAATATCTTTGTTTCAGGTGAAAACAAAATAATCAAATCTGGAGTATGGTATAATTTCATTTATATAATCATCACTTTAGCATTTTTAAAACAAATACATTTTAAGCCCAGATATGGAAAACAATTAACAAAAACAGTCCAGTTGATGTACATATTGAAAGAATATTATCCAAAAAATATTATCCAGAAAAAAATCATTAAGATGACAGATGACATAAGAAAATTCAAGAAATTAAGTTGCTTGTTACTAGATACCAAGGGAGATGTAATTACTTTCAGTTGTACAGTTCTTTAGTAGCCTCACTCGGATTCTTCTTTCCCAGAACTTCCTTCTCTCTTGGAAACAACTAGAGCAACCTTCTTCCCCATCTCTCCTTCTTCCTTATTTACATATAACTAAGATGTTATAGTCCTCCCATTTCTGTTTCTGGGCATGAAATGGGCATTTGAGCTAAACCAACGACAGGTACCATCTGCATCTTCTAGACCCTGTCAGGTCTAGTTTAGAAAGGAGGCAAGAGAACAGGAGGGTGGAGCACCCTGCCAAAGCAGCAATGGAGTTAGCCCATTCAGCAGGGAACTCTGAGCAGAGACTTCTAACATGGCCCAGCGATAAAAGGATCAAGGACGGCATCTCCAGAGGATGGGACCCCTGAGCTAAGCCTAGAAGGATAGGGCAAAAAGAAATGGGAGAGAGGTGGATGGTGCAAAGTCATGTCATGTTTGGGGACCCAAAGATGGGTCATTTTGTATGAAATGTAGGGTGTCTGCTCAGAGTGAGGAGAATCAAAAGCAGTAGGAGCTGCGAGGGGGCCAGGAAGGTCTTGGATGCCATGTCAAGGAGTATCTGCTTTATGCCGAATGTCCTTAAATATGCAGAGTTGTTTAAGGACTTGAAAAGTTATGATAGGGCAAACCTCACCGGGAGAAGCAGATCATGTGTTAATTCACTCTCCTTTTATATTCCCAAGAGAATGGTGACAGTAGGATTTAGAAACCTTTGGGTTTTAGAATTCTATCTAAACAACAGCAAATATTTGATAACTATGACTGTACTATTAGCATAAAAGCATTAATATATATATAATAGAAAAATTATAGAAAAGAAGGAATGCCTTTAACACGTTACATTCTCATGAGGGTCCACAACTCAGTCCATATTTAATAGTCATAATCAGGACATCCAGTTTTATTGTTGCTCATTCTCTTTTTTAAAAAAAAAACATATAAAATAAACAATGCTGACCCTTTGCTAGAATAACATGGTGCATTTTGGAGTCAGGCTGGGAATGAATCATGTCTCGGACACTTAGCCCTGTGACTTACAGTAGTAAATTAACTTCCCTTGCACTTGGGCTTTTTTTTAAAATCTGTTAAATACTAATTATATAAACTTCACAGGATCATCATGTTAAATTAATATATAGTTAGCGCATCGAATAACAACAGTCACTAAATGTTAGCTATTATTTTGTCATTGTACAAGCATTTAATATCAGACTAGCCACACTAGTGTGACTTCAACACTTTTGTTCATTTTTATATCCCCAGCACATTGCTGAGGATATAAATTCATAGATTTCAATGAATATTTTTTTGAACAAAGAAAGGAAACCAAATGCTTAATATATTATAAGCGGGCATTTTCTACATTAATATTCCCAAGATCATCCTACAAATTATTTAGGTCAATTTGGATAAAAGAAACCACAAATTACTAACAGATACCAGCTGCCTAAAGTTCTATTTAATGGCTCTGGTTTCCATTTCTAAGGAGGATTTATCCCAAAGAAACTGAGATGGTCAATACCTAAATACTCTCCATTCCTTGTTTATAAAATGCTTTTGATATTTGTTACTTTAAACCTAAAACTCCTTCTTTTCCAGTCCTCAATTTTTTTCAGATTATGGGGCAAAACCTGCATTAGGAGGTAGTAGCTGTAATGCCTGTTGTTATTAACACCCCTAATCCATCCTGAAAGGGGAAGGGGTTCCTGGGCCCAGCAGCAAGGGCCACTGGGACAAGGAAGAGGCAGGAGCAGCAGCAGTGGGCAGTGAGCTTTAGCGTTGAAACCCCTCACCCCAGAGCCCCTAGCCTTCAAGGATTTGAAAGCTTGAGCCTTTCTGGCCAGGACCTGAATTAAGAATCATCTTGGCAGGTTGAGGACCACCAGCAGTTATCTCCAGTCATGTTCAAGAAAGTAAAATGAAATTTTGGTCTCTATAGTGAACCCAGAGGAAATGTGGATCTCCATAGGTAGAAGAATCAAGCACTCTGATTAGAAAGAAGCTGAGTTGAGTTAATTTCAAAGTTCATAGTTTTGTCTTGTTGTGGTTTAATGTTGACTCTTTTCAAATTAGTGAAGCAGCTAAAATTTTCTTATTAAACATCTCTGCGAAGCAACATGATATAAGAATTATGCTAGAAAAATTGTGATTCTTGTCTAAACCATGAGTCTTGTAGATATTTTTTTAAAGAATAAAATGTGCCACGTCCTGATATCATCTCTATTTGATGTGGTGCAGCCTGCCTTGGATCTTGTACTTAACAAGGGAAAAAGGGAAGGTTTTTATTAGCCTCTTAAAGAACAAAACCCCAGCAACTCCTTGGTCTTTTCCAAATTAGGGCCCTAAGGAGTGCATGCCATCTCTTCCTTGCCTAAGAGCTGAGTAGTGTCATTTGAAATGTTCAAGAAGAGCTGGGATTCAGAAGGAGAAAATATCTTTGTGCTTACATCCTTTTCCCCAATCCAGTCATAAAAGCTTTATATGACCTGTGTGGATAAGGTTTAAAGAAAGAGGGAGCTGTGAAGAGAAAAACTAGAGGGGAATCATTAATTCCAAAGGAGTTTATGTGGGGGTCACAGTGTTCTCATTTCTAGAAATAACCCATTCTGTACTGTACGTGCAACCAAGAGATTCTTTCCAGGCTGGATCCAGTTTATCATGTTCTCTATAGATATGGTAAATCAAAAAGCCCTCTGTCCTATTTTTGGAGTAGATTAAGTGAGAGCAATGATACTTAGATCATTTCTGGAATCAGCACATGGATTTCTCATCTAATTCTTCATGGGAATGAGAGAAAGGAGTTTTGCATATAATTTAGACAATCACACACATTATAATCTTGAAAGAGACTTCCTCTTAAAGTCAAGAAGTTTAGCTTTTATTTCTGTCTATAGATTATTCCCTTGGGGTTAGATTAAGATTTACTTTAAGGAATAAGTTCTCTTACAGCATCCTGCCCACCTCACCTGCAGGTGTTCTACAGATGTATTTGTTGGGCTAATGAGGAATGAAATCACTCATTTCCTTTTTCTGCTATAGTTTTATTAAGTGTGCTACATAGAACAATTTATAATTCAATGCTTTACTAACACTTGGATCTATTTTTAAAAAAAAGCTCTGAAAGGAAATTTTGCTATTTCTCTTCCAAGTTATGAGTTACTTTTGTCCTTGATAGAATTATCTCCTCCCTTTTTTTTTTGGGGGGGGTGAGTTACTGGGGATTGAACTCATAGGGACACTCAACTACTGACCCACATCCCCAGCCCTATTTTGTATTTTATTTAGAGACAAAGTCTTACTTAGTTGCTTAATGCCTCACTTTTGCTGAGGCTGGCTTTGAGCTTGTGATCCTCCTGCCTCAGCCTCCCAAGCCTCTGGGATTACAGGTGTACACCACCGAGCCTGATTTATCTCCTCCTGTTGAATATTCTGCCCTTCATTTTCACTTCCATTATATTAGGAAATGATGCTTTTATCATAGCATTCAGGGATAGAGTGATATCACACATGTGTTTAATGACTTTGTGGCTTCAGTGCTCAGGCCTGTGAAGAGAGCAATGCCTGAAGACATGAGAGTGGCAACAGTGCCCCTGGCCCCCTGGGATGAATGACACACAGCAGGCAGCCTCACCCTCCTCAGTGGCTTTTTAATATGCACTGAATGAATGAATCAAGGTTTGGCAAAACAGCAAATATTTGTGGAGTATTTATTGCATATCTGTCATAATGCCTAGTTACTTTCATATTTCCTTCTTCTTTCATTCTTAAAACAACAACAAACATGATATGTCTTAAGATTATATTGGCTTAATAGAAAAACAGAATGGAGTTCAACTTCTATGCAAGAAGCAACACTTTGGAGTTCTCCATCCTTTTCCTGTTCTTACTAAGATCTTGGGAATTTTTTTAAAGGAAGAAAGGAGAGAATACCCTGACATGTCATCCTTTAATGTAACTCAGGGCTTCTCAATTCCAGTGTGAAGATGTGTCACCTTAATCACTAATTCACATATCTTAAACTCTAAGGGTGATTTTTTAGGGAGAGGATCATTTTGATTGCACCAGATTTTTGCTTCAGGCATTGACTTTATAATAAATCCTCAATTTACAAGAGGCTCTGCTGTATTCAAAATAAGCAATAAAGAATTAAAATATAAAACAAAACTTCAGAAACAGTAGTTAATGTCAAGTGATATTTCAATGAACACTGGAAGAATCCAGGAAGTCATCTTCTTTTCTGACGTCGGCATCTTGTTGCATTTGGCTCTGTTGACAACTGCAAGAAGGAAGAAGTATTAGATAAGAAAGAGTTCTTTAGGGTCAAAGTTCCTTTAAAACACTTTCTTTCTGCCAAGCGGGGTGGCGGACACCTGTCATCCCAGTGGTTGGAAAGGCTGAGGCAGGAGAGTCATCTGTTAAAAGCCAGCCTCAGCAATGGGGAGGCACTAAGCAACTCATTAAGACCCTGTCTCTAAATAAAATACAAATTAGGGCTGTGGATGTGGCTCAGTGGTTGAGTGCCCCTGAGTTCAATCCCCACTACCCATCTCCTCTAAAAACCCAACTTTTGTTCTTTTATAGTCCTATAGTGTAGAAGAAATCTTTCTCTCCATCTTTCTCTGCATCAACCTTTTAACTTTTCTCTGTATCCCTCACCTATAGTAAGGAAAACTAGACATTTAGTTAGAAAAATAAGTTGAAAAACCCTTCCTTTGCAGCTGGAAGTAGCTCGGTGGTAGAGCACTTGCCTGGCATGTGTGAGGCACTGGGTTTGATCCTCAGCACCACATAAAAATAAATAAAATAAAGGTTTTTTTTTTTTTTTTAAAAAAAAGGATACAATAAAGTTTTTTAAAAAAACCCAAACCCTACCTTTTCCACTCAAGATCACAGCCTTTTTCTGAAATACTCCTTCTTTCTTAAGCTTTCTATTATAACTCTTTGCCACATGAAGCTATAGCCTAGGGTTTAAGAGCAGGACCCTCAGGGCCAAACAAATCGGGTGTAAATCTCAAATCTGTCCCTTAGAACTGTGACTTAGTGCAATTTACTTAACCTTCCTGAGACTTGATTTTCCCAATCTTTCCAATCACCCAACAGGGATAATTTCTTGCCCTCCCAGGGGGTATTAGAGATGATACACTTGGAATGGGATAGGCATTCGATAATATTTGCTGAGTGAATAAAAAGTTACATGTCCCTCACGGTATGGAAGCAGCACATAGTCCATTCTCATTAAACTGAGTCATTGTCACTTCTTCTCAGCTGCTAAATAAAGGGGAATGAGCTTGTTTAAACACTCTAAGCAAATAGAGCCGACTTGAGACCTATGAGGACTCTGGTTGGGAGAACAGAATACCCACAGACCAGTTAATATAGCATTTTAGGGCGTCCATTGGAAAATTTCAATTCTAATTCTGCCACTAAGACTTATTTCCTAAGAAGCAGTCAGGTGTTGGGACGTGGGTGCATTTAAACTCTTCCACAACTGTATGTAGCTTTTACATTTGGCTTAACTGCCTTTCCCAAGAACCTCCCCTGGCGTCTCTCGGGTCTTAGTAGTACCAGACCCATGAACCCATCTGTTCTCATTTCTCACAGTCTGGGATCCTCCCCAGAGTCTCCTGTGAGGTCTTCCTGCTACATTCCCATGGCCCCTGCCAAGCTCATTGGCTTCCAGCTCAGGAGTGCAGGAAGGCCACATTCCCCAGCCCTGGCCTGACTGTGCAGCTACGGGTGCTTTCTGTTATCAGGACGGTTCTTGAGATTGGCATGGGGCATTATGCAAGGTGGTTTCTCCCAGTCCTAATGCAAGGCAACAGAGCTCTTCAGCTTTTCTTTGACTTTCCTAACTCATCTGCTCTCCAGATGAACATCAGAGATGGAATATCAGGAGACCTATGAAGACCACTGCACTCTGCTTCCTGTTCTTACCTTGTATTACCACAGACTGATTTCCTTGATGACATGTGCTCCTCTATTTTAATGCCAAGTCAACCTTAAAAGTGAATGGATAACTACTTTCTAACCTGTGTTTATTCTATAAGCTTAATACCCTGCACCAGGTAGTTGGGCTGCTAATGCAGGATGAAAATAAAGGAATTTGAAAGTCTTCTCTCAAGACAATATCTTGGCATTCAAGGCTACTTTTTATACGTAATTCTATTTTGCACATCTGAAAAGAAATAGAACCTTGGTCCTCCTCTGTGCACTGCTTTAGCACTAAATTGTAATTTCCTCACTAGGCAGAGGTATGGTTTGGAGGGAGTGGGCTGAGGTCTTTGAACAGGCAAGGGAGAAAAGGAAAATTAGTAATTTCCTCCATATTTCCCTATGGTGTTTCACGTTCACAGTATACTTTATTAGGAAACTTCCTTTTAAGACTGTTACAGAGAAATTTATGTCAGTAAAGGATAGCTAATATTTTTTAAATAGCTCAACCCTTTATCTGTATCCAGTATAAAATGTGCAAAATATAAACTAGACTCTCCAAACTCCACAGTTTGTAACTGTTTGTGTTGTACAGATACATTCTCAAGGTAAACTGTTTTGGTAATTTCTGGTGTTGAAATTCATTTATGCTGCACTAAACTGTGATCAGTTTTCCTAAAGGGAGGCTTAAAACTATACTGCTGTTTTCCAAGGCTTCAATAGTTGTTTTTTGGTGATGGTTAAACTAATAAATCGAATGGTCCGGTTTAATCGCCAGTGTTTTGTGTACACATAATTGTAGATTTTAAACTAGAAAAGCAGAAAATAAAAGTCTGTTTTCTTTGGCAGGCATTTGATGTACTTGGAAGAGTTGAAGCTTACCTTAAGCTCCTTAAATCAGAGGGTTTAAGTCTGCCTGTCTTGGCAGCAAGGCATGAGGAATTACACAGAGAAATTAAAGAGTGCACAGCTGATGCTTTGCAAAGGGGCCAAACCTTAATCAGACAAGTAGACTCCTGCAGGTGAGTAAGCTTCCTTCATCCTCAGTGTAACAAGCTTTTCCACAATTTCCACAACCTGTTAAAAATAAGTCGCATGATTTTTTTTTCCTGCTTCTGATGTTGTGCTGCATTATGATATGGCTTAAAAGGATCCATTGAATTTTGGTCACCAGTGATTCTGAACGCAGCATTTCTCATAGAGAAGTGAGGCCATATTCTGAGCCTGAGGACTTAAATATGCTCAAGCTTTCTCTCTGCATGTTTCTGAGGAGGGAGAAGGAATTGATGAAATAATAAACAGGGCTTTATTTCTCAAGCTTTTCATATCCTAGCATCTTCATAGCATGTCTTTCTCCCTTTAGTTCATGAACCTCAGGTCTATCTATCCCTTTTCCCTTTCTGAAAAGAAAGAAAGTACAGAGAAAGAAAGTACAGAATTCTCTTTCGTTCATGATCTTGGTGATTGATCAAGCAAAACCCTAAGTAAAAGATGACTATTAATAACAATAGCTAAACCACATTTATAAACATTAATAAACAATAGCTAAATAACATTTATTGAGGGCCTACTATGTGCTAGGCACTGTGCTGAGAGCTTTTAGAGCATTATCTTATTAATCCTCATGGTGACTCTACAAAGCACTGGCTATTAAGGTTTACCTTTTACAAATAAGGTAACTGAGACACAGAGAGCTTAAGTAACTCGCAAAATGTCACATAGACAGTTTGTGACTCAGCCAGACTTTGAATCCAAGTGCATGAGCCCCAGACTTCCTGCTATCTGTGCTTGGAGAGTCATTTCTTCGAGCATGTTTTGTGAAAGCATCATTGTGACCTTAGACTTGGGTGGCATGAGGAGAGAAAGGGACCTTGAGAAACAGAAAGAATGCAATAGCAAAGCATGGGAAAGAACTGGTGTTGAAAGACAAAGGGGAGATGACAGAGCAGGAACATGGATTTGTACAAATGGTTTTCCCTCCATATCTACAGTCACCTTGAAACTCAAAGACATTCAATTTGATGAACAATGATGTAGGTAGAATATAATAAAAAATTGTTTTTCTGTTTAAACCCTTGTTTTTCTCTATTTTGATATGTTTAAACATGCTGGTTTGAGAGTCTATGTTTAGGAAACTTTCCTTCCAAAAAAACCTTCTGAAACTGGACAGAAGGACTGGGCTGTGGCTCAGTGGTAGAGTGCTTGCCTAGCATACATGAGGCACTGGGTTTGATCCTCAGCACTGCATACTAAGCACATAAATAAAGGCATGCTGTCCATCTACAAGAGAGAGAGAGAGAGAGAGAGAGAGAGAGAGAGAGAGAGAGAGAGTGTGTGAGTTAGTTCCAGGGTTCAACATGCTCCTTTCTGGACCCAAATGTGCATACAGGTGCTCCTTCCTCTCCCTTCCCCTGCTGCAGGTCCACTTTCCTGGAATGTATAAGTGACTTAGGATACTCAGAGGATAGACCATGAAGGAGAATAGGCACTTACTGTGCCTGAACTCAGGGTAACTGTTGGAGGTTGATCTGAGTCATGTGATGTCTGCATTAAGTGGAGAGGTCAGCATGGCTGTAATCCTTGGGGAATGATCCAAACTCAGTTTAGCTAGTGGATCTGCAAGGACCCGCAGATATGAATGTTATTTCTACTGTCAGGTTACTTGCACCTGCACAGATATCTGGAGTTCTGTTTTTGTGTTGCTGCTTCCTATCTAGTATTCCACTCCACAAATTGTAGTTGCTTGCCTTCTCTGAAGTCTGACCTCTGTTCTCTGGGCTCTAGGATTCCCCTCCACCTCTCCGCTGAGCTTTAGTCAGGTAATTACCTCCCAGGCAGTAAACTGATGTGATCACAAGGCTCATCTCTTTTGTTTCCCCTTCCCTCAGATCACTGTCCTTTGCTACAGGTTGTTCACTATCTGAAAATCAAGATTTCATACATTTGTCTTTTAGGGGTCATTTAGAACATGAGGGTAAATCCAGTCCCTGCTTTGGGGCTAGAAACAAATCTCTAGTTCAGTTTTGATGCTTCACCTCCTAAAGTTAATAAGGTGGCCACCATTTTTTACTGCTAAACTTATCCTATTTGCACTAATCAGGATGAGACAATGCTTACTTTTCTTTTATATATATATTTAGTTGTAGATGAACATAATGCCTTTATTTTATTTATTTTTTATGTGGTGCTGAGTATCAAACGCAGTGCCTCACATGTGCTAGGCAAATACTCTACCATTGAGGTACAACCCCAGCCTAGTAATGCTTTATTATCAATAGTTAAAAATAAGTGATTTTGTTTTATATATATTTTTTTCTTTTTTGGAGGGGGTGCATTTTTTTTAAACCATTCACTTTCTGTGGTTGCCATATTTATTTACTTAGCTAATTTCATTCTCTGTCTCCTTTATTCTTTCTAGTCTTAATTTTTACGTGCATGTTGTTTTTCAAAGGGAAACATATCATTTTGTTTTCAAGAGGCAGACTGGATCTTGGCAGTAAAAACCATCATTAGAAATATTTGAAGAAACTTGATTTAATTCTTTTTTGAGGGGGTACTGGGGATTGAACCCAGGGGCACTCAACTACTGAGCCACATCCCCAACCCAAAATTTTGTATTTCATCTAGAGACAGGATCTCACTGAGTTGCTTAGTGCCTCGCCATTGCTGAGGCAGGCTTTGAACTCATGATCCTCCTGCCCCAGCCTCCTGAGCTTCTAGGATTACAGGTGTGTGCCACTGCACCCAGCTCTATTTAATTCTTAGGCAACTGGATTAAAAATAATTGGTAGCATGTTTTCTGTCAGTTTCTTAAAATTCAAGCTTTTGTGGAAGTTTCAAGGTATTTGATTGCCTTGAAATTACATAGATTTTACAAATCACTGCTACTTCCATTTTGCCAGAAGGAACTGAAGGTAAAGTGAAATTGTTTCTTGACAAAGGACATTTTTGATTCAGAAGGTAGATGCAGAATAAAAATCCATTAAAAGCTGAATTGAAATGCATTAGAATCTCAGTTGCAAACTAGAGTGCTAAGTGGTGACTGACCTCAATCCTGGGCATTCCATCTGGGCCTTGATTTCCTTCCTTATCTAATGATCTATTGGCTAATGGACCTGGGTTCCCATCTAAGAAAAGAAGCAGACCCGAAGACGGAAATTTAAAGTTGTAGTCAATTCAGGAGCGAATGTGGAATTTAGAATGGTGGTGATGGAAATCAATGTAAATTTCAACAGAACAAAATGGTTTCCTAGACTTCTGGGTGTCAGCATCATGACCAGAACACAGAATACCAAGGTTCCTGTTATGGGACTTTTGAAAACTTGCATGGAGAAGAAACTCAGGAACTCATGTCAAAGGAGTTTTATTTCATGAGTCTGAGAGCTGGAACAATGATACAATTTTTGAAAACTCTCTGAACCTCAGTTTTCTCATCTGTAAAACAGAGATTGATAATTTCATAGAATTTTTAACTGAATAACATAGCACCATTTCTTAAACATAGAAAGCACCCAATAAATAATTACTTCACTTTTTTTTAAACTTCTATACAAAGAGCTTCAGACACAAAATTCTAAGAACCACAAGGTTGTTTCAAATGATTACAACCGAGTGAGCTGTACCAAATTGTCATGTTCATTTTAATTAACTGGGAAGGTTAAGATTAAAATAGAGAAGATAAACATGTATCTTAAGGTAACAAAAAGCATAATTAAGTATTGGAGCAGGTAGAAATTTCAGGGGTCCTATAATCTGATTTTTTTTAACTAAAGAAAGGACCTCAGCCAGGTGCGGTGGTGCATGCCTGTAATTCCAGTGTCTCAGGAGGCTGAGATAGGAGGAATGTGAGTTCAAAGCCAGCCTCAGCAATGGCAAAGCACTAGACAACTCAGTGAGACCCTGTCTCTAAAAAAAATACAAAATAGGGCTGGGGATGTGGCTCAGTGGTTGAATATCCCTGAGTTAAATACCCAGTACCAAAAGAAAAAAAAAAGAACCTCAGAAATTCAGTTTTCTGAGCTAAAGCTTTCTCAGTATATATGAAACCTTTGTCATTGCTGTTCTGTAATCACCATTGTATTAGGAACAGACCCACGCTATTTTTCTCTCCTGGAATACATTTGAAGTTGGAGCAGCCTCACAGAGTAAATAGTGGTTATTTTTATGTTTCCTTACCTTTTCTATGTATGGCCTATAATCAGATGATAATTCTGAGTTAAGTTGCTTTTATCTTTACAGAGTATAATATCTGTCACATAACCTAATTATCCCTTAATGTTAGTGAAATTTTAATGCATTCCTTTGTATTGAGTTATGATGCAAGTTACCTGTTATCGTATGTGAGAATGGTCACATGGAGACCCTCCAAGTTTGCAAGCCCTGGGTTTTGGCCTTCTTCATCTCTTTCTCGGTCTGGCTTGGCATCCTCCTCTAGCACTGAGTCTAGCAATAGACCAAACATCGCTGGCTACCAAGAAGAATTCTGTAGTTTTGAAGCCACAGGAAGCTGTAGTGATTGGAAGTGCTGATCCTAGGACCTTGTTTGAGGGCAGTTTTCCAGAGGGACTCCTTTTTTTTCCTCAAGTACAGCTACTAATTCAGAGCTCAAAAACATGGAAAAACCCAGCAGGACCAGGCAACCTTATGAAGTATTCATTTGCCTTTCCTCTTTGCTAAAATTAATTTAGGATTTATGAGTAAAATTATATCAGTTCAATTTCTGTCCCAAAATAAGGATGTTCATTATGCCTTTTTATGGTGGATTTAGGCTTCTAAGTCTCATTTTGCTTTGGTTTAACTTTAAATATTACCTGTTGTGATCCAAAACTCATTAATTTCTCAATGTAAATTCTTTTCTAAAAATTTTTAACTCCAAATGATTAATTTTTTTTTATAGTGCCACTTTAGAATTTACTGGACCAATTCAAATGTTTTTATCATAATAGAGTACCCTACAGTTATTTGGCTTAAACATGTTTATCAAGAACAGTGATTATCAATCTGCTAAATTGATTTCTGTTAAGCCCTGCACAATAAGCTAACTTGTTTTTTTTTCTTTTTTTTTAGTGTATAAATTATATGTTTTACTTTTGAATTTGGCAATACATATTTCCAAGTGTAATTCTTTTTTTTAATTTGTTCTAATTAGTTATACATGACAGTAGAATGTATTTTGATACATATCAATGTAAATTCTTTAATGTATTTTCATGTAAAAAGAGGAGTTAATCAGGATTTTGCTTCCTCTCCCGTCTATTTTGATTTCTGTTGGTTACCACTGCTTCCCTTGGTTGATATTATGGATGTTAATGAACTCAGGACAGAACATGGTCTTTGTTTATTCATCCAAAAATAGTTTAGGTGCTCTTGAGCATCTATTGTGACAGGTGAAGTGTCTGTCCTCATATTGCTGCTTCTATTCTACTGGAAAGAAGGAAACAACTAAACACATAAAAAAGTGAGGTGCTCTTATGTAGCAATGAGAACTACCAGTAGATAGAAAAGCAAAATGGGAAGAGAGTGAGTGCAGGGAGAGGACTGTGGCAGACCCTGGAGTCAAGGGAGAACTCTGGAAGGAGAAGAGGCCGCCATGCAAATAGCTAGGGGATGAGTGGACCCCACAGAGCAACAGAAGAGCATAACAGAAAGAAGGACAGTGTGGCTGGAGGACAGGGCTGCAGGGGGCAAGGGCCTAACACAAGACCAGAGAGTTGGGCAGCACTTGGACTGTGTTCAAAGGCTCATTAGCAATAATGGAAAACGCCTGTGTGTTTAATTCATTCATTAATTTAATCCTCACCCTCATTGTAGGCACCACTATTACTAATTTCCCTGTTTTGTGGAGAAATTCAGCATCTTGCTATAGCATCTGTTCCTCAGCAGTAACAGGTAAAATGAGTACTGGAATGTCAGCCTCAACTGCTCTGTTAGGTTGCTAGCTCTATCTGGGTCTTTATCTACTTTTGATTTAACTTCAATCAATGACAAGGAACCTGGTTGCTTGGTGGATCTGGATTCATTTTTACTCTAGTGTGCTAAAGATGTACTGCGTCTATCTTCTAGTTTCAACTTCTCTAGAGTTTTTCTCTCTTTCAGTTTATTTAAAAAATTACTGAACATACTTACAAGCATCTTGGCCCCTGGGCCTCAAGGGGCCAGTCCAAGCTATGGCCCCAATCTCAAGAAACTCAATGAGGGAGCCACACACCAAGAGTGTGCACCAGGCACAAGGAGCCAAGGACACAGTGAGTGCTAGAGATACTGCTGCAAACAAAGGTGACACAATGCCAAACTCTGTGATCAGGACAGGACAAGAGAAGGAGTGGGATTGATGGAGACGGTGATGAATGGTAGTGGAATTTGGAAGGTGAAGATGAGTATAGGGTCTGTATCTTCAAGCCAAGATGAGCAGAATCTACACCTACTACATAATACTTTCTTTGAATTTCTTTGCATTTCTCATATCTACCATGTAGCTTCTTTTATATATAAGTATATATATATATATATATATATATATATATATATATATATATATATATACATATATTCATTGTAAATGGACACAATACCTTTCTTTTATTTGTTTATTTTTATGTAGTGCTGAGGATCAAACCCAGTGCCTCACATGTATGAGGCAGGTGCTCTTCCACTGAGCCACAACTCCAGCCCCTTGTAGCTTCTTTATTCATTTGGTTGCTATTCTAAGTCATTCTTAATTGTTTTACTTGTGACAATATCATCACATTGGGGCTATAATATTAACCTGCAAGCCGAAACCAATCAGGAAACCTCTTCTGTCCTTAACATTACACACCAGGTGACTTGATATGAAATGTTGTTAAGGGACTGGCATGTTATCAAAGAAAGCCCCTATCATACTGAACATATATACCAGAGATCTTAAATGGAAAAGAAACAAAAAGTAATCCCCATCCTCCAACCTAACAAAGAAATGAGTTGGAAGAATATTTCAAGGCAGTGTCTTTACAATGTGGTGCTGAGTGGATACGAGTGAAACCCAAATCATATGTATGGATTTATGGGTAGTAGGAGGACTGCAAACCAAACCCCAAACCAAACATTTTGGCAGGAAATACACCAAAATATGTTTTTATTTTTCCAAATTATCTCAAATGAATGTAATTATTTGTTTAGCTCTTGTTGTATGTTTTTGTCTGAGTACGTCATAAATAAGAAAATCTCAAGAAATGTCCTTTAAATATGGCTTTTCTGCTATTCCTGTTACAAGAAGACCTCAGTCTCTCTCACACAAGTCTTTCATGCTTTTCATTCCTGGTTCTTCCTGTTCCCTGCTCAGTGAGACCCTAGGATGAATTTTCTTTTTAAATTTTCCCTTTGTTTCCATTTGTTGATTTTTTCCCCTTAGTTTTAGTAGTTATGTTGTTTTCACTTCTAGGATTTTAATTTTTTTGCAGATCCAATTTTGTTTTTATTTCTGTCTGTTTTTGTTTCAGAGTTTCTTGTTATTTAATTGTGAATGTTGATTTTTCCTTTATCTCCATTGAGCTCAGAGGTATTTATTTTCAAAGTGCTTCCTTATTTTCATTCCAGCTGGAGTACATTTATCTCTTGATGGTCGAGTGTTTTAGGATTGCCTTTTCTTGTATGTTTGAGATGTTGCATTATGTGCACATTTGAAGGGGGAGGGGCTTGCACTTTGGCTATCTTGCTTGCTTTATTCTTTCCTCTTTGCTCTTTTCTCCTCACAAGCTTTGCAGTGGTTTCCCCCTGAATTCACAGTACCCACTGTCTAGAATCATACTTCTGTCATGTGATCAGGTTCATACAGGAGTCCATGCAGATACTGTGGCTCTCAGAGATGTGATCAGGAAACCAGGAGAGGAGAAGAGAGGGCTTGGTGCAAATCCTGCTAAGTATAAGCCATGGCTCCAGTAGCAGGTGGCTGCATGTTTTAGTCTCCTTTAACAATGAGGGAGAATCACATCCCTATTACTGATTTCAGGTAGAGTCCTAGTTATGGCACCCTTTGCACAGGACACATATGATGGTCTCTGTGGTCTCAGGAATGGAACTTTGGGCCATCTCTATATGATCTGGACCCAATCCCAGAGCCCTGTGGCTTCAGCTCCACTTCTTACTGTTTCTTCTTTGTTGTGTATATATAAAACAATGTGTGTGTGTGTGTGTGTGTGTGTGTGTGTACACACATGTGCATGTTGTGATTTGTTTGGTGAAGAGAGGTTATCAAATAACTTAAAAATTGTTATTAAAAACATGCATTTCATGTCTACAGTGCAAATGATATTTTTTCAAAGAAGGATGCAAACTAGACAATAGCAGCTGTTTCCTCTAAAATAAACACAGGAGTAAACACGAAGGGACAATGTTCGGGTTCCTGGTAAAAGAAACAGAAAGCTAAAGACAAGGAAGACTTTTTTCCATCTTCCAAGTATAATTTGTCCACAGACAGAAAGAAAAATATGGTCAGCTGATCCCTTTTGATGAGACAGAGTAAGCTGTCAAGTACTTACCATCTGGTTTAGCTCCTAATCCAGATGGGCTGCCAATAGTAATTTATGAAAGGGGTGAAAGTAAGTTGTCATTTTCCAGAAAGAATCATTAGAACATATTAACATTGGGATTTGTTCCTTCCCCTGCCCTGATTTGTGACAGATAAGATAGGGCAACTGCTTTCCTACAGTAAATAGAACAGCCTATCCTTGAACCAGAAGTCAATGTGTCTTTGCTTCTTGAGAGAAAAAAAAAATCGTTTTTCTTTTCCCTTCCTTTCTCTCTGTTGGCTCCCAGTATGGAGCTTCTAACAAATGTCGAAGGAAGCCTCCACAGTCTGTTGTTTCTGAGTATTAGAAAGTCAAAGTCAACATCAGGAATAATCTGATGCACCCCGTGCTACTGATAGGCACAACTTAATCCTTTCTTACAGGGAAAGCCCAAAGGTCAGTCCAATGCATATCATAGGCCATGGGTGATTAGATCTGGACTAACCCCTGCCCCTCCAACTCCCAATCAGATGCACATAAGCAATGTTGCTTCAGAATCAGAACAGGGTAACAGGGTACCATATTTTGTTCTACCACATTTCTGTTACTCACCATCAGTCCTTGTCCCATCATTAATTTAATGTGACTGTGAAGTAACAGAACTCATTGCTGGTGACAGATGGAATTCTATTTCTTTATTTTCAGTTCACATAAGAATTGCTGGCAAATTGTGAAGTCAGATCTTTCCTTTGATCAAGCCATTTGCTCTTCAGGCACTGAGGAAATTGCCAATATGTATGCTATGCATGTTTTAAAAATGTTTTAGAATGGTGAAAATTAGAGTCTGGAATCAAGCCTATAAATTTTCTACCTGAAAATGATCAGGCCTAGAATAGGGGCTGGTTATAATCTGCAGATTAAGGTTTTACTGAGGAAGAATAGAAAAGACCATAGTAGCTCTGAGACTAGGAGTTGGATGGGTATATGCCAACTGATAAATTGGGGAAAAGGAAGAGATTACTACCAATCATTCAGAGATGAGCTAGATGGGATATAGAGAGAAAAAGGAACTAGTTAAGGTGAGAAGGATGATTGGGATCTTCTCATACCAAGGAAGGAGGATAGGTCACAAGTAGGATGGCAATAATGGACAGGTAATACTGCATAGCAGAAGAATTTAGTCTTTTCTCCTAAGGCTATAAATAGATGAGAGTAAGTATCAGATGAACCAAACTATACATGACAAATTCAGTTAAATCCAACTATAAATGCTAAAGCATACCAGAGAAGAAATGAGGCAGTCTTTACACAGTCTAAAGTCACCAGGGGTGTGGCTTAATGGTGGAGTGCTTACCTAGCATGTGTAAGGCCCTGGGTTTGATTAGCACAGCAAAAAAGAATAAATAGACAAGCCTGACGTCTGTAAGTGGCCAAAAGTGCAAAGTCATCATTATTTGAAAACTATTGGTCACTGTTATCAGTGATATTTTAAATATGGTAACTGTGTATATATGTTTTCCCATCCTTAAATCTATATATTCTCTTCACTTAAATATTGATCTGACTGTACTTTATTTAATTTTAAATTGTGCATTAATCTGCTACTTATAAGTCTATATGCTCAGGGCTATAAGAGATAGAAGAAAGAATAAGATACCATCTTTTCCACTTAATGAATTTACAATGTAATTAATAGAGTGCATTATAAGTAACAAATCACCACAAAATAAAACAGAGCCTCCTAGGTCATTGAAAAACAAAAGCAGAAAGAGTTCTATTTGGTTGGTTATGGTTTATCTAAATTAAAATAGTACATTGCTTAAAAAAAACAGTATTTTTAACTGAAGGAACATTTTATTTCCTATTTCCACTAAATTGTTATCCTCGTTCCATTTTCTGTGCTGGAGGCACCAGCAAGACCTGTCATTTGGACAAGGTACCACGCCCCTCTAGCGGCCACTTTGAAAACAACAGGCAGATATTGCATTACCTTGAGAAGCCAGCCAATTTCAAGAGCTCGTCAGCCAGGCCTAGGCTGTTTGTATGATAGCCAATAAAGGAAAGTTAATTCTAGAGGAAAAATGCCCCTCACCCCATGTCATGTGTCACAGACTCAGATAAGGTACTGTAAAGTGGTAGAGTGTGAACTCTGAGATTGATGAACAAATCTTGGCTCTGCCAATTCATAACTGGTCAACTTACTGAGCATCTATTCTCAGTCTGCCCATAAGTAAAATGAGGATAGTGATTATAGTTCAAAAACATATGGGGTAGGGTCTTTGAATAATTAGAAAAGGCACTATTAGAGACATTAAGAATGGTGCCTTATCACAGTAAGATTTCAATAATGACTTTTATTAATTATAATTATAGTATCTTATGGTAAAAACAAAACCAGTATCATCTGAATCTTCTAAAATTAAGATATTAAATTAGTCATTAATTCAAAAAATTAAATATAATAAGTGTATATATTTGGGTATTTAAGAAACCTGACTTTAAGTCAGGTGTTTCCTACTTACTAGCTGTGTGTCTGTAGGGCAAATTATCTCACCTCTGGAGCTTCGATCACATTGTCTAAAAATTTTGAGTTATCGGTACCTTTCGAAGAGACATGTTTGTTACAAGAATTTATTAAGTAGTGGCTGTTATTAAAATTACATGCAAAGCTGTCAGAATCACAGTACATACTTGCCTTGTACTCTACAATTGGGTGTCATGACTTTAGAGGAGAAGGAGCTCCTTATAGATTTAAATGGCCAAAGAGGAGACTGGTTTAGTGTGAACAGAATCAGAGCGCCATGATTGAAATGCAAAATAGGGACACAGGTGGGGAATTCAGGAGGAGTGGGGATATTAGAGCAAGTTTGGGTTAGAATCAGAGAGTGGGTCTGAGCCCTGGTACCTGAAACACCCTGACTGGGACTTATGGATAAGTCCCAGATTTGGCTGCCACCTATATTCTTCAGAGATGGCCAAAGTACAAAGAAGTGATGTGAACAAGAATCAAGAGGCTTGGCTGGACCTGGTTACTGAGGACTGGTTTCCCCCAGGGAGCAGCCTATTAAAAAATTGTAGTTAACTCCAAGCTACCTTCTTTGGGTCCCACAGGCCCCCATTGTAAATCTGGTTAGTAAGATAGGCCCTGTCTGCAGTGGATGCAGAGTGCATTCTGTTGGGGGACCACAGAAGGCCACCCAGAAGTAGGAGTAGCTTCTTTCATCTTGGTTGATGCAATTCTTTTTCAAGTTCTACTCTTTCCGAATTTTGTTAATCATTTCCAAATTCCTTTTATTTTAGCAACGGCATTTTCTACCATTTCTAAGCTATCTTTCCTTGCTACATGCTTGCCAGTTTCCTTTTATAAGCATTGTCCTTTGTACCGTTTCACAGTGCCACTTTATTGTCTTTATCTTTCTCATTCCAGATTTTCGTGTTCACAGAAAACTTGGAACCAGTAGAGTATAGGACAGCTGAGCTTTTAAGTGCCTTTTTAGCAAATTGTGTCTCAGTCTAAAACCTAGTCAAATATGATTAGGATTACCAGTACACTGCTTCCACAAAATTCATGGATATAAGTATCATTAAGAATTACTTTTAAAGTTCTCCTGATGACTTGATTATATTCTTCACTGTCTCTGAGTATTCAAATGCAAAACTAATTGTTCCAAGTGTGATGTCTGTGGAACGTTATGTGCTAGGAATAAGACTTCTTGCAATGGATCCATATTTCCCCCAATTACACTTGTCTGGGGCCCCTGTGGTGCCCACAGGACACATCTGAATGTGTCCCTCCTTTATAGCAGCCTCATTGTCATTCCAGTGAGATTACTTTCACCTCTTAGCCATTTGGGATCTTGCCCTCATTTCATTACTAATTAAATTCATTTTTACAGAGCCATAAATTAATTATTTGAGGTAAAATTACTGAAATCTGTAC
This sequence comes from Urocitellus parryii, assembly GCF_045843805.1. Classification (NCBI taxonomy): domain Eukaryota; kingdom Metazoa; phylum Chordata; class Mammalia; order Rodentia; family Sciuridae; genus Urocitellus; species Urocitellus parryii. The sequence continues at coordinate 230,969,779 of NC_135531.1, read as the reverse complement.
CTCGTTCAAAGATTTTTTTTTAACTCTGTGTAATTAAATTTAAGAGTCATCATATTAATCTTTATTAGTGTTTGAAGGAAATGACTGATAGGAATTAATGACTTTAACTTCTTAAATAGTAGGCCAGGTCCTCTTTTAGGGATAGAGGTAAAGATTTAAAAGTGCTCATTCCATCCACAGTGTTCTTCCTTTGTCTTGCCTTGTTGGTGTGCCCAACTTGGAACTGGTTTGGAAACCTGTTTAGATGTCCAACACCAAGTTCATTCATTGTTTCAAAGGCATTTTCATTTTATGAGCTCTTGTGTGGCTTTTTTTGTTTGTTTGTTTCACAAGACCAGAGAAGAAAATGACAATGTGAGAGTGGGTTTCTTTTTTATGCATAAGTGTATTTGATACCTAATTGTTGGTGATAACTTAGTTCTCATCTAACAAGTCTAGCCATGAGTATTCAGAATCATTAAGAACAAGGGCCTTACTGTTATATAAATATTTTATCCTATTGGTTAGTAAATGCTTTGTTAAATGGCTGATATATATTTCTGTTCAAAGAGCATCTTTACCTAATTAGAATAAGTTATATTCCATGTATGTGTAATATGTCAAAATAGACTCCACTGTCATGTATACTGAAAAGAACAAATAATAAAAAAAAGAACATCTTTAGTTAAATGAACCTCTTAAATAATACCCTCAGGAAAACTCTTGGCTAACATGCTGTGCCTTTTGCCATATGGTTCTTAAAATATCTTAGAGAAATATTAAAAAGTAAACCTTTCAAAAGAGGACAAGACCTCTTGCAAAAACCCATAACTTATCTTTTCCTTTAGGACTGACTGATTTAAAACAAAGGAACATGATTTGGTTGTCTCTCTGCCCCACCAGTATAACTACTATTATTCAAGTTAGCGATAGTCATCTGCTTTAGAATAATAGTAGACCAGTATAACTACTATTATTCTAAAGCAGATGACTATCGCTAACTTGTACTTAATGTAAGGAAGCAGAACTGTTTTCAAATGTTCCCTGTTCCTGGGACTTTTGTGTTGGGTTGAGTGAACTAACAGCTGGCTTTCTCTGTTCAGCTTTCGAGTGACGGGCGTCCATGAGATGATGGGACACATTCAGAGACGAGTGGACCAGTTGACCCAACAGTGTTCAGCGCACAAGGAATTTGCTCTTAAGAAGCAGCAATTAACAGCCTCCGTGGAGAATCATCTAAGGAAGGTAGTTTCATGCAATGAAACTAAAACTTCTAAATTGTTGATTGTAGATGGTATTATGACTGCCATGTGTGGACGTGGAGAGGGTTACAGGTGTGTCTCCTTTAGCTTCTGTCATGTGCCACATGAGGTCCTACAACTGACCAAACACTCATAACTCACTATTGCTCGTGAATCATCATATCATGCAAAAACAGGTATCTAATACAATATGCCACCTCTAGCCTGATTGTATACACACAAGGTAGCTCTCACCTTGCACAGTTCTGTGTAACTGAACCACATACACATCAGAATAAGGTCCTTTATGTGGTTCTGTGTATGGTTCCAATATGCACATATGTTAGCATGGCACCATATAATGTGAGGGTTACAGACAGATGAATGCATGGATAGATAGACACTAGAAATAATGGTTTTAGGTTTTTCTGGGAATAAATTAACATTACCATGCTTCGTTGAACCAGACCATTTCAAGAGATACAGTCATTTTGCATAAAAAAAGATGGAAAAATGAATACATTGGCTTGTTATAGAAACATTTCCTATTTTCAAAGGGGAATAAGGATAAGAACCCACATATTGACTAAATTAAAAATTCTCTGTGGCTTGGCATAGACAGTAAAAACTAGTGATATCCCAGTAATACTAATGCTGATGAACTTTGCTGCAGAGGCTGGGTCTCAAATTTTCAATGATGGTTTCATTATACAGTGGACTTGTGATCTTGAACTTAAGTGAGTATAATTAGTATGTTTTGCAACAGAAGACATTAAATAACAATGTCTCTATTTTAAATTACCTTTCCTTCTATTATCTATCCAAACATTCGGGAATGTGAGCCTTGTTCTGATGATTGAGTCCAGGGAGAGTCTAAATAGGGGAGCAGCTGTGGTTCCTCATTCCCTACAGCTTGAGACACAAGCTAATTTGGTGGAAGTGGAAAACACTGTTGGAATTCAAACAGCTGTTGGCTACTAGTCTTACTGCCAATTCACAGCCAGTTTGAGGGATGTGTGGACTCTAGATCGAGCAAGGGAATGAAGGAAGTAACTTGAATGGAATGGAGCCCTTCAAGGGTCTCTTTATCCATTGATTCATGCGTACCAAAGATCAAGTCACAATTCCCCAAGTTCTTCAATTGAATGATTCACATATGTCCCTGTGTTTATTACATGTGCAGGGGTTGGTGCTTCCCCAGAATGCTTCATTCCTAAAGGCAGCAACCTATAGGGTCGTCTCTGGATTGTCTCATAAGTTGTGCTCTGGATTTTATTTCAAAATGTGCCTGTAAATTGGTCTCATTCAACTTAACAGATAAATTCAACTCTGTTGATAAATTTGCAAGTGTATTATCATCCTTTGTAGGTAATGTAGATAGTAAGTTCTGAGAGGATGTGAATTATTGATGATATCTCATTGCTCTTAATAAAAGAAATATCCTTAATCATATACCCTCTGTTGGTGGGTTACTAGTCTTACTTCATGTGAAAGAGGAGCATTATTAAGATATGAAGGGCTGAAGTATTTGAAACTCTTTTAGATTAAATTTTATATATTTTAAAGCACAATAAGAATATATACTGCAGTATTTGTTTTCTTTATATATATGCATCCATATTTGAAAATATATTTACTAAGACTGCAATATATTCTTTATTTCTAAAGGTGGATATGTCAATTCAGAAAATCATTCCAGTTGTTTCCAATGCAATGGATATTGGTTCCAGTCTTTCTGAATCTGAGAAGATTTTAAATAAATATCTGGAATTAGATATGCAAGCTAAGGTAAAGTAAAATAAGAATTATTATTATGGCTCTGATTTTGCAAATATTATGTTTAAAATGTTCCATAGCTCTAAAACTTAATTTTAGCTCTCTTAAGGGATGCATTTCTAGATTAGTATGTATCAAATAATGACTTAAAAACTCATACTATTATGTGTGTCTAAATTATTTATATTTATATGTGCATTTATTAGAGCATTTAAGCTCACTGAAACTCAATATTACAGCCTAGTATTAAATACTCATTTGGCTTTTTTCCTTTCCTGAAACATGTTAGCAACTCCTTTTGTGGGTTCCAAAGGAGGTATTTCTCTACAGGTTTTTTTTTGTTGTTTGTTTGTGTGTGTGTGTGTGTGTGTGTGTGTGATTTTCTGCTTAGAGTATGTCACAAAAGAAAATCATCAGAAGGAGCATGCATAATTGCAAGATTCCAGGAGGCAATGGCTCTCAGCATTCAGGTAGAAGTGCCCCATCCCCGCCTCAGCACCTTCTTTAGCACCCTCCTGCTTTTTCTCATGGAACTTGGGTTCAATGATTCCTATCAGCAGCCCCAAACCTTTAGTGAAGTCTCTGCCTGCACAGCAGGGCTTGCAGGTCAAGTCTAACGTGAGAGTCAAGTCTAACTCACCCAGGTCCTCAACAAGAGCCCTGGGACTCCAGTTTTTAGCAGAAGAGCCCTCTTCACAGATGGCCCCCACCCAAAACTCAGACACACCAATGTTTTTAAATGGAGTACTTTGAATTTATTATTTAAGGTCTAAAGTAACCCTTATATGTTAATGTTTTTATTTCAAAAACTTTAGTAGCAGGGAAGAGATTTCATGGGGAGAAATCCCATGCTTCTCTTCTTCCCAGAGTGCTACCATGAAAAAGGGCTTGTAAATTAAAATTACCTTCATTCAGTGGAGCACATGGGAAGCATATTAATCACATGAAGGGAAGCAATGCTTCCTTCTGCAAATGAAAATGAAGCTTTTCTCTCCCATTTCTCCTTGATTCTTAGCTTGTTCTCACATGGAAATTTACATGGCTTTTTCTATGGCAATTGTACAGTCATGAGTCACTTAACCATGGGGGGTATTGAGAAATGTACTGCTGGACAATTTTGTTGTATGAACATTACAGAGTGTGCTCCACAGTCCTAAATGGAATAGGTCAATTGCTTGACATGGCTTCTTGGAGCAATCAAGAGATGTGGTGAACACAAGATTTGAGAGGCTGCTGGCAGTGTAACGAGGCACACTGTTTTACAGTAAACTTGTTTTTTTTTTTTTTACATAAATAGAGGAGTTCATTCTCAATAATAAAAAGTATAGTATAATAATACATAAATCAGTAGCAGTAATTTATTATCAAGTATTATGTACTATGCATAATGGTATGTGCTTTACTTTTATACAACTGGCAGTGCTGTAGAGTTGTTCATACCAGCATCACCACAGATACATGAGAAATGTGTGGTACCATCCAGAATGGCTGTGGCATCACTGGGCACTAGGAAGTTTTCAGCTCCTTTATAATCTAAATGGACCACTGTCCCTCATATATACAATCCATCATTGAAACATTGTTATGTGGCAAATGACTGTAGGTAGTGTCTACAATACTTACTGATCCATTTAATCAATAGTAAGAGTCCACCAGCCAGAAATTTCATGAAGAAGAAAGAGTCCTAAGCAAGTTAAATTCATCAATTATTTGGTTTGTTCGGATCTGATATGTACATTACCTGTGTTTAAGAATACTTCTATATAGGCATTTGAATAAGACTGCATAATTGATATGCCATTTTTTGTAAATTAAGAAGGAATGAACAAGTTTTGCAAACTTGTCATCTCATTTAATAAAATTAGCCCATGAATTTGTTAGAGCTATTGTTAAATTTCATGAAGCAATTCTCATGGATAATTATTTTACTTAAATTACTTAAAACTTTCCTGCCATTTTTGTTTCACAAACTTTATATGAAACAACCTTCCTGCTATTTGTGACACAGAAAATAGAATATTCTAAATGAGAAGTGTAGCTGATAGAACCAAGGAGCGACTTGAGATGGTTTCCATTTTAAGTGCCTTTTTTTCTTCTTTTTGGAATTTGAAAAGTTGTGCCTTTCTTTTGTTGAGTAAATTCTCAGGACAAATTCAATTAATAATCGTAATAGATGGATGTGCAGAAGGCTAATGAAATGTGAACGTTCATGATTCCCCTGTCGGCTTCTGACCTCTTGTACTTTGTTTTCACAGGAGACATCACAGGCACTGGAAGCAGCTGTAAAAGCCATGTTGGAGAAAAATGAATTTGAATCTGATGAAGTAGCATCGCTTTCTTTTAAAGCTCAATGGCTAGAGGAAGAATTAAACATACTTGGCCAGAGCATCACCTCCAGGTCACAAGTCCTGCAAAGCTACATAGCATTTCTAAAGTCATCAGAGGAGGTACAGTAGGATGTGTTGACAAGGTGACCTCTGCCTTTCTCCTGTTTTCTATGGGGATCAATACTCTGCCCTGACAGGTAGTTCCTTATCTTCTGCCCAGTACATGCCCTCACTTACAGGCTTTTTATTCTTCAATGCACCATACAAAGGCTTGAAGAGCAAATTGTTTCATTTTTAAAAATGTGTACATGTAGATGTATGCACCAATAAAGTATTGCAACATTATTTACTATGTCTTATCCATATTTACCATAATCTAGCATAGTACAAAATTATTTGAAAATAGTCACTTTCTAAACCACCTAAATCTGAATACTGAGCAGTTAGTGTGGGTCATTTAAAATATATAGAATTGGAAATTACAGGCCATTGCTTCAATCAGTCATCTGTCTTGTTGGATACCTTTTAATAAGTTACCTCTCTTAGATTCTTCTGAGGCTTTTTTTTTTTTTTTTTTGACAAGGCCATACCAGATATCTCTAACATTCCCTCTAGTGCACTAGGATTTCATCTCTGAAAGGTCAGTTTCTTTGAAGATGGCATCAGTAATAGAAAAATGTTGGATCTACCTCACTTACCCCTGAGAACTGTGCACCCTGTGCCAATGCAGATGACTCTTGCGTTCAGGAACACAGGTTCTGGTTTCGTGGGAGCCAGAACCAGCAAGGTCCTCTCAGGGGTAAGGTTCATGCTCAATTTCTATTTTCTCATCTCTAAACTTCTAACACCCTCACTCTCAACACCCATCCCCACCTTCCTGCTCACACAGGTCTCCTCTGTCTGATCTAAATTCTTACTACTGGGCGGGGGGTGGGGGTGGGGGGAGCTCATGTCCAGTACCTAGAAATATCAGATACCCATGCTGTCCTTTTCCACATCTTCCCTTAACTGTTGGTCATTTCTTACTTCTTTTTAGTTCTTGGCCCTAAACTCCCCAGTTTGAAGAGACATTATGACTGTTAGAATTATCCTGTGGATGAACATTTTTGTTCAGGACTCAAAATGGAAGAGAAGCTACAATGAAACACTTCTTGTTACATCTTCATTGTCAAAACAATTCCTCCCTGGCTTCACATTAAGCAATCACTTTCACAGCCCACTCTGGCCCTGGGGACCAGGAGCTTCTCTAGGGCTGGAGCCTCAGCTTTGCAGATACCTGTTTCCCAGAAGAATATAATGTCCCTCAGTTTCCCTGCTTACACTATGTCACTTTCCCTCTCTGGCAGAGCCTTCCATCCTTCTAATTCTGGCAAGGCCTCTGGTCTGTTCCTCCCTCCCCCTCTGGCTTTTCCTTTTTGCTTCCCTGGGTTGTGGTTACTCATTTCCATTCCACTCTTCCTCCTCTGAACTCCCTGCCTTCCACCCAGAGTAACCCTGCCAACTCCCAATACTAGATCAGTCCAACATCTGTTTACTCATCTTCTCTTTCCAAGCTTCCAGACGCTCCTACACAAAATCATACAGTCATGCTGATTGGAGCTATTTATGGGTCTCAACCTCAGCTGGGTCCCCCATATGCTGCCTAGTTGATTCCCATTCAATAGTGGTCTTCAAGTGTCTTATCCCAGTTCCCACCCCTAAATCTCAGCCATTGTCCTTACATATCATACACTGGGAAAAAATAAGGCCATTGAGCCTCACAGTCTTGACTTCCTTCTACTTCCAAACTTATTGACATATTCACCCATTGTCCACTGGTTCCAATAAAGTGATGTCCCAATTCCTGTTCAGCCCTATTAGTAACCAGTCCCTCCCTATATACTCTTAAGTTTTTTTGGAACTAGCTCTAGCAGCCATCCTCTAATTTTTCAAATTGCCTCTTTCCAAGGCTTCCTGTGGTCTATAGTTGTATTGTCATAGTCGTGTCCTCTCCTTGGCTCTCTCTCTGTCATTTGACTTTCCTTCACATGCACGGTTTTGGAATGGGAGGTTGGCATTCCTTGCTCCTACTAGCCTTTCCTCCTTAGTCCTCATCCCCTTGCAAATCAGTTTCCCTTTTCAACCCTGACTGTTTGCCATCTCTTCACTCCACTGAAAAAAAATGTTCTTATAGGCTACCTACTAGTGGACAGATGAAGTGGTGTACTTTCAGGCTTTGTTCCATTGAAATTATTTAACCTCATGACCCACTCTCATGTCCTTTGACTTTTTTTTTAAAACTAGATTTTATTGAGGTATAATTTATTTGCATAAAATTGACAATTTTATAGTGAAATGATTTCTAGTATATTTAGAGTTGTGCAAATATGATAGCACTCCAGTTTTAGAATATCCCAACTCCTCCAAGAAGAGCCTCGGAGTACATCTGTGGACAATCCTGGCTTCAGTGTCTTTTCCAGTTCTAATAAACATTAATTTTGTATCAGGTCCCATGCTTTTCACTCCTGATTTTACTTCATCCTCAAACTGCCATGTTTTAGTTACTTACCATTATTATCATTTTGCAAGTGAGAAAAACTGAGACTCTAAAAATTAGGCATTCATATCAAACATCTGCTAAACATCAAAGCTGAAGTTTAATCGCCTTCTTTTTGTTTTCCCCTTTTCAAAGGCTGTGCTCTCCTGTGTCTGTCTGTTGAGAGAACCTGAAAGATCTGTGAGCTCCCCTTCTCCCACATTCCTCATCATCTTGAAAGTCAAGTAATTTTTCACATGTAATTAGTGAAGCAAGATGCAAATAATTTTTTTCTACCAAAAATGGATGTAATAATGTTTACTATTAATTCACTTAAAAATAAACTATTACAGATATAAGTGAATTCCTATAATGGCAATGTTCTCATTTACATTCAAGCCTTTTTTGAGTTATTGATAAAGAGGATGGATTAAAGCTTGTTTTGAGAATTGCACATAACTGGCTACCCATCATCTTGACAAGTAGCGCATAGCAGTTGACCCTCTGGAAGCCAGGTGATTGCAGTGCCAATTCTGAGTCATAGGGGGAGCTATCAGTTGTTTCAGACAAATAAGAATGTGCCACAGTCATGGTGGCTTCAGTAGAAAACAAATGGAATCTTGCTGCTGGGCTTTGTTCCAGCACAATTAACCTCATAGCCTCTTTTCTTACCTCTGAGCTTGGGCAACCTGAACTTCACCCGGTTTAACATCATTTATCATTCTCTGAGTCAGTCGCTGTTTTCCAGCTTGGTCTTTTATGCCTCCTTTTCCTTCCACCTGGGATCCCTTTCTACTACCTCTCACTCTGGACAGCTCCTCAAGACCCAGATCAAACATCACTTCCTTTGGGAAGTTCTTCCCCACTTACTCTGTACACAGGTGGTGATCTCTCCTGAGCATTCCCATAACATCATGTTACATCTATCTTCATGTTGTGGTTTGAATATTGGTCTCTTTATCCCAGAACTTTCTTTGAGTATCCAGGAAAATACATGCTTAATTCCTACTAGGGAATCTCAAAGGGCTCCATGGAGGGGTAGCATTTTAACTAGCTCATGAAGAATAAATAGGAGAAGAAAATTGAGAAAAACTCATCCTGAGCTGAACAAGCACCAGCAGAACAGAAATGTGAATAAATGGCACATGGAACCAGGAGAGAACTTCTGTTTCTGAAAGCTATCTGCAGACTCTCTAATTAAGTTCATTCAAATTGAGAATAAGTTAAAAAAAATCTTTTAAAATGTGGTGACTTATTGAATGACAGTTCTTATTCTGTTTGGATTACTTTTGGTAGTTAAAAGCTCTTTGAGTCTTGTTTTTTAGCCATTAAGTATTCAAGATGCATAAAAATCTATGTCAAATAACTTCTACTATTTCTACATCATCCAATTACTTGTTAATCTATAGTTACACACTTGATATTATATAAACTCATTGCAAGGAGACTAATTTAAAATAATATTGCTTACATTGACTGGCAAATGAGAAAATATAATTCTGGGTGGGGGGCAAAGTAACATATCAATAAAATTATCTCATGAATGTACTTAATGTTAAAATCCATTCAGAAAATTAGGAATGATTTGTGCCTCTTTATTCTGGTTTATCATTGATTATAAATCAATGATGAAGCCATGTGTGGTGGTACACACCTGTAATCCCAGCAGTTTGGGAGGCTGAGGCAGGAGTATTATAAGTTTAAAGATAGCCTCAGCAACTTAGTGAGGCCCTAAGCAACTTAGCAAGACCCTATCTCAAAATGAAAAATAAAATGGGCTGGGTATGTGACTCAGTTGTTAAATGCCCCTGGGTTCAATCCCTGGTACCAAAATACAAAAAAATAAAGAAGTCACTGGCGATATACTAATTACTAATAATCTTTTATTAATTTATGTTTATTTATGATTTGTAGCCCCTGATTCTATATGTGTTTTTCTTCTGAATTATCAAGCTGCTTGAAACTGAAATACCTAGTCTTTGACACAAATTGTCCTAAATTGTGAAATATACTCTAATATGTAGTACATTAAAATGATTTTGGCTACGATAAATGTTTTTCTGGGTTAAAAACTTGTCCACTCAATTTGCCACCCAGTGGTAGTCCTGTATGTCAACAATCTAAATAGATTTCTTCTGTTTTTTCAGTTAGTTGATAATATTCAAAATTATTTAAAGAATTCTGAAAGTGTGGTTTCAATTTAACTTTTACCTGGGTTTTTACTGGAATCTTCTGTTCATTTTTTCTGTTTTAAAGTGTTCTTAAAACAGAATGCTATAAGAGAATTTATCTTTTCCTTTTTAGGTAGAAGAGCAATTTCAGAACCTGAAGGAATTTTATCAAACTCAAATCCTTTGGGAGGAGAAGGAGGATGTGAAAATCAAGCATTGGTCTGACTCGGCTGAGAAGCAGTGGCAGCTATTTTTGAAGAAGAGTTTTTTAACCCAAGACCTAGGACTTGACTTCCTTAATTTAATACAAATGGTGAGAATGTCATTAAAGGAGTCACATCTTCTGCAAGGATTACTCATCAAAGTCAGAATCATAAATTCAAAAGTTCACCTGTTAATCAGCTGCGCTGGTTTTAGAAGTTCATTCAATCTAGACCAGTTCTGAAATCCAATATTTATATGCTTTGAGTTCTTGTTAATTTGGATCAAGAAGGCCCTTTTAACTATTAAGAAGAAAGATGACTATAATGAGATTGCAACATTGTTATTACATAGACTCAGAAGTCTACCCCAAAGGTCTGAGTTCTGTGGAGAGCACATAACCAGGTCCTTACAAAATTTCATTGGCTACAGACAACTTTTATGATGAATCTTCATTTTGAAGAATCTCTTACCTTAGCAGATCTTTTCACAATGAAGCTCCTTTGCATTTAGAAATATACCATCATTCTTTAGTTGTCATGAGCATATCTATGAAATATCCTAGAATCCTTTTGTCCAACTATGACTCATATGAAGGTCCCTATTCTTTTTTTAAAAAATTCTTTTTTAAAAGATGATTAATCCTCCTCTCCTTCAGTACCTCACATACCTTCCTAAGAAAACTGCTGATTTCATTGTTAGAAAATGCCAGCTGTTAGAAAACTGTGATTAAAAAAAAATGTTAAATAAATCTGTGTTCATATCTGTCTTAGCTTTCTGTAACTAAACAAGGTCAAAAAGTATCCATATTCAATTTCTCTTATATTTGAATGTCCTTCCCACACTGAAAATAATTGCTGTATCTAATAAGAGCCTTTTCTGCAGCTAAACATATACAAATCTTTTACGAGTTAGTTTTCTCTCCAATTCTCCTTTCCAGAATTTTCTGCCATTTGTTAAAATTATTGATTAAGTATGACCAAGAAGTGAAGTACAACTGTAGCACAGAGCACGGTGAAATGGACCATCATTCTTTCTTAGTGAGACCTAATATGATACTACATTTTTACCAATAACTTTACTTTGCTATTTTCATATTAAGCTTGTAATAGAATAAAACTCTCATAACATTTTCTTGCAACTGTATCTAAGCCAGATTTCTCCCATGTATGTTTATGTCCACCATTTGTCTTTTTCATGCAGATGTGGGCCTAAATGTTTGTTCTTATTTGATTTCATTTGTTCTTCACCCATGATTCCATCTTGTTAAACTAATTTGAACCTATATTAGCTATCTCTCCTGTGTTTTATTCTGTAGATTTGACAATTAAGCCTTTTATGGCTGTAATTACTGCCTTAATAATAATGCCTAAAGGCAGATCACCATCCTCATTCATAAAACAATCTATTGATTAACCAGTTTTTTAAACAATCATCAATGTTCCAATTGTATTTTAATTCAATCACGACTTCATAATTTTTTTATAATGGGAATGAGTTATTTTATAACAAGTTACTTTTCTCAAAGTATTTGCTCAAAAGAAGGCCTACCCAGTGAACTACATAAAAATTATTTTACACAAATCAAACTGATGCTAGTGATTAAGCTTTAAAAAATGCTCACAAAGTGCTTGATAAGTGATGAATTTATTGCACTGGATTTTAATGTGAAATTTATCAGTCTTTAAATTGTGTAATCCATCCTTTTTCCTTTTTTTAAAAAAATGAGGCATTTTCTTTTCTCGAATTATCTAACCTTCTAGTTTCTGTAGATTTTTAAAGATTACTGACATTTATAATTTTCTTCATACCTTGTGACATGATTAATCTCAATCTGGAGTCTGAATTTATCTGAACAAATTAGGTTTTAACTACCCTAATCTACTTTGACCTAAAATCATCTCTTTATTTTCTTTGCTTCAACTCTTGTAGTTTGAAGATCATTATTGTTAACCCGTTGTGGAAACAGAAATAACATGCATTATATAGTTGTAATTTTATTTTATACTCTCCTTGTGCCTCAGGAAAAAAAAAAAACCTTGATAAGCTATTGGCCTGTGTTCTTATGTTACACAGATGTTTTATTAAAAAAAAATTCAAGCTACTTTTCATCTGGAACATTTAAAACACCAATCTCTGATCGTTTGCATTTTTACTTGGTTCAGTATATAGTCTTTCATCTCTTGATATGTTTCCAATTTGCCCTTGGACAGCATATATTTGCAAACACCTTTGGTATCTATCCTTTACTAAATGCATTTCATAAATTTTATTGTTCAGTTCTAGATTTTCCAGTTGGTTCATTTTAAAGTGAGATTTAATTATTGGTGAAATTCTCTTTCTCATCCTCTCTTTATCTTTCCCATATTTTATTGAACCATATTAATCACAGGAGTTTTAAAGTATTCCATTAACACCATCATCTGCATCTGGAGTCGTCTGCTTTTTCTCTTGGTTTCCAGTTAGGTAGTCTTATCTTTTGGGGTGAATATTTTTCAAGTACCAGGCACGATGTGTAGACAACTGGAGGGGCTTTGATTGGTGTTATCTTCTAGAATGGGCCCCTTTTCTCCAGGTAGGTGTGAGTGAGAGATTGCCTAAGCCAATCAGAAGCCTGGAATTGTCTGTGATGCCATCCTGTAAGGCTCAGTTTCATCTGTTCACCTTGGGTTTTCAGGGTTTGCAACTGAGAAGGTGGTCCTTTCTCTGATGTCTCTGCCTGGGGCAGGTCCCAAACTCCATTCTTGGTTTGGGGTGACAGCTGAAAAACTCCAGTTTTCCAGATGTGTCTTACATAGGTGTTAAAATCCACTGTTCTGTATGGCTCCAATATTTTGTCAAGGTCCTTAAGAAGAAGACTATCTGTGTGCTTGAAACCCTCCTTGATGGTTCCTTTGTTCCAGGAAAGCCTTGATCATCTACCTCCTGTACAGAACAGGGAACTGTCCCTGGGGGAAAGTGGGGAACAGGTGAACTCACTACCTGAGGTCTTCCTGCTGGAGTCTCAGCCTCTCTAGGTCTTGTTGCTATGGTCTTCTTCTTCACTTAGGTGCTTTCTGCATTTTATCCAGCTTTTCTTGTTTCTCTAAGCAGAAGCATTCCTCTCCCATTGGTTACTATAGCCTGCCCAGAAAGAGAAGTCCTTCATTATTTATTTAGAAAAGTTAAGATTGTACATGTAGATTTTTGTGTTTAAAGATCTGCAGCAGGAACCCAATCCAAATAATATTTTGTATCTATATCTAAATAAACCTGGATTGTTGTGACATTTAAACCCCCACTTAAGGTTTCCCCGAAACAGTGTGCATTTTAACTACTACATCTTCATAGTTTATCTTGAAGTCATAAATGCAGTCACTTTAACCCAGTCTTTTCTATTGTTATACGATAAATAAATTCTACTTTACTGATATTCAAAAATAAAACTCCACATAGTAGTTAACGTTACTGATTTAGCGATGTTATGAGATATGAAATTGTTGGTAAAGCAGTTAACACACATTCTTTTTCCCTTCTTATCTGTTGGGCCATTAGACTTTCAAACAAACATTGTTGAAATATGGTGACTGTTTGGCTTTGAGAGGAAGGCCAGCTGGCCTGTGCCCTGAGGGTTCTGCTGCTGGTTATATTGCTGTGGCTGATGTTTTCAAGCTTGAAATTGAAAAAAAAAATTGAGTTCATCTAAAAATTATCAAGATCAGAGAAATTGATTTAGGTCAGAATTTTGGCAGATGAAAGTACCAGTTTATTAATTTATAGTAGTGAATACCAAGAATGCTACTGAGACCAGCCTTCCAATAACTAAGGATCTGGAAAGCAAGACATCAGAAGATCATTTGTTGGGCATGAATATAAATGGAAAATGGATAATTTAGTGGCCTATTTAGACTGGATTATGGCAGAATTTTCCATGTCCTTCACAGAAGTAAAATGAGCACCTGTTTACTAGCTAGACTGCAGGCAAATTATTTAACCTTCCTGAGTGGTCAAAACACTAAGTCTGCCAAATACAAAATCACCTTTCTTAGATCCTGCTGGCTGCTCATCAACAAAGCCTATTATTCTTTTTCTTAGATGTTGTTCAGATCATCATATTCTTCTGATTGTAGTTGTCATTGACATGGTGTAATTTTCAGGTTATATTAAATTTTATATTCAATAAAAGAGTATATATTTTAATAGTTTCTTAATAATAAGTGAAAGAGACCTTAACTATATTATAGCATATATAAAAACAAAATGTAGAATTATTCTAAATTATCTAACACTGTAGTTGTCCAATATCTTTCATAATTTATATTTTCTTAATCATAATTACAGAATACAACACTTTATCACTAGATTCCCACATTCATGGGAGAAATTCACTTAGGACCTGTAGTTATTGTTTTGCAATTAATTGTCACTTCATGATGTCTAAAATAATATAAAAATATAAAAGGCCACTATGAATGTATTTTAAATTATTTAAAGATAAGGTGGCCTATTTTTGAAATACTTTTGAATATTCATGACATAGTCAATCGCTGTCAGTTTGATTACAGAAATCTATTAGAAATTTGAGAATTTATTGAGAAAAGCTGGCCATTGAAGTAAAAAAAAATCATTGTTTTACAAAATAAATATTCCTCTGCCTTTTTTATGTTTACACAGAAGCAAAGCACACAATCTTATGCTTTACCCTATTATTCTTTTGTCACCAGTTAGATTTCCTCTGTTTAAAATCTGTGGAGGGTTTCAAGCCAGGCAGCTACATATGTGAAAGTTGATAAGTGAAGTCTTGGAGTTTAGACAATGTGCTTCTGCTGCATGATAATCATGAATGCATATAGGTACACATTTCAGTTCAGACAAAATGGGGAAAATTGAGAGAAATGGAAAATAATTGTAATATACACAATATGATAGTTTAAAGGAATAAACAGAAGTCTTGAATAATCCACCCCTTGAGGCTGAGATTCTACATATGCTAATGACTCCAAACACCTTTTGGGTCTTAAAGGAATTCAGGAGCTAATGAGCAAGCATAGAATCTGAGTTCTGATGGCCTCACTGCCTCTGGACAAGGAATTCAGCCTTGTCCCAATAGCAGAACGGTGATTTGCTTTGGCTGTGATGAAGTATTTTTGCATCCTAAGATAGCTGTAAGCAAAAAAAATTGTGCCTCTTGGGAAAGAAAAGTCATTATGTGGATTATTCCTTTAACAGACAAAGGAGAGTGAAATATTAAATGTGAAAAATAAAGTGCACATTGTGGAGAATACTCTGGAAAACCAGAAGGCTAGATGGGAAGAACTTAGCCACCTGCGGATGGCATGGCAACTTAAAGGAACTGAAAGCAAGTCCGTGAAGCAGCAGTGGACGGCGTTCAAGGAGAAACTCAGAAAGGTAAGGAAATGTGAAATGTCACTAAGCCTTAGTCAGGTAGTTAATCCTGATGCACACCGACCCATGATGGAGCTCCTGAAGCAATACTGTAAGTGAAAGGAACTGGGTGAGGAGGCTAAGTATTATGTGCTTCCACTTTTTCAAGGTGCCTAGAACTTCTGGTAGGTTGATGAAAAAGTTCTGGAAATGGATGGTGGTGATGCTCACAGAGAATGTATTATGCCACTAAATTGAACACTTAAACGTGGTAAAGATGGTAAATGTTTATTATGTACTACTACTATAAAGGCAAAAAATAGCAAGAGAAACCAAGGACTTTTCATGATTTAAAACCACAGATGTCTCAGAGAGTTAAAAAGTGTATTGGCACACCACATCATCACTAGAACGATCACTGATGTTTACTCAGGTGTCCAAGAAAACACACCCATGGTTATCCAATGTTTGTTTCAGACAACCCACAATGTAAAACTCCTTCAGGAAGTACTCATGCCTGTGTCTGCACTTGACCTTGGAGGGAGCCTCCAGACCATTTCAGATCTGCGGAAAAAATGGAATGAAATGAAGCCTCAGTTCCAGGTGAAGAAGTAGATTGATGGATTTGGGAGACTGGGAAAATTTTTTATTCTGTTTGAAGTTTACCTAATTAATTTTTACAGTCTGGTAAACATCTTTTTTTTTTTTTTAAACAAAAGCACTGCTTACCTAAAAATCCACTGTAAAGACATGTTTTTCTTAGTATTTTCCTGCATGCTTCTCTATTTGATGACATACAAACATCCAGGCCATGAAATGTCCTAAATATGTTTTCATTATAGCTCAATTTAATTTACATTATGAAGCAAAAGTTGAATATTTTTACCATATATATAAAAACATATATACACATATATATACTCTAATTATTTTCTTAGGCAGTGTTTTAAATTGAGATGCCTCAGGACAAGGATGGGCAACTTCTAACTTAGAGGCTCTGCTTCCCTTGGTCCCCTGAAATCTCGCCTGAGTTATCCCTGTCCCCGCATGCTGCTACCCAGCTTCTACCACAGCCCCAAGAATTTTGCTGTGCTCTTTATTCACCCTCAGAAAGCCTTCAGCAAGCCCTCAGCAAAGGAGAGAGAAAACCATGAGTCATGTTCCTGGCTCCTGACTGCTGAACATATGCCCTGCTCCCCAAGCCCTGTTGCTCCTAAATGGAACGCAACTGCCAGGAGAGGTTGCCAGTACCATTGTCCTTTGGCCTGGATTTTTGGTTTTTACTGCAAAACTTATAAGTGTTGGCATTAAGGAATCCCAGAATCAGATGAATGAAGGTTCCTTTAAGACAAAACTTATATACAAGAAAATATAACCACTCTCCCTATACACACATATCACAGCAAACTCTTTCATCAGAACTCTCAGAAAATGTGACTAGTCTATGTTAGGTTTCTTGAAATGCCCCATGATATATGCTCAATAGCATTTTGTGTGCCTAGACATGTTTATGTCTAAGTTCCTCTAAATCAGGAATCGCTGCTGAGCTCATCTGGCTCTGTCACTGTGATGTGCAGGGATTTGATGGCTACATGCTTAATTTGAACTTAAAGATCCAGTTTAAGTCAGTCTTCAGAAAATCATTTCCTTAACCTAAATCATTTCCATTACTTTTAGCTTTATTATAAGATCCACCCCCAAATTATAGTAGCATTCTCTTTGTCAACTCTTATGAGTTCTACACCAGATCCAGTTCCTATGAAGGACATCTGAACAGTGCTGGGTAGAGGGGAAGGCAGATTATCCTCTGTGCAGTGGTGGCTATTTGTGGATAGGGGACAGCCACTTTGAAGCAGCATGTTCACTCTGCTGTTCATCTGGTGGCTCATTCTGATCATTCTTTTATCAGAGAGCACAAGTTATTCCCCTGATATATTTGTACACTTGCCTTCTCTTGATGTTCTTACCGTGCCACTTAATTCTAGTCTGTATTAAATATCAGAGCTGATCATGGGGCTTCATAAGGATCTAAGAGACATTTACTCAACAGATGGGGGAAATATGTGGTGGGTCATAGGAATGCACGGCTTTCCATTTCAGGACTCAGCCTTGACACGTTTCTCTTTCTTTCTTTCTTTCTTTCTTTCTTTCTTTCTTCCTTCCTTCCTTCCTTCCTTCCTTCCTTCCTTCCTTCCTTCCTTCCTTCCCTCCTTTCTTTCTTTCTTTCTTTCTTTTTTTTTTCATTGCTTATAAATTTCTGAGAAGATAAGGATGAACAAATGCACCTGTACCAGCAAGCACAATGCCTGGATTAGGGGGAAGCACATAAGAAGTATTTGTAAACAAATGAGTCCTTATTTAGATCATCAGATTGCTGGTAGTAAAACAAAACAAAACAAAACAAAACAAAAAAAAAGCTGGATTTCTTGCATTGCTTTCAATTTTTTAGCAACTGCGTGATGAGGTTCAGTACATCATGAGAGAATTGGAAGAATTAAGAGACAAAGGAGCCCCTGTGAAAGAGAAGTCTCAACAACTGAGTGACCTTATTTACCTCCATCAGAAACAAACAGAGCGCATCCAAGATTATGACAATCTCCTGCACAAGGTAGTCCTCTTCCACCAAGTCAGGGAGGAGGTAAGATTTATAGATGTCTAAAAGATCCTGGGTTTTACACTATGGAATTAAATTAATCTTAGTATCACAAATCAAAGCCAAATTGCTTGCATTAGAAGCTAACAGAATCTGCACCTAATTTATCTATCACGATGCCCTGTCCTCCTTGTGTTCCTTATCTTCAGTCCATAAATATAGCACTCATATTTCTACCTCCAAGCCTTGCCTCTCAAGCTACCTTGTGGGGCAGATCTTTGTCTCTCTTCTCTGTTATATAAACCTGTACCTCCCTCCAACAATCCCACCTTACTTGGAGCGACCTCCCTCTCTCTATATATATATATATATTCTAAATCTCTAGTGCTCTCTTTATTCCATACATCTGTCATTCTTAGTGTCTTGATTCTTAATTACATTACATTTTACTAAGAGCAGCATTTTTCCCAACTCAAGGATAAGCGAGTTGAGGGCAGGAACCAAGTTCAATATTTATTTATCTCAAGTATCTGGCATTGTGGAGTTCTCAGTAAATATTATTTTTTGGTTGCTCTCTTCACAAGAACTTTGAAGTTATTAGCCTCCATTTACATGAAATAGAGGTGCATTGATATTCCTTTAATATAGCCTCTGAGTTTACTCAGATCACAGGCCTACACCTTGCTAAGGTTTTAGTAAAGGACCAAAAGGGCATTTCCCTCTTTCATAGAACTCACAGTGTTACAGTGTTAGCTGCTCAGTGTTAGCCAGTTGGATTTGAAGCACTATAACATGTATTTGGCCATATAACTAATAATTACGGGTGGGCTTGGCAGCATTTCACCAAGCTAGTATAATATGTTATACAAAATAGACTTAAAAATCTGGCTATGAAACTCAGGTTAATTGTTAATGGCCTAAATTCCAGCTGGGACATCTCATCAAATCAAGAGAACTGGTGTTTCTGGAGCAGCTGGAGGAACTGGGTGATGCTCCTGAGGCCCAGATACACCTCAGTCACTCTCAGGATCAAAAGGCACATGTGGAGCAGCTCTATCAACTGGCCTTTTCCTTAGGAGTGG
Source organism: Urocitellus parryii (assembly GCF_045843805.1). Lineage (NCBI taxonomy): Eukaryota > Metazoa > Chordata > Mammalia > Rodentia > Sciuridae > Urocitellus > Urocitellus parryii. Next base: position 230,950,530 of record NC_135531.1, on the reverse strand, counting down.
ACATTATCTCATCAGCACAGCACCCTGTAAGCATCTTAGGACTCCATTCTACCTAATGAGAAGGAAGCCAGGCCGGCTGCTTAGCATATATTTCATTTGAAAATATATTCAACCATTGGGGTAGTTACTTGTGGTGAGTTTCTACCATCTATGTCAAAAGAAAAAAATTTTAAGGAGAATATTCAAATATAAAAATCTTATTGTGGGGCTAGGGTTGTAGCTCAGAGGTAGAGCGCTTGCCTAGTATGTGTGAAGCACTGGGTTCGATCCTCAGCACCATATAAAAATAAGTAAACAAAATAAACATATTGTGTCCATCTACAACTAAAAAATATAAAATAAAAATCTTATTGAGCACATCTATTCTCATGTTGATATCAAAGAGAGTATGTTAGAGCTGTGTGGTCCCACACAGCAGTTAGGTTTCACATTTGAAATGTGCCTAATGCAACTAAGAAGCAAAACTTTTAATTGTATTTAATCTGAATTAATTTAGTTATCAGGAAACTTTTAAGTATGTTTGGAAGAACTTGGTTTATGAATCTGCTTTTGAAATTAAATTTTATGAAATTTAAGTGTAGATCAAATATTTCTGATAGAAACTTAGCAATAATTGAAATATGCTTGAAGTAAGAAATTATACCAAATTTCAAAGACTTAATATGAAAATTGTTATTAATTTTTTCTATTGGTTACTTATTATAAAACAATGCTTGGAAATATTTATAAACTATTTATGAAAATTAATTTCACTTCTTTTTTACTTTTTATTTTGACTACTGAAACATTTTAAATTATTTTTATGGCTCCTATTATATTTGGACAGTGCTACCTTGGCATTGCAGATTTGGAAGATCGTAGATCCTAGTGTTTATTTAGAAGAGTATCCTAATTTTATAGAGGAAGAATTTAAAGTCCAGAAATGCTTATCCATATAAGTTCAAAATGGAAGAGCCCAAGCCCCATGTCTAGCCAGGGCTGTGGGCACTAGGTGTTGATCTATTTTTTTCCCACTGATCAGATTTCAACAGAGGAGCCTAAAAGAAAAGAAAGTATTTCCAAATCAAATTTTCATAAATAATACAGAAGGCTCTGATTTAAAAAAAAAATCCTTCTCCAAATTTTTAATTCAAAGGAAGAAAAGATAATGGTTATTCCACTAAAATGTATTGCATTAATAATGTCAGAATGGCCAATTTAATTTTAAAGTTCATTTAAAATAATCCACCAATGTATACATAACACGGGGGAACTATAGTATATCTTTCTAAGCTGACAGCCACCTACTTTTGTCAGGAAAGAGCTTTCTTTCTAAAAGAGTTTTATTAAGTAAATGAACTTTAAAAAGGAGAAAGTAAGAAGTCTCACTTGGCATAATGTAAATTGTTCTCCAGCCCTTTTCTGGCCCTCACCCCAGCGGCTCCTCTGTGCTAGGTAAAGATTGGAGCACTTGCATAATGAACCTGAGGTTAAACTCAAGTTGACGCGAAAATTATAGTGCAGGAGCGGAATGTTTCTAATGCATATTTTATGCCTTTTGAAGTAAAAATTATACCTTATAATGAATGGTGTCTCCCAGGAGTTGGGCATGATGAGCAAATCTTCCAAACTTGAGATTCAAGACTGGAAATGTCTTTCCTGGAGTGTTGAGTGTCTAGCTTCCTTCTGAACTAATAATATTCAGATGTATTTAAGGTAAAATAAATTAGGATCCTATATCTTATTTTTTGGGGAAGTGTTGCTTCTGGGTTTCATAATGCAGGTAAATTGCATATTTGTCTTGTGGCCATTTCACTGTTCATTTGTCACTTTCAAGTGCTTTTCATTTTTAGAATTGCTCTAATGTTTCTGCAAAGAATGTGCAGCAGCAGCTGGAGGTCCTCGAGGTGGACAGTATGAAGTGGCGTGCCAAATCTGAGGAGCACGACCGGGCCCTGTGTCGCAGTTTGGAGTACTGCACCACAAGAGATGAAATAAATGAGGTGGGGCAGTGGGAACTGACACAGACAAAAGCTGCTCCCGACATGAAGTGTTCATCTTGGTGAACACATGTGTGCATTCACACACACACACACCCCACAGTGATTCAGGACACTTCCTTCTCATCCATGTCCTTTAATTCTCAGAACAGTGCCTTCAGTGTTCTGAAAGTTTTAGTAAACTTCAAGTTCCCAGTTTTGTTGAAGTGAGTCAAAGCATTGAACAACCCAGAAGGCAGGATTACGGGTGTGTTTTGTGTATGTGAGTTTACTTGCTTTTGTTTGTTTTTTGCCTTTTCTCCTATTCAACCCTCACAGCAGTCCCTTGCTTGAGCTGGTTCAACTTTTTTAGGGCACAGAAGACAGGGTGACACTGTCTGATGGCAGCCAGCTCAGCCTGCTGAGAGTCTATTTAAGTATGGTTGACTCATGGTGAAGCAGGTGCTAAGGACAGGGGAACAGTCTTTATGTTTCAGAGGCTACTACAGGGTATTAGCACCAAAGTCAAGTGGTTGGTTTCATATTTACTCAAACTGAGTAGCTCTTCTGGCAAAAAAAAAAACTCTCTGTGAAAAAGAAAGATAAACATGGCCCTCCATCCATGTCCATGTGCTCCTACATGCATAATTCCACCTCTTCCCCATCAGCTGTGACCAACCTCCAGTCCCTAGACACTTGCTGAGTCACCATCACCCCTTTCCCAGCTAAAATTTCCATTCATGGATTTACTAATTTGGGGGGAAAGCACAAATTAAGATACCAAGGGTCCTAATTTGGAGAATTGATAGTAGAATGCAAGGGTACCCATAAATACCAAATTTATCTCCACTTAGAACAAGCTATTTCTGAGCTCCTAAAGACATGAGTCCACTAGGCAAGGAGAGGAGGGTGAAAAGGGGGTAGTTAACCTTCTTGAACTTCTGGATTATGCCTGAAGTTCTGCACAATCTGGGCACAGCAAGTATCAAATATTATTAAGCAACATTCAAGTTTGGACTAAATTTGAGAATTGAGCTCTAATAGTGGTCTAGCTCCAACATACAACCCCTGCAGGCTATACTTTTTCAGAGCACAGGCAGGTGCAAGAAGGAGCGTGGCTGGAAGGAAAGCAAGAAGGCAGGACAGTAGTAGCCACTTGGACCCCATCCAACAGAAGGGAAGCCAAAAATGACATCTACAAACATTTTTTTTTTTCATTTAAGCAATATGCCACAAAGCTGTAGAGTCTCTGCTTAGAGTCTTTGTTCTAGGGAGTCACTTTCGACTAAAGTCTTGTTAACTTATTCTGAGTGGAGCCCAAAACGCAGTCTGCCCCCTCCACAGTAACATGGCCTCTTCTGGTTCCTGTACTACAGCTTACACTCCTATTAGGTCTTGTTAAAGGAGACAGTCAGAGCTTGTTTTTCTCCCTAAGTCTATAAAATTCAGATTTGTGGCCAGAGAAACAAGTTTGTAACAATCTCTCCCAAAGTTATCTACTTTCTTCCTCCTCCTGTCTTCTTCCACCCCTCACTTGTTCCTCCTCCTCCTTCTTTCTGTACACCATTGTCTTGTCCAAACATCCCTGTCCCTCTTGGCAGTGGGCAGTGATGGTCCAGCTTTGCATTTCAAGTGGAATAGAAGTTCCCAGCCCCCTCTGGCTGGGTTTCTATCTCCTGGAGGAGCCCTGGCATTTATAGACTGGGTCTCCCTGTTAGGCCCTTCCAGCAGGTTCTATTTATAGGGACTATCTTGTGATGAACTTGCACTTGGAACCAGCCAGCTGGGATGACAGATGACCCTTCCAGTCACAGTAGGGACACCCCAGGATTGTCTGTACTGTTTCAGGAATGAGCAACCAGACGCATGTGGGTTTGATTTGGGAATCAGATGTCATTTTAGCAGATGCCTGATATTAAGAGAGGTATCCTTCCCATTTGCTTCTACTTCCAATCCAACTAATCTTTGATGTAAGTTACAGTTTCACATTGAAAGGATCTTTGAAAACCTTGGGTCTTTTTCTTTTCTCCTCCTCCTCCTCCTCTTCTCCCTTCTCCTCTTCCCCCTCCTCCTTCTTCCTCTCCTCCTCCTCCTCCTCCTCCTCCTCCTCCTCCTCCTCCTCCTCCTCCTCCTCCTCCTCCTCCTCCTCCTCCTCCTCCTCCTTCTCCTCCTCCTCCTTCTCCTCCCCCTTTTTTTTTTTTTTTTTGGTAAAGACATACTAGACATATAAGAATGTAGCAACCACATCCTGAACTTTTCAACCACAAGCCTAGTGGAAAAATATCAGAAGAACATTTTCAATGCCTCTTAGTAAAATAAATATATATGTGTTCTAGTTTATATTGCAAATATCAGAGTACAAACAGATGGTCAATTTCCACAGTGGTAATAATATTTAGATATCAATAATGTTAAAAATTTAGACATTATTATCATTATTGCTCTTTAGATATAGACACTTAGACCATTATATAAAATGAAATGAAGTATGATACACAATTTTTTTTTCTTTTATTAAGAATAAAACCAGATACTTGGCTGGGAAACTAGAACATGCACAGTATTTGTTTGTTTGTTTTTTAAGTTAATCTTAGAACATTGTTTTGCCCCCAATGTGCTTAAAGTGCCTCCTGAAAGTTCAGACTCTGGGTTGCAGTAGATTTTGGAGAATGTCTAGTTTAATATCTTCATTTTTCAAATGAAAAAGAAAACTGAGGTATAGGTATATGATTTTCATCTTAATAATGCACGAGAGGACAAAGAGTTTCTGCTCATAGTATTCCAGGGGTTGACTCTGAATCAGAGGCTAATTTTTGAGCAAAAGTCAGTTGCTAAGTTCAGAATTTACCATTCACAAATGTTTCAGTCCCAACCACCCACTATATGATCTGATGTTAAAGGTATCTTTTTCTCTATGGTTTCCTCTTCTATTCCTATTTTCTATCTATTCTAAGATATTTGTATGATTGGATGTGACACCATAGTTCATTTAGTTATTTCAACAAATATTTCTTTCTTGACTGTGCTGTAATTAACTTGTGTGGTCTCATCTGCTCCAAAGGTGCTTTCAAAAGGATTTGGTACTTTAAGGCAAAATGTATAAGAACTCTAAATATCATTTATAAAAAATGTAATATAATATTCCTTAAAGACAAAAAACAATGATTTTTGTGCCTTATTAGCACAAAAATCATTGTTTTTTGTCTTTAAGGAATATTGCATTACATTTTTTTAAAAAATTGATATTTAGAAATTGTAAAACCTTATTTTCTTTATATTTACCTACTAGAAAACACAGCTGTCAAACTGCCAGTTTTTTAAAACTTTTTAAAAACTTATTCAAAAATTATCAAGGTACAAAATTATTCATTTTTGTCTTTAAGGAATATTGCATTACTTTTTTAAAAAAATGATATTTAGAAATTGTAAAACCTTATTTTCTTAGTATTTACCTACTAGAAAACACAGCTGTCAAACTGCCAGATTCTGCAGTATTTATTTTTACCCATTTCACACAAAGGTGTATTTAGATGCATAAATGTTAAATACCACTGTATATTTTCTTGCCTAGTTAAGTGAATAAGTGATTAATACACATAGACATATTCTCTGCTGTGTGACATGACAGAGGAACATCATTAGTTACTCATTCTTTGCCCATCTACATTTAGAAAAGTAATAAGTTAATATCGAGTATTTTTTTTGTAACTTGACCAAAAAATCCTTTATATGATATTAATGGAAATGTGTATCTAGAGCCTTATATTATGGGTTACAAGCAATTCCTCTGCTGAAAAGAACAGCAGTGACAGAATCAGGTTGGTATCCATTTTCTCAAAATAAGCTTTCTGCACATAAGCTTTCAGGTAATTATATTACTGTACCCTGAAGTGTTTCCACGTAGCAACATCTTGCCTATCAGGAAGAAAGCAGAAAAGGACTCAGCATATATAACCCATGTGTCAGGCATAGGTTCCAATGACACAAATTCTTCTGTCAGTTTGGATGAATCCATCATCTGAGTTCTAGAGACACAAGCTGGATTAGAAACAGTAAATTGGAATAGAGGAACAATGTCCCTAGGGACACATACACAATTAATAAAAATAAAACCACCTGATATCATGTGGCACTTAGCTACTGACAAAATGACCATGGACAACCACCCACTGACAGGAAAGGAAGTAGGAAAAGTTTATATTGAGAGCAAAACAGCCATTGGGGCAGCACCATGAAATAGTACAGACAGTAATTATTTTCCAGATTTATAACCTGAATTTATTATTTAAAAATTTAAAAAAAGACTTCATTCAACAAATATCTTTAATGTGTGGCTACTGTGTGCCAGACCATAGGAATACAAACGACCACAGGAAACTTAGTGTAGGGAAAATTAAAACCTAGGAGGCTTACTTCATGGCCATTTGTTAATCGGGCCCCACTCTATGTCTATTTGGAAGGTATGTGTAAGTAAATAGGAAAGTTTCCAATTGCTCAGGAAACAGCCATCCTGTGGGGTTAAACTAAAAATTTCTGTGTTTAACTTGTGTAAACAGTTGTAGGAAAGTTCCAGAAGAATATAGAGAACTGAAGATTAAAACTCTAATAGTTTTCATATCCAGAAAATAAAACTTAATATATTATGAAGATAGGAAACATGCAGAGTGGGTAAAATATTTATTATTGAGACCTACTGCCACCTACAATTTGAGATGGTGCAATCATCTTCTCTTTCCCAGTTGCTCCATTTTCTCTTGCTACAAGATGGGTCTTAAGCTCAGGTCAATGTGGTATGGTTGCTGAAGGGAATGAGAACAAGAAATTCTTGTCCAGGAACATCTCTAGCACTGAGGCTGAATATGCTGCCATTTATATTTGGCAAACCATTTTGGTTAACTTTTAAGTCTTTGGGTGTCTTCCTTTCAAATGCAAGCATTCCTGGAGGGTGACATTACAGACTATTGTTACTGAAATTGAGCATCAAAAAGTTTTATTTATTTATTCATTTTTCTTTTTTCTGGAATGGGCAAAATGGTGGGTAAGAAATGAAGCTTCTCCAGTGGACATTAAGAGAAATGAAAATTGACTACCATTTTTTTTTTATTTTTACTTCTGACCAAGAATGTCATAATCCTAATGGAATTTTTTTCTTGTTTAGTTTGGTTTTTAAACACATTTCCTTGGTTGTAAAATATCCCCTGTCTCTCATATCAATTGGTCTTGCCAGCAACAGACTTACAGATAATACATTCTTGTGCCAAAGCTGCCTCAACCAGCTTAGTCAAGACTAAGAATAGCAAGTCAGATTTCAGGTCAGAAGTCTCTTCTGCTTCTTCCCAACAACACTTTCATCCTAATCCTGAAAGGGAGTTTACAGCTTGCCAGAAAATTTGGTGAACATGCTCATTCTTCTAGTTTCAAAATGACCTTGGTTTTAAAATCTTAATAATTTTTGATCTAATTATAGCTGTTAACTTAGTCTACTTATTCCATGGCAAATACAGAGGAGTTGAGAGAGTGCAAAAATAGGAACATCAAATTATTCACTGAAATTTTTTTTTCCTAATTTTTAAAAGATGTTCAGAAATTGTATTAATATGAATTGTAACAACAGTTAAAGATTTCCAGTTGGGTAATTTTTTTCTTGCTCTATAATTTGGGTGTTTTGTATTTCTGCATATGTGCTCAAGTCGAACAGTTGTCTTAACCATCTCCACCATTCCCCATTGTTGACAAGCAAACTAAAGTTAGAAACAGCTGCATGAACAATGATACCACACTAAGCAACCATGGCACTCAGTTCCTTTAAAAATATGACCCCAAGTTATGTGGGGATTAGATGGGAAGTTAAGTTTTCATATTGGAATGTGCAGGTAAGAAAAATTAGATACTGCTAATTTTTTTAGTTGCTGGAGGTAGCTCTCCATGCTGTTTGCCACATGTACCTCAAAAGTACTGAGTTTGAATTGGTTAAGGCAGAATGGTTTAGATTTTGAATGTATTTCCAGTGGTACCAAAAGAGAAAAGTGCCAGCACCTTTGGCAAGGGAGCTCGAGTGTCAGAAAGAGGCTGATCCCATTTCACATACCCATAGTGTCATGAACATTCTTCAGCCTTATGAATCATGTTCAGTGGAAGTGCATACATTCTGAAGCAAACAGAAATAAAGTCACACTTATCCATTATCAGTCTTAAATTTCTTTTCTTTTTCTTTTTTGTATTGAGGATTTAACCTAGTGGTGCTTTACCACTGAGCTACATTCCTAGTCCTTTTTATTTTTTTTATTTTGAAAGAGAGTCTTGTAAGTTGCTGAAGGTCCAATAATTTGCGGAGGCTGACCTCAAATTTGTAATCCCCCTACTTCAGTCTCCCGAGTCGCTGGAATTACAGATGCATGTCACCCCACTCAGCCAGTCTTAAATTTCTTAATATAAAGTTTATTTGAAATCTCATGGTTTAGGATTAGAGTGTTAAGGCTTAGTCTTTCTCCATTCCTCATATAATTTTCTATTAGCTGTTAAACCTTCTCATTTAAACAAGCATCTCTGTTCAGGTGCCAACTGCCATGACCATCACAGCTGTTAATTCAGGATCCAGAGAGGGGTGATGGGGGATGAAGAAAAGACAAATAGACACACATAGAGAAAAAGCTGGGGCCAGGTGGGCAGCCAAACCCTGTTGGAGTTTGACTGACCCAGAGCTAGCTCAGCATGTTTATTATGTAAGTTTCATCAAAAGGTTATTTTTGGAAAAGTTTTAGCAAAGCAGGAAATCTAAAGGATGCAGGACTGGCAAGACATTAGGGTCATCTTATTATGTTCAAAATCCTCTATCTCCAGGAGTTGATGTCTGAACTCAAGGCCTCAACTGATAACTGCCGCTGTGCCTTTGTACATAGCTTCCCTGGGCTGGTGTCAGCATAGCAACTGGGCCATCTTGACCTGCACCTCTACATAGGCATTTCCCAGTGCAACACTGCCATGGGGAAATCAGATCATGTTTCAAATCACCACTCTCCACATCTCCCTCCTTTTAATTTTTTAAATGTAACTAAGATATGACTATTTTTAAGTGTTGGAATTTTTCCCTCTGGGTAAGGGAACCCTCAGTGCTGTAAGGAGAAATAAGTGATGACTGCTCTGGCTGCTTCAGGCTGAGAGGGGGCGACACAGGGCAAGCAGTTTGGGTTTCCCCCTCAGGAATGCTTTGGTCAGTCCAGAGCTCTGTGGCAAGAGTCTGATTTGGAAAAAACAGGTTGTAAAGTCATCTGGGAGGTGAGTGCTTCTATGAAAGAAACAAGAAGACATGTGAGTACTAGAATGAGATTAATGCAAAATCATGAATATGATGATGACAATAGAGATGAGCAATTTTTTATTTTTTATTCTACCAGGAGGTATGATCTTAACGGATAAGACCAGATTAATGTATTTAATAAATCCTTATTATTTTAACACATAGAAAATTAAACTTTGGTTTATATCAGTACATTAATTTTTTTTTTTTTTGGTAGGGGTGTTTACTAGGGATTGAACTCAAGGACGCTTGGCCACTGAGCCATACCCCCAGCCCTATTTTGTATTTTATTTAGAGACAGGGTCTCACTTAGTTGCTTAGTGCCTTGCCATTGTGAGGCTAGCTTTGAACTCTCCATCTTCCTGCCTCAGCCTACTGTGCCTCTGGGATTATAAGCATGTGCCACTGCATCTGGCATTACATTAATATTTGATCTTTAAAAAAAAACAACCCTTGAATAATTTTAACTAATTGTGCTAAAATTATATATAACTAAATTTAATTACACACAAACTTTTAAAAAGTGCTTAATGGTTTTCATGTTAATGACCCAGCCCCTCTTCCTTCCTCTAGACTGAAGTGTATAAAAATATGTCATGTTTCAGTAAAGAAAAATAAGATACAAAATTTTATTTTCCATGGATAAATGTTAGTGATATATTTTCCCCCTTATTCTACCTTTGATAAAATATGCATGAAAACAAAATTTATCATCTTAACCATTTAATGTGCATAGTTCAGTGCTATTTAGTACATTCACACCATTGTGAATCTATCAGCACTGTCTGCATGTCTGCAGAACTTTTTTTTTTTTTTTAACCATTTCAAACAGAAACTCTGGTCATGAAACAATAACTCACCACTGGGATATGTTTTTTAAAACAAGAATTCCTGGCTTGCTCAGAGGTGGTATTATTATACTTATAGTTGTAGATTATAGCCTTATGGGGAAAAAGTTCCTGCCTAAGGTTTATCTGAATATTAAAGATATAGCTCCTTTACATCTCAGACTCATAAAACTGACCTCATCCTTTCCTGCTAAAATCAAACATGTGTACATTGAAACATCAAATGTCACAGTATGTAAATATTTATTGGCACAAATATGCTAATTTATTATAATATTCTTGTAAATCATTTTCTGAGTTCTGATAAATTGTTTCCAATTTTTGAATTTATGGCTCTTTTTACTCCTTCTAAACATTACTGATTTATCAATTAAAATGCTCTATGTGGTCTCTGTTCTTGGTTTAGTAATAGTTTCAAGCTAATGCACAACAATTGCATTACCATATAAAATAAATAATACTGATTAAGCATAAGTATGACACATGCAAAATTACATGAATATAATAATTTCTGTGTACACAAGTCTGCTAAGGCTTTGCAGACAATTGTCTCCAAGAAGTGTTAAATATAAGGTCAAGGCTTTATTTTCAAATATGCAGAATTTGAAATAAGCATTTTGAGAAAGCATGCATTTTCTAGAGCAGATACATTTTTCTGCATTATGAATCTAAAATCTCACCTGGTGCACAGCTTTTATTCCCTCTCAAATAAATTATTTGCTGTCATTGCAAAGAATTTTAATGTTTTTCTGACTTTTCTCATCATAGCTCAAATTTATCAACCATGACATTGTTCACTCTTGCTGTTAAATGACTCCGTATAATCTTGAGGTTAATGTTTTCTCTGTATTTCTCTTTGCTGATAACACAAGGAGAGAGTTGCCTGTCAATATCCTCATCCTTCTTGAATATAGAGAAGGGACAGAAAGTGATGTGTCTAATAGAACTGAACTGCTTAGAATTCTGGTGCAATGGTAAAGTCAAGCTATCATCATCTGTACCCTGTTCTCTGAGCAGAGACATGTCCTCAGGTTAGCATTGCCACCATTGGCAATGACTCTCATTTTATTTATTTATTTTATTTATTGTTTTTGAAGCACATCTGAAGTTAACGACCTATGTCTAAGAAGTGAACTCCTTTGAAAATGACTCAGGAAAAATATTTTTTAACTGGGCAAATAAAACTGTCCTATCAGATCTTCTTTTTCACTCCAAGGTGGTCTCAATGTCACCACTTCATGGTCCTCTTCAACCTGAATAGCTCCTTGGAGCTTAGTACATTTAAATGTGATGGCTGCAAGAGAACATTGGGAGGTGGAAGAATCGGGAACAAATATTAGCACAGAGAACAGAATGAATAGGATAAATGATACCAAATAAATAAAAATAAGAAAATCAAAGTTGGTGAAAGCCTTTGCACAATATGTTAGAAACTGTCTTGCTTGGGGACCAATGGGATATTCTATAATTTTAAATCCTAATAATTACAAATCAAAATGTATTAAGAACAACTGATGACTACTCATATTGGGGGATATATTTAAATTCACACTATATATCCACCTACCTGATTTGTTAGATTTCTATTGAAAATTAACTGAATACATTTTGAAGGTTATACATATTTTGAAGTGTTTAGATATCTTGACTTATCATAAATGAATATAAGTTTTCTTATTTTAAGAATTCTGTTTCTTTTTATTGAACTGTAGCTCAAAGAGTCTTTCAAAGATATCAAAAAGAAATTCAACAATTTGAAGTTTAACTACACTAAGAAAAATGAAAAAGCTCGAAATCTGAAGGCTCTTAAATATCAAATACAACAAGTTGATATGTATGTTGAAAAAATGCAGGTAACGAAAAAGTGTTTGTGTGTTTGTGTGTGTTTATGTGTGAGTGTACTACAATGATTGCAAAATCATTTAGTACTTTATATCAAGATGCCTCTTGGGGTTTTTTGGATCAAAAAGATCATTTTCCATTTTTATAACATTTGGGTTTCTTGTGTAAAATAAGTAATAAATTAATTTATTTCTCCTTTTCTTTTCAAAAATAGTAATTTTATCTCTATAGTCCAGAGTCTGCCTTCCTGAATTTTTTTTTTGGTTGGTTTTGGTGTTCAGCAAAATGGTGCCAATTTTAAGTGGACTCACCTGCAGTCACAGTATCATCCTGTCCTTGGTAACAGCATGCCACCCTTAGTGGGAGTTCTATCATCTAAAGTCAAGTGTTGCTTTTACTACTTTTTAAAATATTGCTTATGAGAGCCAGATTTTAAATTTTTTATTAGTTTTTTTTAATTTAAAGTTTTTAAAACTGATCCATAAAACATAAAAATTATACATACTTATATATATTTATGTGGGGATAGGTGCTGTTTTAATACATGTGCACATTGTGTAATGTTTAAATCAGGTAAAATGTATCTGTCTCCTCAAACACTTATCATTTTATATTTATGATGAAAACTTTCAAAATTTCTTCTTCTAGCTTTCTGGAATATGCAATTCATGATTGTTCTCTGTAGTCATCCAACTCTGCACCAAAACACCAGCGCTTCCTTTCCTGTCTGACTGTAACTTAGTACCCATTGATGGACATTGAGATTTATCTTTTGAGGCAGCTTCAGAATGATTTCTACCAAACCTACCCTCATGTCAACCTCTGTTCTTTTCCCCAAGACATATGTACCCTGTAAGCCTCCACTTACTTTCCTTGCACCATTCTGTATCAGCAGCTTCCTTTAAGGCTCTCCTAGTCCCTTGATGACCACATGAATGGTGAATGCTCTTTTCAGGAGACAGTGAGCTTATTAAGAACAAGTATTTGATTTTCATTTTATGATCACTCTCTTTTTCTAAAATTCCTACTAATATTTTCAAAATCTATAATCAACCCTTCTAAATTTTTTATATATTTGCTGAATACTGGATCAATAAAATATTTGGAATAAAACCTATTATTTCCAAAATACATTTGTAATAACTGTGATTTTAACATATCAGAATTGTGGAAGTTACAAAAATTTGTCCTAATTGTCTTGGTATTTTATTGCTACCCTTCATAAATCATATCTGATTTTTTAAATGTTTTTTGCACAGGTTTTGAGAAAGAAAATGGAAAAAGTTAATAATAAAACTTGTGATTCTTTCTTAAATTATCCAAGTAATAAAGTTAATGTCCTTTTGGAAGCCATGAAGGATTTGCAGAAACATGTGGAGGACTTTGAGAAAGTTGTCACAGATTACAAAGTAAATCTGGACCTGACTGAGCATCTCCAAGAAGTAATAGAAGAGGTATCATCTTAGTGTTGTGATGGTATCCTTGTTTTAATGTTTAAAGAAATTATTTTGCTACTTTAAAACAATGCTACATTAGATATTATTGTCATTACATCCCTGAATCATACTTCTTTTCATGATAGTGTCGTTGGGATAATTTCTTGAAGTAGAATCACTAGATCAAAGGGGATGGCTGTTGTAAGGCTTTTGATTGTATTATCCAATTGCTCTTCAGAAAGCTTTTACTAATTTACCCTTGCCAGAAACACAAGAGTACACATTTCTCTATAACCTCATCGACCCAGGATGTTTAACCATTGTGGAATTATGTTCACTGCTGGATAGCAGTTTAAAATACTTATAATGGCTTATTTGTCTCACAGATTTTGAAAATATTTAGAAAAAAAGTGATACTGACATTTTTCAGGTGCAAAATTTTGTTATTCATGTAATTTTTATTATTGTCAAGAGAATTAATGGTGGTCTACACAAAAGGCATGAAGTTTGACAAGTTATTATTTCACACTTCATACTGAAGAAACTACACTTGAAGCTCTTGAGTATTCTTTGTTGCCTATTATTCTGAGATAAAGAATATCTTTCTTTACCACTAATACAGTTGAGTTTTTAGATTTAACACTACATTAAGGAGGATTAAGATGATTATTCTTCTATATCTGATGTATGGGTTTGCTGCAGCTCCATGGCACTTATTTAAAACCAGCTTATAAGAGAGTTGTGTGTTGCTATTTCTCTCCCAGCCTAAGTGCCTCTGGCCTGGGTCAAATGTTCCTCCCGTCACTATTATTCATTTTTAGTGAAAAACTGTTTCAATTCTCCACTGTGCTTTGAAAATATGACTATCTTCTATTTTTAAAAGGTAAAATGCTATCCTTTGGATGGCATTTCCTCCATCCATAATCTAAATACCATTCTTAAAAGATAATATATTTATTGCAATATTAAACAGGCAATATTTTACCTGTGGATTGCTAATGATATTACTTTATTATGCTGGATTTTGAATGTTTGGGCTATTTCCTTTCCTCATAGCTGATGTTTGGATTCTTTTTAGTGCCAAATGTTTTTCATGACTCTTGTTCTTGAGTCTGCAACATTCCTCTTAGGAATTATTTTTTTAGACAAACCTAAGAAGGCAGGAGAATCAAAGGTGTTTCTATTTTTTCGGTTTTTAATTTTATTTTCATAGTATGCTTTCTTTATTTCTGCCTTTAGTATCTAAGTGAAAAATTATAGTGTTTTGGTATTTTCTTTAATATGACTTAAAAAGTCCAAACCCATGTGACCACAAAGTTTGAGGAAATTCAAATATTATGCTTCACTGGTGAATATTAAGAACTTTTGAAGGATGACATCTCTTTAATCTGTGCTTTAACCCATTTTAATTTAGTGTCACTTTTGGTATGAAGATGCAAGTGCCACCGTTGTAAGAGTTGGGAAATATTCCATGGAGTGCAAGACAAAGGAAGCCGTGGAAATTCTCCACCAGCAGTTCAACAAGTTCATTGCACCCTCAGTGCCTCAGCAAGAGGAAAGGATTCAGGAAGTCACAAACCTTGCTCAGCGCTTATATGGTAAGTTCTCTCTTAAGCAATGCAGTGATTTGCCAACAAACCAATCTGTACTGAACCTTATCTAGCACGAAGGAGGGAAGGCAAGCCTTCAGGGTCCTCCGGTTCAAAATTATTCAGAGGAAAGACTCATGATTAGAGCCCATATCCAGCAAAACAAACAGCAGGGAATGGAGGGAGGGATTCCTGACAGCAAGAGATGGAGCCTCCTGATTTTTAGCTACCAGAAAGAGATATAAACTCTCCTTCTCTATTGGCTGTTCTCCTCTATTCCTCTTATTCATCTCCAGGGAAATAAAACCAGAACAACTCAACTTATACACACATACAAGTGCGTACACACACACACAGCAACAACAACAAATCTAATTTCTACTAGAGTAATTCCTTGAACAACATACAAAATACTTATGAATAATAAGTATGAATAATACTCATTCATAAAGCTAAGACTGAGGTCTATAACCCTCTGGTTTCTATGAAGGTTTTGGTTCACAGATTTGAGAAATAGCTGGAAAATCCTCCCTTATCTACCTCTCACTTGTGCAATAAATGCAAGAACTCTGATTTTTATCTTAAAATTTCTGCTTTTGTCTACCTCCATCGTTAGGAAAGGTAATATTGTTGCCAGCCTGAAAAGTCCTTCTTCCTAAAAGCCGTCTCCAATAAAGAAGTCCCTAGGTGGTGACAATGTTCCAGGACTTTTCCATGCATTTTCTGATGTTCTTGTGAGATCAAAAGTTATTCCCAGAGACCAGACAAATGCAGCCTAGAAGAGAGACAGCAATAGGTGGTATAAAATACTTCTTCTGGCTTCCCACATCTGCCACCAGATAGATAGTCTTATAACATGAAGCACTACCCATGCATAGCCACATCTCCATCCCTATTTTGTAATTTATTTAGAGACAGAGTCTCACTGAGTTGCTAAGCGCCTCACTTTTGCTGAGATATCTACTATGTAAAAGGGGATGTGGTTGATAAAAAGATAACTTAGACATAGTTGAACTCAAAATCCTTTTGCCTCAGCTTCCTGAGTTGCTGGGATTACAGGTGTGCACCACCATGCCCAGCTTTGGTTGTGGGATTTTTGAGGGAAGAATTGCTGGCTCATTTTGGCCAGAGATGAAATATGTCAGAAATTGCGGTAACATTCGGGAGAGGCAGGTTGAAACCAGATTGTGAAAGGCCTTGAGCATCATCCTCAGGGATTTGTACTAGGCAGTGGAGAATCACTGAATGTTCTAAATAGGAGAAACTAATTAGAACTGAGTTTTAAGAATATAGCAACATGATTTAGGTTAAGTTGTATAAGAGTAACATCGTATAGCAAATGTTATCATTTTCCTGGAATGCTTGATTTTTTTAAAAAAAATGCCTTCATTCATTTGTTTATTTGTTGAGCAAGTATCAACTTTTTATTGGTATTTGTTCTTTTTAGTTACATATGACAGTAGAATCCATTTTAACATATTTATATTTATACATGCATGGAATATATATAATTCTAATTAGGATCCCAATCTTGTGGATGTAGGTGATGTTGAGATTTACTGTGGTAAATGCACATATGTTCACAGGAAAGTTATATCAGATTCATTCCACTGTCTTTCCTATTCCCATCCCCCTGGCAAGTATCCTATTAAAAACTTACTATTACTGTGTGCAGTGGGCACACATCTAATACCACCAGCTCAGGAGACTGAGGTGGAAGGATCACAAGTTCAAAGCCAGCCTCAGCAATTTATTAAGACCCCATCTCAAAATAAACAATAAAAAGGGCTGAGGATGTGGCTCAGTGTTTAAGTACTCCTGGCTTCAAACCCTGGTACAAAAAAGAAAAGAAAACACCGCTACCACTACCCACCACCATCACCACCACCACCAACAAAAAACCCTTACTGTCTACCAATACTTAGCAATAGACACTTAGGAGATGAATGAATGTCTGGGCTTTTAAAAAATGTTCCTGCTAAGGATTTGACCTTTAAAAATAGTTTTATCCTTTCTCCTTCTCAGGTTTGGAAGAAGGACAAAAATATGCTGAGAAAGTTGTGGCAAAACACAAAGAGGTTCTTGAATCTATCACTGAATTATGTGGGTCTCTCATGGAGCTCAAAGAAAAGCTGAAGGTAATCTCTTCTTCCCAGAATATGTACTTTCAAGTGATATAAATAAAAACGTGTTGATCAAGTGTCTTCTGGTGTGAAGATGTTCTAATAGAAATTCTCAAGAGACATAGCATACACATTTGTTTCACAGCATTCTAACATAATTATTGAGGTGTTGCTGATAATTAATTCTGTTTCTTTCCCATCACTGCAGAGTAAAGTATTGCTGGGAATGAAGGCTAATTACAATTAAGATGTCTCGTTTACATTTTCATGGATCATATCCTAAAGGATAAATGTGTACCACTAAAGCCACAGTAAAGACTGTATTAAGTGGCCTTCTGTTTGTGTTCATAAATAATAGACATTAGGCTTTTTTCCCCTTTCAAATTGTGGCACCAGAGAAAATAAAGCCAATATCCTGGTATTATGTTCATTGAACGTTTAGCTTCATGGAAATATTAATCTTTTCACCTTACATGAAATAAAAACCTTTATAGTAAAAAAAAACAGAGTAAATGCTTATGTACTATATATAGGCAGAAAACCATTTAAAAGAAAAATACATGCGTTACTTTACCTATGTTACATCAAAAACTGGTTTAACACTGTTTTTACAATTGACTGAAAGAATTGGCTATATAGAATATGAAGAATAGCAAGGTAATTAAGAGTATAGAGTAAAAAAAGCTGCCTTGGAATAACAACCCCTCAAATTACTTCATTTGCAAACTTGGGTCATGAATTAGGTAAATTCTTTAATCTCCACCAGTGTCAGTTTCCTGGTCTACTACGTGGCTTACAGGATTGAATGTGAAAATACTCAATATTATTGTTGTACTTAGAATTATTACTGAGGTTTTTTAGTTCAGCATAGAATTTTGTTTTTCTGCATGAATTTCTTTGTCATAAATTTGAGTGCCTTATTCATTCAAAGAATTCGTGAGACTAATTCAGTGTGTACCCAGCCAAATTATCTTTTTCTAGATTTTTCATCATTTTAACTAACACTACAATGAACATCTTTGTGCACACTGTTCTCCAAAGCAGATTTGGGATAATGAGTCTGAAATTGTTAATGTTCCTAATATGTATGCCAAATTGCTTTTCATAGATGTTTTATGATTATAACACCACCAGCAGTGAGTGAAAGAACCATGTGCCTTAGTTATCCTTTTCAACATTTATCATTTCTTCCTCATCTCCACCTGCCCCTTGAGGATCTCCTGCTCCTATCTTTCCTTACACAGGCTGAAAATCCCTGCTTCCTCTGTCTCTTCGCTTCCATTATTTACAATATCCTTCACAATTATGTGTACTTCTTCAACTTAATGGTATTTACTCTCTCCAAGTGGTCTTCCTTTACAGCTTCTGGCCTTCCTGACTGTTCTTCCTGAAGGACCACAGCCTGGCCCCCTTCCTCATTCCTGTTCCTTTGATACTTCTTGTTGTCAGGAGTGTGTCCTCTTTCTCATTTTAAGCTCATCACTTGTATTCTCTTTTTGGCCAGTCAGGAGTCCCCTAACTATATACTCACCGAGATTACCCTGCCTAAGTAGAGTTCCTCTCCGGTCATTGCTGCTTCAGAACCCTTTCCTACATTCTACCTTGCTTACCAAGAAAAGTTCAGTCTTAAGTCTTTCCAGTGTTCTGAGACTTTCCAAGATCTTGCTACGCTTCTGCATTCATTATAGGTTTCTGTCCCACTAGTCCATGACTCTACACTCCCTGGTGTCTTCTAAACCATTACTTCAAGTACATGACCTTCTGATTCTGTTTATCAAAATCTTACCATCTCTCAAAGCCAAAGCCAAATAACATCTTTTCCACAAATCCTGCTTTGTCTCTCTTTGATCTTCCACAGCACTTGTATTCTTTTCTACCTGTCCCATTCTGTTTCCACTGCTATAGAAAATACCATAGAGCAAGTAGCTTATAAACAACAGAAAATTATTTCTTACAGTTCTGGAGGTTGGGAAGTCCAAAATCAAGACACTGGTAAGTTTGGTGGCTAATAGGGCACCATTTCCTCATAGTCAGTCATCTCTGCACTCTCACATCACTTGGTGGGAGGGTAAAGGGTCTCTCTCAGATCACAAGGGCTCCACCCTTATCACCTTACCACCTTCCAAAGGCTCCACCTTCTAATACCATCACCTTGGGATGAAGACTTTAAAATGAATTTTGAAGGGATATCAACTTTCAGACAATGATCACATCAGTATTATCACATAGCACTACTCCTGCTACCATCCCTCTTGACTATAATAAAGGAAAACCTCAGTTTAGAGTCCCACATGACATTTAATACTATGCTTTGCCTTTCAAAGCAAGTTCTTCAGAAAGAGTATTGACATTTATAATTAATGCCCAAAGGACTAGTACAAAGAAGAAAGAACCATTCAGTAGATACTAAAGGCTGAATGTGGGTGGCTGAATACAGAAATGAGAAGAAGTCTTTTCAGCAAGAGAGTTATCAGTATTAGTCTTATGAGTTATAGCCTCATAAAAGCTTCTCAAAGAATGTTTACTAATTCTTTACAGATGTCTATATGGAAAGCATAATTGTCCAGTTTCTGTTTTTCAGACAATAATGAAAAGAGGGTTATTACAAAATGGACCCAGAAATCCTTGTTAAGGCTAATATAATGAAAAAAAAATATTTCTGTTTGTAGAGGAATTTGAGATTTTAAAAGGACTTTCATATATTTTATCCCCAGTGATTTCCAAAAAACCTTGAGTAAGACAAGAAGGCAGATATTTCTCTCCTTGCTTTAAAAGCAATGGGACAGGTCCAAAGAAGGGAAAGGTGCTTTCCTTGGAACCCCACAGTTGGGAATGGTAGATCTGGAATTTGATCTTAGATCTCTCACAACAGCTGCCATTATGGAATTAGATGCCAAATGTGTACTGAGGCAGAGTGACTCACCCAGTAATACACACCAGTTTAGTTTTAGAGTTGAGACAAAAAGTTGAATCTACCTGCAGGTCTCCATGAATCTCATGAGCCAGGACAGCAGGTGAACTTTGATGAGTAGCTTATTTCCTTAAGGGCCATCCAATGTCCATGATCTACCTGGAATAGAGACTTTTCTATTGCAGTATAATCATCATCCAGAGCCAATATTCTATCATTTGGGGTACCAAGTGGCTCTATTTATCTTCACAAAATCTTCTTGGTCCTCACATTGGTTCCATATTAGTTTGCAAATCCCCACTACCTCCATGACTAAGCTGATTCCCATGAAATGTAGGAAGGAGATATCATCACTTTGAGGCATTCTGTGTTCTCCATTGTTTTTTTCCTTTTCTATATTCAGTGATAGTCAAGTCTTCCAGTTTGCTTGTGTAGATTCTCTGAATTTTCTACTTTCTTCTCCACCAGAGACCTTTTATCATTTCTACCTCATTGCTGCTCCCCAGCGTCTCCTAATGGTTTAAACTGCCACACACAGTGAATTCTGGTCTCTAGAGAAAGCTCCTGCAAGAGTATCCTATTGTAACAATTACTTCTTTTCCTGCTGGGCCTTTGAACAATTTTTTTTTCCTGGCAGTGGACTTTATGAAAGGAATGAGGCAGGCAGGGGATTGTGAGCTTGGAGGGATAATTTTATTAATCACATGATGGGTGGGACATTGGTCGCAGGTGGAATACATTTGCTGAAAGGCCACATACATGTGGCTTCTGTTTTTCTTGCAAGTGTTAAAGAATGACATTGTTCCTCTGACTTTCCTTGGCCCAGTCCCTCACTAACCATTGCTTTGTACAGCAGGGTGATGCTGTAAAGATGAATTCCAATCTGGAGGATTTCCATGACAATGGCATTGACCTACTAAAGGAACCAATGAGAAATAAACAGATGATATTTAATGAAGAGAGAAATAAGGTAAAGAGAACTACTTAGCCTCAGCTATTCATTACTTTTTTGATATTATTAATTGCATATTTTTAAAAAAGTAAATTGAAGACTTCTTATCTATTGAGATAAAATTTTTAATGTAAGTTTAGCGAGAATTTTCTCATCCCTGACGTTTTCTTTGCCTCTTACTAGTCCTTCTCTCTCCTGCTATTTCCTTCTGAGTCCCTCCTGCTGACTGCTGGAGATATAGCATTTCACAATGGCCTGGAGACATCCAGGCAAACACCATAATGTTGTCCCCAACCACTTCTTTATCTCCCATCTCTAGCTGCCTACCCCAGTGTCCTTTTATATTCCATCCAACTTCAAATTTTACTCCTCTTATCATACTGACAAAGGAGGATTTTTAAAATATTTTACACTATCTATTGTACATTTCATGTACACTTAGTACATGAAATTAGATTCTATCTCTCTCTACTTCTAGATGATATTTCCAGGCACTTGTACTAAAATATAGAATCCAGCTGAAATACAAACACCAAAGCATTTAGAGAAATATTTACATTATTTCATAACCCAGGAATTTACAGATAAAATAAAGCACATTGCAAAAGCAACAAATACCCACAAAATACAAATGTATCATTCTTTCAGAAGTATTATTTAAGTCACAGCAACCTTATGGATTTTCCAGCAGAAGTTGTTCATTCTCTACTCGTGGCTGCCAGACTATAATTAGTACTTGACTTTTTGCTTTGCCAGCTTCCCTCTTCTCAGTGTTTTTCTTCTGGAGGAACAGTAGACTCAATGTGATTCTCAACAGCACTCAAATTAATAAAATAAATTCTTTTGATATTCGAGTTAAATACACACACACGCACACACACACACATGCACACACACGGACCCACAAAACCACCCCCTATTTGTTGCAGTTATTTCATGGAGAAAGCTTTATTTGTAGCCAATATACTTCTCACAGCTTCCTTAAAGGTTCACCCAACTTAAATCTATATCAAGTCCCAGTACAATTGTATTGGCAGAGGTACCATTAAGCAAGCTGGTGTTACTATAGTACAGGCTGGAACCACTTAGAGCTTGGTCCCTGTCTGAGTCAAAGGAGAGCTGTCCAACTGTGGTCATCTCATTGGCTGTTAGTCTTACATCAAATGGTCTATAGTTACTCTGGTCTAAATCAGGATTTCTCAACCTCAGCACTATTAACATTTTGTCCAGAGAATTCTCTGCTGTGGGGGCTGTTCTGTGCATTGTGGAATGTCTAATAGCATCCCTGGCTGCTTCCCACCAGATACCAATAGCACCACTGCTACCCCCAGTTGTGGCAATATAAAATGTCTGTAGAAATGGCTAAGTGTCCCCGAGGGAACAAAATCACCCCAGTGGATAAAAAAGAACAACTAGTTGAAATAAAGAACAATATTAAATACACTACTTTTTCTTAATTAAGTTTCAAGAGTTCCAAAACCAACATTATATTGTTAGTTTACTTCATTCTGCACATTTTGCTATATTATGAACCAGGCACATTTACTAAAAACTCGGAGATAAAAGTTTTTACTACCAAAGCAAATATACTCACTTATACATAGCAAAAAAAAAAAAAAATGTTTTTCTTTCTTGCTTTTATTTTCTTGCTAGAAGAAAAAGATCTCTTTTTAAATAAAAAAATGAGACTTATTTTCATTGAAAATTCCTTTTATTTTAACATAAATTAAAAGACATGATAGATCATCAGTCATTTAGAATAAAAGTGAAGGTCCACAATTACAGCTGTCAAAAATTCTCTTTGACATCATTTCATACACCCATTCTGGTGCAATTGGTACAGACAGAATAATGAAAGGGTAGCAGTAATCTTCACTTTTAAGCAGCTCAATCACATTTAACTTCTTATTGTGTCTATTATGTATATATAGGTCAGATGTAATGATTCTCCAAAATACCATGTGGGCAGATAACAAGACACGCCAAGTAAAAAGCTTGTCCGGGAATTATGGCATTCAATTCTGATTCCCTTAAATGGTGTTAATTTTCCTCAGACAACTATTTGAGTCAGAAAGAACAGTTCTACCAAACTATTTCAAGAATATATTCATCACAGGAATCTTCTCCTGGAGATAGCAAAGTGCTTCTCATTTTTCTGACTCCAAAACACAGCAGGTGGAATTAGGCAGTTCAGTCAGTGCAGCAGCGCACGGGGCACTGCAAACAGATTAGTGATGGTGTTTATCCCCAAGGTGGGTGCCGGAGCTAAATCCACAGTAATGTCTGAAAACTCCCAAGGTTAAATGGAGTCATGGAGTATTAAGAGTCTCGCCTAAAGTCATCAAACTATTTGGTAAAAGATGAGGGCGTTTGATGCCAGCATTGAGAGTTATAGAATTTTAGAGCTGGGAGGGATTTAACAATCATCTAATCAAATCTCATTTTACAGTTGAGGAAACTGAGGCCAAAAGAGATTAAATATCTTGCACTCCAAAATTCACAGAAGGTAGTGTCAGAACTGGGCAGGCAGCCCAGTTCTTGTGGATTTTAGCCAGATACCTTTTCCATAAGACCAAAGAGGATCTCCAAGGAACTGCTGCATATAAATAAGCTGTTTTATAACAATACTGTAGATGTCCTGGCCAAGCTTTCCCCTCTTTCTGTTCATCTGTTTGCATTAGGAGTAATAAAGCAATGACACAGAAGTGCTTTTATACCAAACAATTCAGTGAGGTGCTCTTAGACTATGGAAGACAGTCCTTGACCCTCCTCCATCAATCCTGATCACGTGGCAGATAGGAGAAGATGTTATAGACACATTTGCCTTGGAAAAAACTTGGAGGAAACAAACTGCTTTTCTTTTCCACCTATCTGTTCCTTCCTCTGTTACCTTGTCCCCTCCAAGAGTGCCCAAAGGTGTCAAAGAGAATATTCTCTCTTGGCTGTGACAGCATCCTCTAAGGGTTTCTTTATAAAGGCCTTTCATAGACCAATCCCTCTGCCCAGTGTCTTTCTTTATTTATTTCCTACTTGCCTTCATCAAATCTTATGTATCCTAAACTAACTGTCCTAGAAATTGGGGGGTAGGTAGAATCTTGTAGTATGCCTTTACATTTGCCACATAGGTGGCCCCCACTCAATGGGCTCTGAGGACAGATTCTGCCCACTCAGTTGGATGGATGGAGAATAGCATTCTGCTCTCCCTTCCAGATAGGTTTTCTGCCTACCTGGCAATAGTTGTAAACCCAAGTAAGTCCGCCCATCAGTGGAAATTGAAGTTCAGAAATCAGGACAGAGATAAGACCTGAGGCTATAGATTTAGGTTTAATTAAAAGTCAATTGATCATTAGGGATGAAGGTAGGTGAGGTCTTTGAAGGGAAAAATATAGAGAGAAAAGTAGAGGACTCAGACGAGACCATAGGTCACCCATCCACTTAGAATTGGGGAATAAATGACAGAAATTGACCAAAAAAAGTCAAATAAAGAACAATGACAGATAAAAGAGAAATAACTTTAGAGCTGAATTATGTTTTTGGTGAATTAGATAATTTCCTAGCTATTTTTTGAGAATGTGTCAGATTGGTGCAAATATGTCCTGTCTGCTCTGAGATATGTAGATTTATTTACTCCTTTCTGAAAACATACACTTTTTTTTTTCCTAAAAGCAAAGATGGTTTCATGGTGGAAAAATTAGAGAAAATATTTGGAACGTGTGAATGTTTAGTTACCTTTTTCGTAAATGAAAAACATAAAAAAAACATAGGAAATTACATGTTAGTGAATTTTGAAAGTAGTTACTATAAAATTCCATAAGGACTTAAAAACTGAATGCTCATTTGCATTTGAGAACAAAGGAAGAAGTGCCAGAGCCAAATGGATTTTAAAAATCTCACATTCAATTCATCTTATTTTGCTTACTGAGATGATTATTTATTTTGGGGGTGGGGGGGTACTGGGAATTGAACTCAGGGGCACTCGATCACTGAGCCACATTCCCAGCCCTATTTTGTATTTTTTTTTTTTTAATTTAAAGACAAGGTCTCATTGAGTTGCTTAGCACCATGCCATTGCTGAGGCTGGCTTTGAATTCATAATCCTCCTGTCTCAGCCTCCTGAGCCACTGGAATTACAGGTGTGTGCCATCACATCTGGCTAAGACGATTATTTAATGGGTACTTCTAGGTTAGTGCCATACATATCATTTGCTGCAATTTTGGAAAGTCATTAGATAAACAGTCATGATAGCACTCTTGGTAAGTGGAGAAATAGGAGTTTGGTTGGTGATAGTTGAACTGGCAAGTTTATAAATTTCTATAGTTTCCAATATTCTTATCAATGATATTAATGGTCAGAGGAGATAGGAAATTTTAGTTGATTAAAAACTCACTGTGAATCAATGGTCCATGTGGTTCTGGTAAAAACATGAACTGATACAATCGCTTTAATAAAAATTTATCACAGAAATTGAGGAGGTGATGATTTCTCTGATTATTCCCCATCTGGAAAGTAAATATTGAGAGGGTAACATTCATTAATAAGTTGAAATGTTTCCAGAAAAATACTTGAGAAAGTAATAAGTCCTCTTGGTTTTAGTAGACATTATCTGGTAGCATTATTTTTCTGTGAAAAGAGCTTTTTCTATTAGGAATTATAAGAAGTAAAACAAAACAAACCCACTAATCTTTGGATTCCCTTAATGCATTGACACCAAATGAAAATAAGACAGGATTTGCGAATTTGGTAGCCAGTAAAAGCCAGATTGGAGGATGTGACTTGGACTTTTCAAACTTCACACATGTTTTAGATAGACCTGTCTACCCAGTCACTTTGGTGCACAGCTAGACAGCCACAGGCTTCTAGGGGTGTTCATGCCTTAGAGCCACCTGGAACATACCCATTTGGTGGAAGGCAAATCCCAGAGAGAGAACCTTAGCCAGAGATGAACATGATTGGTTCCTTCTTCCATGCTCCCAATGAGGGAAGTCATTCCTCCTGGGTAGAGATTGAGGAGGAGGAATGTGAGTGGCTTGGACTTTTAGTCAAGTTTCTTCCTTCAACTTATAAAATTTCAGACAGTTTCAAAGGATCATTGCTCTGCAGAGAGGCATAGGTTACGGGAAAAGGTGTTAAGGAATTAAGGCCTGAATGTCCCTGCTCTCCTGGGAAGAGCTTGAGCTCACAGGAGTCAGACCTCTCCAGTTACCAGATGATGAAAGTTCTGGGAAGAAGAAAAACTAGAGATATTTAGTACAAAGATAGAGGTTTAGAGGTTGCAGGACCAATTCTCCAAATAGTCAGAGACCTGTTGAAAAGGCTGCTGAGCTTCCCTCTTTGTAGGCTAAATCAGAATCCCTGGTAGAAACTGCAAGAAGGCAGGTCTTGGCAGAATATAGGAAGACAGTATTAAGTAAAGCACACAATTCTTAAAGACAGCAGCCTTTCAGAAAGTTTTCAAGGCTGGCAGACTGGTGTGAGGAGATTCTCAAACTGACGAGGCAGTTGGATCAAAGTCCCTATGAGAAGGAAAATAAACATTCTAATTTTAGGAAGAGATGAAGAGAGAATTCATGCTAAGCTATGGTAGGACAACTAAAAGAAGGAGAGATATTATTTACTGGATGTGTGTTTATTTAGTAATTTGAGGGTTTTTTTGTGTGTGTGTGTGTGTGAGAGAGAGAGAGAGAAGGGGTTTATGTTACCCCATCTAGCCTCAAACTTGCAATCCCTGCCTAAGCCTCCTGGGTATCTGGGCTTCCAAAAGTGGGACACTGCACCTAGCAGTAATTTATATTTTCCTTTTCTTCAATAGGAGGGAATTTCAAAAACTTCTGGGTTTTATGAGTCTGATGTGTGTCCTACTGTGCTAACCAGGTTCTGAACTTCAGGGGTTTTAGAACCAGAATTTAGACTTCTACTCAATGACCAAAAGAAGGCACTTTCTGTAAACTGGGTATATGTTTTCTTTGAGGCAAGCTCATCTCTTGGAATGGTGGAAGGAGCGCTGCTTGGCTTCTACTCTCCAACTCCCAAACACATTTATTTTCTAAAAAATCATTTTATAAAATGGCAAGGGCACGACTATGGGCTAAAATGAAAAGCACAAAGTCAAGGCAGGGGATGGATTTCTTATGTCCACATAGAAGCTACAGGAAAAACAGTAGTAAAGGTAAGAATACACCCCAAATCCTAAGGAGAAGCACTAAAAGTGTGTATAAAACAAGCAGACTGCGTAGATTAAATCAACTTTAGCTTCAATATTTTTTCCAGAAGGGACATTTGGGCCTCTCCTTAAAACCAGAGATAGATGTGGATTCTGGGAAGACAGACCAGGACAATTCAAGCAGGAGGGGTGCTGGAGGCAGTGCCAAGTGTCCCTCCTTATGTCTTGGCATGCCGTCTTGTGAAATGTGTGATGTGATTGCACGGCTAGTCTCCCCCTTGATCACTAATCGAGTCCCCAAGTGCAGTGACTGGATCTCTTTTTCCTTATCAGGTCACCCCTGCAATGCCTAGCATGGTCCCTAGTACATAGTAGGGCTTCAACAAATATTTCTCAATGTAAGAATAAAACCAGTCATTAAGAATGGCTTTCTCTGTATGAGGTACCGAGAGTAGCCAAAGTAGACAAAATCTTAGACAGAAAATAGAATCACAGCTGACAGAGTTTTGGGAGAAGGGAATAAGGATCTGCTACTATCTGCTAGGTGCTGAGTTTCAGTTTGGAAAGATGAATTACTTCTGGAGATGGATGGGGCTGTGGGTCACACAACAATATGAACACTGAAATGCGTGCATAAAAATGGCTAAAATGATAAATATAATGTTATGTTTAAAAACAAGGGATAGCTTTCTTTGAGAAAAAAGAGGGGTTATTGTGAGAGGGTCTGAGGGATCATGTAACAAGGTGAACTACACTTTAGGAACTATGTGTACACATGGGGTAGAGATAAACCAGACCAAAGCCAAATTTCCTGGTGGGGGAAGACTCCTCAGGTCACTGCTTGAAAGACATCGATCCAGTCCAACCCCTTCATTGCAGATGAAAACTGGCCTTCTCTCTTCTATTTCACAGGGCCTGTCACATTTTACACAGGGACTGGAGGTCAGTGTGATGATTCTTAGTCATGGGACGGGACTGTTTCCAGGGTAGGCAAAATAGTTTCAAGTTCCACGTTCCCTGTGCCAGCTCCCTGGGCTTTAACTCACTGGAGGTTTTTTTTTTTTTTTTTTAATGAGCCTCTTGCAAGTTGAGTTTCCCTCTGATTGAAATCTGGAAAAAGAAAAGTGCGTAACTAACAGTTTTGGTTTTCCTCTCTCCAAGGATCAGGCGCAGGTGGTAGATACTGAGGCCATTGTTGGAGCAGGAGAAGATAGACTTCCCCAGAACCTGAGGCCTCTGTCCTCTGCCGAAGAGAGCCGTGTCCAGGGCCTGCTTCTGCCTGAAGATATGCTGTCAGGAGAAGAATATGAGTGTGTCTCGCCTGATGACATCTCCTTGCCTCCACTCCCAGGAAGCCCCGAGTCCCCCCTTGCACCTTCAGACATGGAGGTAGAAGAGCCTCCCGGCTCCTCCCCCCTAATTCACATCAGCAGTTGCAGGATGCAGATGGGGACCAGTGGTCCTGGGGAGGCCCAGGAATCCACTCTTCCACCACCCGTTGCTTTTGCCGATGAGTGCAGTGAAAAGAGAGAAACATTTTCAAGTCATTTTGAGAGGCCTTACCCCCAATTCTTACTCACCTCCGGAGGATTTCTGGAAACAAGTTCTGCCTTATACAAAATCAGTGCTAAGCATCCGGAGAGCATGCCGAGTGAAGTGCATGAGAGAGCTTTACAGCAGCACCCTCAGGCTCAGGGAAGTTTGCTAGAAACGCAGGAGAAAATGCATGCTGATCATAACGTCACTAAAACCCGAGACAGGCTGCATGCTTCCCCTGATGCCCTCCAGGGCCTTGACTTTCCATCAGGCAGCAGCAGGGGCTCTCAGAGACAAAAAATGTTTCCCCAAGAAGAGATGAGCAGCACATCTGCCAAGAACAGCGTGGTCAGCCTCGCTGGCCAGGCACCAAATTTCTCCAGGCTCCTGTCCAATGTAACTGTTATGGAAGGTTCTCCAGTGACATTGGAAGTTGAAGTAACAGGATTTCCAGAGCCTACACTGACATGGTGGGTAGCCTATAATGATAAGCCATCAACAAACAAACCCAACCCCTGAGGGTGTTATTCTGTGTGTGCTAACCTAAAGGTTTAGGGCTTGCTGGCTAACGTTCTAGACACTGCCACTCTGCATGATCAGATCTCACATCTCACTTCCAGTGCTCATTTTAGTAGCAGCATGGTTAATACCCTTAAGGAAAAAACGTAACCCGATACAGTAATAATTTAACAAACTCCAAAAGCACTGCAAGTTGGTCGCATTTGTTTTTGTTTTCAGTTTAATGTTCCTCATCTGAAGATTGTGGGTTGAAATACTTTCCCTATTGTCTGTTTCTACATCAGCATGAGGTTTTCTTGGCTTAACACCCCTTATGCAATTAATATACATGAATCTAGGTGTTCTTCTTTCGTTTCACCTGTTCTCTCTTTCCAACAGTCACACACGCCTCCTTTGTAATATTTGTTTTACTAAGATTTCTTCTTATAAATTTCTTCAGTGTGAGAGGTGGAATAAGAGCATTTCTTTCACAGTTGCTCCAGGAGACAGCTAACAAACTCTTTTTTGAGAGTTATCATAAAAGCTGAGCTGTGACCAATATCATTTCACTCTAGAGACATCATTATTTTTCAACCTATTTGTTTTAGAAAAAGTAAACTGTAGGTTTTAGGTTTTGAACCTCTATTGTCATTAACTGCAAATGCAGTTCTAATGTTCTCAGTATGGGGCTTACTTTTAAACCTTCAAAAAAAATTTCATCCTTAACTAGATTTATTTGAGGACAACATAAGTATGTGATAACAAGTTTCTACTAAGATAAGTAAGCTCGCTTTTATTTATCAATATATTTTAGTAGACATTAATAGTTTCGGTTAATGTGTGTGCCCATTGATAGTACATGAACTATGAACAAGGTACCCAAAGAACTTACAAAAAAACTTGGGTTTCTCAAGTTTGTAAGGAAAACCACAGTTGTGTGTAGTACAAACTTTGAATATTTTTTGGCTTTATTTTGTTAATTTTACATGTGCATGGGTTTTTTTTTAATAAGTCAAAAAATTTTGTATTTTTGAATTTAGAAGATATTTAATTCATTATTAAATATCGATTCACCCCAAAGAAAAATGTTGTCTGAAGTCTTTCTTGTTTGGGTCTACATGAATAAACAACTTGGTTAGTATATATGGCTGAAGAACTACTGCAACATATATATTGTTGGAGAACCATTGCAAATGGTGGAAATATTTTGCCACCAGATTTACAAAACTTTTGTTCAGTGAACAACTGACAAGTTATCAGGGAGACATACATTTAGGATACTCAGAAAACTTCAAAACTCTCACTTAGGCAATGGAACAACAACAAAAAAATGATTCAGGTTAGTCATTAGTCCCTGTGGGGAAGAAAGTGGATATAAATAAATAATCAAGAACGCAGGATATACAAAATAAATTATTTGCATTATAGAAAGGTAAGTGCTCATGTTCATAGGAAACTTTTAGAAATATGTCATGAGCAGTCAAAATCCAATTACATAAATGCCTTTTATAATGAGAAGCCATCTTCTCCTAATGAAATTAATTTACAAAAATTAAATGAACTCATTTCGCCAGGAAATGATGTATAAGTCGCTTCCTCTACTGTGGCACATTTGTGCTGTTATGTGGATCTGATGATACAAATTGAGGGGGAAATGTGTCTCACTCCAACAGAGAATCCAAGGCAGCGTCACAGCTGCTGCTCTGTAGCTGCAGAAAGAGTGAAGCAGGTTGAATGTGAGGGTGTCATTTCACACTCTAGGTAATTATCACCATGAGCAAATGGTGACCCAGTGTGATCAGAGGGTCTGGTTTCTTTAAGAGTAGCTGGATATCTGAATTTTTACATGTAATATTCCAATTGTTCAATGTTTTCAAACTTAATATTTCAAACACATGATCTAAGCCAATCAGTGTAACTCTCTGACTTCCAGTTGCCAACCTCTGCTAGAAAGATAAACAGCCTCCCTGGAATATGTCATAGCTATGAAAGCTCCTGCTAATCCTACAGAGCACTGTAGAACTCCTGAGCTAATTTGCAATTTGTTAGAACTTGGGAATGATGTGAATGAACCGTGATCCTGACTTTAAAAACTGACTCTCTGCTTTAGGTACAAGAAGGGCCAGAAATTGTCTGCAGATGGGCACTTACAGGTTTTAAACAAGGAAACAAAGCATTCCGTGTTCATTCCGAAGGTATGCAAGGCAGATGCAGGCCTCTATGTGGCTCGGGCCCAAAACTCTAGTGGCACTGTCTCTTCCAATGTCGTCCTCCACGTAACAGGTAACCACAGGTCGCCAATCACAAGGATAAACTGGATAATGCTGTGTGTCATCTATGTCGGTGTATCCCTAATGTACTGGCTACTCACACAGTGACTGTGGTGTTGACATTGATGGACATCATTCTTATGAGCCTAAAGGACAATATGGTTGTTTATTTTCTGGCA
Source organism: Urocitellus parryii (assembly GCF_045843805.1). Classification (NCBI taxonomy): domain Eukaryota; kingdom Metazoa; phylum Chordata; class Mammalia; order Rodentia; family Sciuridae; genus Urocitellus; species Urocitellus parryii. The sequence goes on along the minus strand of NC_135531.1, from coordinate 230,918,930 downwards.
CTTCCTACAAACCACCCCCAACAAATGTACCTCCAGTGATGCCATCTTGTTTGTTGGACTCATAACCTCTACTATGTGAAATCATTGAATTTTCTTTACTATTTACTGTAGCTGAGGAGCTTGGTAAATCATGTGCAGTGGATAAGAATATATTTTTGTACTCTAGAAAGAAATGTGTTAAATATAATATGCAGCAAAATGAGACCCTGCTTATTCCCTCCCAATTTAAGGACATGCCAGTGAAGGCTCACTTAAGCATAGAAATGCTAGTTAATTTTCAAATCTAATCCGTTCAATAATTTATTTCTAATTGTACTCACAAACACCTCTTTGTAGGGCATGACAGTAGAAATAGTGAACCAAAGTTGTGATTTTTCCATCATGCATTGGCCGTCCCTCAATTTTATTTTTCATATCTTGATCTCATTTGCTGGTATCCATTCTATGTACTTTTTATATAGACCACATTCCTGAAGCTAGGTCACTATAAATAATCATTCCTCATGTTGATTTTATGGGTCTGACACTGGGGAATAAATGCACCATCAACTCCACACGGAGTTTCAATCTTCCATCAGCTCTTCATGTCATAGAGCAAGATGGAACACAGGCAGCAGGAATGGACCCACAACACACCTATCATTCCAGTGATATGTTTTGGGTATCCATGTAAACAAATGCAATCAAGTCCTCCTGCTTCTAATCTTGACACTGCTGCTGACCACTTTTATGGTCTATAGCAATGCACCTCATTGCTTCAGTTGCCCATTTGGAAAATGGGTTCTTCATCTCTACCTCTCAGGCCATTGAGGATTTTCATTTTGTGCTTTGTAAAGACCTAGAAAATAAAAAACAACTCTGTGAAGGCTGAAGGTTATTTTACTGTTTAATGAAATGTATCATCACACTGGCCTGCTACTCACTACTCTCTTTCTTTCGGATGCTGTTTTTTTAGAATATTAAATTAAAGGAGTGTTGTTAGTATGTAATTTCAAACTATTCCCATAGGGAAAAATGATAATTTATGAGTTGGAGCTTAAATTCCTTTCTAATTTTTTTTAAGATTACATTCCTTTCAAAGACTTGAAATTAAACTCAGGAGGATAGATTTAGCATGTTCTAGAGGGAAAGTGCATAATAAGATGGTATAAGATGAATTCTAGCCTTTTAAAAATAATTATCATTGTAATATGGAAGAATGTTCTATGCCTTTCTGAAATACATTATTCAGAAAAGAAGATGATCTTTTTGTTCTTTTAAAAAATAAGAGACATTTTGTTTTTATATTTTACACATAGTCTGTCACGCTAGGGCAAAATCTTTAGTTGAACGAATAATTCATTACAGATTTTCGATGAAGGAAAGGAATTAATTATATTTCTGGAAGACTGTCTCCAAATAATCAAAATATTTAAGTGTAATATATTCAGATTGGTATTAAAAAGTTACTGAATGTTATCTGATCATGTGAAATGTCTAGTCAAGTAAAAACTTGGCATGTTCTTTCTTGTGCTCCATATTCAATTTAATTAAAAAATTAAAACTCTTAATTTCCTTCCAAATTTGACAGAAACCTATTAAAATCTCATATGCACAGCATCCTGGGGAACTCATGGTCATTTAACTCTCCTATCATTTTTGTCCAACTTCAAATATTTTACATGTCTTACCCAGTCATCACGTGGAAGCTAAGGAGTAAAACCTATTCATGTCCAAAGAAGGCAATCAGGGAAAGGTAATACATTCTCTCTTCACAATTTTTCTTTCTTATTAATCTGGTAAGAGCTCCTTTCCAATTTTATTAACTTGGTTGGGGGAATTTGTGTTGGGGGATTTTTAAGGCATTGGAATTACAGTTTTGCAGTACCTGTTGCATTCCAGTCAATATAAATCTTTTGGGGAGCAGATTAGGATATATGTTCATCCATGACATATGACTAAATAAGGTATGTAAAATACCCCAATGTACACATATGTATGAACATATCAACTGAGCTCAAATATTAGGAAAACATACTGTGCTGATATTAAACATATAGTTTGAATAACTTTTTGTGTATCTACCTACCCTTTGGGTTACTCACACAGCAGTAAAAAAAAAAAAAAAAAAAAAGATAAGCCCTAAGGTTATTCTTCTGATTACATTTTAATTTGTAAACTCAAGTATGATTTTTCCTTTGTGCTAGGATTTTTATCTTGTTCAAAGAATTCTCCTTAAGAAAGTATGTACTAAAATTACTGGTTAAAAACGGAAGATCCAGGAAGTTCAAATAGTGTTTTCATTTTAAATTATGATTTATATCATCTCATTCTAGAGGAAATTATGAACAATCAGTAATATCAAAATATTTTCAATAAAAAGATTTAAAACATATGTACTTAATGGCTTGAAGTAGTGCAAAGAAAAAAAAAAGCACTTACTCAGCTTCCTATAAGGCAAAAATCATTTCTGGTTCTGATCCCCCCCCCAAAAAAAAAGGATGTATAAACATGTGGTAGTAATAGTTTTCACACGAAATTCCAGGAAGAATTTACTATAGGAATCTTTAAAATTGGATTGTTGAATGTTTTATAATATCTAAAATATTTGAAAAACAAGCAGAAAAATGATATAGCTCTTTTGCTCAATAATAATAGCTATCATTTATAAGACTTCAAATAGATTATTGCAAGTTTAAATTCCCTCAGGTAGTGTACCAGGACCTTCACTACCTATCCCTCCCTTCCCAGTCTCTATTCCATCCTCTTCCATGCGTATACTCTTATGAATTTGATATTTAACTTCAGGTATGTACTTATTATGTTCTTCTGCCCAACCCTTTTTTCCTGGAATTCCCCTACTATATTCTCCCCTGTCTTCCTGTGTCTCAACTCTTTCTTATCTTCTGGTTTCATTTGAGACAGAAAGCCTCTGACTTAACAAGTCCAGTGTGGATATTCCCACTCTGTGCATTATCAGCTCCTAGCCCGTACCACGTCCCTCAATACACAGCATCAAAATCACATGTCTGAGCATCTATCTCCTCCTGCTAGACTATGAGATCTTTTTCAGCAGAATCCATGACAACTCTGTTCATTATATTCCCAGCACCTAAGACAAAATCATGCTCAATAAATATTTCTGAGTTGATTGTTGTCAAAGGTAGACAAAAATAAACCTAGCTGTTTTTCTTTTTTTAAAAAACAAATATCTTTTAAGAAAGATTGGAGAAGGAAATGTTAAAAAGAAAGATGATTTTTCCTTTTTATGTACATGAGTTGGGGTCATGAATGAAGCATTCCCAATATACAAAACTTACACGTAAACCCTCCAAATCCTTTAGGCTAAACCATGATTAGAAATAAAAACTTAAAAATAGCTGATTTCTTGAATCAAAATAATAGTGAGGAGTGAAGAGGGAAGGCCCAGGATCATTGTTTCAACATTTTAAAGCAGATGTAATAAGGCATAAATCATCATCAGGAGTAAGGGACAGGATGGCATCTCCACTCTCTGTGACCAAACCCAAACAACCCAAACCAGAATTTGTGTACTTCTTTCGAACACTACAATTATCAATATTTAATTGCAGCTGGGGCTCAGTAATCTGGCTATGAACAAATCTTATTTTAAACTAGTGTATTGTAGATGCTTGTAAATATATACATTAAAAAAAATCCAAGACCTTAGAGTATTTGAATTCCAAATGACGGAAGGGAAGACTATTGGATCTTGTCCTGCTTTCTGTTTGTCTGTATTCATGACAATTTCTTACTAAAAATTGCCATCTGAAGCTTTTAACATTCCCGTTATACATACAGCATTTTAAGTGTGGCCATGAAATAAATTAGTTGAAACAAAATAAAATACCTCCTCCCTGTGCACTCTGATGTTGTGCATTTCAATGCAAATGCCAAAGCTTGACAGACTGTTTTCCATTTATAATAAGCAGAATCTTGAGCTGTACCAGAAAGCCAAAAGATTCACATTCACTAAATGAAACAGTGTCCTGCTTAAAGCAATATCACATCATTTTCTCTGCTCTCATCACAGGAGATGAGATTTAAACATTATCTGCTGCACACGAATTCAGTCTCCAAACAGAAAGCACAAAGCTGCTTTTGGTCTTTTTCTGTGAGTCTCCTCCACACCACCATTCTTGGGTTGGTGAGTTTATATACCATGGTGAACCACCCTAGCACCATGGTGAGGTTGAGTGTATGGTATTCCTCCCAGTGAACACATCTTGGTTTCAGAGTTTGAGTGCTGGATCCGCTGGCTCTTCTTTTTGTTCAACAGCAGTTTCATTTGCATAAACGAGCTCATGGCAAATCTGATTCTTTGCACTCTCCTTTTCTGTACCACAAAATTCACTCTATCCTCCTTAAGAGCAAGACAGCAGAGAGAATTATATAGATAAGCATTTTTTGTATGCATGTATTTCCAGTTACTACAATAAGAATTGGGTGAAATCAAAATACATTTTTAGCCATAGGGAGACGCTGGAAAACATTGATTAAATCTGATGTTTTTTTAAAAACTAGAATAATGGTAGTTGCATAATTTGAAGTTTTCAGTTTGTATTCAGAGGACTCCCTGCTGTGGCTCTTTTCCCATTTAGAACCCACTTAAATATCAATACCTGCAAAATAACAGCTCCAGAACTAGGCAACAAAATGAAATAACCTTTTCCCTTTGTCATTCAACAACTTTATTTCCCCTAAGAACTGCATTGATCCCAACAACTATAGAATGGTTATTTTTATCTTATGTTAGCTTAAAAAATCATATAATAAAACCCTTTGAAAATAAAATTCAAAGGTTGAAATATACAGGAACATACTTTCTCCAGGGCAAATATTCCCTAACACACATTTTTCTAGGGTTGCCAGAGTCACCTCTTTTTTGTAGTGTTATGCTTACCCTCACACAGACAAGCTGTTGGCACATAGGGTCAGCTGGAAATGCAGACAGAGTAGGAAGAGCTCACCTGGCAGGATCAGAAAGGCAGAAATACCCATGGGCTCCAAGGTGTCCTCTGAGGAGCCCCTGCTAAGGACCCGGAGGCCTGCCTTTGATCCCCCTTAATGCAGCTCCAGAAGGGGCCTCTTAAAATGCATATTTATCCATTTCTATTACTCTTCAAGAACTAATAGAATTTCTTATCACATTCTGGTTATCAGATTACATGAGAGTACTTCTCTCTCCCCTGCAAAACAAAATAGAGCAACACAGTATATTCTAGTGAGAAAATGGAAGATATGAGAACCTGAAAGATTTGTATATTGAACTCCACTTCAGATGGTGGTTGGGAAATGCAGGACAAGAAGACCAAAGAACAGGATGAGGACACTAAGTGTCAGCTTGGGGTTTCATCTTTCCTCTGTGTGAATTTCCTACAGACTCCAGAAAAGTGTGTGAGGAGCTAGCTCTCTGAGAAGAAATCAGAGGCCACAATAAAATGGACCTGTAGGACAATTATTTTCCCTCCGTTAGGAAAATATTGAGACTGAATAGTGTCAGGGTGACTGGTGTCCTTATAAGAAAGCCATGACAGGCACAGAGACACAGCGGTGCCACACTAAGGGAAAAAAAAGTCATGTGACTACAGAGGCAAGGACTGGAGTTCTGTGGCTGTTCTAAGCCTGGAAACACCAAAGAATGAGACCACCAGAAGCTGACAGAAATAGGAAGGATTATCCCTGGAGACTTGAGAGGAGCATCGTCCTGCTGATTCACACTTTGTACTTTCGGATTTCTAGTCTTCATGAAAAATAAACTTTTGTTGTTTGTTTATGGTACTTTGTTACAGTAGCCTGAAGAAGAAGAAGAAGGAGAAGGAGAAGGAGAAGAAGGAGAAGGAGAAGAAGAAGAAGACCCTGTTTTAGAATAGTCATTATGAGTCTTTTTTGACAACAAAATTTCCAGAGATATTTATTAATGGACACCCATAGCTTCAAAATCAGCCCTCCCAGGATATGCTGGAATGTCTCAGTTCTCCTCTTGATTTGGGGGAGTGGTGGGTGTCACCTTTGTCCATTTCAATCAACAGCTATTCATCTCCTATGTGAATATCACCCACTATGTGTGCCATGGTGCTAGGAGCTTGAGAGACGCAAAAGGCCTTCAAGACATGGATCTGCTACTTGCTTGATTATGACACACATTCAAGACTCAGAAAGGAATAAAACAATACAATGTATGATCCAAGTAAGACAAAAGGGGAGGGCTCTGGAGTAGGCGAGAAGCAAAGGGAAGTTGCAGTTAGAAATACAACCAAGTAGGAATATACAGTGTAAGATACAGTGCAATACAGTATAAGAAAAGAGAGGAGAGAATTTTAAGAAATGAGATTACTTACAGACAAACATTAGGATATACATGACCTAAACTACTTTATCCATCTTACTTGCTCTAATTGACACTTAGAGAATATTCCATCCAACAACAGCGGAATATATACTCTTCTTATGCTCCCATGGGAGCATTTACCAAAATAGATTGCATTCTTCACCAGAAATCTCATCTTTTTTTTAACAAATTTAAAAGAATAATAAACATACAAAGCATATTATCAAGCCACATTGGCATTAAATTAGAAACAAAAAGCTCAAAAATCCAAAAATATTTGGAGATTAAACAACATACTTCTAAATAATGTAAGGATCAAAAAGCAAATCTCAGGAGGATTTTTTTAAATATTTGGAAATAAGTAAAAATACAACTTACCAGAATTTGTGTAATGCAGCAAAAATAGTGGTTAGGGGGAAATTTGTAGCACTGAATACATATATCAGGAAATAAAAAAAATATCAAAAATAAATGGCCTGAGTTTCACCTGAGGAGGTTAAGGAGAGAAGAGCTATTTAAGCCAACAAGAAAAGAAAATTTAAAAATTGAAAGTATATTCCAATGACAAAGAAAATAGTACAGAAAATCATTGACCCCCAAATCCTATTCTCTGAGAAGATCAATAAAATTGATACATCTCTAGCCAGGCTAAGAAAATAAAGAAGACAAAAATTACTAGTATCAGAAATTAAAGAAGAGTCATCATTACTGATCCATGGACATTAAAAAGATAATAAGGTTTTTTTGGGATTGGCTAATTTCATTAAGCATCATATTCTCCAACTCCATCCATTTACCCACAAATGCCATGGTTTTATTCTCTTTATTACTAAGTAATATTCCATTGTGTATATACCACATTTTCTCTAGGGCAATGGGGTGGGAGGGGGAAAAGTGGGGACATGGGAGTAGAAAAGACAGTGGAATGGGATGGACATCATTACTCTAAGTATATATATGAAGACACGAATGGTGTGAATATACTTTGTATACAACCAGAAGTGTGAAAAATTGTGCTCCATATGTGTAATAAGAATTGTAATGCATTCTGCTGTCATTATAACAAATTAGAATAAAAATAAACAAATTAAAAAATAATAATAAGGGCCACTATGATTATATTATACTCACAAATTTGGTAAATAAAATGAAATATATCAATTCCTTGAAGGACACAAACTACCAAAACCAACACAAGCAGAAATGGACAACCTGAATAACCTTACACCAATCAATAGTTGATAACCTTCCAAAACAGAAAACACAAGACCCAAATAGTTTCATGACCCAAATGTCTAGGGAAAAAACAATACCAGTCCTCACCAATCTGTTCCAAGAAAGAGAAACAGGGAGAACTCTTGTTAACTCATTCTATGAGGTCAGAATTACCCTAATACTAAAGCCAGATGAAGGTATCATAAGAAAGGAAAACTACAGACCAACATCTCATGAATATAAACACACAAATCATTAACACGATACTAACAAATCAAATCCAGCAATGAAGAAGTATACACATAAGAAGTAGAATTTGTTTGGGGTATACAAAATGCCCCAAATTTTAAAACTGGAAAGTCAAAAGTTAAAAAGTCAATCACTGGATCTACTATATCCACATACCAAAGAAGAAAAGTTATATGATGATATGAATTAATGCAGAAATAACATTTGAAAAAAAACAGTACATGAGCATGATAATTTTTAAAAAATTCTTATAAAACTAATAACAGGAGAATTCTTCTGTTTGATAAAGAGATCTACCAAAGACCTGCAGCTCATTTTGTGTTTAGTGGAGAAGGACTGGACACTCCCCTAGGATTGAGAGCTAAGCAAAGGTGTCCTTTCTCATCACTACTATGTTACATGGGTCTGGAATCCCAAGCTAGGGACTATGATAAAAAACAGAAATGGAAGTTACAGATGTTGGAAAAGAAGAAATAGAACTTAACTTCATTCACAGATGTCATGATTTTCTATGCAGAAGATTCTTAAAAAAAAAAAAAATCTACAGTATACTAAGGAGTACATCAAGGTCACCAAAAGCAGGAAGACAGTGACAACTGCATCCAGGAGGAAGCAAGAAGCTGGGGATTTCTTGGGCAAGATACCAGGTCATCCTCTGAGACCACAGCAAAGATGGGAGACACGAAACTGTTCCCTTTGCATACATTGGTTACAGATATAAGAGATATTAGGAAACATGGGTCAACATCTCATACTTTTTTTTTTTCCTTGCAGTCTCCTGTGACATTTGGGGATGAGGGGTGAGAGAGGTAAATTGTTTAAAGAAGACAACATTAATCAGAACAAGAGGATGCTTGATGTGGAACAGGAATCAAGATTGATCATTTGCTGGCCATTGTCATTATCAATAGACTGAAGGGGAAAAGTTAGAAAGAAATTGTAATTATAGCATTAGAGAGATCAGCTTTTTCCAACAATTAACACAATAATACAATAATAGTAGAAGAAAGTCCCTTGACCTCTGATGTCATCTCCTGGGTGAATGATTAAGTCAGTTGGTAAGTTGCAGCCCTGAAAGAATGGATGTCATTACCATGAGTAAGTAATTTCCCAGCAGGAAGGATGGACTCGGGCTGCTAATTTTATTTCTGAGATTTTTTTGTTAAAAACCGAAGCTAAAATATGCCACACATCTTATTATACTTTAAAAAGTAATGTTTCATAAAGTCATATCTTGGTGTGTTAATTAGTAGACTACAAATGGCTACTTTGGCACTTACAGTTAACTAGAAATTTTCAATGAAACTAATTATTTTGTATTATCTCAATGTTAAATATAAGTGCTTTCTTCATTTCCATTAAACATGTTCCTGAAGCTAATTTTTGGTCTTACATGTTATTCATCTAAAGTAGAATGGCACTGTACATTATCACTTAAAAGAAAACTCACTGAGGCAGCATAAAATCCAAGTATTAGACTTGTATTGTATCAGAGGGTTTGTAAACATAATCATATAAACGTTATCATAAACATCATAAACATAAACATAATCAATTATATAAACATATAAACAGTGGAGCACTGTAACGCCCCCTCTAGGACTCAGAAATGAACAAGTACTTATTCTAGATGTTTTTCAAACCATGTCAGTGCATTGCAGAGTTGCACAAACACTGATTTACTGATACAAAGGGATCATGAACACCATTGTGAATGACCCAGGTGTCACAGGATGTACATATACTTGTTATGACTACAGTCTGAGCTATAGGGATTACTCTTCTGGTGAGCCTGGCTTTTTCTGGGCACAGGTTTCTCATTCCTCTGGGCTCTGTCTCTAATCTATCATAAGCACCAGTTATATGGAACAGTTACATGATGCCATGTCCTAGAGAACTTCAAAATTAGAAAAGTCTACATGGCTTCTTTAAATGTGAGCAATTGTGATTGGCTGGTGTTTTAGTCAGCTTTTTCACTGCTGTGACTAAAGGATCTGACCAGAACAACTATAAGGAGGAAAATTTTATTTGAGGGCTCACAGTTTCAGTGGTCTTAATCCATAGAAGGCTGGCTCCATTCCTCAGGGCTCGAGGTGGGGCTGAACATCATGGTGGGAGAGTGTGGCAGAGGGAAGCAGCTCACATCAGGAAGCAGAGAGAAAAACTCTACTCTCCAGATACAAATATATACCCAAAGTCACACCCCAAAGCCATCCCCTCCAGCCACACCCTTTCACTTCAGTTAATCCCATCAGGTATTAACTCATTGATTAGGCAAAGGCTATAACCCAATCATTTCTCCTCCAAACTTTAGCATTGTCTCACATGTGAGCTTTTGGGGAACACCTCACATCCAAACTATAACAGTTGGCTTAATCACAATTATGTGTGTCAGACACCGTAGCATCATTGAGAATGAACGAGAAACCATTTTGGATGAAGAGTTTTGATAATGTGTGGGTGTGCCTATTTTCAGTATGAGTCCTTATCTATTCATATGGTGCCTAGATGATATATGATATAATCAGCACTTCATGCTAATGACACCCGTGCCCTGAGCAACCTATGGCCAAGAGCTCCTAAAGAATAGGCTTCTCTTAATTTTACAGTGGTAGCATGCCAAGTTATTTATATGCATGCTACAGATAAAATACTCAACACCACTCTAGTTTTTTAAATGGCCGATTAAAAACCAGTTTATTTCGAACAAGGTTTTCAGACAGCTGTCAGAAGGGGGAAAATACTGTTAAGATATGTATTCACATATATCAACTCCAAATATAAATCCATTAAAATTCCTTACAGATAGCAATCCAGAAAAGATTATTTCTAAATAGAACTTACAGGTTACTTATAATGTATGAATAACATCATAAATCTTGGTTGAGAAGCAGCTGTTATTGTTGTTGTTTTAATCCTTTGCCTATGGAGTTTGAATTTTCCATATAAAGTACTGAATCTAGAGCCTTAAATATAGGTTTTTCCAAGCTCATTTCTCAAGTATTGAAGTATATATGATTGAAATATATATGATTGAAGTATATATGATTGCTTTAGGAACAAATGTCTTGTATTCAGCTCTTGTATATTGCTAATAGTTTACATGCTAATTAGGAAATATGTATTATATTTATTAGATATCTGGAAACAACAGAATTTAGTTAACCTGTTTCTTAGTTTTGCTGGGAGTTCCTTAACATTAAGTTCTCATAAGGATATAAACTTTTATCTGATTATTTCATTCAGATTTTTCAAATAGGAGATGCTTATTCTTGTATAAATGTTGATGCCCGAATCCATACACAGTAAAAAATTCAAATGGCTATTTTAGGATATTCACACTTGAATTTGAAATCAGAATATAGTCAACATTTCAGTTATATGACACTAGCTATGTACAATATTGGAAATAAATTATAACCGAGTTTCACTTTTAATTTTCTTATAACAGATATGCCTTTTATATGTCCAATGTAGATTTCAATTTAGATATAAAGTATTTGAGGTAAAACAGTTCCTTTATTGATGTTGCTCTGATAAACCCAGAGGCATCTGCATCTTATTTACCTGGGTAAAGGAAGGTCTTTTGTTAGTACATCTTTGTACTAGTTAATTGAATGCTCTTACTGCTCATTAATATGGTGGAACACTCATTTTATTACAAAAAAATGTGCATTTAATTCTTTTTCAATCTTGTATTCATATAGAAATAAGCATTTGTCTTAAAGAACTGGACTATTTTATATCACTCCTCTTAAAATGTTGCTACGTGGAAGAGCCAAAGACCTAAATCCTAATCCTAGGTTTGTTACAGAGAAGCTCTAAAGATTTAGGCATAGTAAAAGCTAAAAAAGATTTTTAGTAAAAGCTCTGACCCCATGTTCCTTGACTGTGAATGATAATGTAGTTAGATCATCTCTAAGAGTGTTTCTAACTCTCAGGGATCTCTAAGGAGCATTAAACACACCATGTGTTCTGGGGTTTTGTCATTGGAATGGACAGATGGTATTTTTAAGAACTTGGTGTTTGGGACTAAATGATCAAGAGGCCACCAAGTTTTAGAACAAAAGTTGAAGAAATTTTTCCTGGAAAGCATAAGAAATATAAGCAAAGGGATTTCTTTACTGGGAATAGTATACTCCTTGGCAGTCATAAAATATTTTCTTCATTTGAAAGTGAGAAATCATATAAAGCTATAGGATTCCAAATAGAGTCAACAAAAATTCTGTTGTACCCAAACACAGTCAGTCGCTTATTTTACCCCCAGTAGTCCCAGCCTCAAAGCCCTTTAAATGCAGCAATGACTCCAATGAATGATGATAAAACTGAGAATACAGCCCTTAAGAGTTGATTAAAATTTATCCTTGTATAAGAAATAAAAACAATTAATTAGTATAGATCTTATCATTCTCTAGAGAAATGTAACCCTACCACTTGAACATTCTCTTTTTGTGCAATGAGTAATTATTAAAATGCACAGTGGTATAATAGAACAGAGAACATAAAAGTCATGCTGACGTGTCTAGCATGTGGAATTCTGAAGGACTTCATAAGGTAGGCGACTTCATAAGGCTGTGGTGCTGTAAACAGAGCCATCAACGTGTCCACCCACGCAATCCCTGCCTTAAAGAAAAGCTCAGTACCAGTTTCAGGTAATTTTAAAATCTTAGCCTTTATTATATTGAAATGAAGTCAAATTATTTTTCTATTATGATCTCTTTTTGAAAGAAGCTTTTATACATTTCTAATCTTTTCTTCTGAATGGTCCATATAAATTAATGCTTTAATTTTTCTTTTATTTCACTTTGATCTGCTTTAGATCTCTTTCTCAAGGAGAAACAACTGTGTTTAAGTCACTTTTAAAGATGATATCTCTCTACTGCAAATGAAATAATGACAAATAGAACATAATTGGTAATTTTCTTACAAATTAAACTTAAGCCTAGATTAAAAAAAATATCAAGTGCCTAAACCTATTCAGGTATTACTTACCATGTCTTAAAATTTTAATAGGAAGAGATAATATATTTAATTAAAAACACATATCTAAAAGTGAAATCTGATTTTGTAAAATATTAAATTGTGGTTTGTAAAGTCAAGTCAACTCTGAAAATGTGTCCCTAAGTGACCACAACCTGTCCCAGCCCTAACTCTCTTCACCCCACCCCACAAGTGTGGCCAAACCAAAGGAATTGTGAAGCAGGAACATAGTCCCACAGGTCAGGGCCAAATAAAAGGGTAAAAATAGTATCAGTGGCTTTCAGAACCACCAGGTTTCAAAGTGAGCCAGAGGGCAGAGCAACAGCTTTCTTTTCAAACAGAAGTAACTACATCCTTCCAGTGAGACACCCTGATGTGGAACATAAACTGCAGTAAATGATGACTTCGTGCCCATCTATGCTAAGATAAATACAGGGAAGTATCTTTGATGTGCTTTACTTGATGAATGAATGATGCTTAATAAATGTATGCCATAAATATATCCCTGTGTCCTTTAATGTGGTAAAATGCTTCTCTAAAAATATTCAACTTGTGTATATAAGAACCAGAAAATGTTCTACATAAAAACTTGGGTTTTGAGATGAGATTTCCATAGGATAACTATATACTTATTAAAGTTACTCTAAGATGAGGAAAATGTGGCATTTGTGGTACATTCCTCTAAAGCAGGGTTTCTCAAGTTTGGCAGTGTTGACCACAGGGCAGACCATTCTTCACTGTGAGAGGCTGTTCTGTGCACCCCAGGATGTGCAGCAGCACATCTGAGCTTCCTTTGACACCCCCATTCTCACTTGCAACTACACAGGATCTCCAGACAGTGTCAAATGTCACCTGGCTTAAGAAATCTTCCCAAGTTGAGGGTCACTGTTTCAAGAATACAAGTCAACACCATTTAACACTTGTATTTTGTCCAGCAAAATTCAGAATCAACGTGGCCTTCGCAAAGCTATTTTACTTTCTCTTCATTGTTTAACCCTTTTCTTTATCCCCCTCTCTCTACTTCCTCATCTTCTTCTCCTTCATAAATGGATGATTATTACCCTAAGACAGTAGTTATTGTTGAACAAATTGGTTATGAGAATAATCATTCCTGTCATAGCACCTTTCAGTCACATGATAATGAAGATTTAAATTAAATATATCAAATAAAAGTCAGTAAAATTAATCAGATTGAATCTACATTATTCTGGAACTGGACAGGAAAACAGTGTGGAGGATATCACTTTTTGGATAAAGAGGCCCCTATGTATGTTGTAATTAGTGGCCACATACATATTTGTAAATGTCATCTATGTTATTATCTATGTTATTTCTGTTTACATTTGTGTTTCCAGGAATGCAGATTTTTTACTCTGGACATCCTTAGACACATCCCCAGCAGAGCATAAGTCAGGCTCAGAAAGCCAAAGGTCAAATGTTCTCTCTGAGGTGTGGAACCTAGGGCTGAGGCTATAGCTCAGTAAGTAGAGTGTTTGCCTTGAATGCACAAGGACCTAGGTTCAATCCCCAGCACCACAAAAATAAATAAGTAAAGATATGTGGAAGCTAGTCCAAAAATAGGGGGAAAAGGAAAAGACAGAGGAAAAAAGGTGGGGGAAGGGAGATTCCATCAAAATAGAAGAAAGAAGGGATAAGAGAAAAACAGAAGAATGAATTTGACCTACCTATCCTACGTATATATATGAGTATACCACAGTGAATCTCACCATCATGTACATACTGAAAAACAAAAAAACAAAAGTAAATAACAGCAAGATCAGTAAAATAGAGGAAAGGGAACAGGAGAAGGGAGGAGGTAAGGGAAAGGGGAAGTACTGGTGACAGAATTAGAGCAAATTCTATTCCATGCTTTTTTAATTATGTCAAAATGAATCCTAAAGTCATATATAACTAAAAACAAACAATTAAAAATGTCAACTATGTCAAATGACTCCAACAGCATTACAAATGTATAACATAACTGCACTAAATGGGTTGGCTTGACGTACGTAATTTTAGAACTGAAAAAAAAAAAACAACAAAAAGAGTGAATCCTAATGTAACTATGGGCTTTAGTTAATTCTGCATCAGTATTTGCTCATCAGTTGTAACAAATGCACTACACAACTTAAATACAATTGAGTTCATAACAGGAAAACCACGCTGGGAGGAGGGATATACAGAATTTAGTGATTTCTGCTAAATTTTCCCGTAAACCTAAAGCTATTCTAAAAAATAAAATCTGTTATTTTTTAAATGTCTCTGAACATAAAACTACCAATTAATTTTTAAGCTGATAATAGTGTATTCTCTTCAAATTTGGGGCCTTAAGGCAGAAAATGGTATGATTAAGTTTTAAGGATCACTTAGAAAACTCATTTTCTTACATTCTACTCTAGCCTGAGAGCCGTTCTCTCTCATTAAGGTAATTTGAAACTCTATCTTTCCTCCAAGAACAATGGTCTAACTCATATAGCAACCCTATTTTCAAGTTCTCTGGCTGCCTCAGTGATACTCTGGGCTGTTAAGTAGATTGCCAAACCCCACCCCATCTACTGTTAGTGTGGGGCTTTATTGAACCAGCACTTTGTCATTTTTCATTTGCTATCAAGAGCCCAACTAAAATGCTGATTTTTTTCTGGAGTCAGTAGCACATCTTTAGAAGCACATCCCTATTATACACACATCCCTGTATCTTGTCCTGTGAGGCCATGTGCCCCAGAAATTCTCACTGTCCACTGTGGAGTATGGGCTGAATGCCTGAAGCAGATACAAACCCATTCATCATGGTGCAAATGCTGATTCTTCACACTTCTCTGGAAGAAATAGGTACAAGAATCCTATTATGAGCCTGAAGAATCCTCCAGCTATTTCTCCTTTCCTTCACAAAAGAAATTTCTCAGAAGATATATATATAATTCAATCCCACACCATTTCATGGAAACTTATCTCCATGATCAGTTCTCCCTCATCCCTGATCCCTAACAGCAACAGTGAATCTAAAGGACATGTTCCAGTCCCATTCACTTCTCCCTCATTCCTGAAATATACATATTCCCTTTGACTCTGATGCTACCATTCTCATCTGGATTTCCTACTATTCTTATTCTCAGTCCCTTTTGTATCTTACCTCCTTTGAATCATTATACTTCCACTCTAGCTCTCTTCTAGGCTTCTCTTATCTCCTAGTGACAGAGCACTTCTCCCCAGGTTTTAGGTGCCAAGAACTCCTAAATACTTATCTCTAGTCCAGATTTCTGTTGCAAGCTTCAGAGTCAGTCATCTACTCAGCACTTCTAATTGAATTTCTCACTAGTACATCAGTTTTGCCTGTATCAGAAGCCATCTTTCCTTAAACTGGCCTCTCTTCTTAGCTCAGTGTAAGGCATTTATTAGCATCCCAGCTGCATAAGCCAGAAATCCTGGCATTATCCTCATGTCAAATTTTCCTCACTTTGGTCAACTGCATTCACAGAATAGCAACTGGGTGGGTATGTTTCATGGAGAAAAATTCTGTTATTTATTTATTTACCTTTTTTTACTGGTACATTACAATCACACATAATAGTGAGATACAATATGCTATATTTGTACATGTGCATGATACAGTTTGATCAACCTTGTTCCCCAGTACTTTCCCTTTCCCTCTTTTCTTCCCTCCCCCACCCACTTTCTCTACTCCACTGATCTCTCATATATATATATATATATATGATTAATTGTGGTGTACTCAGACATGGTCATAGTATAATTTTGTAGATTTCATTCTTTATTCCCCAGTATTTCTCCATCTTCTTCATGCCCTTCCCAACTCCTTCCCTCTTGATGTCTTCCTCTTCTTTATTGGTCTCCCTACTCTTTCCAGGAGACCCTCCTTTTAATAATTCCTATCCTCCCTCCCTTTAGCGTCTATGTATAAGATAAAATTCACTCTTCATTTTCTGAATCTGAATTATTTCACTTAGCATGATGTTTTCCATTTCCACCCATTTTCCACAAATGACATAATTTTATTCCTCTTTATGGTTGAGTAATATCACATTTACTTTATCTATTCATCTGTTGAAGGGCACCTAAGCTGATTTGATGACTTGGATACTGTGAATTGCACTGCTATAAACATAGGTATGCATGTATCACTAGATTGTGATGATTTTAGATCTTTGGTAAATACCAGAGTACTAAGTATAGTTGTGTCATGTGATGGTTTCATTCCTGGTCTCTTGAGAATCTCCATACTACTTTCCAAATTTGTTGTACTAATTTGCAGTCCCACCAACAACTGTATAATTTTACTTCCCCCACCACATCCTCACCAGCAATTATTGTTATTTGTATTCTTGATGAATGCAATTCTAACTGGAGTGAGATAAAATCTCTGTATATTTGATTTGCATTTCTGTGATCACTAGGAATGTTGAACATTCTTTAATGTATTTATTGGACACTTGTATTCCTTTTTTTGAGAAAAAAATCTCTCTTCAGATCATATGCCAGTTTATTATTAATTTAGGGGGTGGTGTTAAATTTTTTATATATTTCTTTATGTATTTTGGAAATTATTCAACAAAGTAGCAGGAAACAAGATCAACATAAAAATCAATAATTTTCCTATACTCCAATAATAAATCTGCTGAGAAAGAAATTAGAAAAGCAATTCTATTTAGAATAGCCTGGGAATAAAAATATTTGGGAATAAATCTTCTTAAAACTATAGAACACTGAAGAAAGAAATTGAAGATATTAAAAGATGAAAAGATCTTCTATGTTCTTCGATAAGCAGAATTCATATTGTTAAAATGACCACACTACCAAAACTGATATACAGGTTCAAGGCAATCCCCATCAATGTACCAATGATGTTCTTCTAGAACTAGAAAAAAAAAACAGTTCTAAAATTCATATGGAAGAAAAAAAGACCCAGAATAGCCACAGCAATGCTGAGCAATATGAGCAATACTGGAAGCATTACAATACCTGATCTCAAGTTATATTGCAGAGCCAGAGTAACAAAAACAGCATGGAACTGGCATCAAAACAGATACATAAACCAATTGAATAAAATAGAAGACACAGAGGCAAACCCACACAGTTACAATCATCTGATCCTTGACAAAGGTGCCAAAAACATCCTTTAAAACAAATGGTGCTGGGGAAACTGGATATTCACATGTAGGAGAAACTAGATCCCTAACTGTTACTCTGCACAAAAACCAACTCATAGTGAATCAAACACCTAGAAATTAAACCAAAAACATTGCAACTGCCAAAAGGAAGCATAGCGTCAACACTCAAACATATTAGTGCAAGCACCAACTTCCTTAATAAGATTCCTAAAGCTCAGAAATAAAACCAAGAATCAATAAGTCAAGATCATTGTAATGTTTTGAGCAATTAATTAAAAAAAAGAATAAATGGGATGGCTTCAAGTTCCAAAGCTTCTGTCCAACAAAGGAAATGATTGAGAGTGTGAAGAGTAAGCCTACAGAATGGAGAAAATCTTTTGCCAGCTACTTTTCTGATAGAAGTTTTTCATTTTATATTAACTAGATGTTATAAGTTTTTATAATTACACAACTGGTTTTGGATGCATTCCCATAATAATTAGTCCTTTTTAAATGAAAATAGCATATGTTCATGGTAAAAACTGCTATAGAAAGTGAAAATTAAGTTTTTCATCCTAGTTTTAAGACCTCTGTACTCAACTATCTTTCAAAAAAATCGCTTTTAATAGACTTTGTATTTTTCCAGAAGTTTACTATGAATTTTCATTAAATTAATGTTTAATAAGCATCATATATGTGCCTGGAGGCAGAATTTTAAAGATGAACTAGACAAATGCTGTCTCTCTTTTTATTATCTCTCCTTGAATTGTTATATCACTCTCTTGTTTTTCCAACTAATATCTAAGTGTAGGGCCTTACATTTTCTGTACCCTCCATAGTTTTTGGTACATGGAAAACAATTTTTAAAAAAATCACAGGTGGAGGAAGGTCATGCTCAACTATACCCCTACTCTCTCCTGCCAGCATTTGGGTTGGCTGGGCCTTGTCAGAAGGCAGAGAACAAAGGAGCTCATAGATGGATGGAGAGGATTGGGTAATATGTGAAATGGGGCAGGGGTGACCAGAGAATGTGATAGGATCTACATTTCTCATTCACAGCAAGAACCTGCTCAAAAGAATTCTATATTTATGATTAGGCGAGGTGATAAGGGGAAGAGGAATCAACTAGGAATCTGAAACAAAAGAGCTAAAACACAGAGGTAAATAGGCCTAAATGTTTCACCACATGGATTCTCCTACTTTTGGAGGATCTACCCCTGAGCATATGACACATAATAAAATATACTGATCTGAAATGCAGCTAACCAGTTTTGTTTGCCTCTGATAAACATTCATTATTTTCATTTTTGCAAATTTCTTTTTTTAATTTTAGACCAGAACATATTTTTCAGCCCCCAAACACATTTTTTAGCCTTGAAAAAGCTTCTAATCCCAGGAGCTATTGCTTACTGTGATTACTGGATAAAATGAACTCAGCTGCCTCCCTTCTGCATGTGTAAAGCTTATTATTTGACAGCAATACTCCCTCCAGTGAGCATCTGCTGGTGGTTGGATTTGATCTGGCTTATGGTTTCCTGTTCTAGGCTTCCAGAAACCCAGTTTATTTTTTCCCTAAGATTCCAGTATTTCTTGGGCTTTGCTTTAATCCCCATATAAATGTGTCACCTTCTGAGCTCCTTCAGGGAAGGACATGACCAGTTTCTATGAGTTCACTTTTGGGCTTCCCAGAGATTTCTTAGAAAACATAATCCTGTATATTTAGGTAGTTAGATGATTGGCCAAATCAGTATTACTAAGCACAGACATTGTTTTCTTTGTGTCATGCTTGATAGCATCAAACAAACAAAATGCCTATCAAGTGTCAGATTCTCTCTGTCCTGTCCTGCTTTTGAATCTTCCCAATAGTTCTTTGAAGTGGATATTATAATCCCCAATTCACTGACAAGTCTGAGAATCAAGTGAGTTGTCTAAAGCCCACTTAGGAGAGAAGCAAAATTCTGCGTGCCCTTGGAGTCAATGCACACTTACTGGGATTCAAGTCTTCAAGAGGTTCAGGACTTCAACTTACTGATCTTACTTATTTTGGAAAGTGTCGTACGTGTCAGAAATAATCGTCTTTAATGTGGCATTAAGTGTGTCAGTAATCATTAGCATACTGGTGAATAATTGTGGAAATCAATTAATTTGGTCTTGCTACTAAAGCAATTTTAACTGGATATAGGAAAACAAAGGGCCAAAAGTCTTCTCCTAAATTCCAAGTCACAATTTCTTTCCCCTGGATCCCCATGTAGCTTCACCTGCCTTCAAAATTCAAGGAGCACAGACCACCACCATTAGTAGGAGTTGTTCTGTCAGAACCTTCTTCTTGGTGCATTTCCTTAATTTGCTTTTTTCTTGTTTCCTTGTGTAAAATTAGTTCTGTGATGAGTCTGTATTTCAGGTTTGAAATACTTTATGAGTGAAATGGACTGTAGGTATTGTATGAACATGTATTTCTGTGCTTACTAAAATGTAAATTTAGGGAGGGCAGAGATTATTGTCTTTTTTTGTACATTGCTGCAATCCCAGAATTTGAACTGTGTTGAACATAGTAGGAACACATGGGGTTTAGTTAGTTGTGAGACATTAATTTTGTTCTTTCTCTCCAAAAGTACTCTTAGGTTAACCTTAAAAACTCTTCCCATTTCTCAAATAACTCCCAGTAAGTTCTAACTTTTGCAAATGGTTCTATGCAGTTTAAATAAAATTTGACGCCAAGAGCCATAGAGAGGAGTTTCCACCTGGGTTCTGCATATATCCTAGTCTAGGTTTCAGTTGCACATTAGTGAGAATTTATCAGGAGTTTAGGCAGACTTGGATCCCCAAGGGCACAATCCACACATGTGTCTTTCCCAGCTCTGTCTCATCATCATCTAGCACAATGGCAGGTGCTCAGTAGAAATTTGTTGAGTCAACAAACAATGCCAGAATTCATAGTCCTAACAACTTAACAGTGTTCAGCACTGAGTACAGGTTTAATATATATTTATTGAATTGCATTGAGATAATTCTCAGAGAGAATCATACCTTGCATTCCAAAATGAAGGAGGCATTATATCTGAATTATCAGCTGTTTTGGATTATCTCTGTGGCTCCTCCCCACTGTTAGAAAAGTAAAAGACGCTCTTACTGCATCAGCAAACTCCCCAAATCTGAATAGTATTTCATTTCCACTGGCCTAACTTACTATATTCCAACTATGACATATGTAATTTTTAACCAATGCTTACCAGTATCATATATTGTTCAAGAGTGTTCACTAATCCAATAATAAGGCCTCTTTCCAGAGCAGTGTGTTAGTACTTTCTTTTTGTTTTCTTCCTTTTACTTCCTTTCTTCCTTCTTGACTCTGAATGCCATATAAGGATGTAAATGCAAAGGCAAGGACCTCAGCAATACTGAAAGTCTAGGGAAATCTAAGAACAGTGAATAGATAGCAGTTTAGGGGAGAGACACTTCACTTGGTTATAGTATATGGTCATTCTCCTGGATCCTGAATGCCCTGAACTGTGTTGGGACAACATGACACAAGTTTCAGGATTCTATTCACTCATTCCCTGTAAATTTAAAGTGGTTTGACTTCAGTTCCAACAAACATGACATGACATTAACATGCCAAATATTGGGCCACATGAGCTTAAAAACACACATATGTATACAGTGTACACAAACATGTAAACAAATGCCTTTTAATTGATTAGTCCACTGTTGAACTCCCCAAATGGAAAGAGCACACATTTCTAGTCTTGCTTTACTTAATGATGGACACGTTGCCTGTAACAGGAGTTTCTCATGGAAGTATTTTCAAAGTATATAACATGAAACGAGTTGTTTCAGCAGAAAGCAATAAAACAGAATTATGACAGACGCAGTCAATGGAGGAGGAACAATGCTCTCAACATGGATAACACCAAAGTGAAGAGACATGTTTAAATAAGTACATGGTGTCAGCTTGTAGATATAACTGCACTGAATTCATTGTTGGTAAATTTAAGCTCTGTTAAATGTTAATGAATTAATCACTGTATAAACAAGTATGAGGAATGAAGTACTCAAGAAGGTAACAAGTCTAAGACAAGGTCAATTTATTTATAACAAGAAAAAATTTTTTACTATAAACAAAGAAATTTACTTAAAATTTAAAATTTTCATCTGTTTTATTGATTAAAGCCTCTTTCCATTATCAACAAGACAATTTTCTTCCCTCTAAGTAGAGTTTTACAAATCTCTCAGCTGAGCCATTATAAAGGTCTTTCGGTTTGCTCTTTTGTATTTGAAGTATCTCTTGCTTGAAATTAAATTCAGTCCTAAAATAGCAACTATATCATCCCCTAACCACTTCCCATTAGTAACAGCAAACTCCAGAGATTAGTAGAGCAGCTTTCATGTACTGGGGAAAACAGCCTTATGGATGATTTAAACAAAAAACTTGCCTGCTCATTGAGAAGCAATCGGTGTATATTTGTAAATACCAACACCAGACAAAAATGAAACCTAACAAGAGTGGTGATGTTGTCCTATGCAGACTAAATCTAAGCTGAGTTCAGATGTTGCTTTTCAACATGAATTCTTGCAGGATTCTTAACTCATTAACTTTCTCCAAAGTACAGGTGGGTTCTGGAGAATGCAGATAAGTACAAATGAGTCCCTTCAATATAAATGTTTATAACAACAGATTCTTTAGAGAAAATGAAGCCTTATACATGAGATAAATTTCCTCATCTGCTGTCATGATTGATGGGTCCATTTGGTTACTCTGGGGGGAGGGAACAGGAGCGGGGCCTGATTCGCAGAGCAGAGCCCGCAGGTTTGGGCTATTCTGTATGAATGCCTACAGGTGCTGTCTATTGTCACATCTTTGTTTCAGTCCCGCATTAACAGATTTTTAACGTTGGTAACAAATGCTCTTCTCTGAGCCTCAACCAGGTTATTTTTCCAACACACTTCTATTTCCTTGGTAAAGCCTCTTTTGAGGGGCTAAATTTAGCACTGCCAATCAGAAGAACAGGTGGTATGTGAAACTACCAAAAAGGTCCTCTCCCATCATGCTTTCTTAAGAGAGCCAATCACCAGGGCCCTGCCCTGAGGATGTGGGGCTGTCAGCAGATCTGGTGAATATAAGGGCCGGCCAGGGCCTGGCTCTGGAGCAGTCGTGCATTCCCGCCTCGCCTCGGGTGTAGGGATTGCATAGAAAAGCAAAACTACACAGTCTCGACTGTGTAGTTTTGTTTTTAGGTTTAGAGGCTCACCGATTCATGTTGGAGATGGTCGGAAAAACCAACTCTACATAGGACGTCGTTTCAGAAGCAGCCTGGGCTTAGTCCCACCCTTTTTAGGCACTCTTGAGAAATCAGGTGAGTAGCAGCTTTTCTTATTGTAATACTAGAGTTACTTTCTTATTGATTTCTAGCTCCTGTTTATTTTTGTGTGCCAAATGTCCACATAGACGTGTTTGGGTAACTTCTTGCTGCTAGTGCTGACCCATTATTTGAATCTTCTTGTTAAATTTTGTTTTTAAATGTGTGAGCTTTGTTTTTCTTAAATGGAATGCTTTAGCATATCAGCTCAGTCAATAATTCAAACTGTTTAAATTCACTGGATATTCTAGAAGTTGGGGTCTGCAATGGTGATCAAAATGTTTAGTTCTTTTATAGTCTCTTTGTGTCGGCTGAGAATGTTCAAGGTTATATTACTCAGTGATAAAGTGAGGCGCACCAAGAATAGCTCTGATAACATGCATGTGGTATCAGCTACACCCTGATGACTTTTTAAGGGAATCAACTGCTGAGATATCAGTTGCAGGACAGTGACAGAACACTTGCCTGCTGTCAGTCAATGCTGGAGAGTTTATTTTGGGAGCATGACATTTTAGATGCATACCTTCAGCCCTAATTAGATAAAGGCCTGTGAAAAGCAAGGACTAAAGCAACAAAATTCACTAGACAATAGGAGTATAAGATCAATTTAGGCCAGTTAATTGCAATGTTAGAAATTTGGAATAAGGCTATATAATTGTTTTATAAAATACTCCAAATCTCATTATGCATTTTAACTCAACTCACAATCCAATTATATAATAGGAGATAAATGCTAATGCTAAAAGGGTAAGAAATAATGTTTAAAAGCTTTTGATTTCTAAATACGCTTTGATTTTCCATCTTCTTAGAATTAGATTACACATTGTAAATACCTGTTAATACTGATATGGTATTATTATATACCTATGAAGATAGTTATTTTTAGAAGATGCATTAGCTTGTAAAAAGGAAAAGTTAGACACAAATTTGTTCATTTTGAAAAAAACATGCTACAAAAGACTTCTTGACAAAGTTTTGTGAAAAACTTTTGGATATTATCTGAATTTTCCAAATATAATTTTTGTCTGAAAAAATGCTGGTTTAATTTTCTTTTTAGCTAAGTAAAAAGATAGAATAAGGTAAGGCATTATCACAAAGAAGACTATTGCTCCATAAAGTTTTGGTGAACAAAGAACTTTATGAAAAATAATAATGAAGCAATTGATGGTTCAGAAATTGTCTTTTTGTTTCAGAACAGTGAAATAGTCATGTTGAATAATCAGCTATTTATGCATTAGAAAAATTTTCACATAGTCTCTGAAAGTGATAGACAAAGTACTTTCTTCCACTTATAAAGAACTTACCTGCAAATTTTATATTCATTTCTTCATTGAATATTTTATGTAGTAAAAGCATAGTCCTTTGTTACTTCCCCCACATTTCCCACCAACCTTCCATTATTCAGACTTCGCACATTGTTCCATATTAAGAACTCAAGCCAGCATTTTTGTTTCAAATCTATAATAAATTTTGGTCCTACCTATAAAATTAATTTTTTTTTCTAAATATCTACTCAGCGGTAGCAATATTACTTGCACAGTTATAGTTTGAAGAAATGTTAAGAAATATAAAGCACCCTATAGATCTACAAAAAGTTCATATATCCGGGGCTGTGGCTCAGTGGTGGTGCACTTGCCTGGCATGTGTGAGGCACTGGGTTCGATTCTCAACACCACGTATAAATAAATAAATAAAAGATCTAGCAACAATTTAAAAAAAATTTAAAGTTCATATATTCAATAAATCTTGCCAAAGCTTTTCAAATTAGGAAAGAAATTGCAAAGTTCAAACTTTTAATTTTGGTGACCATTTTAAGTAGTTAGACAATGCCTGTATCCACGTCAACTTTATAAATATAGCTACAGTGAGTGAAAGCTATTTGGGGGAAGGAAATATTTAAGCAATTGTCCCATACACATTGCAGAGCTCCATCATAGATTTGTCACATATCATCTCTTTAATTACTCACTATCCCTATGTTATTCCAATTTTCAACTCTCGGCCTGATTTTTACACCATTGATAAGGCCACTTGGGTATATTCCTTGCTCTGTCTGGCTAATTTTCTCCCCTCATTTCCCCTTAAATTTATTGCTTTTTGTTAAATTTTAAATCCAAGCCATAAAAAAGAGGCCTTCCCATTATTGCAGGCCCCATAGATGACCAAGGATCAACCCAGTGGAGAATATGTCTCTTTCATCCCCACAGGAGCTCCAGTGGCCCTTGGATGATATCCTCACTTACTTTCTGTTCCTTTTCAGAGTGCCTAAGAAGATGACGACTCAAGCACCGACGTTTACGCAGCCGTTACAAAGCGTTGTGGTACTGGAGGGTAGTGCCGCAACCTTTGAGGCTCACGTTAGTGGTAAGCCCAGCCCGGTGCTTTCCTTTCCTTTGCCTCCTTGCCAATGAATTCACTTTGTCATAGGACATGATGCTGAGATGATGCTCTGCTTCAGTTTTGTAAAATTGGTGCAGCACCCTAAAAGGGTCATTTTCAGGGTTTACCATTCAGAGTACTGACACAATCTGACAATGTAATGACTCAAAAATGTTTTATTCATATTTATAATTCCACAAAGCAAAAATAATTAGCATTAGATTAGAATTGCTGTCAGAATCCAGCAACTAAAGTCGGCCCACATTTGGTCATTCTATATTTGGGTTCAGCTGCAGAGCCAGACTGGCAACCAAGAGCTCCAGTGTAGTAAAGGCTGCTACGAAGCTTCTGGGAGGTGGTCTGGGTTGGCTGCTCCATGCACAGGAATCTCAGTTGTTTTATATGGAAAATAACAATGCATCCAGCCTTCCTCAGAGTCAGAACCCACCAGTGATGAGCTAACTCCTCATTGTTTGAGTCTATTATTTTCTATCTTCATTAAGTGGTTCCAGTGAACAAAAGACTTTCCAATCATTTCAAAATGACAAGAAGAAATACTATTTGCCACTCTGACCTTTATATTAAAGGGAACCATTTTCCCAAAAGTTTTATTTAAAAGGAAGTTTATCTGTTTCTTTATCTGCTGCTTTTTCTTCATAATTCAGTTTAGGGATGACTACAGAAAATGCATGATTTTGAGGACTTATCTATTATCTTGTGAAAAAATACACTGTTGCAAACATTTCAAAAATCACTTAATATTGTTTCCTTCTGTAGTCTTGTAACTGGCCATGTAAGATTACATGGGTCAATTGAAAATTATGCTAGCTTCTTCCTTCAGTGCATCTCCACGGTACATTGTTCTTCTTTGTTTTTTTAATTGTATAGCTTATAATAAAGATATAAAATAAGATTTCCTTTTTATTTTTTCTATTTTATGCACCAATCTTTCTATAATTGAATAATACTTTATTTTATATTACACAAATATCATATAATCATTCGTTTTCTATTGTGTGGAGACAAATTCAATTCTCTTCCTGCATGATGAACTCTTATTGACTTTCAAATAATTACTTATCTTGGAATGCTCAGTAATTTTTCTAAACTGAACAGAACACACATAGTATCAGTGGGAGTCTCTCTCCTTGTGAATAGTAGAAACTGACTTCTTCATAGCTTGTTCCTTCACACTACTAGGTTCTTAGAAATACACCACTGAAAATACCTGCTACCTATCAGTGGATACTAACACAGTTATCTACTCGTCCACAGTGGGAGATTGGCTAATGTAAGGATAACAAAGTGACTTTTCCATTCTCTTCGCCTCCTAGCTGGAGGAGATAAATCACCAGTGTTTATACCAAATGCAAAGTAAACCATTCCCTGAACTTGCCTCATATCTTCTCATCATACAGAACTTTAAAATACCCAAAATGTCCAACCATGAGCATATAGTTATTCACTGTTAATTTATAGTGGGAGAAAAAAAAATTGGCTTTTCCAGCCACAACTCCAACTCTACACATTGTTCTGAAAGACAAGCCTTGGAAAACTGCCTCGCTGCACTATGGTGGTTTTACTGCAGGCACACAGGAAAGCAGGAGCATTCCAGAAGGTGGTGTGCCTGCACTGCAGAGGAAGAGGAGTGCACCCTCCTCCCGATGTCAGACAGAACTGTCAGATCCTTTTGCTGCTTTTGTTCCTCATTTGTGTTCAAAGAGGACACCAGTCACTTTTTATTTCAAAGTTTCCTCACTTTTATAAATCCCTTTCATGATTTTAATGATGTCTATTAAGTTGCATCAGACAGAGCCCCAGGCAGGAGGGAAGCGTATGAAAATTCTAGTCCTCTGCCTGCCACTGCTCACTGAGGGACCTTGGAAAAATCATCAGGCCTCCATTGGCCTCAGTTTCCTCCCCTGTAGAATGAGGGTGCCAGCCTCTACCTAAGCTCTTGGGCCTTCCTAATGGCCTACAAAGTTATGCTTCCGCCAGGAGCCTGTCAGGTTGTCACTGTCACCAAATGGTGTTTCACTCTACAAAGCTTTTTAGGTTAGAGCAAGGCAGCAAGGATAATGTTTCGGTGGAGAGGAATTTGCTGTGCCCACTCGAACATAAAGATCAATTGTGCTTGCTCTTCAGGTTTTCCAGTTCCTGAGGTGAGCTGGTTTAGGGATGGCCAGGTTATTTCCACTTCCACTCTGCCCGGCGTGCAGATCTCCTTTAGCGATGGCCGCGCTAGACTGACGATCCCCGCCGTGACTAAAGCCAACAGTGGACGATACTCCCTGAGAGCCACCAATGGATCTGGACAAGCGACTAGTACTGCTGAGCTTCTCGTGACAGGTGGGCTGGTGGGGGCATACCTGTCCTCTGCTGCCCCTGAGGGCATCCCTTGCATCTGGCGGAAGGGATCCATATTGAGCAATGGGTACGAGGACTTGCAGCTCCCAACCTAGAAAGGGCCCACTGAAGGCTGATTTTATAGCAAAGCTGTTTGCCATGTGAAATTTAATTCTCCTTTCAAAATATAACACAAAAGTGCCTGAGAATCAGTGCTTCTCTGTATACATGTTGAACACTCAAAAATGCTTTAAGGAAATATTTTAAAAATCATGCTTCTCAGCAAGTAGAAAAGCTCAAAGACTTGTTCATAAGCTTCATAAGAAATATGACATATTCTAGGATTCACCAGGAATTTCCACCTCAACATTAGCACCAAGATAACTCTGATACAAGTGGTCCACAAACTAGTCATTTAAGAAATATTAAAAATACTACTCAGTAACATGTTCAGAAAAAGACAAATGCTTATTATTCTAATGTATGACACCATTCACCCAGAAAAGTTATTAGTGGCCTCTGTTGTTCTCCATTAATACTCAAACATGAATTAATTTATACATTACATAATATCTTGCATGAACTGCATAATGGTATCAATGCTTATTCAATAAACCATATCTTCAGTTATATCCAGTTATAGGGCTATAACTGATTTAAATAGAAAGCATATCAGGTAAAATTAGGTATGAACCTTAAAACACAGAAAATTCAGAAATAGAAAAGCACAGGGTTAGTAAAATTTGCTATTGCTATTCAAAAGCACACCAAAGTTAATCCCATCCACCCTTCACATTTATCATATAATTTTTTTCCAAAATAACCCTTCCCCAAAATCCCCTTTCTGTAGAATAATTAACATGAAAACATATCATTATTGAGTTTAACATTTTAAATGCAAGTAAGTATTTCAGTTCTTTGACTATCAACCAATTTGGAGAAGATTTAGGGGTTTTTAAATTAAGTTTAAATGTAAAGATTCTATAAGTCACAAATACACCCATTCTACCAACCCCTGGAATTCATTTTAATGTAATAACCTATTGAAGTATACAAAGTTGCCATAACTCATTAACATGGTGCAGATATGAGGTTGGGAAATACAGAAGATTCTCTAGTCAAAACAAGATTTAGACTTTTTATGTGAATTACAAAACAGACATGGTGGCCTAGAACTGCTAAGCAAATGAGAAACATGGTGGCTGGATAGCCACCTTGCCATCTCTGGGCCCCATTTTTGCTGTCATCTGCTGGCTGAGCTGGGTTCAAGGACAGTCAAGGATGCTGAATTGGCGAGTCATTGCCTGGTTTTGGAATCAGAGCTGTGATTGTTTAAAAATACCCTGTTGGTAAGGTTCTGGCTTCCTGGCCTGATTTCCTTCTCTGTCCCCTGCAGCGGAGACAGCGCCACCCAACTTCGCTCAACGACTGCAGAGCATGACCGTGAGACAAGGAAGCCAAGTGAGACTCCAAGTGAGAGTGACTGGAATCCCTACACCTGTCGTGAAGTTCTACCGGGATGGAGCTGAAATCCAGAGCTCCCTTGATTTCCAAATTTCACAAGAAGGCGACCTCTACAGCTTACTGATTGCGGAAGCATACCCCGAAGATTCTGGGACTTATTCAGTGAATGCCACCAATAGCGTTGGAAGAGCTACTTCGACTGCGGAATTGCTGGTTCAAGGTATGCACTGAAGGTTGAGAAGGGAGAAGGGGAGAGGCCTGATCTGTGACCAAGTGGGGCTAGCCTGCCTCCCCTGAGGCCCTGGGAATGCTGAGAGCTAAAATCCCAGCTGCCTTTTAAACCCTATGAAAAGAAAAGTCTGAGATTCCAGGCAAGAGCTCAGTACTGATGCAATCTTCAGTTATTAACCCCAATATAATAAACTGGAAAGTGTTTCAATTAAGTTACATACATTTCAAATTATTGAAAGTACTGGAATAATTTTTTTAAATGGTTCTAACACAATCATACTGTAGTCTTTATATGTTTACTATGGTGCTTTTCTGGCAATGGCAGAAGTTTTGAAGAAGGGTCATTTTCTATTTTTAAATCTGATTTCTGTCCATACAAGATTCAAAACTTTCTGCATTTTTTTCCCCACAGCGATGCCCAGAAAATTTTATTGACTTTGTGGTCACAATTAACAGAATCTCTTTCCAAAGGAATGGTTTCTCCTCCTCCAATGCTCATCTTTCCCTTCCTACAGGTGAAGAAGTAGTACCCGCTAAAAAGACAAAGACAATTGTTTCGACTGCTCAGATTTCAGAAACAAGACAAACCCGAATTGAAAAGGTATTTTTCTCTGCTGCTCTTTCCCAGCCTTTCCGATTGTCACTTCCCCAGCTATTCTCCCTCATGGTGGACTTTGTTTTAATCTTTTGCAGAAGATTGAAGCCCACTTTGATGCCAGATCACTCACAACAGTTGAGATGGTCATAGATGGTGCCACTGGGCAACAGCTGCCACATAAAACACCTCCCAGGATACCTCCTAAGCCAAAGTCAAGGTCTCCAACACCACCGTCCATGTCCATTGCTGCCAAAACACAACTGGCTCGACAGCAGTCCCCCTCACCAATAAGACACTCTCCTTCCCCGGTCAGACATGTGCGGGCACCCACTCCTTCTCCTGTGAGGTAAAGTTTCTTTAAAGAGACCAGGTTATCAAGCATTGTAAAATGAGGTTTTGTGCAATCAAAAATGTAGTATGTGATACAAGAGGTATATCAAGATGTCACTGAATATGATTTTCCCAAATCTTCATTGTCCTCAGGCAATTTGAAGAACTTTATAATTCTGAATTCTTTACTTCTATTTAATACATATTTGCTTTAGGAAAGGAGAATATAACACAGCAAAAGGAGAAAAATCCTAAATTCAACCAGCTAAATCACTTGCTAAGTTTGACTTAGAACAATAACTATTACAATAAAATAATCACTACTATCTATTGATCACTATCACTATGGCAAATATTTGATTTGACACTCTACAAACATTATCTCACTAAATATTCACAACCACTAAGAATTACTATCCTCATTATTATGAAATAGCAAGAGCCAAAGAAGTCACTTGCTCTAGTTCTTAGTTGTCTCATCTATAAATGAAGGAGAATCACAATAAGAATGATCTCACAGATTCAATGAGATAATTACTTGAAGGTGCCTTATAAACAGCAAATAATTATACACCTGCTCTTATACTTTCATAATAAATAAAATATTTTAAACATTTTTTCATATGCTTATTTTTACCTAGAAAATAAGTAGTTTACTATGCTGAGTTAAGATGCAGGTACTTTAGAAGGCAGACTTGTATCATCAGGGCCCAGAAATTACAGTCAAGTATAAATTATCTGCAACAGATTTCAAACTCTGGGATGCGATTTAACATAATGAGACTTTTAATATGATGAACTGAAAAACTGCAAAACTTGAGCAAACAAAAAAAAGTGTGTCGTGATCAATTTAAATAAAAGACATGTCGACAGTTCCCTACCAAGAAAAAAAAAAATTAAAAGCAGAACAAGTCGTTGACCTAAAAAATATTCAAATTTACTATAGTAAAGTTATATGAAGTTACTATAATCACAATAGTGGTGGATCTGTAGCTGTAGCTCAGTGATAGAGGACTTGTGTAGCATGCCTGAGGCCCTGGGTTCAATCCCCAGCACTACAACAATAATGAAAGATAGTAATGAATAGACAAATACATTAGGAAAGCAAACAGAGTCTAAAAATAGATTCAAAAATACAGGGAATTTGTTTTATAATCAAAGTGACCTTTTATTTAGGGTCTAGGCATTTTGCTTCATGAAGAATGCTGGCCAATTTGACATCCATCCATCCAGTGCTGGCCAATGAGCATAAAACTACCTCACACCCTTTACAAAATATACCCTAGCTTGATTAAAGTGTTAGATTTAAAAAAAAAAAAAAAAAAACAGAGAAAGAGAAAAACAGAAAATTTGGGAAATATTTATGGGAAAGAGCTTTTAAAAATAGACGTCAAGATTCAAGGACAGAAAAATAAAAATTTATGGCAATAGCAAGTCATTGCTAGACTGAATAGTATACTTGTGGAAAAAAAAAATTAACAATACTCCTTCCTCAGGAGATCTCACTGCCACTGCTAGAAAGGCATCAGAACAAACACATAATGGCTGCAGTGTGAAAAATGCTAGCCCAGAGATAGCCCCCAACCTGAGCAACTATACATATTTATGCTAGATAATGCCTGTAAGCAAGCAAAATGCAAGCAGATCTGGAGGGAATGTTAGCTGCACTTATGACAACTAATATATCAAATAGATTAAAATGTCCCAAATCAAAACACTATGTGACCCAGCTATACCACCCCTCAGTATTTATCCTAAAGAATTCAAGTCAGCATACTATAGTGATGCATGCATACACATGCTTATAGCAACACGATTCCTAATGGCCAACCTACGAAAGCAATGTAGGTGTCTATCAATGCATGAAATGATAAAATGTGGTATATATACACAATAGGGTTTATTCATCCATAAAGAAGAATGAAATTATGTCATTTGCAGGAAAATGGATGGAACTGTAGAACATTATGTTAAGCCAAACTCAGAATGTCAAGGGTCATATGTTTTCTTTCATATCTGGAAGCTAGAGAGGAAAAAGGTGGGGGTATCTCATGAAAACTGAAGGGACATCAGTAGAGTAGAGGAAAGGGATCAGAGGAAGGGAGGAAGGGAGAGAAGGGGGAAGTGTTACATATTACAATATTTAACTATATTCTTATATTGTGTGTTTGTACAAATATGTAACAAGCCCATTGTGTACAATTATAATGCACCAACAAAAAAAAATGGGGAAAAAATTTCCACAAATCAATTTTCATAGGAAGAAAATTCAACACAAATAGAAAAAAATGGAAAAACCACAAGCTTTTAAAATTATATTTATTGGACATTTATATTGCTAAATATCTAATAAATATAGTTTAAAAAGCTAGATATTTTCTCATTTTTATTGTTTTTAGCCACTTAAAATGTTAAAAATTTTGGTAAACACTAACATGAAAACTTGAACAAAAAGCTCAACTTCAAAACATGTCTAGCAATCACATTTCTAAAAGTGTTCAGTCTCAGGCTAACTCCAAGTTTGCACACCGTGAAATCACCACACAGGCCAAATGTGATTTCTGAGGGAGATAACAGCCTTACTATATTTTAAATCCAAGCCTAAGGGTCATTTAGAATTAGTTTCTCTGTTCCCATGGAGTATTTTGACCATCATAGCATTCTAAGAGTTTATTAATAACCTTCCAAATTCATCCCTTAAATTTGTTTTATAGTAATTAGGAAATACAAATGCCAATTTGTGGAGAAAATAATGGTTATCCAAAATAGACTCTTTCCTAAAGTTAAATCTTGATTTTTGTTACAGAGTAAGGCAAACATATTTTATTGAATAGGGTGCATTGTCTCCAGCTGTGACCAGGTGATTATTTTTTATTGTACCTGCAGAAATAAGCACTTTCCTAAAATGACTCAAATTACACTGATTTTTCACAGTTTCGGGCTTACCTGAGGCCCGCTGCTAATCACTTATGTCATGCTAATCATGTCTTTAACTCTTTTGAATAAAACCACATTACCAGATATAGCAGGAACTAGGCACAAGTTGAGACTTCGAAGTGCAAGTCTGTCTGCTTTTCTTCAATCGCTAGAGACCTATAGTATTCTAATCTGGCCTTTGTTCTATTTCCCAGGCAGTCATTTTCAGAATGGAGCCATGTTCCTTAGATCTCTCTTTAGTTTGATTACAATTTCATTTATAAAATGCAAATTGATTTTCGCAGAAAAAGCCCTTCTTTAAGAACACGGTGAAACCTTTCTTCAGGAAAACTGACTGATGTTGTAATGTACTGTTACTCTTAGAGCAAATAGCAACTGTATCTTGAGGTTAATTAGGATAATTGTTTCATTTATGATCAATGTAAACTAAATATCCTGCATACTGCAAGGATACATTTATAAATGTTTTCTTAGATTCGGAATTTATAAAATGCAACGATGGAGCAATACTGCCACCTAGAGGGATAAATGCAATAGATCTTATTGATTAAAAATAAAATGAGTTTTGCAAAATTTATCTTTAAAAAATTTATCTTAAAATGGCTAATCAATTCCAAGATTCTAGGTCAAAAGTTGTCTTTTTAGGCTATCTGGCCAGGATTTGGCACCTATACCCTTCAACTGATATTGTGTGCAGTTTGGATACATCTAAAAAAAAACCAATGAAAAGTGTTTTGGAAGAAACTATTTGATCCATTTAATAATAATAAAAAAAAATTTAGGTTTCAAATTAGCCAAAATCCACAGCAATTATATGGTTATTTAAAGAAAGTCTTCAGTGTGGTATGAGGGTGAATGCAAATAAAGAGGGGCAGAAAACAAAAACCGAGCTCACCAACCTATAAATAGAGTAGCAGTTTCCAGACTGCAGTGCACAGCCCATACCCCAAAGGATTCTGCAACAGCTCAACCAGAAATCTTCCTCCTGCCCTGGGAATTTGCAAGACAGATAGACATGGTGAAGGTGGTGTGGAAGCCCTGCAGGAGGGAAGGGAGGGAGAGAGGAAGAGAGAAAGGCTTAACACAAGTGTTTTGATTACATAGAGCTTTCTTCATCTAGCATCTATTTGACATCCACCCACCCCTGTCCAGATGGGGAATGCAGAGACACTTACAGACGAGTCCTGGATTTGCAATGCCCTTTCTTTTGCTGTATCTTTAGGAAATACCTTCCTCGGTCTTGTTTATTTTTTAATGTGAGAAGATGAGACAGGGCACAAAATTCTTTACTTGGGATTAAGTCTGATTCAGATACTGCAGATAAGAATAAGTTTTATTGAGACTTAAAGCAACTGATTTTCATATTACATACCCTCTGAACCAGTTGTGGGGACACACATTTTAAAACTCTGCCATTATCTTAATCTGATTATGCCTGCTAGAGCTCCTCACCTTGTCATTCTGACCTCTACTATTTGGTTTTCAGGTCTGTGTCCCCAGCAGGGAGGATCTCCACATCCCCCATCAGATCTGTGAAGTCACCCTTACTCGTCCGGAAGTCTCAGACATCCACCGTGGCCACAGGCCCTGAAGTGCCACCCCCTTGGAAGCAAGAGGGCTACGTGGCCTCCTCAACTGAGGCTGAGATGAGAGAGACAACAGTGACTAGCTCTACTCAGATCAGGAGAGAAGAGAGATGGGAAGGGAGATATGGTGTCCAGGAGCAAGTGACCATCAGTGGAGCTGCGGGGGCTGCTGCCAGCATATCGGCCAGTGCTTCCTTTGCAGCAGGGGCTGCTGCTACTGGTGCCAAAGAGGTACAGTCAGGACTACTCTGTTTTCATTACTTCACTTCTCTTTTTTTTTTTTTTCCGACGTGATTTCTGGAATAAAAACCAGGATGGATGGATTGGAGGGAAAATACACAGGAACACAAACATATTATGGAAACTACAGACCAAATTTGGTTGTCCTGTTCATAAAACCATCTTCAGTTGGGACAAAGTCTCTGATGTGAGGTTTACATACAATATGGGTGTTAGTGATATAGACCCTACATCTCTTTGCAATGATAAATGCTCACACACCAGTACATTTAGCTCTAAGTAGCTGTTTTCCATTGTGCTTTTACATTTCTTACCAGACATGCCACTTTAAAAATGTTTTGAACGTGTTCATTTCCAATCCAGGTGAAACAAGAGACTGACAAGAGTGCAGCTGTTGCGACTGTTGTTGCTGCTGTTGATATGGCCAGAGTGAGAGAACCAGTGATCAGTGCTGTAGAGCAGACTGCTCAGAGGACAACCACGACTGCTGTGCGGGTCCAACCTGCTCAAGAACAGGTATGCAAGGGCCAGGTCCAATGGCCCATCCACTCAAACACCATTCACTTCTTTGAGCCTTGGGTGCTCAGATGCCAGGACCAAACAATGTCAAATCATTCTGAAGGCAGAACTGAACCCAGCATGACCCAGGATTTTAGAACTTCTGAGCAAAATGTGGTCTGAGAGAGCAAAGGTGTTTAAGCTGTAAATATCACAAGAGCACACCAGACCAGAATAACACTGGGCTACATCAAGTAGGCAAAAGTTAACAGTATTCAAAGTATCAGGGGACTCCTGGTTGAAGCAGATGAAGGGTGGGAGGACAGAGTCAGCTACTCAAGGGAGCAGACACCCAGAGGAAACCAGTGTTTCAGGGCAGATATTAGATTTCTCTGAGCTTCCCTGAAGGATCATTGCTTTGTTCATCTACTTTTCTCAAAACAAACGTGACATTTGATTCATGAATGAAAAGTCTCATAAATCCAGGATAATTTCCCACCTCGTATTTGAATAATTTTTGTTCTAATTTAAAACCACTCTGCCTTCCCTTCTTCTCTTCTGTGACATTTTTGCCTTAATCCTGAAATATCATCATAACTTCCTGTTCAAAGTGCATTAAGGTGTTTCTTCCTTTCCTCTGTGAAAATCAGGTGAGAAAAGAGGCGGAGAAGACTGCCGTTACACAGGTAGTAGTGGCCGCTGATAAAGTCAAGGAACAAGAATTAAAATCAAGAACCAGAGAAGTAATTGCAACAAAGCAAGAGCAGACGCACATAACTCATGAGCAGGTGAGAAGGATTTTTGATTTGAAATTCACTGGTGCGATAACACGTGTTAACACGGTGATAATCTTTACTACGAAGGGTGGTGTTTCTTGGACCATACAACTGTTACCACACTAATCAAATCCTCTTGCCGTGTGTGACCTGTGCACTGGATACCAAAGTCTCTTGGGGGGACTTCACTGAATGCTCTCCCTATATAGACGACAGGGACCTTTGTGGACACATCCTGAGTGTAGAAAGAGAGTCTTATCTACATTCTTTATGACCATTTACATGATGATCATTATTATGTATGTGATTGTGGGGAGAGGACAGAAGGAAATAAAACTAGGAGGGAGAAATAGATGCTTAAGTAGCCACGTGGAGTAGTGGAAGAGAACACTGAACACACTTGACTTTAAAACCTCAGCAGCTGCATCCTGACTCCTAAGAGGACTTGTGTAAATGGGATGGATGTAGAATAGAAAGCCTAGCCTTAGTAAGCCACAGAAAAGACAAAAGGACAGTCTCATGATTGGAAGCCCTGGGGACAGAATAGAGAAGGCTGATTGATAGAGAGCTGTTGGCCAGTGGAGCCAATTGTTAATTGGGTAGTTTGAGAAGAAAAGCTTTTAAGTTCCATCTATCTAACCTTGAGATCCTGGGTTTCAGTGATAAAGTATCTGAGAATGGGAAAGAAGCAAAGAAGAAGACTCCCCCACCCCACAGGCACTCCCTGGGCTCCCAGATAGAAACAGCATCCTACGGGGGGTTAAAGATTTAGAAAATATTTTGCCTAGAATATATGCAAAAATCTTCTTCCCATAGTAAGTTTTGATTCTCCAAACCGTCATGGTATTTAGGAAATTTTTTCAAAACAAAATACTGTAGATTTGCAGATTATTAATTATCCATGTTTGATTTCTCATATATAAAATAAAGGGTCAGGCATAGTTACTTCTCAAGTCTTCCATTCTAATATTCTGTACTCTAAGATTATCTTTAAATGACATAACATGGAAATGTATTGTCCTATATCTATTCATAAAAATTAGAAGTCTTTTTAAAGAAGACTACAACTTTCCTCTTCAAAATGAACAGGGATGAACTCAGCATTTTTTTTCCTTTTTTTTTTTTTTTGTTTTTTTGTTTATTTGTTTGTTTTTTGGTCTAAACAGCCTAATTTATGTTTTAGGCAGAGAAATAATATGGTTGTACTAATGAATGAGAGATTATTTATTT
Organism: Urocitellus parryii; assembly: GCF_045843805.1. Taxonomy (NCBI): domain Eukaryota; kingdom Metazoa; phylum Chordata; class Mammalia; order Rodentia; family Sciuridae; genus Urocitellus; species Urocitellus parryii. Next base: position 230,881,078 of record NC_135531.1, on the reverse strand, counting down.
GATTTAGTGACATCTCCAAAAAAGTGATTTTACTTCTTCAAATTCCTGTATTGTATTTAATGAATACTATGTTACTTGCATTAGAGATCAGGAAACAGTAAGGTTTTGTTTTTATCTTCATTGCAGATAAGAAAAGAAACTGGAAAAGCCTTTGTACCAAAGGTAGTAATTTCCACAACTAAAGCCAAAGAACAAGAAACTAGAATTACTGGAGAAATTACTACGAAACAAGAACAAAAGCAAATAACTCAAGAAACAGTAAGTCCAACTTTGCAAATACCTTGTAGTCTGTTAATATCACCTTCTAGCCAACTGTATGTCCTTCAAAATGGAGTCTTGGTCTCATGTTTTCTTTTTGTTAGTTCTGTCTCACATTGAAATTCTGCTATGATGGAAGTTCTGTTCTCACTTCTCTTTTCCTCTCAACTGATTAGTTTTGGGAGATTGTCTGTTTACAAGAACAGTGTGGGGGCATACCTATGAGCTTTCTAGAGCATACCTAGGTGGAAGGCAGATATCACCTCTGACCAGTTTCACACAAGTACAGTTTTTTTATGCACAACCTGAGCCCTCAGTCACTTAGATTGGAAAGCATAACCTACACACAGCTGTAAGAGGGGGTGTGCACACACCTGTGGACACACACATGACCACTGAACCTTCTGTATTCTCCCAAACATAGCAAGGGCATCTTGACATTTCTTTTGTGCCATTTGAAACTCAAAATATTCATTTTACTCTAAAAAATCAGATAAGACAGGAAACTGAGAAAACTGCTGCATCCATGGTGGTAGTTGCCACTGCCAAATCCACAAAACTAGAAACAATCCTGGGAACTCAAGAAGAAATTGCCATACAAGACCAAAGGCTCCTCAATCATGAACAGGTGATGACTTCCTGCAGCTGTGAAAGTCAACCCTCACCATTTCACTTGCGAGCCACTTGCATTTCATCCTAATGGCCACATCTTCATCACCTCCTCTTCTCATATCTCACACAGAAAATTCTTTCACCATCTCACTCCCATGAGCCTTTGCCACCCATCTGGCTTTCACTGTCACCTCTTATTCCTAACGTTCACTCTTTCTTTGAACTACTACTAACATGACATAATTCACTTTAAAATATTACTGTTGATGTCAGCCCCAGGTACAAGTCAATGGATAATAAAGCAAAGCTGTGCACTATTTATGGCTTTACTAGACTTTCCCGTGGATTATAATGATGGGAAAAAACAGCATTTGTCTGTCTTTTATTGCTAATCCTGTTTTTTCTTTTAAATTTATGTTATTATTTTGATATTGTCAGTGAAACAATACAGATGATTGAAGCAACTTAAATAATACACTAAGGTGTAATTAAAATGCCCTTGAGTAAGAAGAAAATTTGCCTCCTTTCTCAGTTCATTTGCTTCTCTTAGTAGAGGCTCAGGAAATTTAATGACTATTTTCTTATCTTTTTTTTTTTAACCACATGACCAGATAATGAAAGAAACTAGGAAAACAGTGGTGCCTAAAGTCATAGTTGCCACACCCAAAGTCAAAGAACAAGATTTAGTATCAAGAACTAGAGAAGGCATCACTACCAAAAGAGATCAAGTCCAAATAACTCAGGAAAAGGTGAATACAGATATTTGAAACATGAAGAGTTCATCTTTAAACTAATTGTTAGAAAACTATTAACTATTATATAGTATCAATTATTAATCTATATTTTCCTTTTTAAATCTGTAACTAAAAACAAAATGGAAAATGTGATTGATTACCATTAATTTTTCCTGCACATTTGATTTTCATCCACCTGTAACACTTATAATTCATTTTATTCAGCATTATTGTTTGCATGAAGATTAGCATTTTTAGTTTTATTTTTGAAAAAGCACTGGGCACTGGGGAAGCATCTAGAGGTCTTTTTGTTTTTTTTTTTTTTAGCTAACATTTCTAAATTTTGTGATTCTCACTGCCAAGTGAAAATTAATTTCTTTCCTATATTTAACCCTAAATAACTTCCTCTTACATCTCCACCAGGAGGGGGGAAGGGTCATATCATGTATGTCTGAAGCCCCATACAACTTAAACCTTGATTTTACTGTAATAATCAGATCAGAAAGGAAGCTGAGAAAACTGCCTTGTCTACAATAGCAGTTGCTACTGCTAAAGCCAAAGAACAAGAAACAATACTGAGAACTAGAGAAGGAATGGCTACTAGACAAGAACAAATCCAAGTTACTCATGGAAAGGTGACTATTGCTGTTCCAAGTGTGAAATCCCCTTTTATAATATATTAATACCAAACCTCATGTGAAATCCCCAATATAATACATTAATACCAAATCTTGGTGTTTTTTTTAGTGTATGAGATCTATTAACCAAATTTGTTTTCATATAATTAAACAACTGAAAACTAAAAAATCAAATTATTTATATTGTTAATATTACTATGCATTCCTTTCCCCACTTATCTTTTCATGTTATTTTCAACTTTTTATTATTAACATCTCAAAATCCTTCAGAAGTTGATGATTGAAATTGCATGCAGGCTAAATTTAAGAGACTCTATGAACATTAAATCAAAGTTGCATACATAAGTGGTGAATCTTACTATAAAGAAGATGTGGTTTTGAGAAGTCATAAGTTCACTATATTACATTATAATGTATGGATTTATTTCAGTAAATAACCTATAATTTTCTTCATGTGAAATTGTATTTTTTTTATCCCTGTAAATATCAGATGAGGAAAGAAACAGAAAATTATAGTGCCTTCAGTAGCAGCTCCATGAAAGCCAGGCAATATCCAGTACTGAAATCTAGAGAAGGAAGTATCAAACCAGATCAATTATACATAAACCATGAGAAGGTTGCTGCCTCTATTTGTAGCTATAAAATTTCCACAAATTAAGTTACTTCCCATGACTACACTTTGCTTCAAATAAGCTATTTACCTAAATTTATTCTTTATTGCTAATCTAGTATTGGAAATCAGCAGCCAAAGGGTTCCAATTCCATTAGCATCCTGACCTAAGTACTACTTGTATTTCCCTGACGGTTGCTTCCTATCTTTGACTGTTTTTTGCTAAGCATGATGTCAGATAAACTTTCATCCAAGTCTCATTGAATGGCACATCAGCCTTTCAGAAGTCTCATGGATGACAGAAAATTTTCAGTGAAGCATATTCCAGGAGTGATGAATTTGTTTCTGTCCTGAATCACATGAGTTTGATTATCTTGTTTTTGTTGTTAAATATTAGCTAAGGATGGAAGCTGAGGAACTGTCTATATCTAAGTTCATAGTTACTGCTGCAAAATCTGCTGAACCTGCCACACTGCCAAGGACTAGAGAAGGATTTGCTATTAAGCAAGAACAAACACATCTTTTCCAAGAGGAGATGAAAACTGATGCGGTGGAGGTGAAAACAGTGTTTCATCCCATTTCATCATCAGCTCTCATAACTCTTCATCCATTATGTGTCACTGTGCTCCTAGTGTTCCATTTAATTGCTTTACTGATCAACAAAACATTAGAGATGATTAGATTCAGTCCAAGTCCTCCGGTGGAACAGTTGGCATTTCTAGTTGTGAAAGGCCAGATTAAACAACATTTTCTTTGTGTCTCCTAAATTAATTCTCAGCATTTAACTGGTGCAAATTGAGGTCTCCTAATCCAATTAGTTTCCTGATTATCTGGGTTCCAAAAAGGTAAAGAATATTCTAGTCTATTAAGAAATAAAAGTGACTTACCAGCATAGAATACTCATTTGTAGTTGTCCACCAAACAGCATTTGTGTATGGATTTAATGTACATTAATTCAAGAAAAAAATGCACATATGCTTCCTTAAGTTAAAGTGTCTTACCATCATTAAGATTTTTTTGGCATAAGTATTAAAATAAAAATGAGATTTATGTATTTCAGTGTATTTTTTAAAGTCAAATGATAATTTCATTGAGCCTGACTCTTCTCATTTTTAAAGTAAATAAAACTAAAACTTACTCTGATTACCTTATATTATTGACTACTAGTCAAAAGGTGCAAATGAGATAGCACAGATGCAATCTCCCAGCAAGCCAGGTTATATATTTATATTAGGGTTATTTATCAAAGATGAACATTTTAAAACATCTGCAAAATTAAAGTCAACTGGTTGCCTATATTTTTTAAAAATAGCAAATGAACAAAATTAATTCACCCATGCCTCATGTATATTTTATAGTTTCTCCTAAAAAGCAATCTGAATGAAGATGGTCCATGCAATCCTTCAAGGCAGATTAGATTTTTGTGGCTTCCTAGAGGGAAACACTGGATAAAGCCCATGATCACTAAACAGCCAATTCCATCTTTAAAAAGACCCCATTTATATCTCAAATGGCTTCAAGAGTAATTTTTAAGGTTATACATGTAGCATGCTTGAGACACATTTCAGGTACACACTAGATCCTATTCACAGCAGCAAAGAAAACTGAATATTAATAAAATATTACAGCCTTCCTTTTAAAGTGCACTAGATGGACCTGGAATTTGATTTTTCAGTATTCTATTTCCAAGCATCACATAGGATTATAATACTCATGTCACATCAACTGATTCGCTTTCTTAAAAAAAAAATTCCTTTGCAAATTGTATTCTCATTTATGTTAACCAGATTCATGGAGATGAGAAAATAATATTTTTGTCCCTTCTTTGCAAAAATGAAAGTAAATTGGATTTCAGTGTGAAAGGTTGTTCTCTTGAATGCAAAATGATAACACTTTCATTTTAATCACAACATTTTCATTCATGTGTTTTAAGAGTGATGCTTTTCTAATAGATTAAACAAATCTTATCCCTAGTGAATCATAAGTAAATTCACATGCTCACTCTGTGTTCATGAGCTTTCATGTTATCTCTGATTTGCATGCAACCATATAACTCTGTAGCAATTGATTTTTCTGGATGGGATGATGACAATATTTGAGTATACGTTTATCATCACTGTCACTGTGTCAACACCAGACTAAATGATCGACAAGATGATAAAAATAATGAAGATAACCAGCTCCGAAATTCTGATTTCCCAATTGCCAATTGACTGTCTGTCTAGATGAATTAGCAGAAAAACCCAAATCACTTTATGATTTTGTATACATACTTGTTATCCTACCTTGTGCCTAAGTGACTTAATGTTTAAGCAGATATATAAGAGCATATCTAAATAGATGTCTGTATAATACAATCATCAAAGAATTATTAAGTTCCTAGATGCACTTCAGAATTAATATCTGGACATATAACATTCTTATATTACATGGACACCATCTACCTAACATGCCTTTAGGCATTTGTCAGTTCTGAATGTCTAGGAGGAACTGTGCCCAGGAAGATGTGCCTGGGAGGAGATGTTCCAGTTGGACTTTGACATTACTATGCATTAATTCTGGAAACCTTGTCTCCAGGTGGGCGCTGGGAAAAAGGCTGAAGCCGTAGCAACAGTTGTTGCTGCAGTTGATCAGGCCCGTGTGAGAGAACCAAGAGAGCCCGGGCATGTGGAAGAAACCTATGCTCAGCAGACTACTTTGGAATATGGATATAAGGAACATGTTTCCACCACAAAGGTACCTGAGCATCCCCAGCGTCCAGCCTCGGAACCCCATGTTGTCCCTAAAGCAGTCAAGCCTGTGGTGATTCAGGCTCCATCTGAGACTCATATCAAAACTACTGATCAAATGGGAATGCACATATCATCACAGGTGAGTCATTACTACCTGCTGGGTTTTCACCCTGTTCACAGAAAAGCAACCTTAATTGCTATGGTTATCTGGCAAACAGTGGTGTCAATGAGTTTTCTCTTAATGCAGATCAAGAAAACTACAGATATAACAACCGAAAGATTAGTCCATGTGGATAAACGCCCCCGCACAGCAAGCCCTCATTTTACTGTTTCAAAAATTTCTGTTCCTAAGACAGAACATGGATATGAGGTAAGAAGTTACAGAGCATGATTTTAAAAATCGGTTAGCCTTAAGGATATGCATACCTAATGTAACTGTAGAGCATCTTCATTATAGGTCATTGCATGCCTGTTTTTGACAAAGTCTGTTTCCATTCATGGTGACTTGGATGCCCCTCAGTTAAGTTTCTGAAATTGGCCGAGCAGGGTGAGCCCGAAGTAGCAGGTGGTTATCTTACACCTGTGAGGAGTTGAAACCATGCAGGCTTTTCTGTCTCACATTTCAGGGATAGCTTGAACTCAATTGTTTTGATAGCTGTTGTTCTAATGACTTTGTAAATGGTAGAGCATTACATAGGGTAGTTTTTCTTCAGCCGCAAGATATAACTGTGAATGTGTTTTAATAATAGAGACAGACATTAAGAAATCACATATTCATATATTTAATACAGCAAATTGGAAAGGTGGTATTGTTAGTGAGTTGGATTGTGACATTAAACAGCCTTGAATTAGTCTCCTATTCCTTATTAAAACTGTCATCAGCAGGAGGTAAAAATACAAGTAAAATACATGCAAAAATTTTAGCAAGCTGACAGCACGTAATAATCTTCAATATTAGTTACTATTGTTCTTATTCTAAGAACATATTGAAACCTTCTATACCTCCAAAGAATTATAAGGAATATGAAATGCCTTTATTTGGGATTGTCTCAAGTTATTCTTGAAACTGAATAATTGTAGACAGCAGCAGAATAAAAACAGTAAGGAAACCTTTAAAATGCTTTTCTGAATGTCTCCATTTTCATCTGTCACATAGATTTGTGGCTGAAACCCAAATGTGAAATTTCAAAGTAGTTCTTAGAACTTACCAAATAAAAAATAAACAATTTTAATTATTTCTTAATTTTAACTTTGCCACTATAGTATTTTCAAAAGTAGCACTAATTGAGATGATTAAGTAAAGAAAATTCATGACTGGGCTTTTAAAGATCTGTGGTTCTTTCATAACAGATGTAAAAAATAAGGAGTTCTTAATATAACTCTTTTATAAAACAGATGTAAAAAATATTTTTTAAACCAACAGGAATGGCAAAAAGCTTTGTCATTGGCTTTTCTCAGTAAGAGGGATAGAACATTAAAAATGGATGGTAGAGATAATACACTCGGGTGTTAATAGCTGTCCCCCTAAACAGGAATATTAGTGGCAAAGCACTTCTGAGGATGATTTGAATGACAGTTAATGGATGACTTTGTTTTCTGACTCCCTTTTCATTTAGGCATCAATAGCCGGTAGCGCTATTGCCACATTACAAAAAGAGTTGTCAGCCACATCTTCTGCTCAGAAGATCACCAAATCGGTGAAGGCTCCGACCGTGAAGCCCGCAGAGACTAGAGTAAGGGCAGAGCCCACTCCTTCGCCCCAGTTTCCCTTTGCTGACATGCCAGATACTTACAAGAGTCAAGCTGGCATTGAAGTGAAGAAGGAAGTAGGGGTGAAAATTACTGGTACTGCTGTCCGCGAAGAACGCTTCGAAGTACGGCACGGTCGTGAAGCCAAGGTTGGTCGCTGGGTTGCATGCTGTTTTCTCCTCCATCTATTCCTATGAGTCCACCACTGCAGAGCAGCCTGTCTGGGTGTTGCTTTCTTCCTTTACTGTGCTCTAATGTGATTTTATTGAACATTGTACGGGCCAGAGACCATTTTCTCAAAAATTGTCTTATAATTTTGCATGTGCTTAATGTTTATGAGATTTCTTGGGCATTTTGTAACATCCTTTGTAAAAATTATAGGTAACAGAAACAGCAAGAGTACCTGCACCTGTTGAGATTCCTGTTACTCCCCCAACTCTAGTCTCGGTGAGTAAAAAGTTGATTGTGTTGGGCCCTTTTCATATTTGATCATATCACTTTAATACATGAATATATTACTGATTGCAGAGATCAGTGTCTTAAATTTCTAGGTAAATGGCATATGTGAGTTTGCAAATACTAATTTTCATGCCATACTCTTTGGCAAGGAAAAGGGAAATTCTGTAGGGCAACTGTCATTCACATATTCAACTGATTAAATGAGCTTCTAATGTGTGTAAGACATTATCTCAGGAGCTCTAGAGATACGAAGACCAATACAGTCCTCTTCAAAATCTGCCTCACTATCAATGACATGTTCATAAAGAAGCATAGTGAAACATGGAAAGTGATAAAACCTTTAACAGAAGGAGAGTCCATGGAAAGGAGAGACTAGTGCCAATTGGGGTAATGCGGCAAAGCTTTGTTGAAAAGTTTGCTTTTGCTGCTGTGCTTTCCAGCTTAGTAAGGATTAAATATGCAAGAATAACAGAAGGCACAGAGTTTCCCTGATGACATGAAAGTAATACAGTCCCACTGCAGGGAGTTGGAAATTTTGAGCATTAATTTCTAATTGGGAATATTCCAAGTTCCAAGGGAGGTACTTCTCTAATATTTCTGGAGTCCTGATTAATAAGCCATATTGTGGCAATTAAATTGTGCAAATGTGTTCAAATGCCACGGTTGTTGTAACAGGTAGAGATAATTAGTGAATATGCACTTATATCATAATTTCCTTTTTCTTCTCTCTTCAGGGCTTAAAAAATGTGACTGTCATAGAAGGTGAATCTGTCACCTTGGAGTGCCACATCTCTGGATACCCATCCCCCAAAGTGACATGGTACAGAGAAGACTACCAAATCGAAAGTTCCATTGATTTCCAGATAACCTTCCAGAGTGGAATTGCTCGCCTGATGATTCGTGAAGCCTTTGCTGAAGACAGCGGGCGATTCACTTGCAGTGCTGTCAACGAGGCTGGGACCGTCAGCACATCCTGCTACCTAGCAGTACAGGGTTAGTGGATGTCCCCCACAGTTCCCATGCAGGTGTCACCACTCTTAGCGGGCATGCTGTTCTACAATATGGTTTACACACATCTCATAATGGTGTCCCTGTTTGGAATTGGGGTGGGGGATAGATTATGGGGTCCACTTAACTGTCATTGCCAAGCAGAAGTCACTAATGGAACAGACTAAATAGCTCACTTCAGTGAGCAATTTTGTCTTCTTCTAGTTTCAGAAGAGTTTGAAAAGGAAACAACAGCGGTGACTGAGAAATTCACCACTGAAGAGAAACGGTAAGAACAAAAACATTCTTTTGCCAATTAGCTGCTGTTTTGGTACAGTTTTTGATATTTTGTCCTTTTAGTATTGTCCAGTTGCAACCCAGAAGCTAATGCAAAGGGAATTCTCTTCCAGCTTTGTTGAGTCAAGAGATGTGGTAATGACTGATACTAGCATCACAGAGGAACAAGCAGGGCCCGGAGAACCTGCCGCCCCTTTCTTCATTACAAAACCAGTGGTCCAGAAACTGGTGGAAGGTGGGAGCATCGTGTTTGAATGCCAGGTTGGAGGCAACCCAAAGCCCCATGTCTACTGGAAAAAATCTGGTGTTCCTCTAACAACTGGATACAGGTATTTTGACAGCTGTATAACAGAATTCACTGTGGTTGTGCGATATATAGATGAAGCCTAGAGAGAAGTAGAATTTATCTATGCCACCAACTCCTGCACATAGAATCTTTCACTGCAGAGCTTTCATCACTGTTCTGAGGTGTTTTTACATTTTATGCAGAATATTATTGAGAAATAAAACTTTGTGACCAAGGTGGATGGGAGATATAGTCTAGTTTAATTCATTGATAGTGCTAGAACATTTTATACATATACACACTCTCTGTCTCTCTCTCCCAGAATGGATTCAAGATAACTTTCAATTTAAAAAAAAGTAATAATTAAGTTAAAAGATTAAAAAAAGGGGGGTAATGTAATGAAGAAAAAAAGCTTGTCATGTATGAGAAGCTATGTTAATGAATTTTCTGCAATTGAATATAAAATCTAGTTCTAAATATCCTACAGTTTTTTAAATCAAAAAGGGCAACTGGATAACTTAAAAATGTCATATGTTAAATATAGTATTCCAGAGACTTAATATTAAAATATTTAAAAATTTTATTTTTGCTATTCATTTGATCTTCAAGTGAAATAATGAATAAAGAAAAGATAACTGTTGTTTAAATAACCTCATCATTTTCTCACATGAATGCTGAAGCTACTTATTTCCATAAGCAGTGTTATACTTCATATTTTAAAGAATATTTAAATATTCTTTGAGATAAAGATCTATTCAAATATTCTCTAAAATTAAATTTTTAACTTCCTTGTCCCTCATTACTCATATACATGTATTTTCCTCAGTTTTCAGCAATTTTATAATTATAATCTATGGTAGAGCTTAATCACATGTTTATGATTATTGAATTTTATATAACAGATTCATTGATAAAGGAGTCCATTTTTTTTTACTCTCAGAAGGGTTGTTTATAAATGATTTTCTTGTTTATTCATTTCCATAAAGATACAAAGTAAGTTACAACAAACAAACTGGTGAATGCAAACTGGTGATTTCTATGACCTTCGCTGATGATGCAGGAGAATACACTATTGTTATCCGTAATAAGCACGGAGAAACTTCTGCCTCCGCTTCCTTACTTGAAGAAGGTAAGTTCAAAGAGTAGTTTCTATGTGCCTGGTAAGAAGTGAAATGCAATGAAGCAGCTGTGCCCTGTTGCAGTATCCAAATTCTGAGACTTATTCCTTCTGTTGGCCTTAGCTTCAGACTATTCTAAGGCTGAATTTCTGAGGTTCTGTCAGTAGTTCCGTTTGTTGAAGGATAGCTTCTATCCTCCACTCTTGCAATGCAGGGATTCTAGATCCAGGTCCCTTCAAGGGCCAGCCAGGTACATGGATGAGCTCATTGAAGACAATGGCAAACTGGAGTACGTGCCTTGCCTCAAGGAGTGGTAGTTCCCATCTCCCATATGTTGACACCAAGCAAGCACAAACCAAGTTCAATGTTGCTAAAGCTGGCAATATTTTAAAAGCTAGAAATCAAGATTTTTGATGTCATCATTTGGAGGAAAAGAAAGTAGTAACATTCATGCCAAACACAAAATGTCTGTAGATCACCATTATCTCTGCTAGCTGTTTACATTTACAGTTAACAGCTCTGTCTCATTTGATCTGCTCCACATCCCTTAGAGGAAGTTATTTTATTATCCCTATTTAGCAGCTAAAACACACAAGAATCAGGAAGGAAAATGAATAACAAAAAAACCACACAGCAAATCAGGAAAACCTTTAGAGTAGATCTAAAGGACTGACTGCTGAAAATTTTTTTCAACAATAGTTTGACTTGTTACTATAAGTTTGGTTTTTAAATTCAATTTGGTATTTATTAAGCAATTTGACAGTAGAAATTTGGAAAACTGGTTTTTCATTATTAAACTTTCCCTTGTTTAGGCTTGTCTGAATGAATAGGGCATTCATTTTTATAAGAATATCAAAAATTAACTTATGCTCTTAACTCCTAGCTGATTATGAGTCACTGATGAAATCCCAGCAAGAAATGCTTTACCAGACGCAAATGACTGCATTTGTTCAGGAACCCAAAGTTGGAGAAATAGCACCTGGATTTGCATACTCTGAGTATGAAAAAGAATATGAAAAAGAACAGGCCTTAATTAGGAAGAAAATGGCCAAAGATACTGTAATGGTCAGAACATTTATAGAAGACCAGGTGAGTAGAACAATAACATTCTAAATTGTCTCATAAATTATGCTTTTCTCCAGCAATAACCCTTTTTAGTTTGATATTTTCACTTTCAAGGGATGAGATCAGGGTTAGACAACTATTTATGTGTCTAAATTCACTGTTAGCAAATTTCCTTAATCTTTGTGATGTATTGCTCCTGGAACTTGAGTAATAGGGATTGTATATATGCAAAAAACATGAGTTTTGATATGAGGTTTAGGAAAAAATATAAATATTAGCACGAGTAAGTCCATTAATGCCAAGACACCTATATCTGTATGATGAACATTCCAAATGTAACCCATACTGAAAATACTATTTATTTTACCCAAGATGCCATAGCATACACTGGCAAAGGTGACTTTTTTTGTAGATTCAAAACCAAACCAAAAATAACAAGAGTCATCTGGGTTCTTTTCACCAGTTAAGTATATGACTATATGACCAATGTGATCCTACAACATGTATAATCAGAAAAATTAGAAATTATACCCCATTGTGTATGATATATCAAAGTACATAAATGCATTCTACTGTCATGTATAACTAATTAAAACAAAAATTTTTAAATAACAACATAAATTTTATTTAAAGTAGAGGTACAAACAAAACAAAACAAAACTTCAATCATTCCTTAACAGAGAAACTAATACACAACTTTAAAGAATTTCTATCAGTGAGGATATGTCTTTCTAACACATCATGTTTCTACTGCACAGGAATTCCATATTTCTTCTTTTGAAGAGAGACTCATTAAAGAAATTGAATATAGAATAATAAAAACGACATTAGAAGAACTTCTTGAAGAAGATGGAGAAGAAAAGATGGCAGTTGATATTTCTGAATCTGAAGCCATTGAATCAGGATTTGAATTAAGAATCAAGAATTATAGAATTCTAGAAGGGATGGGTGTCACTTTTCATTGCAAGATGTCTGGATATCCATTACCCAAGGTAAAATATAAATACGTATCAAACCTCCATGCTGTAATAATGATACAGATAAGTTACACTACAACTATTTTATCCAAATTTCATTAACATTTGCTTGCTGTTTTTGGCAGATTGCATGGTACAAAGATGGCAAACGTATCAAACATGGAGAAAGATACCAGATGGACTTTCTACAAGATGGCAGAGCTAGTCTGCGTATACCTGTTGTTCTTCCAGAAGATGAAGGAATCTATACTGCATTTGCTAGCAATATTAAAGGAAATGCAATTTGCTCAGGAAAGTTGTATGTAGAGCCTGCAGCACCACTTTCAGCTCCAACTTACATACCCACACCAGAACCCATGAGCAGAATCAGGTGAGACTTGTAGGGAATTGAGTTGCTTAGTGTGTAAATTGTGTTTAAACACCAAACAGCCCAGTAGCAAATGGCTGAGATCACACAGAAATGTACAATTGGCAAATACTGACAACTGTCTAGAGTTCTTCTTTCTTGCACTTATGTGGAATGAACAAAGAATTTCATTAGTGTACCATGCTATTCATTTTCTTTGTGCTTATACCTAATATCACAATAGCTCTTATTTATTTAACACATGATCTTCACAGATGTTATCTTTAATTTATGCAATAGCCCTACAATGTAGGCATTATTAATGCTTTCTTATAAATTGGAACACTGAGACTCTGGGAACCTTTGCAGATTGCCTTAGTTCACCTAGCTGTTAGTGGTTGTGCCAGAATTATAAATCCAGCCTGGTTTGGCTACAATATGTAAATATGGTTTGGTTTGGTTTTTAAGTGTAATTTCTTTTTTCCTCCTTTAGATAAAATAGTATATTTTTCTTTTCCCATAAATTTATTCATTAGTTTATTTAACCAGTTAATCAATTAAGATGTCTTAGTAGTTGAACCAAGAAGGTATGTTGGCTAATTAAATCCAGATGGTGAGGAAAAGACAGTAATAAGGATAGTTTCAAGACTTTGAGCCCGAGTATCTAGATGTGTTGAATGATTACTAACCAGGAATAAGACTATAGGGTGAAAAAAAACACATAATTTGGAGGGTAATAATTATATATTCTATTTTTGGATCCCAATGAATTTAAGGTACTTTTAAGGTACACACAATAAGTAGATTCTAAAATGACCTTACCAAATAAGAGAAAATTGTTTATTATTTTGCTGAGTTTTCTAAATGTTTTGTGAAAATATTCTGTTTTGCATTGATTTTTCAGGTCTATCTCTCCACGTTCAGTGAGCAGGTCTCCTATACGCATGTCCCCTGCACGGATGTCCCCTGCACGGATGTCCCCTGCACGGATGTCCCCTGCAAGAATGTCCCCGGGACGTAGGCTGGAGGAAACAGACGAGTCACAACTTGAGAGACTGTATAAGCCAGTCTTTGTGTTAAAACCTGCTTCCTTCAAGTGTTTAGAAGGACAAACTGCCAGATTTGACTTAAAGGTTGTGGGTAGACCTATGCCAGAAACATTCTGGTTTCATAATGGTAAGTTTAGTTTTGTCCAATGAATCATTAAACACACAAAAAGGCTAGTGTGTGTATGTGTGTCCAAGAACTTTAAAAATTTATTTTAAATCTGTTTTTTGTTTGTATGTATTTTTTTTAAACAGGCCAGCAAGTCGTCAATGACTATACCCATAAGGTAGTCATTAAAGAAGATGGTACCCAATCACTCATTATTGTCCCTGCAACGCCCAGTGATTCTGGGGAATGGACTGTGGTTGCCCAAAATAGGGCAGGGAAATCTTCAATTTCAGTTATTTTAACTGTGGAAGGTAAATAAAATAAAAACAAAGAAACCACCTCATCTCTTAGGTTGTAAACAGGTATTTCAGCCCTCCTCCATTCTAAATCATGACCTTCCTCTTTCAGCTGTGGAACATCAGGTAAAACCAGCATTTGTGGAAAAACTGAAAAATGTCAACATCAAGGAAGGCTCCCGGCTTGAAATGAAAGTCAGAGCTACTGGTAACCCCAACCCTGACATTGTATGGCTGAAAAACAGCGACATCATCGTACCTCATAAATATCCAAGAATCAGGCAAGTTTGTTTGAAAATACAACCATTAAGCTTATTGTGCAAGTTCAATAACCAAGGAAGCAATACTACTACTATATTATTGACATTTTTTTTTTCACTTTTTATAGGATCGAAGGAACCAAGGGAGAAGCTGCCCTTAAAATCGATTCCACTGTCAGCCAAGACTCTGCCTGGTACACTGCAACTGCTATTAATAAGGCTGGCCGAGACACCACAAGGTGCAAAGTAAATGTTGAAGTTGAGTTTGCAGAGCCTGAACCAGAGAGAAAATTAATCATTCCACGTGGGACATATAGAGCAAAGGAGATTGCAGCCCCAGAACTGGAACCCCTCCATTTGCGATATGGTCAAGAGCAGTGGGAAGAAGGTGACCTTTATGACAAAGAGAAACAACAGAAACCTTTTTTCAAGAAAAAACTCACTTCCCTCAGACTTAAGCGCTTCGGACCTGCCCATTTTGAATGCAGACTAACACCGATTGGTGACCCAACAATGGTAGTGGAGTGGCTTCATGATGGAAAGCCCCTGGAAGCAGCCAACAGGCTCCGTATGATCAATGAATTTGGGTACTGCAGTCTTGATTATGGAGTTGCATATAATAGAGACAGTGGCGTCATTACTTGCAGAGCCACTAACAAATATGGAACAGATCACACATCTGCTACCCTTATCGTTAAAGACGAGAAAAGTCTTGTAGAAGAATCTCAGTTGCCTGAGGGGAGGAAAGGCTTGCAGAGAATTGAGGAATTAGAGAGAATGGCTCATGAAGGTGCACTTACAGGTGTAACAACAGATCAAAAGGAAAAGCAAAAGCCAGACATCGTCTTGTTCCCAGAGCCAGTAAGAGTGCTTGAAGGGGAGACAGCTAGATTCCGCTGCCGAGTCACAGGCTACCCTCAGCCCAAGGTCAACTGGTACCTCAACGGACAGCTCATTCGCAAAAGCAAACGGTTCAGAGTTCGCTATGATGGCATTCATTATCTGGACATAGTGGACTGCAAGTCATATGATACCGGTGAAGTCAAGGTCACCGCAGAAAATCCTGAAGGTGTGATAGAGCATAAAGTGAAACTTGAGATCCAACAGAGGGAAGATTTCAGGTCTGTCCTTAGGCGAGCTCCTGAGCCAAAGCCTGAGTTTCACGTTCATGAACCTGGAAAACTTCAGTTTGAAGTACAAAAGGTAGATCGACCTGTCGACACCAGCGAAACCAAAGAAATCGTGAGGTTGAAGAGGGCAGAAAGAATCACCCATGAAAAAGTGCCTGAGGAGTCGGAAGAGCTGCGCAGTAAATTCAAGCGCAGAACTGAGGAGGGATATTATGAAGCCATCACAGCCGTGGAGCTCAAGTCTCGGAAGAAGGACGAATCCTATGAAGAACTCCTGAAGAAGACGAAAGATGAACTTCTCCACTGGACCAAAGAGTTAACTGAAGAGGAGAAGAAAGCCCTTGCCGAAGAAGGCAAAATCACTATTCCAACATTTAAACCTGATAGAATTGAACTTAGCCCTAGTATGGAGGCACCCAAAATCTTTGAAAGAATCCAGAGTCAAACAGTAGGTCAAGGATCTGATGCACACTTCAGGGTCAGAGTTGTGGGGAAACCAGACCCTGAATGTGAATGGTACAAAAATGGTGTGAAAATCGAGCGATCTGACCGAATCTACTGGTACTGGCCAGAGGACAATGTTTGTGAATTGGTCATAAGAGATGTGACTGCCGAGGACTCAGCCAGCATCATGGTTAAAGCTGTCAATATAGCTGGAGAAACCTCAAGTCATGCATTCTTACTTGTCCAAGGTAATTTGAAAATCTTTCATTTAATGGACCTGTCTCTATGTGTCCAATATCATAGTTTTAAAATTTTCTTTTCCTATTGCTCATATTATAAATTTAACATAATGTGCTTTTTTTTCTCCCCGCTTGTAGCCAAGCAATTGATCACTTTCACACAGGAATTACAAGATGTTGTTGCTAAGGAAAAGGACACCATGGCAACGTTTGAGTGTGAAACTTCAGAGCCGTTTGTCAAAGTGAAATGGTATAAAGATGGCATGGAGGTTCATGAAGGAGATAAATACAGGATGCACTCAGACAGAAAGGTCCACTTCCTCTCTGTGCTGACCATTGACTCCTCTGATGCTGAAGACTACAGCTGTGTTCTTGTAGAAGATGAAAATGTCAAAACAACAGCAAAACTTATTGTTGAAGGTAGAAAATAATGATGTCATTGTTTACTTAAGTTGTAAAGTCACCTTTGGTTTGTGACAAAATTAGTTATGCAATTTTACTTTCATGAGAATAATTTCTTTGAGAATCAGCCATAAGCTTCTTAGCAAGAATCATGAATTTATATCCCTATTAAGAATATTGATGGTAGGATTTTTTTAAAAGCAATATGACTTTGATATCTCACTTTAAAAATTCTATGAAATATAATTCTGCTTGAAAAAATAATATAAAATTAAAATAACTCCTTTTGTTGAAAAATTTTCAGTCTGCTAGCAGGCAAATATTAGAAATATTCCTGATAGCCTGGGAGAAAGAAAAGCTATACAGGGCATTGTCTCTATCCTAAGTCTTGATATAGAACTCTCCAGAGAAATCAGTTTACTCTTATCTTATACTTCAGGTGCTGTTGTGGAGTTTGTCAAAGAACTTCAGGACATAGAAGTTCCAGAATCATTTTCAGGAGAGTTAGAGTGTATCGTGTCCCCAGAAAATATAGAAGGGAAATGGTATCATAATGGTGTGGAGCTTAAGTCCAATGGCAAATACACAATCACATCTCGCCGAGGACGTCAGAACCTCACAGTCAAGGATGTAACCAAAGAGGATCAGGGAGAATACAGCTTTGTTATCGATGGGAAAAAGACAACTTGTCACCTTAAAATGAAACGTAAGTCTTCCCACTCCCACCAGCCAGCAGTAAGCTCGTGATGGTTGATCGAACAAAATGATCATGATGTTCTTTTTTGCTCAATATTTCACAGCCCGCCCCATTGCTATTCTACAAGGACTTAGTGATCAAAAAGTCTGCGAGGGTGACATTGTCCAGCTTGAAGTTAAAGTCTCCTTAGAAAACGTGGAAGGCATCTGGATGAAAGATGGCCAAGAAGTCCAGCATAGTGACCGAGTTCACATCGTGATTGACAAACAGTCCCACATGCTGCTCATTGAAGACATGACCAAGGAAGATGCTGGAAACTACTCCTTCACCATTCCTTCCCTTGGACTCTCCACCAGTGGACGTGTCTCAGTCTATAGTGAGTGTTACTTATATACTTTTGCATATCATTTCATTTTTGCAATGCTAGAAATTGAGCCTGGGGCCTCACACATACTGAACTACACCCAGCTCTAGTTTCATGGTTACATTAACATGTGAGAAAAAGAACTTTAATGAGAAGACATCTTAAACAAAATTCTAATCATAATTTTGTTTTTTTTTTTTTTTATCCTTGTCTGCTTTTGCAGGCGTTGATGTGATAACACCTCTAAAAGATGTCAACGTGATCGAGGGTACCAAGGCTGTGCTCGAATGTAAGGTCTCAGTCCCTGATGTCACTTCTGTTAAGTGGTATGTGAACGATGAACAGATCAAGCCCGATGACCGTGTACAAGCCATTGTCAAAGGCACTAAGCAGCGACTTGTGATTAATCGAACTCATGCTTCAGACGAAGGACCTTACAAGCTGATGGTTGGCAGAGTTGAAACCACCTGTGACCTCTCTGTGGAAAGTAAGGGTTATTCCATTCAGTCATTATTTTAAGCATTCTACTTTCCAACTATGATAATAACCAATTTGTTATTTAATTTTTCCCTAGAAATTAAAATTATCAGAGGTCTTCATGACCTTACCTGTACAGAAACTCAGAACGTGGTCTTTGAGGTTGAGCTATCCCACTCAGGAATCGATGTCTTATGGAATTTTAAGGACAAGGAAATCAAACCCAGTTCTAAATATAAAATTGAAGCTCATGGGAAGATATACAAATTGACAGTTCTAAACATGATGAAAGATGATGAAGGAGAATATACATTTTATGCTGGAGAAAATATGACGTCTGGAAAACTTACAGTGGCAGGTTGGTACACGTTTTGTTTGACTTTCTCTCTTCTGTGGACAGTCTGTTTTCATTTAAGCAATTGTTGCCCAATTCTCCCCCAATTCCCATCCATTTTCCACTTCCATGTCTCTACTCACATAGATTTCTAGTACCCTCAACATTGCCCCCACCAGCCTAAATGCCAAACTTTTACCAGGGCTTACCTCACATGCCATCTCCTCTGTAAAACCTCCTTCAGTCTTCTTGCTGGGATAGGATCTCTTTCTCCTCCGACTCCAGGATCACTTGACCCTCGTTAAATACTTGTCTTATTCCCTGTTTCCTCTTCCCACTCATAAGATAAACCCCTTAAATCTGGACTTCTTTCTCTTCTCTGTGTACTCCACATGACCTTCGATCAATAAAGGTTTACCCAATTGAGTTTTATTTAAACTTTCCTACTGTAAAGGTTTATTTCCTTTTTTTTAGGAAATAAACTCTTGCTTCTTTAAACTTCATTTCTCTTATTTCCTTCATACTTTTTATGCACCCAATGAATGCATGTTAAGCACAACTCTGCATATCTGTTTATCTCTTATGACATGAGTAGGGATAATACCAGTCCCATTCATCAGAGATGCTTAGCTTTAAAATGAAAGATCAAATGCATAAACTAGTTTTCAACAATAACTAGAAATCATCATCAATTTTTTGGTTTGTTATAATTTAATCGTAGAGGAATTAAAATACTACATTCAGATTAAATAGTGTGATCCATGCCACTTGGTATATAAGCAAGTTAGACAGTAAAAGTGGTATGAAAGTTTAATAATTTTTGCTTTATTACATCATAAGATTTCCTTTGAGATTTGACCATAAAAATACAATACAACAAAATCTCAACTTCTGCACTTTGATATGTTTAATGTAAACTACATGTTTTTAAGTGTGTGAAAACAAGGAAAAAACTGTGAGTTCTTTGGTGATTTCACTCAACATTTTTAAAGTGCCTACCATAGGCCAGGTACTTTTAGAAGCTCAGGACATGAAAATGAGTGAGTTATGATATTTTTTCCTGAAGAATTCAAATTTTAGAGGGGAACAGATATATAAGCTACATAAGCAACTGAATTGTTAAAGCAATTATTTCTGATGATGATGGAAGAGGCAGTGGAAGAAACTGGGAGAGGTGACATTTGTCAACACATTGATTTTTAGTATACAGGAGTCCTCAATCCTATAAAAGCATTAATGACTTGAACATTTTGTTTAGCAAAATGTTCCCAACCAAATATCAGTCATATTTCCAGGAAATATTCCTCACTGGGACCAAATACAATGTTTAGAAGAAAGAACTCAGTTAAAGGTCATTCAACTTGTGTGCTGTGCATTATGATTCTCAGAATTCTGTATTTTTATCAGTTGCTTTTCCTTTGAAAAACTGTTCTGATTCCAGTATATTCTCTGGTTATTAGTCATGCATATGTAGAATAAGAGATTTCTGTGATAGCTTCTAAATATGGATAAAAATAATCTCATTAGACATTTCAGTGTTCAAAATCATGTTTCAAAATTTGATTTTAAATTGCACAAACATTACTTCATTCTATAAATACTTTAAAAGGACTCACGTGTACTTCTCTTGTTCCCAAGGTGGGGCAATCTCCAAGCCACTCACAGATCAGACTGTAGCTGAATCCCAGGAAGCTATATTTGAATGTGAAGTTGCCAACCCTGATTCTGAAGGTGAATGGTTGAGGGACGGCAAACACCTGCCACTCAGCAACAACATCAGAAGTGAATCTGATGGCCACAAAAGGAGACTTGTTATTGCTGCTACCAAGTTAGATGACATTGGAGAATATACCTATAAGGTGGCCACTTCCCAAACATCTGCCAAACTCAAAGTTGAAGGTCAGTGATATAACAGAGTTATCTTTTCCAAATCATATTGCTTTCTTAACTGTTATTTTAGAAGTCGAGTGGTATAAACATTTTGGATGATATGAATCTTCATTTCATAAAAACATTATAAATTCTCTGAACTTTCCTTCTGAGCCATATCAAATGTGTCTATGTGATGAGATAAAGCTATTTCATAGGCTCTGTGAAGTAATTAAATCAGACACTGATTCCCCATTTCTCTTTCATCCTTCTCCAGTCAGTCTATTAAGCTATTAGTATATGGTTATGCAAATTTCATCCCAGTCTATATTTCAAACATAGAAAAACATTGCAAAATGTCATGTCCAACTGAATCCCATGTTTCCCTAAATAATCTTTTAGAATGACGAACTGCATACTACAAAATTTTTGTAACCATTGTTTTGTAAGATGACTGGGTAATTGTCTTGTTCAGGACTTATTTTCCTTGCTGTTCTTTAATATTTTCTAAACCGATCATTAATTCATCTTCAGCTGTCAAAATCAAGAAGACTCTGAAGAATCTTACAGTGACAGAGACACAGGATGCTGTTTTTACCGTCGAGCTTACCCATCCTAATGTCAAGGGTGTCCAGTGGATCAAAAATGGAGTTGTGCTGAAATCCAATGACAAATATGATATCTCGGTCAAAGGAACAATTTACACTCTGAGAATTAAAAACTGTGCCATCGTGGATGAGTCTGTCTATGGCTTCAAGCTTGGAAGGCTGGGAGCCAGTGCCAGACTGCATGTTGAGAGTAAGTTGACTTGGAAACAATTTACAAGGAAGTGATTCATGATTACCATTAAGTTAACCCTGTCACTGAATTTCTCTATCTTCACTAGCTGTCAAGATCATTAAAAAGCCAAAGGATGTCACTGCCTTGGAAAATACCACTGTTGCCTTCGAAGTCAGTGTTTCCCATGACACGGTTCCAGTAAAATGGTTCCATAAGAATGTGGAGATTAAGCCAAGTGACAAGCACAGACTGGTCTCAGAGAGGAAGGTCCACAAGCTGATGCTGCAGAACATTGCCCCCTCAGACGCTGGGGAATATACAGCTGTGGTG
Organism: Urocitellus parryii; assembly: GCF_045843805.1. NCBI lineage: Eukaryota > Metazoa > Chordata > Mammalia > Rodentia > Sciuridae > Urocitellus > Urocitellus parryii. Next base: position 230,859,433 of record NC_135531.1, on the reverse strand, counting down.
GGGCAACTGGAATGCAAGGCAAAGTTGTTTGTGGAGAGTAAGTTTTTAGGCAGCCCCACTGCTCTACGATTCTACCTACCATTTGTTTTGTTTCATTTAATTTTAAAATAAAACATATTAACTGAAGTGCTCTCTCTCATTTTCCCTAGCATTACACATCACAAAAACCATGAAAAGCATTGAGGTACCTGAGACCAAAACTGCCTCCTTTGAATGCGAGGTGTCCCACTTCAATGTCCCTTCCATGTGGCTGAAGAATGGTGTGGAAATTGAGATGAGCGAAAAGTTCAAGATAGTTGTGCAGGGAAAACTCCACCAGCTGATCATCATGAACACCAGCACAGAAGATTCAGCAGAATACACGTTTGTCTGTGGCAATGACCAAGTCAGTGCCACCCTGACAGTGACTCGTAAGTACAAAAATACATATATGTATGTATGTGTATGTGTATATATATATATTTATTTAAATGCACATATTCAGTGGACTCATTGTTATTTCATATCCTAGGCTTTTCTTTATCCAACATTTATTCTACTCAAAAAATTAAAAAATTGAAAAAACTTGACTGACATATCTAGTGTGTGTTCACACTGTTAGGTGCTAGCACTCCCACCAGGATAAAATTTCCCAATTATAGTAGCTTTGAAAGGCTACTCAGAAAGATGCTTCACCGTCTATCACTTCATCTTTCTGCTCCTCTCGCAGTTGGCATTGTCCTGTACAGGATATGGAAGACATGGAACCTCCTGTCTCTGCATTGTCATCTGTTCAACAGACATACTAATAACATATCAGGTTTTCATGGTGCATGTGTTACCACCCACATCGTATTCACGTGACGTCTCCTTGGGTGTTTTCCCTTTCCCCCTTGCAGCAATCATGATTACATCCATGCTAAAGGACATCAATGCTGAAGAAAAGGACACCATTACCTTTGAGGTGACAGTAAACTATGAAGGCATCTCTTACAAGTGGTTAAAGAATGGTGTGGAAATCAAGTCAACTGACAGGTGCCAGATGAGAACCAAAAAGCTCACACACTCACTGAACATCAGGAATGTTCACTTTGGAGATGCTGCTGACTATACATTCGTGGCTGGAAAAGCAACCTCGACAGCCACACTTTATGTGGAAGGTATGGCTTCATAAGTGTCATAGTAATAGGGGAAAAAAAATAAAACCTACTATATAAAATGTTAGTCCATCAATTGATAAAGAGATAAATAAAAGGTGGTACTTCCATATAGTGGCATATTAATTACCAATGAAAAGGAAGTACTGATGTGTGCTACAATGTGGATGAATATTGAAAAATTTACACTAAGTGGAAGAAGTAGTCAGCCACAAAGAACCACAGATTATATAATTCTATTTATATGAAATGTCTGGAATACCCAAATCTGTTGAGAGTGGGAAGAGTCTGGGGGTGATAGCTAAGGGGTACCTGTTTTCTTTGGGGGGAAATTAGAATGTTATAAAATTATAGTGATGGTTGCACAACTCTGAATTTGAATACACTGGGAGCCATTTAATTGTGTACTCTATGTGAGTGAATTCTATAGTATGTGAATTACATATCAGTAAGGCTGTTAAAATGGTCAACTTTTTTACATGCTATTTTCCAGCTCGTCATATAGAGTTCAGGAAACACATTAAGGACATTAAGGTTCTTGAGAAAAAGAGAGCCATGTTTGAATGTGAAGTCTCTGAACCTGACATTACTGTACAGTGGATGAAAGATGGCCAAGAACTGCAGATTGCAGAGAGGTTAGTCATTTTGTCTAACTGTATCCCAGCAATGCTGTTTCTTTTGAATCACATGCATTAAGCTCCAATTTCCATTTCATCCACAGAATAAAGATTCAGAAGGAGAAATATGTCCACCGCCTTTTGATCCCATCCACGAGGATGTCCGATGCGGGCCAGTACACGGTGGTAGCAGGAGGCAACATGTCCACTGCTAACCTCTTTGTAGAGGGCAGAGACGTTCGCATCCGAAGTATTAAAAAGGAGGTTCAGGTATTGTCTACAAGCTGAATTTTATGAGACATCATCAATAGTGCCTAATCCATAGTTTTATATTTTAATTTTTGATTTCTAAATTTTCTTTCTTTTTTTGTTTGTTTGATGTCTAAATTTTCTAGCCACAGTCTTAAAGCTTACAATCAGCTCATCCCTGCTGGCTTAGATTCTTATGCTGACACCAATTTAGTCATAGTTTCTACTCACTTGGGGAATATGTGTGTCCTTAGCAGCTGTCTAAGTACTTTAATTAGAGCATCTGTAGAGACCTCACTGTAACAAGTGGCCACTTGCTGAGCAACACCAACCAGAAATGAACTAAAATTTAAATTATGATGTTCAGACATCAATTAGAATTAAGGAAATTTAAAATGAGGTAGAAAATTCTCGGGTTTCTATCTAGGGAGAGGCAGGTGTGCAAGGATTTAGTGCTGAGAACTCTTTCTGTGAGGAATTCCAGTCTGAGCAGCACTGGACTCCTCTCAAGGATGCTGAGCAAACACCTTTGCTCTCTACTGTATTTGCAGAGTTGGTCCTCATGGGTACCAGTCTTCCCAAGTGATGAAGCGGAGGGAATATGTTCAGAGAAATACTTTTTGAGTTCAGCTTCACCATATTGCTTATCCAAAGACCTTAGGCCATCGTAAAAAAGCTTTCAACAAGGATTCAGATCACCTGAATGTCTTGCAGTCTTTATTTTCCAATTCTGAACCTTGTTGCTGTTTTTTCTTTTTTTTTTTTACTTTTAAAGCAAAGATAATAACTCTGACCTAGCTTGCCAAGTTATTGTTCATATAATATGAAATCAAGTTGAATAGTGACTTCAAAGAGCTCTATAAATAATTGAAAGTCCCCAGTGTAATATGTCATTACTTTTTTATTATTAATTAAGAAGCAAACATTTAAAGATGAAATGATTGTCTCCCTGGACAGCCTCCCTCATTAGTGCAGGTATAAACATGATTCTCTACAAAAGAAGTTTGGGTAGCATTTGTCAAAGACTAGGCAGGAAAAATTAGAATATTACATAATCAGCCAACTTATAATGTACAGATTTTGTATGCTTGTCAAATCAACAGTTTTAGAAATAAGAGGAAACTAGATCAGATTTCAGTTTTCTTTTTATGTTACTCTATCAACAGGTCATTGAGAAACAGCGTGCTGTAGTTGAGTTTGAGGTCAATGAAGACGATGTAGACGCCCATTGGTACAAAGATGGCATTGAAATTAATTTCCAAATCCAAGAACGACACCAATATGTGATAGAGAGAAGAATCCACCGTATGTTTATCTCTGAGACCAGACTGAGTGATGCAGGCGAATACACCTTTGTGGCAGGAAGGAACCGGAGTTCTGTGACTCTTTATGTCAATGGTACGTAGTAGAGATTTAACCAATTGTATGGATCCATCTGGAGTAATCCTCTCTTTTAAGTAACGGAAGTTCTGGTAGTTCCTGGGCAGTTTCTAAAGAACCCATGGCACTTATATGACTGAAGATACATTTATTTTCACACTATACTTCTGGGAAAGGGAGGGTAGCTACTACAAGTATTATTGAGAGGTCATTTCCAGGAAGCACCTAAAGGCCATATCCTCTTTTGATTGATCAATGCTGTTGAATGTCCGCTGTGTGTCAATTATTATATGTCCCACATATGATTCTAAATACTGCATTAAAGTGTTTTAGTTCTCTGTCCCAAGGGCTTAAGTACCAATACCAACATTATACAGGTGATAGAGACATTTCCAGGTTCTGGTGTGAAGAATCTGGGAGAATCCTAAGATTCCCTTTGAGACTGTGGGAGGGTCCAGAGCCACAGATACTATGGATCTAGGTCCTTATTGCCTCAAGCTCTAAGATCAGAGGTTCAAGTTCCACATACTACCAAGCACTCTGGCGGAGCCTGAGAGCAGTCTGTCCTCGGGCGGTTACCATTAGACCTCTGCTTTCTTCATTAGAATCCTTATTGCTGAATTTGAGACTGGTCTAGATTGAAGGCTAATCTAGATACACAGAGAAAAATAGAACCTTCCTCCCATCCCTATCCTGGGCTCTATCTTGAACACAATACCCATGAGACAGACACAGGAACACTCAAGATTCACAAATGTGAACCATTTACCAACCATTTTCCTGGGTTCCTAAAAGACCAACTGGTCATAATATCCAGTTTTTACTTCTGTATTAGTGGTGGGGAAGCTGAGACATGAAGTAAAGTTCTTTTCTATAGTAGTGTTAGAAATTGGCCTTGTAAAAGTCCTCTCTCCCTTTGGGTTCCGAGAACTGCCCAGGTCCCCTTGCTCATTCAACACTGAGAATAAGCTTTAAGTAACATAACAGAAAATTTTGTAAAATCACTTAATTGAGCTTAACTAGATCTGAAATAATATTCATTTATTCTTTTAATACATACTGATTGCATTTCACTGGCACCTGTTTATAGTGAACTGACAATGATATATACACAAATCCTTGCAAAACAAATAAGCCTGAATGGAATGAGCTGCCCCATTGCATGACTTTTATTTGATTGATTAATTGATACTAGGGATTGAACTTAGGGGTACTTTATCATTGAGCTATACTTTTAGCCCCTTTTGATTTTTTATTTTGGTCTTAGGTCTTCCTAAGTTGCCAAGACTGACCTTGAACTTGTAATCCTTCTGCCTCAGCCTCCCAAGAAGTTGAGATTATACATGTGCGCTATTGCACCTGGCTCCAAATGACTTTTAAAAATAAGTAGCTCACAGAAGTTGTTCTAGAATTATCTTAGGCATTCAATGTTATGTACCATCAAGGAACTAAAATAATCATGTTATAGTGAGAAACCGCATTCTCAGCAATACCCTCCATCCCATGTTAAGAAAAAAAAAATCTTCTGAAGCTGTTCCTTCTACTTGAGGGCAAAATTCTTGCTTAGAATAAATAATGTTTTAATATTTAATTTAAAGATATCACAAGTCCAAAGTTTTGCTTCTGGCAACAAATGAGTGTAGAGTCCTGTGTGCTCTCTGTGTTTTCACACTTTTTCATAGGCTGTCTCTGTCCTTTTCTTCCAGCTCCAGAACCTCCCCAAATTCTACAAGAGCTCCAGCCGGTCACTGTGCAGTCTGGCAAGCCTGCCCGTTTCTGTGCTGTGATATCTGGCAGACCACAGCCTAAAATTTCCTGGTACAAGGAGGAACAGCTGCTTTCCACTGGCTTCAAGTGCAAATTTCTTCATGATGGGCAGGAGTACATGCTTCTACTCATTGAAGCCTTCCCAGAGGATGCTGCTGTCTACACCTGTGAAGCCAAGAATGACTACGGAGTTGCCACGACCTCTGCTTCACTTTCAGTGGAAGGTAGGAGTGCTGCTTGCTAATGAAGCCCGAAAGCCAGCTTCTTTGCTCTCCCAGTGCATTTAAATTACAATCTGGAACTTGTAAAAGATTCTATCCGACTTTGAAAGTGCTCCATTGCAAAATAAATGAAGATAAATCTGCATGCTCCCTTCTGTGAGATCTGTGTGGTGAATTAATCGTGACAAAACCTTTGGTCTTTTTGTTTAGTTCCAGAAGTCGTGTCTCCTGATCAGGAAATGCCAGTTTATCCTCCTGCCATTATTGCCCCACTTCAGGACACCGTCACCTCTGAGGCAAGGCCAGCCCGTTTTCAGTGCCGAGTTTCTGGGACAGGTAGGCTTATACACAAAGGCTCTCATTGCTAGTATTTACAAAGAAGATGGAAAGAAAAGCTTCTCTCACCTTTTCCTCTATTACGAACATCTTATGTATAATGTGAAGCTTGATGGGTATCTAGCAGGCTCACTTGAATTATTGAATGAAGAATTAGATGAATATTTTCCACTACTGTTTTATGGCCTTAAAAATGGTTAAGGTGGTAAATCTTGTGTGTGCACGTGTGTGTGTTTTCACCACAGTTTTTAAAAAAATAGCTCAGTGTTTTCCACTAATCATCTAAAAACATCATGTTCCCTTATGAATGTAGCTGCACTTTTATCCCTTGATTGAGACATTACAATGACAAAAACTATACTTATTATTGTACTAATTATAATAACATCTGCAAGTGTTTCAAAAAAGAGTCCATTTACATGTAAGACATTATTTAATCTAAGAATAATCCTGTATGAAGTATCTGTTCCTTTGAAAGGCAATAGCTCTCAAAAGTGGGAGCTTAATGGTCAGAGAGGCTGGATTTGAATCTTGGCTCCAATGTGTGACCTTCAGCAAATGTGTGGTTTATCTGTTTCTCTTTCCCTCACAAATGAGGATATTATTCATTCAATCTTAGAATATTCATCTCTTGAGGGAGAGATACCGAACTAGTAATGGAACCTGGTGCATGCAACATGGAATCTATTAGAAAGTAAGCTCCATGAGAACAAGTGTGGATCCTTACTTGAGAATAGCACCCTGGTACATAGCCGGCACTCCATAGCAGGGGTGGCTTGGACAGTGAATGACTGTTATGTGACCAACAGCAATCCCTGAAGTCCATTACCAGGATTAAGCTAGCTGACTTGAATCGGTATAATGCCCAGTGCCATCATAGAGAAATCACTCAGAATTCACTGCTTCTATTTTTATTTGAAGCTTACATTTCACACATTATCAGCACTTCCCCTCACCCCAGAAGTCTGACCTTGGAAAAATGAAATAATACATGTAGAGCCATTTCAAACCAGTTATGATTGCACAGATAGAGATGAGATAAATCAAAGGAATAAATTATTGATTTTTCCTAAATGAAACTCATTGCCTCATTTGCTTGGCTTTTGTATACCAACACTAAAGGGAAATTTCAGAGCTCAAGTATCTCACTGTACTCTTAATCAATTTTATTGTTTTGTTTATTATGTTTCTCCCATTAGTTTATAACCCAATCTCTACCTTGCCAGGGTCTATTTTCCCAAACAAGTTAGTGTTTCAATAAGTCTTCAGACCTAATGACTTCCTCCTCTAGGATGGAGATGGTAAGCTGGAAACCAAATGGACCTGTGGATTGTATGAGCATAATTAAAATGCAATACACAGAAAACACCAATAGGCACAGTGCCAAGTGACTGGTGCTCAATGCATTCATTTTATTATACCCACAGGGAAGCTGTATATGCATAAAAGTCTAGTATTGGATGAGCAACACAGGCAAAGATTAGAGAATTTCTGTCATTGAGCCATGGTGTTTGAGAAACACTAAATATCAATAAATCAGGACTGATCAGATAATATCCTACTAATACAATAAAGAAAAATTATTTTAAAATCAGATTCACTAAAACTACACTAAATAATTTGCCCATTCATTGAATATTATAGAAAGCTTTTCATATAAACAGATATAGATCATCCAAAGTAGTAATAGTTATCTCAGCTATTTTTATATAAATTTTTTTGTCTATAGAAAAATATAGTTTTGCCTTGAAGCTGTTGCAAAAACATATTTTAAGCTTTCTATAAGATTCTGGAGTAGAAAGAGAAGAAGTCTGTCTTTTCTGCATGACTAATGTCTTTAAATGCTTGAATGAGTCTTATAAATTCATGAGATCATTAACTCCCTATGTGTGGTAATATTTCTTATACGTGTCGAGGGTTAAGCATCCTCTTGTAGATATATTTTCTATATGACAGATATTGAATTCATTAAATAAAATGCCCTTTCAAAAGCTTACCAAATCACAAATTCATCCCTGGGTCTGAAAGTATTTCCACAATGTACCCTGACTAGGTATTACCTAAAAGAGTAAACACAGTCCTGCCTTCTATGAAGTGGATAAAACTGAGTTTTCAAAAGCCTTGGTCTTGTGTTTCTGGGGACTCCTGAACTATGTCACAGGGTTCCAAGCCATCTGGTGATGCTTTTCTCACAGTGAAAATGTTATTTATGGCCGGTCTCTGGTGACCCCTACTGGTCAAAGATAAATTTAGAAAAGTAAATTTTTTTTTGCCTTTATTTTATTTTATTATTGATTTAAAAAAAATAAATGACAGCGGAATGCATTACAATCCTTATTACACATATACCGCACATTTTTTCATATCTCTGGTTGTATATAAAGTATGTTGACATCAATTCATGTCTTCATACATGTACTTTGGATAATGATGTCTATCATCCTTACTAACCTCCTGCCCCCTCCCTTCCCTCCCCGCCCCCAATCTGCCCTATCTAGAGTTCAATTTTTAAACAACACAGCTAACAGCTAGCTTCTTGCAAGTTAGTGTCATTTATTTAGAGGCTGATAGTGACAGCTAGCTAAATGAAATAACTAGTAGTGAGGGATGTCCATTGTTCATTTGAGCATCTATTCCATTTCTATTCTACGACATTTATTGTACCCCTACAGTTGAGATACTAGGTGCCAGGGGTGCACAGAACAGGCTGTAGATGAGGGGAGGAGTGTGGGCAGCTGGAGCCCAAGGTTGTAATCACTACAACAAGTCCACGCATCAGTCTGGGAGATAGTCAGAGGATGCTGTATTGAAGAAGTAAGACCATCAGGCACAACGATGTGACAGGCAGAGAGAACCTTCCTAAAGTCACTTTGTGTTCTGCAAGTGACAAGTGATGGAGTATGGTTGGAAAGCAATGTCCTGAGAGGATGAGGAAGCTAGAAAAGAAGACAAAGGCCAGATACTAAAGTGTTGGTATTTTATGCTTAGGATTTTGGAGTTTATCTTGTTTACTTTGAGGAGCCACTGCAGGGCTTTTTAACTCCTGGGTAACGTGATCAGGCTTGTTTTTGAGAAATAACACTATGATAAGGAACAGAGGAATGGACAGAGGTGGGAGGCGAGACTGAAGAGGGTCTGGGGAGAGGCTGCTATTGTAGGGTGGAGAGTGCTGGCCAGTCTTCCCCAAGGGGAGTCAGGAGGGAGAAGTAAGTATATTGCCAAGGGAGGTTTTGCCCTTTGGCTCATTTGCTGTTGGCAGTTCATGTGTGTCCTCCTTCAGTTCACAAAGGAAAAACTGTCAGTGGGAGTAGCAGAGGACCTTGTACAGGGATGAATGAACTCTGCATCCTCCCGTTTCCATTGGCGATTAAAAACACACCTAATAGATCAAGTAGTTGCAGGATGGCTGTGCAGTTCCATGTGATGGTGTTGCCAATTATGTCACATGTCCTTGTCTTTTGGCATGGAATTGAAGACACTGTGATGTCAGGTACTCTCATTCTAATGAATGACTTGTGCCAGTGGTTTATAAAGCCTTTCATGCATGCTATGTCATTTAATTCTCACAGCCATTTTATGCAATGAATTGTGGCACTCCTCATTTTTCAACTGAGAAGACTGATCAGAGAGGCTAAATGATATAGCCAAAGTCACACAGCTGGCCCAGTGCAGTCTCAGGATTCCATTCTTTAACTTACCTTGGAACAACAAACCAATATGTTTCATTCAAAGGAGAACCCGTCGTTTATAAACAACTACCATCATAGGAAGGAGGGTAACTTTCATAGGTCAAAATTGCTGCCAAAAGGCTAAGGATGGGGTTGTTAGAAGATTCCTATGGATGGTATTGAGATAGGAAGTGGGATAGTTTCAAAAACAAGGTGGCTTTGATTCTGGCAATTTAAACCTAATTTTAACACCTAAATTTAAAATGCACATTACCATAAATTACAACAGTATAATAATATTTTATCCTTTATTTGGGTTTGTATTTCTATTAAGATGGCTCAAAACATGTATGGAAATAGTTTTATTATAACTGCTACTTGGGAAAAAAATTTAATTTTTAAGGTACCCAAATTCCATGAAGCTCTCAGTGTTTGTCTGTCTCTCTCAATTTAAATTTTTTTCTTCTGTACAATTATTTGTGCCATACATTTTGCTTAACTGAGCCTTTTGACACCTGTTCATTGGTAACAAAAAGTACAGATTTTTGTCTTCGGCCTTCAAGAATGTCTACTTTAGACTTTATAGAATGTTGATTTTCTCAGCTGTCTTTTTGATTGATCACTGTGAAAACTGCAAGTGGAGATTTTCCTTATTTCTGTCTCAGAATACAGCCACAATCCCAAATCCGTCATTCATAATGACTGCTTTTCAGGACCATGTTTTTCTCAAGGTCACTAAATACATCAAAATTGTGTTCCTGTCTATATCCACCACATGATCTCCAAATGCCTCAAAAGAGTATAACTAAAATTCTATCATGTTAAATATTTCAAACCAGTGAGATAGAGCAAGACAGATTTTTCTAGAATCATGATTCCTTCCTGAAGATGAAAGGAAGTCATTTAATAGTGGATTTATAGTCTGTCCAAAGGAAAAGAATAATGTCCTTAAGTAAGCATGAAATGCAGTCTCTAGTCTGATATTATGTTTGCAGGTAAAATTTAACACTTACTTATTTGGGGGACTTAGATGTTGACTTTTCTTTTTGATACAGATCTAAAAGTGTCTTGGTACAGCAAAGACAAGAAAATCAAGCCATCTCGGTTCTTTAGAATGACTCAGTTTGAAGACACTTACCAACTAGAAATTGCTGAAGCTTACCCAGAAGATGAAGGAAGTTATACTTTTGTTGCTAGCAACGCTGTGGGCCAAGTGTCAAGCACAGCCAACTTGAGACTGGAAGGTAGAGTAAAGCCACCTTAAGGCCACATTTTGATAGAGCTCTAATCTCACAGCACCAGTAACAATTACTAAATATTTCATGTAAATCATTGTTGGTCCTACCATTTTCTTTTAATTCAACTAATTATTTCCATGTCATATGCAGTGCTCTGGCTCCTCAGTTACCCTTTCTCCCCATGAGTCATGGACCATTATTTTTTATTTTGCCTGCTTTTTCCCCATAGACTTGTGACAGGTCACTGTCATCACCAGCTTTTCTGTCTCCTGATCAACCTGTGTCCCAAAGGGGAAAGAGATGCTGAAAGAATGGGCATATTTGTTTTCTCATTTAACTGGGATGAGAATCATTAAAAAAAAAAGCAATGAAGTGCCATCAATTTCCATTGTATTGACACAATTATGATTGACAGGAGTGACAGTAGACAATTTTATATCTGTTCACAAGCTGGATGTATTTACCATCCCTCAAAGAAGGCCTAGTGTTGAGTGGCCAGGTATTAAAGTGGATTCACATTTCTGTTAGTTGGGGATCTGAAGTTGTCAGCAGACATACTTCCTTCAGTTCAAAGACAGGGTAACATGCTAATGCATCAGACTATTTTTTTCTGAATGAATATAGTCTAAGTAGTGTTAGGTATACACAAATACACAGTGATTTAGGAAAATGTATGTTTGTTCCTTAACTTTAAACACTTACTATAATGAGATACTTTCTTAATAATAAGTAATAATAAATACAATAATAAATAATAATAAATAAAAACAGAAAATGTTGTTTTACAATCAGAGGAGGAAAAGAAAAGGATACCTAAACTCATTTCCGAACTCCACTTTTCTCAAACAATATGATGAAGTTCCTTAACCAATTGGGGTCTCAGCTTTCCTGTCTGGGAGTGGAAGTGAACTTGTGTGACTTTGATTCAGTAGTGACATCCAATGGCAAAGCATTAAGATTGGACTGGAGTTTAGTTCGTTGTTGAAATTTGATACAGATCTTTAGACAACTCCAAACGTGTTTTGGTTTCAATGCAGGGAAAAGACATTAAAAACTGGCATGCTTCTTTTCAGGATTTAGCAAATATGAAGAAGTTACATCAAACTCCCTGTGGCATGTCTCTTCATCAATTTCATTTAAGAAGGAGGCCTTTGGCCAAAAGCCCATCTTCATCCAGCCTCTATCAAGCCTCAGGGTGCACAGCGGGGAGACAGTCAGATTTCATGCAAGGGTTTCTGGTGTTCCCAAGCCAGAAATCCAGTGGTTTCATAATCAGCAGCCAATTCCACCAACAAAAGATGTAGTTTTCCATTTTGAGGAGTCCACAGGCATGGCTATATTGCTTATAGTTGATGCTTACTCAGAGCATGCTGGGCAGTATTCTTGCAAAGCAGCCAATAGTGCTGGGGAAGCCACTTGTGCAGCTATACTCACAGTGACTCCAAAAGGTAAAGCCCATCTTGCTTCAAGGACTTTGATTTGCTGCATACCTTCTAGTCCCACTGTTACTAACGACAGTCTCTGCTGTTTGTTTCACTGCATACTGTAGTCAGCCTGTAATTTACTAATAAAGTAACACCCAACAAGGCTCCCCAAGTCCTCGACCATGGCTCGACCTATGTACCTTAAATCTCACGTGTGTTCTGTGCATTGGAGAACCAGTAATGATTTCTCTAGGTACCAACTTGGCTTGACTTTTTTCACTTCTCTAAACAACTTTGCATCAGTATATGATCTATGTGCTGTATATTGTTCATATGATGGAGGGAGAATAAATGGTATCCCAAATACAGTCAGTTAAAAAAAAAAAAAGGAGGGGTGGGGAAACAGACTGTGTCACTCCACGTAGCTGCAAGGACAACAGAAGGAAGAAATCAGAACTGTATGACAACCGCATAAGCCTTCATCAACCACTCATGACTGGAACGCTGGGAATGAATTTTCTTTTTGTGTGATCCTGACATCCATACTGCATCTGGCATGCTGCTTCCAAGTGACAATGACACCTTTCATCTTCATCTTCCATGCTATTATATGTTACTAACCTAGCCAAGTGACAAAGTTGAGATCTTAATATTCTTTTCTTTTTCTTGTCACTTGATTATACAGTGCAAGCCCTAGATAGGCAAAGTTCTGGGAAAGATGTAAGAGAGTCCACCAAGTACCAGGCAGTGGCAGATTCCTCTTTCACAAAGGAGGAGAGCAAAATATCCCAAAAGGAAGTTAAGTCATTTCAAGGATCATCATATGAATATGAAGTGCAGGTTTTTGAAAGTGTATCTCAAAGTTCTGCCCACACAGCTGCCTCTGTTCAAGATGTAGAGTTGCACCATACCACGTCCCTTTCACAAATTGCAGAAAGCTCTGAATTGTCTGAGAAATGTGCTCAAGAGTCCATGGGCGAGGCACCGAAGATTCTCCTGCACCTTCAGGACCTCACTGTGAACTGTGGTGACACTGCTCAGTTCCTCTGTGTGTTAGAAGACGAATCTTCTGTTGATGTAACCTGGACTCACGAAGGCATAAAGATAGAGGAATCTGAGAGAGTGCAACAATCTGGAAATGGAAATCTTCAGTCTCTTATCATATACAATGTTCAGCTGGCAGACCAAGGACTGTACAGCTGCATTGTACACAATGGCTATGGAGAGAAGACCACATCGGCCGTACTAAGCATAGAAGGTGGTTATTTGATTTTTTTTTAGCTATGAATCACCTCATTTCATCTTCATCGCTTTATGTAAGCAGCTTTTCATGCAGCTATGAAAATTGAAACAACATGTTAATTAGAATGTCTCTGGTATTTCTCTTTATAAATGGCTTAGGAAAGTAGGCCAAGTCGGTGGCCAAACTTGTCATGATAATTTAATTCTCTACTCTAGATTCAGGAAGTTTAACTTTCAAGTCTAGGTTCAGGAAGTCAAGATTTATTTCATATCTGCTGCTTTTTATAATATTTACTCTATGAGCCACCTAGAAAGTGTACCAAAGAAAGCTTCAATGTTGCAGTTTGCTGTGTACTTATTGGGTATTTACAATTTTGTCTGAGAGTGTGTTAAATTTAATTGTTTTGATAGTAAAGACTCCCACTACCCAATTATCTACCCTTTCTTTTCAAAGTTAGAGGTTCTAGTTGTTTAGAAGGAGACCGTAAAAATAGATAATTGGGTACTCAAAATAATAAGGCTCTCTGTGGACCAAACATAGGGTTTTTTGTAGATACTTCTCAATAAGTGATATTGCTCTTGCAGCATTAGATCCCCTGGAATTGTAGAATTTTCTCATGGCAAGATTATTATTTTTGTCATTATTGTGCTTGATTCTTCACTATGTCTGAAAGAACACAAGTAAATCTTTCTAGGCAAGAGATAATTTCTCCCTCTCACCAATAGCCTTTCATTTTAGATGCTGAGAGAGTGAGAAGAAATAATTTTTCAAATGCTAGAAGCTCACATTGTGCATCTGCGGGCAAAGGAGTTTCATTGAGCCCTGTGGAAAGAAGCTAGTGGAAGGAAGGGTGGGCATCTCCAGGGGTCTGTGGAAAGCCATAACCTAAGTTCCTCCACAATCCTGGCAATAATGTGGAAATGTTAGAGGTGAACAGGGAGCAGCACAATGCTATCTCCTTGCACAGCCATCTCTGCACTGAATTTTGAAACTATGGTTATCTTTCCTGCCCAACGAGAATATTCATTTAAAATATCTGTAATACCCACTCACCAAAAAAGAAACTTTTAAAATCAGAGATTGTATTCGATAGTCACTTCTGGTCCTGTTTCCATAGCCTACAAAAACTGAGGTCTAGTTATATAAAATAGATTGGAAATTCCAGAGCATTGACCCTCAATTTCACTGCAACTTCTGACACAGTAATCACAAAATGAATGACTGCTTAGCTGGAGGTGTTGTCTCCAATTCATGTAGGTGACAGCTGTCATGGTTTCTGTGAAATGTGAAACTTGGAGTTGGGTGTGTTGTTGAAGCATAAGAAATATAGGTCTTTCAACTTACTTCCTGGGGAATCCAGTGCTGTAGTACAGTACTGGACTGCCACACTCATGGTGTGGATCTGAGCTAGGCATTTTTGCCCCAGGATCTCTAGTTCATGCTTTTCCAAATGATTCTATTATTAAAGTGTTCTTGAAGCAAGAGCTTCTCTTTCTTTCTTTCTATTTTTCTTTCTTTCTTTGCAAGTCTAGACTGCCTTCCTATATTTAAAAGATAATACACTTAAACACTTTAAGGTGTTTGAAGAGTGAAGAATCAGGCACAGTCATGTAATTGTTTGACATAAGCCCAGTATTTATATGTTCCTTTTCTATTGGGGCTGAAAAAAGTTCATCCAAGCCATGATCAAGCAAGAATGTAAATCCCCCATAAGCCTGTTTGATTAGAGTTTTTATGTGTGTAATAAACATAGATGTATCATATCTTGGTTTGGGGACTAACATGCTGCATTTCGTTCTCATCCTAATGACATTTCATCTTCTCTACAATCAGCAGATGTTTTATACATATAAACATAGCTAATTTATGCCTTTTCCTAACTTTATTCTTACCTAGCAAAAGAATCGCAAACCAGAACAGTTACAAAAGTTACCCTTGGTTCAGACACTAAAAGTATTAAAACACTCAGAGAGTCACACATTAAAACAACCCACGAAGTAAAAAGAGAATCTTCGAAGAAAACATCAGCTTTGTCCTTAACTTCATGCTGAAGACCACAAGGAACTGAGAAGAAGGGGAACCCAGCTGGCTGACGCAATGTCACATGGACCGTGGAGCAAGAGTCTTTCCCAGGAAGCTGCCCCACAGATCACTGTGCCTAAAAGCTCTGCTGGTTCCTTGTATAATAAAAGGAATTTTGAGTCCAGGGGTCTTTGTTTCACTCCTTGATGTGTCATGGGACTTTAAAGTTTGAAGTTTAAGGTTTGAAAGGTGGTTCAAATCCAAGAGAGGATATGCTAGCAAAAATGTTTAATTCTTCAGGAAAACTTGAGAATAGCCCTCAACTAAAAATGACAAGCTAGAAAATGCATGTTTCTAATAAATGTGATTTCATCTCTTAGCAAGTGTTCAGTCAATAGGATTGTCAGTTTAAGAACAGATATTCCTTTATTTTTGTGGGTTGCTTTTCTGAATGCATGCAAAGGCATGGGAATTATGGGACTAAAGGAAATTTAATGGAGAAGCTAAAATAAAAATGTTTTTAATCTCTCTGTCAACCTTGTCACGTATTTTATCAGCTTATTGATTTGTTTGGCATGGACCTTTTGGTGAATTTGGGGGATGCAGTTTTCTGGTTTTATAATAAATTATACAAATCATATAAATCATGAATTGATGCAGAGAGGACATGCATTTAATCACTAAAATATCTTTGTTTTTCCCTTTTAGCCCCTGAATCAATGTTACATGAGAGGATTGAAGTGGAGATGAAAGGTATTGTTATAATGAATGTGATATTAAAGTAGAAATTCCGAAGGATTAATAGAATCCTTGAGCCGTCTTCTTACTCTTAGTATCATTGAGAAAAATTACATAGATGTACAAATATATCTCTTAGAGTATATATTACTATGTCGCATGCCTGGTTTAGTATGCTGGTGATTACATGCATTTTACAGTAATTTTGTTGTATGGAAATTTTAAATCTTGTATTTAAACTGTATCAGCAGTATTCAACCTCATGTTTGCAGCCATTTTCAAATGTGTGAATTATAAAAAGTTATCATCTTAATGCATGAAATCATGAAATAGAAGTTTGTTTTCAAAATCACAGTGAATTCAGTTGAACAATAGGCAATAACCTATCATTCTCAGAATGCAATGTCATGAATGAATTATGATTGAAATGCTACTTTATTTAGGATGTGTGAAAACATTACATTCCCATTCTTGGTTTACACTTCATGCACATACATCATTTTAACATTGATATGTCTTACACTGGCTTGCAGATAGCTGTCTCATGTGATCCTTATTGCCTGCTTTTCTTTGCATAACATTGTGACTCTATGGCTGTATTAGTTCGAATAAACGCCTTCTCCTTTTTAGCTAATTATTTATGGTTATAGTTCTTGTATATATTTTTAAATAGTTAATTCTCAAAAATATAATAACTTAATCTACAATCAAAAGGATCAGAAAGGGCGTTTATTCCACTCTCTGCAAGTCAGGTAAGATTTTCCCTCTAAGCCATCAAAACAACAAGGTTTTCCTGCTCTCAAAACAAATATGCACAGGACTATGTTATTTTGAAATGCATTTTTGCTTGTTCAAGAAGAAATTTCAGCAGTTTGAAGAAAAGACCAGACAACGAACGATTTTCGTGTCAGAATCTTTTAAACAGAGCATGGTGTTGCGTTTATTCGAACAAATATGGTGAGTGAATTTTTTTATGGATTTGTGAGAATCTGTAGCATGCACTTTATTTCATTTTTGATTTTGCAATTTATTTTCAACTTTTTCAAATACGACGGAAAAGAGTAAAATGCTTTATAATTTAATTTTTTTTCAGAGTTATTCACCGAGGGGGAAGCTGAACCTTCAGAAGGAGATACACGTGATGCTTTTTCAGATTCTGAAGACATAGACCATAGCTCCATGACTGCTAAAAGATATGCAAGTAGAAAATCATCGACAAGCTCCTGGCCTGAATATTTCAAGCCTTCTTTTACCCAAAAACTTGCATTTAAATATGTTTTAGAGGGTGAACCTGTTGTCTTTGCGTGTAGATTAATTGCCTGTCCAACTCCAGAAATGACTTGGTTTCATAATAATCGACCTATCCCAACAGGTCTCCGTCGGGTTATAAAAACTGAGAGTGATTTACATCATCACTCCTCCAGCTTAGAGGTTAAAAGGGTCCAAGATAGAGATTCTGGAAGCTATAGATTATTAGCCATAAATAGTGAAGGGTCTGCTGAATCAACTGCCTCATTGCTGGTTATCCAGAAAGGGCAAGATGAGAAATATTTAGAGTTTCTGAAAAGAACAGAACAGACACATGGAAACATGGAGGCTTTAGCTGGAAGGAAAGAAGATAGGATAAAAGTTGACCTAAGGTTTACTGGCTCTCCCTTTAACAAAAGACAAGATGTGGAACAAAAGGGAATGAGGAGAACTATACACTTTGACACAGTAAGTCCTGGCAAAAAAACAGATTATATGTATGATGAAGAATATTTGGAAAATAAATCTGACACAAGAGGATGGCTCAATGTAGGTGAAAGTTTCCTGGATGAGGAGACTAAAATGAAGTTACAACGTTTACGGGAGGCTAGGAGAATGTTTTTGGAGAAAAAGAGGTGTCTAGAGGTGTCACCAGAAATAAGCCCAAACACTTTGAGAGGTGAAGTTAGTGATACAGATATTCTGTTCTCTAGAGAGGAAACAAAGAGCGGGGTTTTGTTGGACCTCGCTGAGAACAGGGATGAGATGGCTAATTTACCAGAAGGTGTCATCCATCTCCCATGCACCTTCCCCAATAAAATGGATCAACCCAGGGAATCCATAGAACCTCCTACAAGCTTACAAACTGCTGTTGATGAAGAAATTCTCCAGACTGAAATTAGCCTGAGGCAAGAGGCATTTCTAGAAGAAAGTCTACAGAAAGAGTATTTATACGATAGGTCTCTAGTAAATGAAAACATCCAAGCACAGAGACAGTATGAAGAAATTGTGAGTAATACTGCAATTGAAGAGTCATCCAAATATGTCACTAATGTATATGAGAGTGAGGAAATATATGAGACTCCCGAGAATGTCTCTCAAGTCTCTCTACCATATGCCAGCGAATCTTTTGATACACTTGTACATCTTAAAGAAAGCGAAGAAATAGATAGTGAAAGAATGAGACAGTGGGATTTGAGAGAATTACAACACTCTGCTTCCACAAAAATTGATGAATTCAAAAGGGAACAGGAGGAGAAAACAACCCGATTTTTTGAAAATCCTCTCCAAAAACGTCCACAACGTTGTCCACCTTTATTTCTACAAGAAATTGAATCTCAAGAAGTTTATGAAGGTGACTGTTGTAAATTTGTGTGTCATTTTCAAGGATATCCTCAACCCATAGTGACGTGGTATAACAATGATATACCAGTCCGACATAATCGAGGATTTATCACTCAGACGTCAGAAAACCATTCAACGTTAACTTTTTCTTCTGTTCATCCTCAAAATGAAGGGACTGTTACCTGTGTGCTGTTTAACCAATATGGAACAGTAAAAGCAATCAGTATGCTTAGAGTGAGAGCAAGAGAAAGGTATGATGGCCAACCACAGAAAGTCCCAGTATTCCAGGAATACACAGAGGAGGAGGAAGAGCTGGCTTTGGTGTTTGACCAAGCAGAAGGTGTCCATTCTTCTTTGAGTCGAGAGAGCCAGGCAGATCTCCATGTGTTAAAAAGTCATGCACCAGGTCCTCCCTCTGCAGACACAGAATTGCTCTCCTTCCCTGTAGAAATTCAAATAACAGCAGCCACTCCAACCCCAGAACAGGATAAAGAGTCAAGAGAAATATTCCAGCTGGAACCTGAAGCCCCACCTCTAGATCAAGCAAGTCAGTCACCAAAACACAAATTTATATTCTCATCTGATATTACTAATGAGCCACCAAAAATGTTACAAGAAATGCCAAAGCATGCCAGGTGTAGAGAAGGGGATTCTGTGATTCTTGAATGCTTAGTATCTGGTGAGCCTCAGCCAATTGTAATGTGGTTCCAAAATGGATCCCTTTTAATGCAGAACCAGAAGTTCCAGTTTGAAGAAGCTGGTTGTAGCTACAGATTATATATTCATGGTGTTAATTCTCAAGATTCTGGGGAGTATAAATGTGTTGCTGAGAACAATTCAGGAACCGTAGAGAGTGTTTTAGATCTAACCGTGGAACCTGTCACATACAGGGAATACAGTCAATTCAAAAACATTGGTGGAGTTTATGCACCATATTCCAAAGATCAACAAGTACAAATTCAGGGAGAATCTGTGAGGGCACATTTTTATGATTATCCAGCTGGTACTTTTACTCCCCCATCAAATGTAAAAGAGTATTCTGTAAGAGGGTATTTTGAAAGCCTAGAGACAATTGAGCAGGTAGACCACAAAGATCAGGTATATTGTACAACTCCTAGAGAAAAACCACCTAGATTTATGCAGGGTGCTTCTAGATCCATGAACATCAACAAGCCTCTCAGGGCTGAGCTCATACAATGTCAAGATGAAGAGGAAAAGGAACATGCAAGTGGAAAACCAAAGCTTCATCAAGCAGAGGGTACTACTTATCCAAGTGTTGATGATTTCAGTGATGCTAATATTAGGAAAGAGTTAAGAAATGATTTTGAAAAGCTTGGATCTGAATGGGAAACTGTGCAAGAACGTGCCCAAAGAGACTATTTATCAAATATCCACTCTGAGAGAATTTCTGACAAAGTACAAAATATGAAAGACTCATCTACCATTATGTATGAAGAACCCTTTAATGGAGAGAGATACTACCCAGGGAAAAAGGTGAAGCATAAAATAATCGCATTTGAAAAGTTACAACATGTAGAGAAAGGAGTTCTAGAAAAAAGGCCTACCAAGAAATCATTTGTTAATCCTCCCCAAAGGGAGTTGGAAGACATAGACATTTCATTAAAGCAAAGAGAATCAAGATTAAGTAATCTAAATGCAAATATGCATCAGGCAGAGAAAATGTCTTCAAACACTGAGACAGATTCAGCTAACGTTGTAATGAATTTGAAGCTGCTTTCCTCTCAAACTCATAAGGAATTTGAAGTACAAGAAAGGGAATACCAGAAAGAAATAGGCTCTGTAGATCAATCTGCAGTTTCTGACAGGGTTGAACATGAAGCACCTATTACATTTGACCTAAAGCAGTTTCATTCACAAATAGAAAATGCAGGTGTAATATTCCAAGAATTAGACAGTGGTCAATCAGAAGAAGCTTATTTTAAAACCCAGCATCCTGCTTCAACAGCAGCTGATACTGAGCACATTGTATTTGACCTAAAACAAATGTATTCTCATATAGGAGATCCAGCTAAGGAGTTCCAAGGGCAAGAAACTAGGCAACAGCAGGAAACATTCTATAAAGAACAGACTCCTAGCCCTGAGACATTACAAGCTGGTACCCAGAGTACCTCTCAAAGTGTACAAAATAACATATTTACTAATCAAGAAACTTATCCTGGTCAGGAGTTTTCAAATAGAACTCTGGAGAAAAGTCACAGTGATGCAAATGCCTCTTATTTAGAAAAAGAAATCCAACATGTACAGGATCAAAGTACAGCAATTTTAAAGACTGAGCATTCTTTTAAGTCCTTTACTGAAGCAATCTGTGGTGAATCATGTGCCCCGTTTCCAACCCCATCTGCTGGGAGAGAAGAAACTGATGCTTCTGAGGGCAACAGGTCTCTAGAAAATGGAAGTAGAAGTTTCATCTCACAGCTGAGAAAAGCAGCAAGTGAGGAAAAACTTTTAGAGGTTGATGAGATGGAAGAAGAAGGCATCAACCCAGACGCGGCCTCATTCCAAAGGCAGGATGGCGGGACACAGGGGGATACAGATGGAACTTACAAAGGTGATGCTCAGGACGCAGATGCACTCCCCAGACAGCTGTCTCTCAGTCAGTGCTTGCCATTCTTGATGACTGGAGAACAACCAAATCCAAATGAACCAACAAGTCAAAAAACCGATGCCTCGGGAGAAGAAAAAGGTGATGAAGAAGTTCAAGTTCAAGATGAAGCTTCTTCCTCCACTGTAGAAGGAGAAAAGGTAGAAACTTGTTTTTCAGAAAATCTTCCTAAACTGGATGAGGCACATGCAACAAAAGCCTTGGAGTCCGAGACCTCTCTGACACAATATTTACTTGCTGCTGGAAAATCTGAGGTTCCTGAAATGAAAGACATCAAACACAGAGCACAACGTGTCCAGAGGGAGTCCATCACTTCGATGGAGGTTGAAGAAGTGACTTTCAACACTGTGTATGAATACTACAACCAAAAACAGGAATCACTAGGTCGTCCGTATTCTCCTGAATCTGATATTTCCATTGATGTGGGAAGCATAAGCAGTGAAGAAATCTCTGAGTTAGATCAGTTTTATACCCCACCATCCTCTGTGGAACGTTTTGAATCTCCACAGTCTTCTGACTTATGTTTTAATCCTTCCGATACAACTAGACAACCAACTAAAAATTCAGAAAGTGACTCTGTTGAAAGATACTCCACACCTTTAGAGGAAGTTTCTGAAAGATACTCCACACCCCCAGGGGAGACTCTAGAGAGGTACTCCACACCCCCAGGGGAGACTCTAGAGAGGTACTCCACACCCCCAGGAGAGTCTCTAGAGAGGTACTCCACACCCCCAGGGGAGACTCTAGAGAGGTACTCCACACCCCCAGGGGAGACTCTAGAGAGGTATTCTACACCCCCAGGAGAGGCTCTAGAGAGGTATTCTACACCCCCAGGGGAGAGAGTAGAGAGAGATTTTATTCCTACCAGAGGACCAAACCCCACTAGAAATTTAAAAATGTCCCCATCAAAAATAGAAAGGGAGGACAGTACACCCAACGAACATTTCCATACACCTACAGAAGAAAGAAGCTCAGCTTATGAACTATTGCGTTCCGATTCCTTTGGCACACCCAATGAAGCCATTGAACCAAAAGACAATGAAATGCCTCCATCTTTTATTGAGCCTCTGACCAAAAGGAAGATATATGAAAACACAACATTAGGCTTCATTGTTGAAGTGGAGGGCCTTCCAGTTCCTGGTGTGAAATGGTATCGAAATAAATCGTTGCTAGAGCCAGACGAAAGAATCAAAATGGAAAGGGTGGGTAATGTATGCTCTTTGGAAATTTCTAACGTTCAAAAGGGGGACGAGGGAGAGTACATGTGCCATGCTGTGAACATCATTGGGGAAGCAAAGAGCTTTGCAAAAGTGGACATAATACCCCAAGAAGAAAGGGCAGTGGCACTCCCACCTCCAGTAACACATCAGCATGTCATGGAGTTTGATTTGGAAAACACAACCTCATCGAGAACACCTTCTCCTCAAGAAATTGTCCTGGAAGTTGAATTAAGTGAAAAAGATGTCAGAGAATTTGAGAAGCAAGTGAAAATAGTCACCATGCCCGAATTTACCGCAGATCATAAAAGCATGATTGTGAATCTAGATGTTCTTCCGTTGAATTTAGTGCCTCCAAATATGGATACAAGAGGGGAAGAAGACAGGGATTTAAAAATTGATTTAGAAGTATTTGACATGCCTCCACGTTTCATAACACCTATTTGTGATTTTAAAGTTCCAGAAAATTCAGATGCTGTATTCAAATGTTCAGTTATAGGCATCCCTACACCCGAAGTTAAATGGTATAAAGAATATATGTGTATTGAGCCAGATAATGTGAAATATGTGATTAGTGAGGAGAAGGGAAGCCACACCCTTAAAATTCTAAATATCTGTCCCTCTGATAGTGCGACATACAGATGCAGAGCTGTGAATTGTGTAGGAGAGGCTATCTGTCGGGGCTTCCTCACCATGGGGGATTCGGAAATATTTGCTATGATAACACCAAAAAGTAAAGTGACTTTAAGCAGTTTAAAGGAAGAATTGGTCTTAAAGAGCAAATACGCAGACAGCTTTTTTGAATTTCAGGTGGTGGAGGGGCCTCCCAGGTTTATCAAAGGCATTTCTGACTGTCATGCACTATTAGGCACAGCAGCGTATTTCCAGTGTCTAGTCCGTGGCTCTCCAAGACCCACGGTTTACTGGTACAAAGATGGGAAACTGGTCCAAGGAACAAGATTTAGTGCTGAGGAAAGTGGCATAGGGTTCCACAACCTATTTATAACAAGTCTAGTAAAAAGTGATGCAGGTGAGTATAGGTGTGTAGCAACAAACAATTCAGGCATGGCTGAGACTTATGCAGTCCTCACCCTAACCTAAAGAGAGATGGTTTAGCACCTCAGTCATGATTAGAATTTGAGTGCTTCCACATTTTCCAAAGTATATGGACCGAATAAACGTCCAAATTAGTCCATTCTGTTTGAATGCATTACACCGAAGACACCTGGGGAAGTATCGTCTCTGTAGAAACCTCATCCTTGTAATCCATGTAAATATTCTCTTATCCAAACTGTGGAATCATCACTTGTGTCAATTATGCTGTGTATCATCAAGCAATTAAACATCTCCTTGGCTACCTAATTGTCTGGACCTCTGCTTTGCCCTAATTCCTCCTCCACAAATGTTTTAGTAAGGGGCATTCTTTTTTAGCAGGCCATGCCAGATGATCCTCCAAACAATTGGTAAGAGAAATTCCTTTGCTCACATTATAAGTCATTTTTTGGAATCATAAATATTTGCATCCAAACTATGGATTTTTACCAGGAGTTGGGCAAAAGGAGCAACAAAACCCAGCTTCACCCAGTCAGTAATTAACTCTATAATCTGTTGTACATTATAATCTTAGTATTATTAATTTTGTTTCTTTTTAAATTATTTTCATTATTAATATCCTCTTAAATGTTTACTTCTCATTGGGTTTGAAGGGACCAACTGTCTTTCTAAGGACAGGGTTCATCTAGATATTTGCAGAATATGCAAATAATGATCTTTCCATGTTTGGAAACATTTTCTCAACTTTTAAGACAGTGTCAAGTATAAAGTGTAGCATTAACTTAATATTGGCCTGGGTGCAACTAAGAAAATTACTATCTTGTATTTACATGTAGGTTTTAAACTATATTTCAATTTTGGAATCTTTAACATTAGAAAAAAAGAAGGTGGGGCATTCTAATAATTGAGACAATATGGTAATTTGTATTTCAGTGTATCTTCAATTAACATTAAAATCTTGTCATTTTACTGAACTTTATCTTTAAAACTAGAAATTAATAAGCATTCAAATTTTATTAAGATGTTTACATACATATTTCTAAAGCAAGTCTTTAATTTCATTTTGCAAAATTAAAATTATAATAAATTCACAAACTCCTAATATCTATGAGCCTAAATTTTCTCATATAAAATTTAATAAATACAAAGAAATCTAGTTTTCTTATCTAAAAATGGGTTAGACCAAAAGATGCCAGAGGTGATATTCAACAATAAGATTTAGAATCATTCTAGTGATAATAGCTGTTAATATAATTTAGAATAAATTTTAGTTTCATAACAGACAAGAGAAATTATTATGGCAATAAAATTATGAATCTAACCTCCCCCCAATTCTTAAATAACTTACTGTTTTCTAGAAACTTTATTTATACCTACATTATACGATATTTAAGTAACATAATTGTCTTAAACATACTGATTTGAATTTAAACATAAGTCCCTTAATTTAAATTTAACTTACAAAAGAATTCATGTATCCAATTGTGTTTATTGTATTTCTTTAAACTATTAATTTTTTTATTCCCACAGTGGGACTTTCTTATAGTCATCCAAATTAAAAACAATTGGAAGAATATGCAGAAAATAGGCAGAGATGTCAGATTTTCCCTATACTACTGTTGTCCAGATTCCTAAAATCATTTGTTCTGAGTGTTCATAGCTCATCAGGAGATACATAGAGAACAGTTACTTCTGAGTATATACTGTCATTCCTGAAATAAAACTAATACTATAGTTTAGGAATTTAGGGTTCTATTCTACTTTTAACCACATAATGTGTGTTCAGATTAATTGAAATTCAGAACGTAACAAACACGACAAGAACATTTTACCCAAACATCTGTAGCTTAGCAACAGTTTAGAACCTGTTTCTTGACAAAGAATACAAAGGAGGGAAGAAAGGAAGGAAAAGAAAGAAATATTTTAATGCCATATTGGCTTTTCAGGAAGAGCTGAAAAATATACTTTTATTCACATAAAAAAGAGGGCTTTATTTGATTTTGTTCATTAGAATTCTTTCAGTCTCAAATGCACTGAACTTGAGAATATGCAGAATAACGAAGACTAAAGAAAAATAAGCCTTGCCCACACACTTGGCTTACTTATTAATTATTGTAGATAATTAAATGGGATTTTTTATTTTCTGACTCAATGACACATAACTTAAAAACCTGAAATATTAATTTCCCTGATGCTGGAGAAAGAATTCTTTGTATGACACATAGTTGAATTAGATACAGTTATTAGCTGCTATTGTTTCATGTTTTTTTAACTATACCTTCCATGTTTCAGAACATTTGCGTTCCATTGACTATCTTTTTAATGGTTAATGCATTGTGTTTTGAAGTAAGAAAAAATCTTTGAAAATATTTCAACATGTTAGGGTATTTTAATTATACTTACATTCATAATTCATTTTGGAAGTTCAAATGATAGGAAAGCTAACATAACTTATATAGATCAAATGTACACCTAAGAGGCCACTCTTAGTATATGAAATTAGTCAATGTTGTATGGCTTACTGGATGCAATAATAGCTGAGTATGATTCTTCATGCTATAGGCAGGTTTTACCAGTGTATTTAAAGCCAACAGACATGAGTCCTGTCTTCTAATGCTATACGCTAGAACAGAAAGTAATTAGTGTTCCATGTGAGGCAAGTGAAGTGAACTAATGAAATAATAAAACTGCTTTTCAGTAAGGCAATACAACTTCTAGTAACAGGATTGTTCTACATACCTCACAGATTTAATGAAAAATTGAATTTCTTGTTATCAAATTACTGGTCCTTCATCCTGTCATCCATAGCACTGTTTAGAGAGTATCTGTTATCCACGGTTTCCTGTTCAATAATGCTGTGTAGGTTTTCTTCACACAATAAACTATAATCAGATTTCTAAAATTGGACTCATTTTCTCTTATTTATGATTCTTCTATTTCCTTAATTAATATCTTATTTACAAAAGCTTCATTGAAGGGATATGACAATTTACACAAACGAAAGAAGACCTGTGACTGCCAACAGCCCTTCTTTTACAAATCCAAATTAAACATTTCCCATGACCCCTTATTTTTAATAGTGGCTTCATTTTAGAGAGAGTAACTAAAATGTAGATGGTTTCTTTGGAAATAATCGGTCTTTAACAATGAAGATCACTTTTCTTTTTATTTGATTTGATTTATTGTGATACTGGGGATTGAACCCATAACTTTATGCATGCTAGGGAAGCACTCATGACCTCACTGAGGTCACTGAACTGCATCCTCAGCCCCAAAGTTGGTTTTTTGTTTTGTTTTGTTTTGTTTTGTTTTTTGTTTTTGTTGTTGTTGTTGTTGTTCTGGGGATTGAACTCAGGGGTGCTTCACCCCTGAGCCACATCCCTAGTCCTTTTTATTTTGCAACAGGGTCTTGATAACTTGCTTAGCACCTAGCTAAGTTGCTGAGACTGGCTTTGAATTTACAATCCTTCTGACTCAGACTCCCAAGCACCACCATGCCTAGCCCAAAGATCATTTTTAAACTGAAGAAGGTCCTACATATAATGAGCAATACTGGATCTTTTTAGAAATTGATTTAAATAATCCTAGATTCTTTTGTTACAAAACTCTAGCAAGCACTTGTTCAAACTTTAGTACTAGATTTACATAACAAGGAAGACTCATAAAAACGACCTTCAAATTTATAAACTCAAGCAAAGAAGTGGATCACAACTTGCATTTGTATGGTAACAATTATATAATCTCATATAATCTAAGAAAATTTAGAAATGTGCTTTTATATAAATTAATCTTAGAATACTCTAATGGCTACAGGAAAGAAAAAAACAGAAGGCCATAAATTGGCACTTAATTCTTTACTATTTTTTTGTGTTAAGCAAAATTTTATAGTAAAATAATGATCACTTTTCTCCATACAGAGATTTCTAGTTTTCTGGCTGCCGAGGAAGGACTTCAATCCTATAGTTCTGAACTTCAGTTATCTCATTTAAAAGAAACACTTGAACTTTTGTCTGAACCTCCAGTTCATTCAACTAAATTTGATATCAAAAAGGAAGGCACTGTCCCAAGTTTCATTAAAGAAGTGTCAAATGTTGAAATAAGCATCGGGGATGTGGCTAAATTGTCCGTTACTGCTATTGGCATTCCCAAACCTAAAATTCAGTGGTTCTTTAATGGGGTGATGTTAACCCCTTCTGCTGACTACAAATTTGTTTTTGATGGTAATGATCATAGCCTGATCATTCTGTTCACCAAATTTGAGGATGAGGGAGAATATACATGTGTGGCCAGTAATGAGAATGGAAAGGCAATATGTAGTGCATATCTAAAAATAAATTCCAAAGGAGAAGGACACAAAGAGACAGAAACAGAATCAGCAGTGGAGAAATCTCTGGAAAAGCTTGAAGGTCCTTGTCCTCCTTTCTTCCTCAAGGAGTTAAAGCCAATTCACTGTGCTCCGGGGCTCCCTGCCATCTTTGATTACATGGTGCTCGGAGAGCCTGCCCCCACTGTTTTGTGGTTCAAAGAAAACAAGCAGCTTTGCACCAATGTTTATTATACCATCATTCACAATCCTGATGGCTCCGGGAAGTTCATTGTCAATGACCCTCAGAGAGAAGACAGTGGCCTCTACATGTGTAAAGCAGAGAATGTATGGGGTGAGACCACCTGTGCTGCAGAGCTGCTTGTACTCCTCCAGGACACAGACATGACTGATGCACCCTGCAAAGCAAAGTCTACACCAGAGGTGTCTGATGACTTTCCAGAGATGTCATTAAAAGACCCTGAAGTCAAGGCATTCAGTACAGAGCAGGAAATTGCAACCTTTGTAAAGGGTACCATTTTGGAAGCTGCTTTAATTGCAGAAGAAAAGGAGCAGCTTTCTTATGGGCATATTGTTAAAACCAGTGAACTAAGCAGTCAAGCTACTTTTGGAGTGCAGCAATTACAATCCACAGTCATGTTGGAGCAAGACATGCCCACTCCTGAAAGCACCAGGGAACTTCCTTCCATTGATGGGACTACTTGTATGCAGCCCATCAGGGAACCACCTCCTGATTTACAACTACAGATTGTCCAGTCCCAGAAAACCCTCCACAAAGAAGATACTCTAGTGTTTCAAGAGTCAGAAAAAATCATCCCAAGTTCCTTGTCCATAGAACAAATTAGTTCTTTAACAGTTGAGCCTCTGGCAACCTTATTAGGTGAACCTGAAGGGAGTTATGCACAGTCTTCAACAGAATCTCCAGCACATACACATCCATCCTCTGTGGTCGAAGAAGTACTTTTATTAAAAGAAAAGGCAGTATTTGAAGTGGATGAAGAGCGAAGTATGACTCTGCCAAAGCCAGAGGCACAAAATGCTCTCATTCTGAGTCAGAGTTTAGCTGAGGGACACATGGAAAGTTTTGAGGGTCCTGATGTGGTGATTTCTAAGGTGAACTATGAGCCCCTGGTTCCTTCAGAACACACATGCACAGAAGAAAGCAAAATCTTGATGGAAATTACAGATCAGCTTGAAAGTGCAGGGCAAGATATTGCAGTGAGCACTGAGGAAGGCAAGTCTGTTAGGTTCCCATTAGCACTTGAGGAGAAGCAGGTTCTGCTCAAAGAAGTGCATTCTGATGATACAGCAGTGCCCCTGAACCAAACCACTGAGTGTAAAACAGAGCCTGTGGCAATCAAGGTGGTGCAGGAGGTGCAGGGATGTGACATTCTTTCTAAGGAAAGCTTGCTTTCTGCTATTCCAGAAGAGGAGCGATTAGACCTGAAGACTCAAATCCGCAGGGCTTTGCAGGCTGCAGTAGCCATTGAGCAACCCAGTCTTTTCTCTGAGTGGTTAAGAAACATTGAAAAGGTAGAGGTCAAGGCTCTGCACTTCACCCAAGAACCCAAACGCATCATGTGTACCTACCTTATTACTTCAGCTAAGTCCCTAACAGAAGAATTAACCATCGCTATTGAAGGTATTGATCCTCAAACAGCTAACCTGAAAATCGAACTGAAGGACACTTTGTGCTCCATTATTTGTGAAGAGATAAACATCTTAATGGCTGAGGATCCTAGAATTCAGAAAGGAGCCATAACAGGTATGCAGGAAGATGTGGATTATTTTGCAGATTTGCAGAATGTGGAAGCAATCACTGACGTCAAATCTGAATGCCTCGTGTCCACAGAAGAGGTCAGTTGTTTTAAGGTGGAGAGTCAGGTCAAAGATGTGGATGGCACCGCTGCCACTGAGGATGTGGCTTCAGCTGTCATCTCTGATGAAGCTCAGGATGAGATTCCAAAACCTTCAGAGGAAAAAGAGAAAGCCGCTAAAAGCCATACCGAGGAGGCTGGTATGGTGAAGATACAAGAAACCGAGGGCAGCTTACTGAAAGAGGACTGCCCTGTTGTACAGACACCCTTGAAGGACATCACTTCTGAGGAGGGTGAGGTCGTTTCCTTCATGGTATCCATAACAAATGCTAAAGAGGTGAATTGGTTTTTTGAGGGTAAACTGGTGCCTTCAGATAAAGAGTTCAAGTGTTTACAAGATCAGGATACATATACACTGGTAATTGACACAGTAAATGCAGAGGACCACCAAGGAGAGTACCTCTGTGAGGCCTCGAATGACAATGGAAAAACAGCAACATCAGCAAAACTCACTGTAGTGGAGAGAGGTTGGATTTTTAAGGATTAAATGGATCAAGCTCTAATACCCACTGAATTGTAATGATTGAGGTTTTGTCACTGAGTTTTCACTTATCAACCACTTCCAGGATGCAAGTTATTTAGAATAAGAATGAAATGGCCTACGTAATCATGGTTATTAGCTATGTTTACTTGCTGCCTCGTTGGGTAGCCCGCTATCATAACTACGATACTACTTATTTTTAAAACAAAACATTTTAAAATAAAACATTATTATTTTAAAATAATGTTTTATTTTTAAAATGTTTCGTAATGCCAAGTAAATATGCTTTTTAGTTGATTTTTATATGGAAATACTTTAATAATATGTACAAAAAGCTATACATGAACATCTAGCCATTTCTGAAATCACCAATCGCATTCCTAAATTTGAAATAACCATGATTAGTTGTCCATTTGTGTTTAATGTTTCTATTTCTTTTCTGCTATTGTTTTTTGCTTCATCACTTTGCTTAATAGATCATGTTTTTTCACATTATTTTCGATGTTCCTAGTAAGCATGGTTTATTTAAGGAGTATATCATGTTGTTATGCATGTAAGCCAATAGCAATCACATTTTAATATTTTTTTCACAAATCACCGCAAAGTAATGAATATGTTAGAGCTGCATATTGCCTCCTTTGCCTTTAATGATCTTTCTCATTTTCCAGTCACTTGTCTTAAACTGCTGCAATCCGTCTCACCAATTTCCACTGTTTTACTTCATTAACAGCAACAAAAGTTAGAAGAAAAAGAAAAATGGGGTGTGCCTGATAAGGAGGCCTGCTAATGGACTCTGCTTCCCTTTGCAGCTGCCCCGGTGATCAAGAGGAGAATCGAACCCTTGGAAGTAGCTTTAGGCCACTTAGCCAAATTCACCTGCGAGATCCAAAGTGCCCCCAAGGTCCGGTTCCAGTGGTTCAAAGCTGGCAGAGAAATTTATGAAAGTGACAAGTGTTCTATTCGATCTTCAAATTACGTCTCCAGCCTGGAAATCCTGAGGACACAAGTCGTGGACTGCGGCGAGTACACCTGTAAGGCTTCCAATGAATATGGCAGCGTCAGCTGCACAGCCACGCTGACTGTGACAGGTAAATACCCAGCAAGTAACGTGGATGTTGTCACCTATGGTTGCTTTCTATACAGGTGCAGAAAGTGCTGCCAATGGGAACCGCCAGTAACAAGATGGTAACCTGGTAGGGCAGAGCCCATGTGGAACAAAAGTCATTATTTATGGTTATATTTCTAATCAGCAGCCAAAGGAAAAATAGCTTATTACTTGAGAACAATGTTAAGTCATCAAATGAGCATGGCTTAGTCCTTAATATAAAATATTCGAGGACAATTCAGTGCTACTCAAAAGTAAATGGTCTCAATGAATTTAATAGTCTGAAGTCAAATAACCAATTAATAGAATCACAAGCTGAAAAGAGCCAGTATATAAGACTAAAATTTTTAAAACCCGAATTTCAGATACACACCTAGTGCAAGACTCAAAACAAGGGTTCTCACCTCAGGCTTTACTCCTAATTTTATAATAAGGGCAACTTACACAAAAATTGTGCTCTCAATCTTCTAACTGACCCACCAGATGACTTTCAAAGTGTTAATTAACACTCATCCAATGTCTGAATTCCCTCAGTAGCCAAAGAAAAAACAAACCAGTGAATTGTTTTTCCTTCCTCCCTCTTTCTCTTTTACTTTCTTCCTTTCAAGAGAAAATTTAAGTGTGAGCTATGGTATGAGGATGGGGTAGCAGTGCCATCAAGTCATGCACTGATGATTGGAGGGGGAGACAGTCCCTGGGTCAATGGCAGCATCCAGGGGAAGGACAAATGTAGCACATTTCTTTGCCATGAAAAAGGCAGGGTTCTCTGAACTTCCTCTTCTTTGCAAACTTCTTACATATGAGAAAATTTCTGAGATTCTAAGATATCCAGTTCACGTCCAAAAGCCAGTGGTTTTCACTCTATGGTCAAAGTATCTCCATGCAACCAAGTAGGTGGCATTATTCTTACTGACACTTTTGGATATTTCTTTACCTGAATTAGACCAATTCAGTAATGGAACTGAATCAAAGCCTCACAAAGTAAGAGGAAAGGACAAGGGGGAGGATTTTGTTTTTAATTAGAGAGTTTTCTAAAGGCTGGCTTCAAAATGCAGAGTGGAAATGGCAAAATACTGCTATTGGATATTTTAACAAGTTTAAAATGGCCTAGGGTATGTACTCAGGTGAAGCCATTTAAGGGTTTCCTGGCATCGAACATGAGGGTTAGAAAGACTTCACAAAACTGCCTCAATCTTCTTATAAGTTAATATCCCTACTCTTTTGAAGAGTTTGAGAACATTTTCTTTATCTTTATTACATAGTCTTCTAATTTGTAAAATAAAGGTATCAGCTGAATTGCCTTTCAAATAATTCAAACTATGAATCAGCTACTATCATGAACAAAGTTTTAGCAGTGTGGCTTCACACAGGAACATTTGTTCTTTGCTTTGATAGATAATTTAAGTGCTGTCTCCCTCCTCCACAAAGATGTGTTTCTCATCATTTTCCTTTGACAAATCTTTTGGTCTTAGTAACATATTTACCCTTTTTTAAATAATGTCTCTAAAAATATAATTTATCTTTTCTCTGTCTTGGAACATAATTATGGCAAGAGCTTTGGTGGGGACGACGTGTAATGCTGGAAAACTTTCTTTTGCAGAGGCATATCCACCAACCTTTCTCTCCAGACCCAAGTCCCATACGACTTTTGTGGGTAAGGCAGCCAAGTTCCTCTGCACAGTGGCAGGAACTCCCGTGATCGAAACCATTTGGCAGAAAGATGGTGCTGCTCTCTCTCCTTCACCTAAGTGCAAGATTTCAGATGCAGAAAACAAACACAGTTTAGAACTCTTGAATCTTACCATTCAAGACCGAGGAGTCTACTCTTGTAAGGCTTCTAACAAGTTTGGAGCAGACATCTGCCAAGCAGAGTTAATTATAATCGACAAACCACATTTCATTAAAGAGTTAGAGCCCGTGCAGTCCGCTATCAATAAGAAGGTCCATCTTGAGTGCCAGGTAGATGAAGATAGGAAAGTCACAATTACCTGGAGCAAAGATGGGCAAAAACTTCCCCCTGGGAAAGATCATAAAATCTATTTTGAAGATAAAATAGCATCACTTGAGATTCCGCTGGCCAAACTAAAAGATTCTGGAACCTATGTGTGTACAGCTTCCAATGAGGCTGGGAGCAGCTCCTGTTCAGCCACAGTTACCGTCAGAGGTAAGAATCTTCTTCCTTCCTTCCGAAGTCTCCATAGACAAACCATTAACAAACAAAATGCAGTCTGCACATTTTGTATTAAAATAATTGCATTCAGCAAATGCTTGGGTCTGGGGGTAGTCCTAGCACTGTTTGATTTTTATGTTTTTCAATCTTCTTCAGAATCCGCTTACTTCTGTTAAAACTGTCTGTCATTACAGACAAAGAAGCTTGCTTAAAATTTCTTCTAAGAACTTTTGTGTCTAGAAATTCTTTATTGTCTTTTATAAAATCTATGTGTTGTATAGATATAGTTTGTTGGCTTTCTTTTTTAATCCAGAAGACTGGGGACATGTTTTTGAATGATGAAAAGCTATGGTTTGTCCCACTGTTTCTTTTTTTCCGAAATTCCATGAAAATATTTTCTGTGTGTTCAGTCTTTTTGTTGTCTACGTCCGCTTTTCTTTTGTGGAGCGTAGGTTTCAGCTCTCTTTTCCCTTTTTTCTCTTTTGTAAACTTCATGTAGAGCCACCATCCTTTGTGAAGAAGGTGGATCCCTCTTATTTAATGCTCCCAGGTGAATCAGCACGCCTACATTGCAAGCTGAAAGGCTCACCTGTGATCCAGGTGACTTGGTTTAAAAACAACAAAGAACTTAGTGAAAGTAACACGGTCCGAATGTCCTTTGTCAATTCCGAAGCTATCCTCGACATCACGGATGTCAAAGTGGAAGACAGCGGGAGTTACTCCTGCGAAGCGGTGAATGAGGTTGGCAGTGATAGCTGCAGCACTGAGATAGTGATCAAAGGTTTGTGTGCCCGGTTACAGTCCCTCATATATTTTTTTTTCCCTGTGAAAAGATTTCCTTTTCCATTGCTTGTGACATCTTACTGATACAATGCTCTCGTGCTTTTGTAGAACCTCCTTCTTTCATCAAAACTCTTGAGCCTGCAGACATAGTGCGAGGAACAAATGCCCTGCTTCAGTGTGAAATCTCGGGCACGGGACCATTTGAAATTAGCTGGTTTAAAGATAAGAAGCAAATTCGAAGTAGTAAAAAATACAGGCTGTTTTCCCAGAAGTCCCTGGTGTCTCTGGAAATCTTTTCTTTCAATAGCGCGGACGTTGGTGAATATGAGTGTGTGGTTGCTAATGAAGTCGGGAAGTGCGGCTGCGTCGCAACACACTTGTTAAAAGGTCAGTGTGTGGAAAACCACTGTCTCTCTAAGACATTGTACAAATGGCTTTCTGAGCCATGGAAGGGAAACTTGTACTTCTTCTACTGGCCTATCCTTTAAACTTTTTTTTTGGGGGGGGGGGGGGTGTTGGTTTCACTTGGGGCCCAGGGAGCAAAGTCAGAGGCTGTCACACCATCTGTATATCTGTATCCTGATACCAGTGTCAATATTTATTTATTTGATAGCAAAGGAGAATGACATAATAGGCATTTTGTTCCATTGATAAGATTTATCTTCTATGCTTCTGTCTCTTGGATGAGATTGTTCATTCTTCTTGAATGCTCTTTCTTCTTCTAATTAACCAACACTATGAAATAGCAGTATTGGGGGAAAAAAATAAATGTAATCTAGATAAAACTCTTAAATACAGATAGTGTTGAGAGGGTCTGGGAATTGATCACTGTATGCTCTCTTTAACTAGAACCACCAACCTTTGTCAAGAAAGTAGATGACTTTACGGCACTCGCAGGACAAACTGTTACTTTGCAAGCTGCGGTAAGAGGGTCAGAACCCATTTCTGTCACCTGGATGAAAGGACAAGAGATCATTAAAGAAGATGGAAAAATCAAAATGAGCTTTACCAACGGTGTCGCAGTCTTAATCATCCCTGATGTTCAAATTAGCTTTGGTGGCAAATACACATGTCTGGCTGAAAATGAAGCCGGAAGCCAAACATCAGTTGGGGAGCTAATAGTTAAAGGTTTGTGTAGGAACATTTTAACTTTGTATTATTCTTTCCATTTAAAGTGAAACTGTCATTCACACTGAGGGATCCTAACTATTCAATACCATTTTAGAACCTGCCAAAATCATTGAGCGAGCAGAACTGATCCAGGTGACAGCAGGAGACCCAGCCACACTGGAGTACACTGTCACAGGCACCCCTGAACTCAAGCCCAAATGGTACAAAGATGGGAGACCTTTGGCTGCCAGTAAAAAGTACCGAATAAGTTTTAAAAACAATGTTGCCCAACTCAAATTTTATTCCGCTGAACTGCATGATAGTGGCCAGTACACATTCGAAATTTCCAACGAAGTGGGAAGTAGCTCTTGCGAGACAACCTTCACAGTATTAGGTTAGTATTTTTAGGAAACTACATTACACATTTCTTTAAAACCTAACAAATGGCCAAAGTTAACCATGGGGCATTTTTCCATATTAATCCTTATGTCCTTCTTCTGCCACCAACAGATCGAGACATTGCTCCGTTTTTTACCAAACCCTTGCGCAATGTGGATAGCATTGTTAGCGGTTCCTGCAGGCTGGACTGCAAAATCGCTGGCTCCCTCCCCATGAGGGTGTCCTGGTTTAAGGATGGTAAAGAAATAGCCTCTTCTGACAAATACAGAATAGCATTTGTGGAAGGCACAGCCTCTTTGGAGATCAGCAGAGTAGACATGAATGATGCAGGAAATTTCACTTGTCGAGCTACAAATTCTGTGGGAAGCAAAGAAAGCAGCGGAGCCCTGATTGTGCAAGGTTGGCTGGAGACTTTGCATTCCATTCATACTCTAGACAATGTTCAAATTGAGTCTTCTTCCTTTATATCCCACTTCTTAACTCTTTAAAATTCTCTTATACCTCTTCTTCAGAACCACCCAGTTTTGTAACTAAACCAGGATCCAGGGATGTTCTGCCTGGTTCAGCAGTGTGCCTGAAGAGCACTTTTCAAGGATCTACTCCTCTCACCATCAGATGGTTCAAGGGTGACAAAGAGCTGGTCTCTGGTGGAAGCTGCTATATTACCAGAGAAGCTTTAGAGAGTTCCCTGGAACTCTACGCAGTTAAAACCTCCGATTCAGGAACATATACATGCAAAGTCAGCAATGTCGCCGGAAGCGTGGAATGCAGTGCAAACTTATTTGTAAAAGGTTTGCATTGTTTTCTTGACATCTTTGTGCTACTTTTGTTATGTCGATTCTTTCCTCTTTCTCATGTTTCTTAATCACTTCCTGCCTTCCACAGGACCTGCCACATTTATTGAAAAATTAGAACCCTCACAGCTGTTAAAGAAGGGAGATGCCACCCAGCTAGTCTGCAAAGTAACTGGTACCCCTCCAATTAAAATAACGTGGTTTGTGAATGATAGAGAAATCAAGGAGAGCAACAAACACAAAATGTCTTTTGTGGAGTCCACTGCAGTTCTAAGACTTACAGATGTTGGCACTGAAGACAGTGGTGAATATATGTGTGAAGCTCAAAATGAGGCTGGCAGTGACCACTGTAGCAGCATTGTAATAGTCAAAGGTTTGTGTTCACTCTGTCCCTGGGTTTCCAAACTTGAGGCCCATAGCACAGATCCCTCCCGGTTAACCCAAACCATTCCTTTTTCACTGTAGAGTCACCTTACTTTACCAAGGAATTTAAGCCAGTTGAAGTGTTGAAAGAATATGATGTCATGTTGCTGGCCGAGGTGGCAGGCACACCTCCCTTTGAGATCACCTGGTTCAAGGACAACACAGTCTTGAGAAGTGGTAGAAAATATAAAACCTTCATTCAGGATCAGTTGGTGAGCCTGCAGATCCTCAAGTTCGTAGCTGCAGATGCTGGTGAATATCAGTGTCGGGTGACCAACGAGGTGGGCAGCAGCACCTGCAGTGCCAGGGTGACATTAAGAGGTTAGTGTCAGTTCAGTGGATGGACTGTCTCTTCTGTAGAGTCAGTTCTTAAGCGAAAAAGCTGGGTTTTGCCATAAAGCTGGTATTGATCGAGAATTCATTCTTCTGTTAGAACCTCCCTCCTTTGTAAAGAAGATCGAAAGCACCAGCTCCCTCCGAGGAGGCACGGCTGCCTTCCAGGCCACTCTGAAGGGCTCCTTGCCAATCACAGTGACTTGGTTAAAAGACAACGATGAAGTCACTGAAGATGATAATATAAGAATGACCTTTGAGAACAATGTGGCCAGTCTGTACCTCAGTGGCATTGAAGTGAAGCACGATGGGAAATACGTCTGTCAGGCCAAAAATGATGCAGGAATACAAAGATGCTCTGCGTTACTGTCAGTAAAAGGTTGGTTCACAAAGCTTGCCTCAGGTTTGAGGACGAAATGTAGATGTGAGCCGTTCAGCAGAGAAGTTCACAGCCCACATCTATTCCTTTGTTTTCTGCAGAACCTGCAACCATCACCGAGGAAGCTGTGTCCATAGATGTCACCCAAGGAGACCCAGCCACTTTGCAAGTTAAATTTTCAGGGACTAAGGAGATTATAGCCAAATGGTTTAAAGATGGCCAAGAACTGACCCTGGGCCCCAAATATAAAATCAGTGTCACTGACACAGTGTCAATACTGAAGATTATCTCTACAGAAAAGAAAGATAGTGGAGAATACACTTTTGAGGTCCAAAATGATGTTGGGAGAAGCAGTTGCAAGGCTAACATTAATGTATTAGGTTGGTATTCCTTTTCTCCAGAGACCTGGGCCTTTCTGTACTCCTTCCTCTCTTTTAATTTAACAGAAAAAAAATTTTTTTGACAGATTAACCTGACTTTTTTTTTTCTTTTTGTATTGGATAGATCTTATCATACCTCCTTCATTCACCAAAAAGCTGAAGAAAATGGACAGTATTAAAGGGTCCTTTATAGACTTAGAATGTATAGTGGCTGGGTCACATCCTATAAGCATCCAATGGTTCAAAGATGACCAAGAAATATCAGCTAGCGAAAAGTACAAATTCTCTTTCCATGACAATACGGCCTTCTTGGAAATCAGTCAGCTGGAAGGTTCCGACAGCGGGACATACACTTGTTCTGCCACCAATAAGGCAGGACACAACCAGTGCAGTGGCCATCTGACAGTCAAAGGTCGGTCGGCAGCTTTTTTCGTCACCTATTAGGAATTTATTGCTCTTTCACGCCTTAATTCTGACCTTCATTGCTCAATTCCAAAATAAATCTTCCCCTCTTGCTTGTTTTTCTTTCATCCCAGAACCTCCTTACTTCGTGGAAAAGCCACAGTCACAAGATGTCAATCCCAGTATGAGGGTTCAATTAAAGGCTCTTGTGGGTGGCACTGCGCCCATGACCATAAAGTGGTTTAAGGACAACAAAGAGTTGCACTCTGGAGCAGCTCGCTCTGTTTGGAAGGACGACACCTCCACCATTTTAGAACTCTTTTCAGCCAAGGCTGCTGACTCGGGCACCTACATTTGCCAACTAAGCAATGATGTTGGCACAGCAACTAGTAAAGCCACTCTTTTTGTAAAAGGTCTGGTCTCTCCATCACCTTATTTTCTTATCTAGATTTTCTTGGGGGAGGGAAGACATTTATTAAGAAAGCCATTTTGCTGGTTGGACTTTGTTTTTAAAAACTGTTCAACATCATCCCTTTCTTTCATCTTTAGAACCTCCTCAATTCATTAAGAAGCCCAGTCCAGTGTTAGTGCTGAGGAATGGACAATCAACAACATTCGAATGCCAAATAACGGGCACCCCAGAAATCAGAGTTTCTTGGTATCTGGATGGGAATGAAATAACAGACGTTAGGAAGCATGGCATTTCCTTCATGGATGGTTTAGCCACCTTCCAGATTTCTGGTGCCAGGGTAGAAAATAGTGGGACTTATGTCTGTGAAGCTCGAAATGATGCAGGCACAGCAAGCTGCAGCATTGAATTAAAAGTGAAAGGTTGGTTATGGGAATCTGCTTTCCATTTTGGCTGGGCTGCCTGATGGGCCCTGGGCTTCCCTTGAATAAGCCGCTGTCTGTCTGTCTTTCGAATCTTTAGAGCCCCCCACCTTTATCAGGGAGCTGAAGCCCGTGGAAGTAGTGAAAGATAGTGATGTGGAGCTAGAGTGCGAAGTCACAGGAACGTCTCCATTTGAAGTCACTTGGCTGAAGAATAACAAGGAAATTCGAAGTGGCAAAAAATACACCCTGACGGACAGAGTGTCCGTGTTTAACCTCCATATAACCAAGTGTGACCCTTCAGACACGGGTGAATATCAGTGCATTGTAGCCAATGAGGGTGGCAGCTGTTCCAGCAGTACCAGAGTTGCGCTGAAAGGTCAGTTCTTTTCAAGAAATAGGCTACCAAATAAATACCCTCAGTGCTCTTTCATTTCTTAATGGTGGGTAGGAGTTAAAACAGACCTCTTTTTTTCATCCTCTTTTATTTGACCACAGAACCACCTTCGTTCACCAAGAAAATAGAAAATGTCACCACAGTCTTGAAGAGTTCTGCCACTTTTCAGGGGACCGTGGCTGGTTCTCCCCCCATCTCTGTAATCTGGCTAAAGGATGATCAGATTCTTGACGAAGATGACAACACTCATATTTCATTTGTGAGCAATGTGGCCTCACTTCAAATCAGAAGCGTGGATAATGGACACAGTGGGAGATACACATGTCAAGCCAAGAATGAGTCCGGAGCCGAGAGATGTTATGCTTTCCTTTTAGTGCAAGGTTTGTAAGCTGTCCTCTCTCAACGTTAGTCAATGGAGACAATTCATAGGCACCCCTTAGTTCCAGTGGAATTATCAGCGTAACTCATCCCTATTTCCATTCTTACTTCAGAACCTGCTCAAATCATAGAGAAAGCCAAATCAGTCGATGTTACTGAGAAAGACCCCGTGACCTTGGAGTGTGTTGTAGCTGGAACACCGGAACTCAAAGTGAAATGGCTTAAAGATGGGAAACCAGTTGTACCCAGTAGATATTTCTCAATGAGTTTTGAAAATAATGTGGCCAGTTTTAGGATTCAATCAGTAATGAAGCAAGACAGCGGTCAATATACTTTCAAAGTAGAAAATGACTTTGGAAGCAGTAGCTGTGACGCCTACCTCAGAGTGCTAGGTGTGTATATTTGCCCCAGTCAGCTTCCCTTATTTATATTATGTTCTTTGTAAGCAAAGAGCAACAGATTAATAGATATATTGTGTTGTTTATGTTGAATAGATGAAAACATTCCTCCATCCTTCACCAAAAAATTGACCAAAATGGATAAAGTTCTGGGCTCTTCTATTCATATGGAATGCAAAGTTTCTGGTTCACTTCCTATTAGTGCTCAGTGGTTTAAAGATGGAAAAGAAATATCTACAAGTGCAAAATACAGACTTGTATGTCATGAAAACACCGTGTCACTGGAAGTTAATAATCTGGAATTAGAAGACACTGCAAATTACACATGCAAAGTGTCAAATGTAGCAGGAGATGATGCATGCAGTGGCATCTTAACTGTGAAAGGTTAGCATTTCTTTACCTCCTCTTGATTCTTCTTTGTGAATGCTTTAAAAATATATCACTTATCCTTGTGTCCTTTAGAGCTTAAATCATAATTCTGTTTCTTTAGACACGTATTCATTGTTTTCAAGAAATATTCAGCTATTACCTCTTTTCAGGAGTATTTTCTTATATTTCCTAAACTATCAAAATAATTCAGCTACAAGGAATATAATTAAATATATCTCTCTTAAAATCTATAGAACCACCAAGCTTCCTAGTAAAACCTGAGCGACAACAAGCCATACCTGATTCTACAGTGGAATTTAAGGCAGTACTAAAAGGAACACCACCATTTAAAATAAAATGGTTTAAGGATGATGTGGAACTTGCCTCTGGACCTAAATGTTTCATTGGCTTGGAAGGGTCAACTAGCTTCTTAAATCTCTACTCAGTGGATGCTTCCAAGACTGGACAATATACTTGCCAAGTTACCAATGATGTTGGTAGCGACTCTTGTACCACGATGTTGCTTGTGACAGGTGTGCAAGTTTTATTGTTTTATGTTTCTGTCTGACCCATGTCTCTGGTTCTTGCTGTACTCTGTTAATGCATCTTTCTAACACAGTAGACTGTCTTTGCCAGAATTTGACTGTGTTTGCCATGTTTCTTTCTAACTTGTTATTCATTTCTGTTCCCTCATAATCTCCCTTTTCCTGACTCTCTAGAACCACCAAAGTTTGTGAAGAAATTAGAAGCATCCAAAATAGTGAAAGCAGGTGACTCCTCACGACTTGAATGCAAGATAACTGGATCTCCAGAAATCAAAGTTGTGTGGTATAGAAATGAGCATGAACTCCCAGCCAGTGATAAATACCGAATGACCTTCATCGACTCAGTGGCTGTCATACAGATGAACAATCTCAGTACTGAGGATAGTGGAGATTTCATTTGTGAGGCTCAGAATCCTGCAGGCAGCACAAGCTGCAGTACCAAGGTCATAGTAAAAGGTAGAAATCTCATCCTTACATTTCTCCTCCTACCCTGCACATCAGAGTTCTTTGTTCTTTATTGCAATTTTAGTTTCCACTTCAGATCATAGACTATTTTCCTAAGCTGGCATTATTCCCCTTTATAGATGTTACATCTTCTTAAGCTTTGCTTATGTATAGCAAGGCATTTTGAGATATTTTTCTTGTTATTCCAATGCCATAATTCTGAGCACCACAACACACTGGCCAAACATCAAATTTGATGATGATTCAAAAATGCATACACACAAAGTAGGCATTTTAAAATTAATTTTTGCCTTCAGTCACCTTCCAAAACCATTATCATCCTTACAATAATCTGTAGCATAACAAGGATATATATGCAATGTGTTAATAGTAGAAGTTTTAACATTAAATTTAAAAGGGACAATAATATTTTTCCCTCTTCTCAAGAATTGGTTCCATTAAAAATGCAACTGATGGCACGTTGGTGCAAATACTGCTGGTGTTTTCAGCTGCAATTTTCCAGTATTTTTTGTCACAAAGC
Organism: Urocitellus parryii; assembly: GCF_045843805.1. Taxonomy (NCBI): domain Eukaryota; kingdom Metazoa; phylum Chordata; class Mammalia; order Rodentia; family Sciuridae; genus Urocitellus; species Urocitellus parryii. Next base: position 230,817,046 of record NC_135531.1, on the reverse strand, counting down.
TCAAGTTTATCATCTTGTAAGGCAATGATTGCAAGAACCATTTGCTGAAGTGGAAGACTTAGTTGGGGTGATTTCCAGATATCTCAGTTGTAAAGCATACAAACAAAAAAAAATTCCAATCCTGAAGTCAGAATTCCATACTTCATGGAAATCATGAAGTATTAATATTTACTAATATGTTTGTTTGCTTGTAAGCTTCTTATCTGTCTTTGTAGTCCAAGATAAATTGGAAAGGTGGAATAGACAGAATGTTGACCTGCTCAGTCATGATCAGAAGTTCTTCTTCCTCAATAGTGCTAATGCTAGACACTACTAACCCATTATAGTATCTTAAATCTTCCAATTTAATAACAAAGAAATAAAAAAAATTTAATAAAATTAAATAGCCCAATTCATGAGACATTCTTGTTTTTTTTACAGAACCACCTGTGTTTAGCAGTTTCCCTCCTGTAGTTGAAACCCTTAAAAATACTGAAGTTAGTCTTGAATGTGAACTTTCTGGAACACCACCATTTGAGGTGGTATGGTACAAAGACAAGAGGCAACTCCGAAGCAGCAAGAAATATAAGATTGCATCTAAAAACTTCCATGCAAGTATTCACATTCTTAATGTTGAATCTTCCGACATTGGTGAATACCACTGCAAAGCACAGAATGAAGTAGGAAGTGATACTTGCATTTGTACCATAAAATTAAAAGGTAAGCATATTTCTTGCACATGGCAGAAATGTCAGGAATCTGCAAAATACTCATTTCTTTTCTCTCTTCTATTATCTGAGCAATTTTTTCAACAATCTCCATCCATCTTTTCCTGTTCAGAACCTCCAAAATTCATTTCCAAAGTGAGCAGCCTCACTGTCGTAGCTGGCGAGCCCGCTGAATTACAAGCATTCATAGAAGGTGCCCAGCCAATTTCCGTCCAGTGGCTGAAAGAGAAAGAAGAAGTGGTTAGAGAAAGTGAAAACATCAGAATTACATTTGTGGAAAATGTTGCAACTCTGCAGTTTGCAAAAGCAGAGCCAGCTAATGCTGGAAAATATATCTGCCAAGTTAAGAACGATGGTGGAATGAGAGAGAACATGGCCACACTGACTGTCTTAGGTTGGTACAAAAGTCCCCTGATAGAAACTGGTGCCAAGTGCTGGAGTGACTTACAGGCAGAATCTCTTTTTCTGACTTTCTTCTAGACCTGTATTGACCCTCACCTATTTGGAAAATTTGGGGGAAAGAACTAACTGATCTTTCAAACACTCTTTTCTGTTTCTATAAACCTTCCAGGTTCAAAACAAAAGCTAGCCATTTGTTTTATTGTATATATACTACTTTTCTTGATGGATTAGCAAATATAATTTTGACTCTCTTGTTTAAGCATGAATTAATTAGGATTCCAGCATATGTTGCGAGGAAATTTGTTTCCAAAGTAATAGTTTTGTTAAAGTTGATAAGAATTCCAATGAGCAACGTTTGATAGGAAAGACTTAAACTTTCATCTTTGGGAATATTAAATTTCATGTTAATATTAATTTGGGAGCTATCTGAATAATACCTTAAAGTAGAACAGAAATATCAAGTGATTCAAAATAGCAGGTAGACATTGCTCCAAAGAGGTCAAGGACAAATTGAACATGTTGTCTAATGTCCACTGTCAAAACTGTTTTCGAGTCAAGTAGTACACAAATAAAAACTGCCATAAATTTATGACCACATGTAATTATAGATTCATATATTAAAGTCAACAGAGAAGCCTAACATAATCATCTCATTGATCTCAAAGATCTCAACTTTGACAGATAGGTATCACGTTATATTTCAGAACCCGCAGTCATTGTCGAGAAGGCAGGACCGATGACAGTGACAGTAGGAGAAACGTGCACTTTGGAGTGTAAGGTGGCTGGCACTCCTGAACTCTCCGTCGAATGGTACAAGGACGGGAAGTTGTTGACCAGCAGCCAAAAACACAAGTTTAGCTTCTACAACAAAATCTCTTCCTTAAAGATTCTCTCAGTGGAGAGGCAAGATGCAGGCACATACACCTTCCAGGTTCAAAACAATGTTGGAAAAAGTAGCTGCACAGCTGTGGTTGATGTTTCAGGTTAGTTCTGGTGTTTTCCTTTTGTTGTTTATACAAATTCCTTTTACAAGTTTTTCTTCTTTCAATCTCTTCTATTCTTTCAAATCACAATGAGTCTCTTGCCTTTCCTCATACAGACCGGATGGTTCCTCCTTCCTTCACACGAAGACTGAAAGACACTGGTGGGGTCCTGGGTGCTTCTTGCATCTTGGAATGCAAAGTAGCAGGATCATCACCTATCTCTGTTGCCTGGTTTCATGAGAAGACTAAAATTGTCAGTGGAGCAAAGTACCAAACCACATTTTCAGATAATGTCTGCACATTGCAGTTGAATTCTCTGGACTCCTCCGATATGGGCAATTACACATGTGTAGCTGCTAATGTCGCTGGGTCAGATGAATGCCGTGCAGTGTTGACTGTACAAGGTCAGTGTCTGTCAACTCCTTAAGGAATTTCTTACAAATTCCCACCATATTGATATACATCCAAAAGTGCTCTTATATTTTATTCAAAATTGCAACCAAATTCAAGCATCACAGGATCTTTTGTCTCTCACATTTATGTACAGAACCACCCTCTTTTGTGAAAGAACCTGAACCTCTGGAAGTACTACCAGGCAAAAATGTAACCTTCACAAGTGTTATTCGAGGAACCCCACCATTCAAGGTCGGCTGGTTCAGAGGTGCCAGAGAACTGGTGAAAGGAGATAGGTGCAACATCTACTTTGAAGACACTGTGGCAGAACTTGAGTTATTTAATATTGACATATCCCAGAGTGGGGAATATACCTGCGTGGTGTCCAACAATGCTGGCCAGGCATCCTGCACTACGCGTCTTTTTGTAAAAGGTTTGTTCAAGTGCATTCACTTGCTCATCCTGTTTCCTATACATTGACACCATTGTGGGGTTGTTTTGTTGTTGTTGTTGTTGTGTGCGTGTGTGTTTAACTGCTGTGCTTTGTCACTTACCAGAACCAGCTACGTTTGTGAAGAAATTAAGCGATCATTCTGTAGAACCAGGGAAGTCTATAATTCTGGAGAGCACCTACACTGGAACACTTCCCATCTCAGTCACCTGGAAAAAGGATGGCGTTAGCATATCTCCATCTGAAAGGTGCAATGTAGTCACAACAGAGAAAACTTGCATCCTGGAAATTCTGAATAGCACAAAAAGAGATGCAGGACACTATTCCTGTGAGGTTGAAAATGAAGCAGGAAGGGATGTGTGTGAAGCTCTGGTTTCTACATTAGGTGTGTTACCTTATTCTCTCCCATATGTTTTGCATTCCTCTAGAATAGAGCATGGTTGGTTTGGTTTTCTTTAATTCCATTTTCTGATTGTGAGACTTCTTCTTTAGAACCACCTTATTTCATATCGGAACTGGAACCTCTGGAGGCATCAGTTGGAGATTCAGTTTCTTTGCAATGCCAAGTTGCTGGGACACCAGAGATTACAGTGTCTTGGTATAAGGGAGATACCAAGTTACGGTCAACTCCTGAATACAGGACCTACTTTACAAACAATGTGGCCACACTTGTTTTTAACAAAGTGAATATCAACGATAGTGGAGAGTACACATGTAAAGCAGAAAATAGTATAGGATCTGCTTCTTCCACAACTGTCTTCAGAATTCAAGGTGATATTATTTTACACATAAGTGATTTCTTTTTTTCCCCCTAATTTTCTCACAACTTCTTGGTGAGAAACTTCTCAATTCCAACTACTAATGCCTCAAGTCTTACTTGTCTTCCTACAGAGCGCCAACTCCCACCTTCCTTTGCCAGACAATTAAAGGACATTGAACAAACTGTTGGGTTACCTGTTACACTCACTTGTCGACTAAATGGCTCCGCCCCCATCCAAGTGTGCTGGTACAGAGATGGGGTACTTTTAAGAGATGACGAAAATCTACAGACATCATTCGTAGATAATGTGGCAACTCTGAAAATTTTGCAGACTGACTTGAGTCACTCTGGCCAGTATTCTTGCTCAGCCTCCAATCCACTTGGAACAGCATCTTCTAGTGCTAGACTGACAGCCAGAGGTTTGTTCCCATGTCACCCTTTCTCTTTGCAAACCATGATTTCCTATTTCATTGTCAAAGTAGAAATGACCCACAGGAAAAAAACACAGAAATATACATTGCCCTTTCTTCTCATCTTCCAGAACCTAAGAAATCTCCCTTCTTTGACATCAAGCCCGTATCAATAGATGTCATTGCTGGAGAGAGTGCTGATTTTGAGTGTCATGTTACCGGTGCCCAACCAATGCGAATCACTTGGTCAAAAGACAACAAGGAGATCCGTCCTGGAGGAAATTATACAATCACCTGTGTGGGCAACACTCCTCACCTGAGAATTCTCAAAGTAGGCAAAGGAGACTCTGGTCAATACACTTGCCAAGCCACCAATGATGTTGGCAAAGACATGTGTTCAGCTCAACTCAGTGTGAAAGGTATCTGTCATAGACCAGTGTTTATTCTTTCCTGTGTTTAAGTTATTGTCTTTGAAAATTTTTCTTAGTTTTTAAATGTTTGAGATGAACTAATTGGATCATGTTAGAATTTGAATATTAACCAAAGATCTGTTTTCTCTGTTATTCCTTAAGTTAGTGTATTCTAAGTGTAACCTTGTTTCATTGGTCTTTGTCAAATGTTGTTTCAACTATACATTCTCCCTTTTCATTCTTTTTCTGTTATGACCCTTTGATTCATCTTGCTAAATTTTGATCAAAACATATGTAACATATTAGCTAGTATGTTTTAACTTACATATCCAGACTACAGTATATCAACTGAATTCTCTATTAAAATATTAAAATATGATTTAATAAAAAGATAACTTGTTTTACCATAAATTTATTAGAGTATGATCTAAAAAAATAAACCAGTTTAAATATGAACTCATTGGCTGCTCAACTACAAAAATAGGCTATCTTAACATGTAAATATTCCTTACCGACTGTTTCCTTTGGTTTGATAGAACCTCCAAAATTTGTGAAGAAACTAGATGCTTCCAAAGTTGCAAAGCAGGGAGAATCCATCCAACTGGAGTGTAAAATCAGTGGTTCCCCAGAGATCAAAGTTTCGTGGTTCCGAAATGACAGTGAACTCCATGAAAGTTGGAAATACAACATGTCATTTGTTAATTCTGTGGCCCTGCTCACCATCAATGAAGCCAGTGCTGAGGACAGTGGGGACTACATCTGTGAAGCTCATAATGGCGTGGGTGACGCCAGCTGCAGCACCTCACTGACGGTTAAAGGTTAGATACGCTTGGCTCCCTTTTTCTATCTTCCCTCTAATTTGGATTCCTTCTTAGTAGTGTTATGAGATTCAGAACGGAAAGGTTGCTTGCAACTCTTGAGCTGGTTTTCATGAATTGTGATTTCTTGGGTCAACCCGTAGTGTCATTTGGTCATACCAGACACTCTTAATGATCCCACATTGATAGGAGATATTTCTAGATACTGGAAACTAGAAACCTAAAGTCTAGGAATTTTTTTAAAATCTTTTTTGGAAGCAGATATTCTCATTGTGTGTCATCCTTTTTTCCTCTGGTAGCACCTCCTGTTTTCATTCAGAAGCCTCCTCCGGTAGGAGCCCTTAAAGGTTCTGATGTGATCCTCCAGTGTGAACTTTCGGGAACCCCACCATTTGAAGTGGTGTGGGTTAAAGACCGAAAACAAGTTCGAAGCAGCAAGAAATTTAAAATCACTTCCAAAAACTTTGATACCAGTCTTCATATTCTTAATCTTGAAGCTTCCGATGTAGGGGAGTATCATTGCAAAGCCACTAATGAGGTGGGAAGTGACACGTGTGTTTGCACAGTCAAGTTCAAAGGTTTGTATACATGGGCACAAAAATACATGCCTTTCCCTTTAATCTCTTCTTGCTTGACTAATAATTGATGTGACTATGATTCTCATTTTTTTTCCTCTACACAAATTTCTTCCATTAGAACCTCCCCGTTTTGTGAAAAAGTTAAGCGACACCTCCACTCTTATTGGGGATGCCGTTGAGTTACAGGCTGTGGTGGAAGGCTTCCAGCCAATATCTGTGGTCTGGCTGAAAGATAAAGGTGAAGTCATCAGAGAGAGTGAAAACATTCGGATTTCATTCATTGATAACATCGCAACCCTCCAACTGGGAAGCCCAGAAGCATCCAATTCTGGAAAATATGTGTGCCAAATCAAAAATGATGCTGGCATGCGAGAGTGCTCAGCAGTCTTGACTGTACTAGGTTAGTAGCAAAGTACAGTCCATGAAAAAATTAATTGACCCCGGCGATCATTTTCTGCAAATAGTACTCTTAATGCTATAATATGGTGACTTTGTTTTCAATGCAATATGCTTCTTCTTTTAGAACCAGCCAGAATCATAGAGAAGCCAGAACCTATGACTGTCACTACTGGAAATCCTTTTGCATTAGAGTGTGTGGTGGCTGGAACACCAGAACTTTCAACCAAATGGTTCAAAGATGGAAGAGAATTATCTGCAGATAGCAAACATCACATTACATTTATCAAAAACGTGGCTTCTCTTAAAATCCCTTGCACGGAAATGAGCGACAAGGGGTTATATAGCTTTGAAGTGAAAAACAGTGTTGGCAAAAGCAACTGTACCGTATCTGTCCATGTTTCTGGTGAGTAAAGTGAGATGTTTATAAATGCACCATTTATTTCTTGAAGGGGAAAAATAAAAATTTTTTTTTAAATGGAAAACTACCCTTCTCCATGTAGATCGGGTCGTGCCTCCGTCCTTCATCCGCAAACTGAAAGACACTCATGCCTCCCTGGGCACCTCAGCTGTTCTGGAGTGCAGAGTCGCTGGCTCAGCCCCGATTTCGGTAGGCTGGTTTCAGGATGGAAATGAGATCGTCAGTGGGCCCAAATGTCAATCCAGCTTTTCAGAAAACGTCTGTACTTTGAAACTGAGCTCGCTGGAGCCCTCCGACACCGGCACGTACACCTGCGTGGCTGCCAACGTGGCAGGTTCTGATGAATGCTCCGCAGTTCTGACTGTCCAAGGTCAGTGTGAAGGACAGGCGCAATGCAAGGTTCCTTCCCCATGCCTAACACCTGCCTGGGCAGGAATTCCTTTGTTTTGTCTTCACTTTTAGTCTTCCCTTTTCTTTAAGGAGTAAGCACACTTCTCACTTAATTTTTTTTTTCCTCTCTCTTTTACTTCCCCCACCCCCTGGGGTATCTAGAACCACCATCTTTTGAACAAACTCCTGATTCTGTGGAAGTTCTACCAGGAATGAGCCTGACATTCACCAGTGTAATTAGAGGCACCCCTCCCTTCAAGGTCAAGTGGTTTAAAGGCAGCAGGGAACTGGTGTCAGGGGAGTCTTGCACCATCTCTCTGGAAGGCTTTGTCACAGAACTGGAATTGTTTGAGGTAGAGCCACTGCAGAGTGGAGACTATTCTTGCCTTGTTACCAATGATGCTGGCAGCGCTTCCTGTACCACACATCTTTTTGTGAAAGGTTTGCTCTTTTCTCCAATTCCTGTATCTTTTAAAAATTTTCCTAAGTCTTCATTTGAAGGTATAACTTGCCCTCACGTTTTCTTCTTATAGAACCAGCCACTTTTGTGAAAAGACTGGCTGATTTCAGTGTTGAAACAGGAAACCCCATAGTTCTGGAGACCACCTTCACTGGCACACCTCCCATCTCCGTGAGCTGGATGAAGAATGAGTTTCCTCTTTCACAGTCTCAGAACTGCAGTATCACCATGACAGAAAAATCTTCCATACTGGAAATTCTTGAAAGCACAATAGAGGATTATGCACAGTACAGTTGCCTGATAGAAAATGAAGCTGGGCAAGACATTTGTGATGCTCTGGTATCAGTCTTAGGTGTGTTGACAGTTACCTCTTTATTATTATTTTTTTATTATTCTCTTCCTTCTGAAATGCCCTCTTTGAGTTAGCATGATTGATTGATTCCCATCCTTTGTACCTTAGAACCACCTTATTTTATTGAGCCTCTGGAACATGTGGAAGCAGCTCTTGGAGAGCCTACAACTTTACAATGTAAAGTGGATGGAACTCCAGAAATTAGAATCTCTTGGTACAAAGAGCACACAAAACTACGATCGGCTCCTGCATACAAAATGCAATTCAAAAATAATGTTGCCTCCTTAGTCATCAACAAAGTGGATCACAGTGATGTGGGAGAGTATACATGCAAGGCAGAGAACAGCGTGGGTGCAGTCGCTTCTTCAGCTGTGCTTGTTATCAAAGGTGACCATGGTTTTCTTTAACAAGTCTTGCCATGTGTTGACAGATTCATTTTCTTGGAAACATCAGCATTTTAATGGGTTGAGATATGTTAGAGATGTATGCTCTCTTGTCAATAAGGATTATCTGTAACTTCTTTTCAGAGCGCAAACTTCCACCTTCCTTTGCAAGAAAACTGAAGGATGTTCATGAGACTCTTGGTTTCCCTGTTGCATTTGAATGTCGCATCAATGGCTCGGAACCTCTTCAGGTGTCTTGGTACAAGGATGGGGTACTTTTGAAAGATGATTCTAATTTGCAAACATCTTTTATTCATAATGTAGCAACTCTTCAGATTTTGCAAACTGACCAGAGTCATGTTGGTCAGTACAATTGCTCAGCTTCCAATCCTCTTGGGACTGCATCATCCAGTGCCAAGCTCATTCTCTCAGGTGAGTATTACATCATATTACCCTCTTTATCACAAAGCAGCTTCATTGCTTCTGGCCATCAAAGGACTGTTGTCATTTAATTTCTTTTCCATATCTGGGAACATGGCAACTAAAATCGCCATGTTGGTCTTCATTCTTTTCAGAGCATGAAGTGCCTCCTTTCTTTGATCTAAAACCTGTATCAGTAGATCTTGCTCTTGGAGAAAGTGGTTCTTTTAAATGTCACGTCACTGGAACTGCACCAATCAAAATCACCTGGGCCAAAGATAACAGAGAGATTCGCCCCGGAGGCAACTACAAGATGACTTTGGTTGAAAATACTGCCACTCTGACTGTTCTCAAAGTAGCCAAAGGCGATGCTGGGCAGTATACCTGCTATGCAAGCAATGTTGCTGGAAAAGACTCTTGTTCTGCTCAGCTGGGTGTACAAGGTACTTGTCAGAGTGGAGTACCAACAACTCTTATATTTTCAATGTCTTAAGATACAGGATGGTGGGTATACTTGAGAACTATGTATAGGACCATGGTCTAGTGAAAAAAAAAAAAGAAAGAAAAAAGAATCAAATGGCTCAAGGGCCTTCCAACTAAGGACTGATTTTTCAATATAAAACTGGGAAAAACATGAACTGAAAATTTCTTTTCAAGGTGTATAAATAGAGACTAGGGAGATAGCAAACAAAAATTTTTCACAGAATTGCAAGAAAACTCAAGTTCAGATGAAGTTACCAGAGGACAAAAAGAAGAAATTTATCTCAAATGATTTATTTTCCACAGTACTTACTGAATGTGAATGGATTCTCCCCCCTCCAAGGCATAATTCAGCTCCAAACTCTTAAGCCCTTCCAAAAGAATCCAGATTAATTATAAAGTCAACTTCTTTTCCTCCACTAGCTGTGCTTAATTAACAGTGGAAGTCAAGGGGCTGAGGGGTAGCACATCAGTATCTGATATTTTGGAAGACAGTCATGCCTTTCATGGCAGCTATTGTCAGAAATTAAACACTTAACTCAGTAGACTGCTGGTCTAACCCATTAGAGCATTTTAAAGGATTTTTTATTTTCTTTTTTAGTAATGGTTTATAAATACCTTGAAATTAAAATAGAATTAGATTTAGCAGCCCATTTGCTCTATGACATATACCAAGTCATTTTTACCTCCCTAAGCCTGAATATTTGGCTTCAGTTAATAAAGAAATCATTGATCTCACCCACTTCAAAAGGAAATTAAGAGGGTGGAAGAAATAGCTGTTTAAGGCCCATAAGAGATAATGGTACTTTAAAAATATTACCATATCTGACCCGTTTTGCTCTGGCTCTTCATAGTACATCACTGACATCTTCACAGCCCTCGGAAGTACATGGTCCTCTACTGATCACACAAACGAGAACCATCAAACTCCCTCAGCCTCTGAGAGGGCTTCCATTGCTATTGCCTCTGATCTTGGCACTAGAGAAGTGCTTCTTTGCTTGAAAGAGGATTGCAACATCCTTCCTTTAGTCATAATACTTGCCATTTGTATATATACAAAAAAAAATACATGTTCTATTTTAGGGATTTTTCTACTTAGGTTTCATTTAACTACCTTGAACTGCACTAAATGAATTTGTTTTCTGGAACTAAGGGATTCTCTGACAGAGATGCCTTTTTTCACCTCATCTTGAATTATATGTGTCTTTTCCATTCCTTAACTTGTGTTTTTCCCCTTGGTTCCCTAGAACCACCCAGGTTCATTAAGAAGCTAGAACCTTCACGAATTGTCAAACAGGATGAATACACAAGATATGAATGCAAGATAGGCGGATCTCCGGAAATCAAAGTTTTATGGTACAAAGATGAGACTGAAATTCAAGAGAGTAGTAAATTCAGAATGTCATTCATCGACTCAGTGGCGGTGCTGGAGATGCATGGCCTGAGTGTGGAGGACAGCGGGGACTACACGTGCGAGGCCCACAATGCCGCAGGCAGTGCGAGCAGCAGCACTTCCTTAAAAGTTAAAGGTCAGACCTTCCTCCCCCTTGGCAGTCTTCACCTTAGCCTTACCCCATCCTATAGGCTTCTTTATTCTCTGACTCTCCATCTGCATTTTAAAATCGTTTAAAGGCACAATAAAAAAAAATGGGAAGTGATGCCTTTCTCTGACAGAGTGAAAACTGATTCTTACCTTTAACCATATTCTTACAGAATACCTCCTAATTTTCCCTTTCTTCCCATTTTAGAACCACCTGTTTTCCGCAAAAAGCCTCATCCCATTGAGACACTTAAAGGAGCTGATGTTCACCTTGAATGTGAGCTTCAGGGCACTCCTCCCTTCCAAGTTTCTTGGCATAAAGACAAGAGAGAACTTAGGAGTGGCAAGAAGTATAAGATCATGTCTGAAAACTTCCTCACGAGTATCCACATCCTGAATGTGGACACTGCAGACATTGGGGAGTATCAATGCAAAGCTACAAATGACGTGGGAAGTGACACTTGTGTTGGGTCTATCACTCTGAAAGGTTAGATTAGCATCATTCTCTTTTTAATTTTAAAACTGTCCTGCCTGCCTTAGCTATTTATTGCCTTATCATTTTATGACTAAAAGACTATTCTTCATTTCCCTTTCTAAATCCTTCTGTGCAGTCTGCTTCCTTTTTCTAAATCATACCAAATGTCCTTTTGGATACATTTTCCCAATTAGTTTCCATTGGATTTAGAAATCTAGATAAGATAGTCCATTTCTTTTTCTACTTAATACGAGCTCTAAGATGTCCTTGGTCCCATCCACCAAGAACACCTCTTATTTAAGGAATAGAAATAACGTTTTATCAATTGTTTGACTGCTAGTAGTCATAATTTGAGGGAAAGGTTATCAGCTCCACACGTTTTAAAACCCTGGATTGCTTCTTTTTTCACTAGCACCACCAAGATTTGTGAAGAAGCTCAGTGACATTTCTACCATCATTGGTGAGGAAGTCCAGCTGCAGACAACCATTGAAGGCGCCGAGCCAATTTCAGTGGTGTGGTTCAAAGATAAGGGGGAAATTGTTAGAGAGAGTGACAACATTTGGATTTCTTACTCAGAAAACATTGCAACACTACAGTTTTCAAGAGCAGAACCAGCCAATTCTGGGAAATACACCTGTCAGATCAAAAATGACGCTGGGATGCAGGAGTGCTTTGCCACACTCTCTGTCCTCGGTTAGTACAAATAGGATGTTATCAGAAGGCACACAGTTACGAGGACCTGTGTTTTCTTTCATTTCATCAACTTGATTTTAAAATATGGTGTAATTTCCATCTCATTCCAGAACCTGCAGCAATTGTGGAAAAGCCAGAATCCATAAAAGTTACCACAGGAGACACCTGTACCTTGGAGTGTACAGTCACCGGCACACCTGAACTGAGTACTAAATGGTTTAAAGATGGAAAAGAGCTGACAAGTGACAACAAGTACAAAATTAGTTTCTTCAACAAAGTATCTGGCCTTAAGATCATCAACGTGGCACCCAGTGACAGTGGGGTATACAGCTTTGAAGTGCAAAATCCTGTTGGCAAAGATAGCTGCACAGCCTCCATCCAAGTTTCAGGTTGGTTGGGCTTTTCGTTCATCATTATAATAATGTAGTTTCTGATTTTTTATATATTTACATGGAAAGCTTTACCTTACATGGCATAACATGAATCTGACATCTTCTGATCAGAGTAATAGACCTCTAGAGTTAGAAGACAACCAGGTTCAAAAGTTACATCCCTTTCTTCTGGAGAAATTTCCAAAAGGGTATAGGAGTAAAATCTAACCACTAGATAAGGTGAATGTACTTTTTTCCTATCAGTTATACACAGATAATTTGCCCCAAGATGACTCAGGACAATAACAAAAAAGACCAAAATCCCTAGCAAGTCAACTGACATCCTATTCATTGATTCCCCAGGATTTTGATAGTGTGATTCCCTACAGGGAATTCTTTGTTATTCTTGCAAAAGAGCCAAGTGGATCTAGGGATATTCATCAACAATTCTCTTTTCAAGTCGTTTCATATCTAATATCCCTTGTTTATTGGCTTTCTCATTTAATTACCTTCAGATCGAACTATTCCTCCTTCGTTCACAAGAAAATTGAAAGAGACAAACGGTCTATCAGGCTCCTCTGTTGTAATGGAATGCAAAGTCTATGGATCGCCCCCCATCTCTGTCTCCTGGTTCCATGAAGGAAATGAGATCAGCATTGGAAGAAAATACCAGACCACCCTGACAGATAACACTTGTGCTTTAACTGTGAACATGCTGGAAGAATCTGATGCTGGTGACTACACGTGTATAGCTACAAACGTGGCTGGCTCTGATGAATGTAGTGCTCCTTTGACTGTGAGAGGTCTGTTTAAAATACAGTAAAATAGAATCACATTTCATAAATGGTTGAGGATTTTTATCACCACAATTCATGGATGTTAAACTTTTTCTGATTTGTGCTCTTGTCTTGTGTTTAGAACCACCATCTTTTGTCCAGAAACCTGATCCCATGGATGTCTTAACTGGGACCAATGTAACCTTCACAAGCATCATAAAAGGAACTCCACCTTTCAATGTAAGCTGGTTCAAGGGCAGCAGCGAACTAGTACCAGGGCCCAGATGCAATGTGTCTTTGGCAGATTCAGTGGCTGAACTGGAGTTGTTTGATGTGGATACATCCCAAAGTGGAGAATATACTTGCATAGTTAGTAACGAAGCTGGCAGGACATCTTGTACAACACATCTCTTTGTAAAAGGTATGTTTGCTAGCCCACGTTTAGACAATTAATATGCATATAGTGATTATATGTGTCTGTATCTGTATTTAATTTCATATTTTTAATGTTTACTCTAGCCCCAGCCAAATTTGTGAAGAGGCTTAATGATTACAGCATAGAAAAAGGAAAACCCCTAATCCTAGAAGGGACATTCACTGGAACTCCTCCCATTTCGGTGACATGGAAGAAAAATGGCATAAATGTAACTCCTTCCCAGAGGTGTAATATAACCACAACTGAGAAATCAGCAATCCTGGAAATTCCAAGCAGCACGGTAGAGGACGCAGGACAATACAATTGCTACATCGAGAATGCTTCTGGAAAAGATTCCTGCTCAGCACAAATTTTGATACTAGGTTTGTCATGATTGCACATTCATATCTTTGTCTACGAGCCATGATTCTGATATGTCCCCCTCCTGATGGATTCTCTCTCTTGGTTGCAGAACCACCATATTTTGTGAGGCAGTTGGAACCTGTTAAGGTGACTGTTGGAGATTCTGCCTCTTTACAATGCCAGCTTGCTGGAACCCCTGAAATTGGAGTATCCTGGTATAAAGGAGATACAAAACTGAGGCCCACTGCTACTTACAAAATGCATTTTAGGAACAATGTTGCCACACTGGTTTTCAACCAGGTGGACATTAACGACAGTGGAGAATATATCTGCAGAGCTGAAAACAGTGTGGGAGAAGTTTCATGCTCAACTTTCCTTACTGTTCAAGGTGATTACAATAATTAAAGTGAACAAACTTGTGCTTCTTTTAAGCAAGATTTAAAGTCTGGTGAAGGCCACCTCTTTAAGAACATCCAAATGCTAAATTTTCTGCTTATATAATTTCATCTACAGTTAGCAGTTCATTCTTTTCTATATCCTTTACGGATAAAAATGAGATAGTTGGAAGGATCATGCATTCATTCTCCTCTATAACTAAATATTTAAGAAAAATAAGTGACCATATATTTTAAAATTCCACCCCATGAATCTCACTGAAATTGCTAGAAGATAGTCTTAAAAATTAGGAGGCTCTGCTGCATGTCCAGAGATACACTTTAAATCAATAAATTATTCTATTGGCTTACAGATATTTTGCATCTTGTACTATACAAACTTGCTTCAAAAGTCTACGTGCCTTCCTCTGTCTCTGAGTTTATTCAAGAGCTGTTAATACTTTCTGATATTTTAGTAGAAATCCATATATATTTTTGAGAAGAATATTTGGTAAATTTGAAACATCCATGAGTAGTCAATGCTTTAAATTCTGTTCCTACAGAGCAAAAACTACCGCCATCATTTTCTCGACAATTGAGAGATGTGCAAGAAACGGTTGGACTGCCGGTTGTTTTTGAATGTGCCATAAATGGATCAGAACCTATCTCGGTGTCTTGGTACAAAGATGGCAAGCCACTGAAAGACAGTTCAAATGTGCAAACATCGTTTTTAGATAAAGTAGCCACTCTCAATATTTTTAAAACAGATAGGAGCCTTGCAGGCCAGTATTCTTGCACAGCTACAAATCCTATAGGATCTGCTTCTTCTAGTGCCAAACTCATCCTCACAGGTTTGTGGATTCTTAAATTTCTGTTTCCATAGTTGAGATTTTTTGCAATCTGATACAAAACTGGGAAGAAAACATTATGATTTCTGTCAACTGGGATGCACCAAGTCGTGGTCTCTGACACCTTGTCTTTATGTTCTTCTCACAGAGGGAAAGAACCCACCCTTCTTTGACATCCCCTTGGCCCCTGTGGACTCGGTGGTGGGCGAAAGTGCTGACTTTGAGTGCCATGTCACTGGAACACAACCCATAAAGGTCAGCTGGGCCAAAGACAACAGAGAGATAAGAAGTGGCGGGAACTACCAGATCAGTTACCTGGAAAACAGTGCTCACCTGACGATCCTCAAAGTGGACAAAGGAGACTCCGGACAGTATACCTGTTATGCTGTAAATGAAGTGGGAAAAGATTCCTGCACAGCTCAGCTAAATATAAAAGGTATCATTTATTTTGCATGTGGTCCTACAAAGGGTGATCATTTAACTTAGAGTAGAGCTGAAGATCACAGGTTTTATTATGGTGGATGCAAGGTAGGGCAACATTTCTAAACAAATGACATGAAAATATTTAAGAAGAAATAAGTTTATCCAGAGAAAAAGTAATCTTTTAAGGCTGTATTTTTTTTTCTGAAACTGTGTGTGTCCTACTTAACCCTAAGATCACCCTCTTTTTATAAGTTTGTGATTTTATCAATGACTATAAATTCTTTTTATTATCTAGAAGTAGAAATTCTTAGAAACATACCCTGGTGCACTGTATATTTCAATGGTTAGCTTGGATTTTAAAGTAAACACAGGACTTCTCTTTTCTTGAAAAGTTTGTAATAACCTGCTTCATATTTCTATTTCATTTGTCTTTTTGATTTCTTATAGAGCGGCTAATCCCACCAAGTTTCACTAAAAAACTCTCGGAGACAATAGAAGAAACAGAAGGGAATTCATTCAAACTTGAAGGGCGTGTGGCTGGTTCCCAGCCTATCAGTGTGGCTTGGTACAAAAATAATGTAGAGATCCACCCAACTTCTAACTGTGAGATAACATTCAAGAACAACACACTACTACTGCAAATCAAGAAGGCAGGCATGGCTGACGCTGGTTTGTATACATGCAAAGTGTCGAATGATGCAGGCTCTGCTCTGTGCACGTCTTCAATTGTCATCAAAGGTTAGTGACCGTCACAGCCCCAGCCTGTTGTATTTTTCTTCAGTACCCATGAGATACCCATGTGCATTTCTTCTGACATCTTAACTAACTATAATAGACAAAAATTTAACTGGGTTATAATCCTTCCATAAAGATTTACTAAAAAAAACTATAACTTAATTACATGGTTCCCACAAATAGGTGTCATTTAATGAATAGATTAAAATCTTACCTTTCTAAATCATATTCCAAGATTCTCTCAAGAAGTTAGAATGTCAAAGCCTACTTTAAAACGTGACCACAAGTGACACGTATTTTTAGGAAGCACATTCGTTTCAAAAAATTCAAAATTTTTTTGAATGTGCTAGCTTTGCTTACTATGAGTTGTATTCTGAAACATTCCCTGAGTATATTTCTAAAAGATTATTGTTTATCATCTGTTGCCCAAAGCTTTTGGCCTATTAAGTGAATTTTAATTCCAAACAAAAGAGTAAAAGTTGCTCACATTATATATCATTATAAAAAGTGTATTTAAATACATAGTCATCATTTGAGGCAAAGAAATACACTGTATTATTTAATGAGAATTTTGTCTGCTTCTCAGACCATAATGACTTTATCCAGATAATTATGGCACAGATTCATCAGAATCACTTTACAAAGTAATTTCCTAGAATAGCTTCAAATTAATTAACCAGTTCCGATGATCTGGTTGGCCATCTCAGAACACACAGATAATAGGCTAAATATTATAAATAGGCTAATATTACTACATTGTATTAAAATTCAAATTTATCATTCATTTGATAGAATGGAAATGCAATACATGAAGTAAAATGAAAACCATATTATTAGCAGTAGTTTATATTCATGATAGTTTTGCTACCAAGTATATAAATGTATTTCTATAGAATTGTGAGGCTTAGAATTTTTCTTAAAGAGGACTAAAGGTTGTAATATTCATAATTGTGAACACTGGCCTTATTCTTATATGGATATAGGTCTCAAAATCATTGACTAGAACTATTAACACCAAGTTGCACTTCTTCTCAGGTTGCTTGTGATTTCATCCTTGGTTTTCAATTGAACACTGAACTTCAACTTGTAAATCCTTCAGACTAGATTTGGATTTTAAATGCCACATTTAATAGCTAAAAATGAACAGAGAAAAATCACATTTTAAGATTTGGGCTTGTGGATGACTCAAATTTTGGCTTTCTTTTCCAGAGAATAGCAATCATTGCTACTCTTGATGAGCAGAATTCCCAAGTAAACTCTGAGTTTTGAGGGTTCAGCAAAAATGCAGCTGTAGGCAGGTTTGAGAGTATCAAAACAGTGCTATGTGGTTCAGAGGTTGACAGTAACTGCCTTCCCATGTTCTCTATGCTTAATCAGAATACAGATGCTTGGGTGATTTCTGGCAGCATGGCATCAGTTCTTTGCTTGCTTTTAAAATTTTATGTTTTTTTTTTTAAATAGTTCACTTAACTACTACATTCAGAGAGGAGTAACCCAGGCACACATTTTTATTCCATTCCAGTAACCACTGTGAGCTGTTGGAGGAAAAACTGTTAGGTTCTTTGATTGTTTTTTTTTTTTTTAATGGACATTAGCACTCTTTTGCCTTTCTGTTCTTCATGAAAATACATTTTCAATTCCAGAACCTAAGAAGCCACCTGTGTTTGATCAGCACCTTACTCCAGTAACAGCGAGCGAAGGAGAATTTGTGCAACTCAGCTGTCATGTCCGGGGATCTGAGCCAATTCGGATCCAGTGGTTGAAGGCTGGCAGAGAAATGAAGCCTTCCGACAGATGCAGCTTCAGTTTTGCTAGTGGGACAGCTGTGCTGGAACTCAAGAATGTAGTTAAAGCAGATTCGGGAGATTATGTGTGCAAAGCTTCCAACATGGCTGGAAGTGACACTTCCAAATCAAAAGTAACCATTAAAGGTACAGATAACCTTTAAAACAATATGCAAATCAAGCCAACCACTGCTCTCATTTATTTGATGATTTTAATGTAAATCAGAATGGAATTAGACTTTTAGAAATAGCAGTTTTTGATCATCTGCAATTGTTAGCCTTCTAATTATACCAGAAGCATTAGGTAATGGAATGGAAGCAATATCAGCACAAATTCTTTGAAATTATCCTAAGTACACACACCCTACTTCTTGAACCTCTTTTCAGCATATTCAAGAATATAATTAGTGAGGTTCCAAAAATGATGCTATGCTGATGAGATACAAAGTAGATTGATGTCATAGCCATATAGGAAATCTATAATATAAAGCCATGCCTCGAAATACAAGATTTGATCTACTAATATGATTGTAGTCCAACCTTCAGTAGCTATCACTGGAATAAATGTCTGTAAAATAACTTTGTCTTGGGCTGGGATTCTGGCTCAGGGGTAGAGCACTCTGCCTTGTATGTGTGAGGTCCTGGGTTCAATCTCAGCACCACCTAAAAATAAATAAATTAAATAAAGGTATTATGTCCAATTACAACTAAAAAATAAATATTAAGAAAATAGCTTCATCTTCTATAACCCATTCTCATGTATGTCTTACAGTAAGGAAGTCTTGAAGTACATGATATTTGTGACATGGCCAAACCTCTACTGCTTATTTTATGTAGGAGAATATTTATTATAGTTTTAAGGGAGATGTAATAACAAAATATGTAAACTTTTTTTTTCAGAAAAACCAGCTGCAGCACCAGCAGCTAAGAAGGCAGCAGTAGATGGAAAACTCTTTTTCGTATCAGAACCTCAGAGTATCAGAGTCGTTGAAAGTAAGTGCTTCATGAAAAGTACATCTTCCCCAATCTTGTACTTTTGCTACCCATTTCATTTCACAAGAACCAATTTGGGATAATCAAATGCTTTTATAAATTTTTTTTCGTTATTCCTTAGAAACCACCGCAACATTCATTGCAAAAGTTGGAGGTGATCCAATCCCAAATGTTAAATGGACAAAAGGGAAGTGGAGACAACTGAACCAAGGAGGTCGCATTTTCATCCACCAAAAAGGCGATGAGGCAAAACTGGAGATTAGAGACACCACAAAAACGGATTCTGGACTCTATCGATGCGTTGCATTTAACAAACATGGTGAAATTGAAAGTAATGTTAACCTACAGGTGGATGAAAGGAAGAAACAGGAGAAGATTGAAGGTGATCTTAGAGCAATCCTGAAAAAGTAAGTCCAATAAAGGATAGTGCACAGAAATTATTTATACACACAGGAATATCTCAAGAAGCATGGACCATCCACTTCAAGGTTGAGATTCTTAAGGCAGTTGAATAGAAACAGAGAAGCAAATACACAGCATTTGAATGGAAATTAGTGGTTTGTTAGAATCTATTCCTGAATTATGAGAAAGTTCTTAAGAATGAGGTACATTTTAAAGCTTTTAAAGAAAAGGAAATGGTCTATAGAGAAGTCCAAGTGTATTATGTGTCTAAGTATGAAATTTTTGTTTCTATTCATGATTTCTTATGTTACAAATGATTTTTCTAGATCAATAATTTAAAACATTTTTCAGATTTACCAAGAATTTCAATACAATTTATGTTTGAACATAATTATTGAATTAG
Source organism: Urocitellus parryii (assembly GCF_045843805.1). NCBI lineage: Eukaryota > Metazoa > Chordata > Mammalia > Rodentia > Sciuridae > Urocitellus > Urocitellus parryii. The sequence goes on along the minus strand of NC_135531.1, from coordinate 230,797,236 downwards.
CACCCAATTTCCATACATCTTTTCCATGATGTGTTATATTAACCCTTTATTAATTTTTTCCATTGCTCTTATTATTTTGTGTATATTTTAATTCTTTAAATAGGCTCTAGTTAAAAAATTTATAGAAATACTCTGTTATTCTTTTATTTCTTAAAAAAATCTTTGTTCAAATTTTTATGCTTTGTAACAACAGTCCCATCTTAAGCCACTCCATTTCTAAACCCTCTTTATTATTATTATTATTTCAGTCACATGCTAAAAAGTAATCATTTTTGAAGGGAGAATATACAAGTTTTCCTTTTTTGAGGGGAAAAGTGAAGACATTCATAATCTTTGAATTATGGCAGACAATTTAAACTTAATAGAAGACAAGTGATTTGTGTTTGTTTCCTATTTCTTATTTAGGACTCCCACCTTAAAGAAAGCATCTGGGGAGGAAGAAGAAATCGATATCATGGAACTTCTCAAAAATGTTGATCCTAAAGAGTATGAAAAATATGCCCGCATGTATGGGATCACTGACTTCCGAGGTCTCCTTCAAGCATTTGAACTGCTAAAACAAAGTCAGGAAGAAGAGACACATAGATTGGTATGACCCTTTGTATGTAGCTCCTCCTGAAAAATATACATTAGAAACAGCTAACAAACATATCCCCTTTAAATTATCAGAACCCTACAGTTATAGCAAATTATTTAATATAGCCCAAAGAGCATCAAGAATGGAAGTTGAACATGCATCCTATAATTTAAATTTTGTTTCATAAGTAATACTTTTATTTTTTTTTTTGCCTCTTCAGGAAATCGAGGAAATAGAGAAGTCAGAGAAGGAAGAAAAAGAGTTTGAGGAACTTGTATCATTTATTCAACAAAGGCTGACCCAGACAGAGGTAAAATGAACTATGCTGATAATATAGTTACAAAAGAGTGTTGTGAATGATAAGTGACTAACCCATTTAATTCTTTATTCTCCTAGCCTGTCACTCTGATCAAGGATATTGAAAATCAGACTGTTTTGAAAGATAATGATGCTGTCTTTGAAATTGACATTAAGATTAATTATCCAGAAATCAAGCTGTCCTGGTACAAAGGGACTGAAAAACTGGAACCCAGTGATAAATTTGAAATAACCATTGATGGTGACCGACACATCTTAAGAGTCAAGAACTGTCAACTTAAAGATCAGGGCAATTACAGACTGGTTTGTGGTCCACATATTGCAAGTGCCAAACTAACTGTAATAGGTGAGTTAGAAAAAGATCTCTAAATACAAAGGGGAATGAAGGGACGTGAGGGGTGATGTGAATAGGAAAGACAGTGGAATGAATCAGACATAACTTTCCTATGTTCATATATGAACAAATGACCAGTGAAACTCACATCATGTTCAACCACAATAAGCTGCACTCCTTGTATGTATACTATATCAAAATACATTATACTGTCATGTATATCTGAAAGGAATAAATAAAAAAGAAAGAATAGTGTAGGCCAGTGAAGGATAGAAAACAAAGGCTTCTTAAGTTCCAGATCTCTAGCTAATTATAATTTATAGTTCATCTGGCTTCTTCTTACTTTTGGAATAGGAAAATTTTCATTGCAACTTTTTACCTTTTATTTGAAAAAATAGTAAAATTTTCTAATTCCCTAAAAAAATAAAAAATAAAATGTTAATCTGCATTGTTAAAATAAAGAGCTATAAAGATTTCTGATATTAAATTAGTGTTGAGCACATCTGCATGTGATATTGAACATAATGAATATTGTATCGAAAACAGAGCCTGCTTGGGAACGGCACCTTCAGGATGTTACTTTGAAAGAAGGCCAGACTTGCACCATGACATGCCAATTTTCTGTGCCAAACGTAAAATCCGAATGGTTCAAAAATGGCAGAATCCTTAAACCTCAAGGTAGAGTTAAAACAGAAGTGGAACACAAAGTCCATAAACTGACCATTGCAGATGTCCGAGCAGAAGACCAGGGTCAATACGCCTGCAAACATGGAGACCTTGAAACTTCAGCAGAGCTCAGAATTGAAGGTAAGTAGAAGACTGTGGAAGGAGTTACTCTGTATGGTATAGAGCAGTATCCAATGTGCAGGACTCCTGCTACCCTGTCATCGGACATACCTCAAAGGGCTTGTGTATTCTCATTCCCACCATACATACTCAGAGTGTTGACTTCCATTTCAAAATTCATACAAATTAAAAGGGAAAGATGTCCACAAGTGCCAGTTCTTTCTCATGTTTCTTTTAGATGAGAAGCAAATTTTAATCTAGACTGAAACATGACACTCAAAGGTTATTTCTGTTTAAAGTCTAAATTTCATAATTCTCATATCAGTGATTCTGATTCCTAGAAAGAAATTTTGGAGAAGATAAGTGTCATGGCTAGGAATCTAAAGAATCCTGGCTAGGAATTGATATTTTGTTCATAGGACACAATGTTATTTTATCCATATAAATTTTTATAGATCAAATCAGAAACATATATGATGCTATTAAGTAGTTATTTTTTCAACAATGTTTGCTTCATTTGAGGATCATATTCCAACTTTCTGAGTCTCTGAAGTTGAATGAAATCTCAAAATTTAAGAGCAATAATATTTATTTCATAGTTATTAAATTGTAAGCATTTTACAAAAACACCCTCAAACTCCACTGAGAAAAAAAATCTATTATAATTATAGTATCTATGTCCATCTGTTGGTGATCTTCTTTATTGAAAATAATTATATGACATCTTATTTACATAAACATTTCTATTTTTTTTACTTACTTGACAATGAATATCAATGCCTGGTTGTATTTTAAAATTTAAAAGTTTTTAAAAGTTTTTCAAATTAAAGGGTCCAGTTGAATGTGCTAATGTCATTTTTTAAATGACTGAATATTTTAAATATAATTTTTCAATGAAAATAACTCACCAGAGTACTATGTATAGTAAGATGCTCATGATAATGTTACACGTGTGATTCCAGATTTCCAGATAAAATTTTTGAAAAGGACCCTCTCCATTCCAGGATGTTCTTCTAAAAACCACTATTTCTATCCTCAGTGGGTTGATTCCTTTGTATCTGCCCATGTATATTTAGAAAGCACATTTCCAAACTCTAAAAAGAATTCTTTTAAATTTAGAAGTACAGATTTCTTATTGAGTTGAAATTATCTCACAGGGAAAGTTATACATGTGAGATTGTGAATAGCAAAAATTATTTCAGTAAGGTAAGAAAGAATTCCTCAGAGGAATAAATTATAGAATAAAATCAAATTTATCTTCTATTTATAAGTCTCCCATCTCCCTAATATTTTTGAAATGAACTTTTGGTTTATAATCTCCCTACAGCATTTCCTCCATATAAATATTTTAAAGACTCTTAGGGATTTCCTTATAGTCTCCTACATTGATCCTATAGGAATGCACTGAGGAATTGGGATGATTTTTATTGACACAGAAGAGCATTTTGTTCTTGTTTTACATTTTTGGCTTTCTTCTACTATTTCACAATTGGATAAAAAGATGGAGATTTTAAATATTGAATAAAAAGCACAGTATAAAAGGGACTCCACTCTACACAATCTAACTTTGAATTCACTTTGTGTTTAAACAGCTGAGCCAATTCAGTTTACAAAGCGCATACAAAATATCGTGGTGAGTGAGCATCAGTCTGCCACCTTCGAGTGTGAGGTGTCCTTTGATGATGCCATCGTAACATGGTACAAAGGACCAACAGAACTGACCGAGAGCCAGAAATACAACTTTAGGAATGATGGTCGCTGCCATTACATGACCATCCACAATGTGACCCCGGATGACGAAGGTAATTTCGTTGAAAGTGAATATGTAATTCAAACCTCATCTGTTTTATATATTTCCACTCCTGTAAACACTTGCACTCTATAATTTTATGTAGAATACCTTTTTTTTTAGAATACAAGTAAAAGTAAAGATAGCTAGATATTTAACTAAAGAGGAGTCATTTGGAAGGTACCAGAAAACTCAAGTTTCATGATTCTTCTCTCTAGGTGTCTATTCAGTAATTGCTCGACTAGAGCCAAGAGGTGAAGCAAGAAGCACAGCAGAGCTCTACTTAACAACTAAAGGTGAAAGCATCAAATTAATAACCCTGTTACAATCTCTGAAACAAATACCCCACCCAGAAAATTCTAAATGCAAAATTCCATTTTTTTTTCTTTTGCAGAAATCAAACTTGAGCTGAAGCCTCCTGGTAAGTTTTTATTTTTTAAAATCAATCCTTGCTTACAATAAGTCCAGGATAATTTTGCAAAAAAAACAGAAGCCAAACAAAAATGCATAAAATATCATCTCTCTTTTCAGTAAAATATTATTCAGAAAATAATTGTCAACAAAGTAATAAAATGTTAAACTTTTTAATTTGGGAAATTAGAGATAACAAAGTCTCATTCAGATAATATCCAGGATCATTTGCAAAAAGAACACTAATGTTTGATTGCACTGTTGGAAATGCCTAATAATCAAATACATCTTAGTTAACTAATAAATACCAATATTCTCAGTTCCTCTGTGCTTATCATTACATGTCCCTTTACAGATATTCCCGACTCCAGAGTTCCAATCCCAACCATGCCTATCAGAGCAGTACCACCAGAAGGTAAGACCCAGAAAGCACCTCCATGTCTAGGCTAGTTTGGAGCAGCAACATTCTACCACTAGGAAATGACCAATGCCCAAACTGCAGCAGAATCACAATGCACACTTCCTGTCGTAGTATTCACAGTGCAATTACAAAAACATCAAAGCAAGTGTAGTTATAAATATATGCTAGTTCTATTTGTGCTGATTGATAAATTGGAACTATAATAACTTTGAGGTACTGAAAGAAATGCATGAGACTTTTTATTATATATCACATGAAACAGGAAATGAAAATAAATTACTGATGATGACATTTATATTCTTCAGAAATCCCTCCTGTGGTTGCTCCTCCTATTCCTCTTTTACTACCAACACCTGAAGAAAAGAAACCACCAGCAAAACGTATTGAAGGTATTATATGTCAACCACTTCAATGTCAAAATACAGAATTTCACCATAACTGGCACTGAAAATGTTGCTTACTATAACACATTCTCCCTCTCATGGTCAAGATATGAAATTGCCTTCGAAATTTAATTATTTCAAGTAGTAACTGACTAAATGTACAAGACATTTGTTTAAAACCCTGAAAATCATTAGACAAACCAAACATTATGCTTAGCATTAAAATATTTTGTCTTAATGGAATTACTTAAACATTAATGGAAAATTAATTTGTTTCATATTTTCCAATTATTTGTAACAAACAACAAAAAGGAAACCATTTTCTTATGCAGCTTATAAGGAAAATAGTGCTACTTTATAGTCAAATTGCAAATTATGGTTTGGGTTTTTTTTTTCTCAGTTTTAATGCTAACTACTCTTTAAAGTCCACTGTTTACAAACATCTGATTTAAGGGCTGGGGAACAGCTTAGTGGTAGAACATTCACCTGATGTGTGCAAGGCCCTAGGTTCAATCTCCAGCACCCTGCCCCCAACACACACACACTATGATTTAGAAGTCTTTACATATTTGACTTGACTTTTTGTTTTGTTTTGTTTTTTGGTACCTAAGGCATGAGCTCTTAAGTATACCATGAAATCACCCATTTCATCCATTTTATGTATTAAAAACTTAAGAAATTATACTCTTTGTATGCCAAGGCTACTAAACTAAGACAACACATTCCCTGGGACTTTCTAGAGTTACAGTTTAGAATTGCTGTCAGATTTTTCTCAGCATGATCAGAAACAAAATTTTACATGTCAAAGTCCTATTTTTCCATGACCGGGCCACAGCTACTATACTACTTTCAAGGGTTTGACATATTAGTCTCGTAAAACTCACTATAAATGATATCTAATGCTTGAGCTATTTTTAGCCACTCAAAGGAAATTCAGTTTAAAAAATCCTATCTTATGACTAATACAATCTCTTAAGAGAAACTTTTTTTTTACAATTTACATAAACATAGTTGAAAATATTTCATTTACTAGTAGTACTAAGGAGAAACAAGAATCAAAAAATCATAAATTATATTTCATTTATATTTCTGTTGTAAAAAATAATCATTATTTTAATGAATGATTTATTTCTTGAATGATAGTGTCAACATGGCTAAGTTTGAGCACCCACCAGGAAACCTGAGAGGTTAATTCATATTTTAAAAATTAAAGGAGAGTTATCGATTCATGAACACTGGAGGCCATGATCCAGTGCTCTTAGGAACCATGATCAAGGTATAACTGTGCAACACAAAGAAAAATCCACAGACATGTATCATACAGAGGACTTCAATTTCAATAATCCACTTACTTTCTTCCTTATGAAAGATTGGGTGTTTATACCTACATGAAACAAAGATGAACATATGTACCTTTTCCATTTATAATATCACTTAGATCCATTACCCATGTTTTGAAAACATCAATCAGGAATAAAACCAGTGAAGATACAAGATCACAGTACATATTCTGTCTCCTCCAAAAAAAAATTTTTTTTTTTTTTTGCTTTCAAATCCAAGATTTTTTGAAACAAGCATGTTACACTAATGTTCAGACTCTCTGGGTATTGTCAACATATGAAAAACTGAGACATTTCGATAAACTTCTTAATTCCCTGAGACCATTCTACTTTATATCTGACATCTATCTGAATTTTTTTTTTTTTTAGTGACTAAAAAGGCTGTGAAGAAAGATACCAAAAAAGTTGTTGCAAAGCCCAAAGAAGAAGTACCGCCACCTAAAGGTATTATAATTAATTAGTCAAAAAACAGTCATAATGTTTTTCTCTTGCCTCAAAAATTTGAATCCTAAATAAGGGGAGGTGGACAAAGAATAAGACTCTGAAGTCACAAAATGAGACTTCTCTCTTAATCCTCCTCTCCAGTCTTCCTGTGCCTGCCCACCCACAGCACCCAATAGCAACACCAAACAGTGCTTGTTCTCTCCGGCTCGTGGTTTGAAGGAGACCTTGCACTGAAATCCCTCAGCTGGACTTGACCAAGTCCTCCCAAAAGAAGCTCAAAGGCTGGTCCCACCCAACTCAAGATCCTCCCTGGTTTACAAATGTCAATAATACAGAGACTATATTAGTCACAAGACAGGATTTTTTAAACTGAAATACTTTTTTGAAGGAAAAGCAATCAAATCACTTTAATACATCCTAAGAGGTACTGAAGAGGACATTTACATAACTTAATTTGAATAGTTTTAACCTATTTGACTAAGATTAAAGTACAGCACCTCCTCAAAGAAGGAGAATGCAGGAGCACAAGGCATTCGTCACTCAGATTTTTCTGAGTGATCACTTGTGAATGTTGTGGAATAAGAAGTTAAAAAGCCTTCATATGTTTCATGAACATATGAAGCACTGAACGTATCAAACACCCCTTTTTTGGTATAAATTTAAATTATTTTAGATTTAAGTCTAAATTAGAGCCAGACTTCAGTCTCTGTGGTGCTTTTTTGTTAATCTGGCATGGTATAGCATATCTAATGAGCTAGACCTGGAAACCATAAAGTCTGTAATGATTCCTGGTAGGTGTGGTGTATTAGTAGTCATACACCATACAAATGATTAATAATAATGCACAAAATTAGGGAATGTTAAACAAAACATAATCTAAAAATAAACATGAATTTTATGTTTTTGAAGTCCCAGAGGTTCCCAAGAAGCCTCCGCCTCCTACTACCTTAATTCCAGCAAAAGGTAAATAAAAAGATATTGTTATTCCATTTATTCCTAAGATTTGCATTTCTCTTCATTCTTATTTTTCAATACTATGCTTCTAGCATATTGTAAACTTGTAGAATTTCATCTGCCATTAAAATTAACGTTAGAAATAATGACAATTTCAGCCAATTTATGGACCAATCCAGCTGTCTGGTAACAGAAAAACAGATAATGTGGTGTATGTGTGTGTATGTGGTGAACTTTTACTCAGTCATAAAGAAGAATGAAATTATGTCATTTGCTTATAAATAGATAGAACTGGAGGACATCGTGCCAAGTGAAATAAGTCAGATTCAGACAATCAAGGGCCAAATGCTAGAAGCTAGCAGGGGGGAGGGGTAGGGAGGTTAAAAAAGATATCTCATAAAAATAGAAGGAATACCAGTAGAATACAGGAGGAGAGTCAAGAGAGAGAAAGGAGGGAAGTGCATAGGGAAGTTCTGGGAATGAAATCTACCAAATCATGCTATGTCTATGTATAGATATACCAAAGTGAATCCCTCTTTATATATATAATTATAAAGTAGTGATTTTAAAGTAATAACAATAGAAGGGAGACCAGTAGAACAAGGGGATCGGGGGAAGGGAGGTAGAAAGGAAAAGGGAAGATTGTGGAGAATAAAATTGATCAAATTATGTGCATATATGAATATGGCATAATGAATCCCACTATTATGTATATTTATAATGCACCAATACAAATAAAAATAATCTTAAAATGAAATAATGGCTATTCCATACTGCTCCCTATCCCAGGAAAAGAAACCCAGTTACACATTCAGCTCCTTTGTGCAGTGGCCAAAGGGAGAAAAGCAGTGAGGGACAGAAGGAAGGGCTCTTAGTTGCAGTTAATACAAACGTTAAGGATTACATAAATAATGCTAGTCTTAAAATTCTTTTAAAATCTGTTATACAAAAACAACTCTTTGGCTTGTTTGCATAATTCTAAATATTGTCTTTATTAAACTAATGGGTCATAATTGATGGTAAAATAATGTAGGTTCAAAAAGAAACGCATTTGCAAGAATAATTGAAACTTTAAATAAAGATTCATTGCAGAAACATTAAATATAAATTCCATTAAATTATCAACTGGAGTTCCCATAAAACAATGGAAGAGGTATGCATATGATATTATTTATTGAGTCCATATTTTTGATACTGGAAAACCCCCTCAAGAGTAGAGTATATCTTGATACTTTCTGTCATGTATCATAGTTCATAAAAATAGATTACCAATGCAGAGAAAAATATGTTATCAATATAAATGCTGACATGTGGGGTACTTGATAATGTTTGACTATGTAGATTTTCATTTAATAAAGCAGTTGGATGGATATAATTAATATGCTACTATTATCTTTATTTATTTATTTTTATTTTAGCTCCAGAAATTATTGATGTATCCTCTAAGGCTGAAGAAGTAAAAATAATGACCATCTCCAGGAAGAAAGAGGTTCAGCAAGAAAAACAAGCTGTGTATGAGAAAAAGGCAGTCTACGAGGAGAAGAGACTTTTCATAGAGTCTGTGGAAGAGCCCTATGATGAATTGGAAGTGGAGCCATACACAGAGCCCTTTGAAGAACCCTATTACGAAGAACCAGATGAAGACTACGAAGAGATCCAGGTAGAAGCTAAGAGGCAAGTTCACGAGGAATGGGAAGAAGACTTTGAAGAAGGGCAAGAATACTATGAAAGGGAAGAAGGTTATGATGAAGGGGAGGAAGATTGGGAAGAGACTTACCAAGAGCGAGAAGTCATTCAAGTTCAAAAGGAGGTTTATGAAGGTATGTGTAAATTGGGCACTCTTTTCCTCTTTTTTTGCTCAGCTCATTGTATTTTCAGTGCTATGTGAATGTGCAATGATGAAATGATCACTTAGATTTCTTGAGATCAGAAATCTTTGAAAACTTCATCTTTAAAACAGGCATATCCTTTGAATTACGATCATGACATTATAGGCTGAATCAATTAGTCCTGTTTTCAAGCTCCAAGTGCTGTTTTCCAGGGCAGGACTTCCAACTTGCACTGTGTTGCTGTATCTCTTCTTGATTTTGCTTTGAAACCAGCACTGAGTCATGTCAGCAATATGCTACCTAACCTGATTATCTTCACAATTATGTATGGCTTTTATCTCATTTGTAATTAATACTATTATAACTTAATGACTTAAGCCTCCCTACTTATCCTGTGTTTTTATTAAAGAATCACATGAGAGAAAAATTCCAGCAAAAGTGCCTGAAAAGAAAGAAGCACCGCCTCCTAAAGGTAGGTAGCTGGAATTATTTAAATAGATCAGAGCATCAACATATCATTATCATGGCTTGTTTGGCAAAGATGTATGAATCACCAGTTCAATCCAATAGGCACAACTTCTTCTCTAAGCTTTATTGTGTTAGTGATTTTTTTAATAATTTATATCTAATTCATTCAATGAAACAGATGATAAAAAGAATGTTTTGATAAATTTAAAATAAATACAACCAACATAATTTAAGCACAGAAACTTGTGCTTAAGGTTCAGAGCACCAAACCTGCCTCTCTCTTTAAAAAATAATGCATATATATGCATATATACATATGTGTGTGTGTGTAGAGAGAGTTTTAGTAGAAATTCTAAAAGTACTGCAATTTCTTTAAAATGCTTGCAGTTGTAAAGAAGCCAGTAGTTGAAAAAGTTGAAAAGACTTCTCGAAGAGTGGAGGAAGCAAAAGTTCAAGTCACCAAAGGTATTATCATTTAAAACATTCCTAGCATCATGTACACCAGGAATCTGTTTACTGATGTACTCATGTTAGTTCTTTATATAATCATCTAAACTAAGGTACTTTTAAATTTTTGCCAAAGCAATATCCTTCACAATACAAATATATTTGTACATATTTTTAAAGTACCCGAAGTTTCAAAGAAGATTGTTCCACAAAAACCTTCCCGGACTCCAGTACAGGAAGAAATTATTGAAGTGAAAGGTACACATCTTTGTCTTTCAGCTACCAGTTTTAAGCATTTTTAGTTTTGCATATGGATATGTGTACATATATTGCTAGATAACTCACAAGTCATTTCCAAAATAGCACATTTTTTATATAACATATTCTTATATAATTGTACATGTGCATAATTTAAATAATATCATCCTCTATTTCTGCTTTTAGTTTTGCTTAAAAATTACATTTTAATTTAAGGAAGGTTTGTGTTTAATGAGTAGTTTTCTAACTTTAATATGCAATATATTCCATTGCATATAATATTCCCCATCCTCTCATTTATATGAATAGACCCTAATGGATTTAGAAAAATACTGTGTTGTATGTGAAGAAGTTTTGTCTATTTGATTCTTAATAATATTTGAAAGGCTGCATAGTTTGTATGTTGCTCTAAATCAAAATATGATTTGTTTCCTTGTTGAAGCTAAATTTGTTCTCAACTGCTCATATTAACCCATTCAATCCATGTCCAAAGACCTAAATATAATGTAATATCTATATGTTTCATCTGATGTCTTGTCCTAGAAAAAGAAAATACTAATGTGAAATACTCTCTTTAAAGTACCAGCCGTGCATACAAAGAAGATGGTCATTTCAGAAGAAAAGATGTTCTTTGCTTCTCACACAGAGGAGGAGGTGTCAGTCACAGGTATAAGTCAAATTTGAACTTGGGGTTCAAATGGAAGAATCTTAAATGGATGTTTATTCTTCTTATTTAATTTGTGATCTTGTAGGCCTTTCTGTCCTCTTGTAACTCTGCCACCCTTTTTGTTTTCATTTGTCTGTTTTAATTTATTTCCATGTTCTTTGTAATTTATTTCCATGTTCTTTGTAAACTGCGATTGCCACTCTCAACATGGCATGTCAGTAATTAAAACAATACGGTTTTTTTAAAGTTCCGGAGGTGCAAAAGAAAACTGTCACTGAAGAGAAAATTCATGTTGCTGTTTCCAAAAAGATTGAGCCACCACCTAAAGGTATTAGTACTTCATGTTAAGTTTGAGATCTTTTCAAAGTTGGTATAAACCCCATAGTGTACACACAACCATAATAATAATGAATATTATAATATTCAATAACTGTACACAGGACATAATGGGGGATGAGAACCCCACAGGAGAGGAACAAAAAACATGAGGCTGCTCCCTGCTTCAGGAAGCTCGTAATCTAATGACCAGGCACTTCAGATGTGGCAGAGCCAGCTCACACTCAGCCTGTGGTTAAATTTTTAGGAAGTTTTCAGTCAGTGGGTTTCTATCACCATTATTAAAAATTAAATTCTATAAATGTACAATTAAATAAATTCAAAGCATATTAATAGATACTTAAACTTACTACTTCCTATTTCACTGCATTTTATGATTATCAGTGTGTCTGAGGTCGTTTGTGCTTATTTTCTTTGTGGTAGAAATACTATATAATGGTGTCCTGCTGCACCTAGACAACGAAGTCACATTAGCCAGCATGTCAGAATTTATACCACCAAAAATTAGAAGGTAGAGTAACTGTTGTAGGCCAATGCTCCACCCACTCTCTCCAGCCAAACTTTTAAGTATTTATGATATAAAAAATGCTTAGATAATCTCATGCAACTGTTCTCATGCAACTGCCTTATAAAGTTGCTACCCCAAAACAACAACAACAAAACTATCCTCAAAGTTATTGATGTTGCTCAAAAGCTGTCTCTGAGGAACAGAACCTGGCACCTCAGAGGCAGGGGTGCTCCAACCTGTAGGCTCCAACAGTTACAGGTGACAACCATCATGTTATCTGATCACTCAGCCATCTCCATTGATCCTGGTTTCTGATGTATCACTTTCTTGCATTCAGCTGATGTAAAAGGGCGTGTTTACTCTTTAAGCATTGCAAGAATGTATGCCTTGTCAAAATGCTTAATTTCTCAAATATGGCACATTTCTTTTAAAGTTCCTGAGCCACCTAAGAAAGCTATTACAGAAGAAGTGGTCCCTGTTCCCATTCCTAAAAAGGTGGAGCCCCCAGCACCCAAAGGTAGAATAATATTTTTGAAAAATTAATTTATAACTTCTGTCTTCTTGTATCTTTTTCTATGAAACCTGTGTATGAATGAAGTAGCATCTGTAATGTTTTAATGCTGTGTGTCAGTTTCATTAATTTGTTGTGTTATATGAGTATCAAAAACCATTTTAGACACCAGGCCCTACTAACCGGGTCTTTTTTTTGTGTACTATTTGTAATGTTTACATAGTATTGATGTGGTCAGCATTTCTTTCTATCACAAGTAGAGCATGTACCATTAAATTCTTACACTCTTACTGAGGATTTATGCTTTAATGTAATCTTAAATGTCTCAGAAGGAGACTAGACTTTTCAACATTGTTTCAACAATGGTATCTTTAAAGTTCCTGAGGTTCCCAAGAAACCTGTGCCTGAGGAGAAAAAGCCAGTTCCTGTACCCAAGAAAAAGGAACCTGCTGCTCCCCCAAAAGGTACACAGAACTGATAATGGGGAGACCCTGTGCCCCAGACACCAGCTCCTTGCTTTGTACTGCCTTCAACTGCACTGTGCCGTCTTCCAATTTTGTCTCTTGCGTGATGTTTGTTTTTAATGTTTGACAGCTTTGGGGCTGTACCTCCTTGATGTACATCATATATAATATCGAGTATTCCTGAGGCACCACCAAAAAATGTTGTTAGAAGACGTAACTATATCAAACAGCTATCTTAAATTTTTAATATCTTCCATCTCTTGGAGAAAGAAGAAATATTTATGAAACTTGTCTTTTATAGACCTGTTTCTAGGGGGAAAAAAATCCCTTTTGTCTCCTGTGTACATGACTTTTCCTTAAGAAAACCATTTGAATGAATAGGAGGAGATGGCGGGTGTTTGGCACAAGTAAATGTCAAGTAGATAAAGACTAACACAATGCTGTTTGTGATGGCCACCCTTCTTAAGTGTCAATAATAACAAATCTTCAGTAGTGGCAAACATGGACATTTTTTGACATTTATTTTCACCATGTTTCTTGAGATATTAACTGAATTTCATTATTTTCAGAAATGTGGCAGTTAGTTTGTGTATTTTTATACAGGATGTTTTTATTAAAAAATGTGCTGCTACGGTATATTACCAATTACTAATTTTCTTGTTGGTTTGGGTGTTTGGAGGCTTGGGAAGAGTGATAAGAGACACAATTTTTTAATTGGTTCTTTTTAGTTATACATGACAGTAGAATCCTTTTTGATAAGATTACACATACATAGATTATATCTTACCCTAATTAGGACCCCAATCTTATGGATCTTATGGATGTACATGATGGTGGAATTCACTTGAGTATTTTCATATATGTACATAGGAAAATTATGTCAGATTCATCTACTGTCATTCCTAAGGTAGGAATAGGATAGGAATAAAGGCACCGTTGGGGCATTGAAGGTACAACTATACACACCTGGTCAGTTATTGAGAGATTTGGAAGTCAACATCATCCAATTTCAGAGAACCATGCCTATTGAAGTCTTGCATTTTGAATATTATCCCTTTTTTGCCTGACCTCCCAATGTTTCTACATTTTCTTCCTGAATGAAATCTGCTTGTCTCTTTCTAAAATATTCAGAATTCTGAAGTTTTTTTAAAAAAACAGGTTAAACCACTAAAAAGATAATTTTGACTATCTTATCCTTAAATACAAACCATTACTAATACCAAAATTACTTGATCACACCTGAAAGGGACACAGAGGTATCTCTCATTTATCCAAACAAGCACACATAGTAACATGTGCATATGTATAAATGCTGCTTATATATAAAACATGACATACATATAAAGATGCATCCCTATGTAATTATACCAAGATAATTACAAATGCAAGAGTAGCAATGTAGGGATTCACAAAAGCTGCCAGTATGTTATGTAAGATGGGTACTATTATTGCCAATAGTGCATGCTGTTAAAATTCATCTTCTGATTAAAAAGTCACCATCATTAGTGCTTAGAATAGATCAATTAAACCCCCCTAAATATTTTTTTGTTGTTGTAAGAGACCTCATTCAGAACTAGAGTCCTTAGAGGAAGACAGATATGCACATATCCACAACATTTTATACACAGATCATTGTCACAGTAGATATAAGAACAAGAGACCTAATCTATAATAAGTTTTTACCAAACTTTGCATACACAACAGGCATACCTGAAAATATCACCAGAAATGGGGGTTAATAAGTTATATAGATACAATTATTCTGTTACTTCTTAGTCTTAGTCTAAAATTAAACTCACTGCCATTGTGAACCTGATTTCTTGGTACAAAGAATAGTTTTTTCTAGATACAGTATCTACACACTATAATCACTGATTTGTCTTTTGCAAAAGCAATCTAATATATAAGTAAAGGATGAATTATATACACACATCTTTCTGTTATATAATCCATTTCTAATTGTCTGAATCTAAGTGTCCCTAAGACATTATTTGTGACAATGGCCATATTTGTGACTTTATTTATAACCTTTATAAGGTTGTAGTTAGCTTAATTTTCTGCAGTATTTCACTGATGCATAATCTATAACACTAACAAGCTTCATAAAAATTTGTGGGTGTGCTTGTGCCCCCTGGTGGAAGTATTCATGTTTCAACTAATTTTCTGTTTTAAAACTTTTAAGTTCCAGAGGTGCCAAAGAAACCTGTCCCTGAAGAAAAGGTTCCTGTTCCTGTGGCAAAGAAAAAGGAAGCGCCCCCAGCTAAAGGTAGGGTGACTTGCTTAGTACAGCAGTCCCATTCCTATGTCTTGTGTGCAAAACATCTCGGGTTTGGCTGTTAGTTGAATTAGTTTACTTCAAAATGAATGTTTTATGTGAGTGAGACTTCAACAAGGGTGTCTGTCCAACCTGTCTATTTTCTTATAAAACAAGTGCATTAGCTACTCTGTAAAGTCAATTCTAAAAAATGTCTTTTCAAGTTCCTGAAGTACAGAAGACAGTTGTCACTGAAGAAAAAATAACTGTCATTACTCAAAGAGAGGAGTCTCCACCACCAGCAGGTACTTTATCCCATCTCCATGAAATAACTTTGTCTTTCCTTGAAGCTTCTTTAATTGCATGCCTTCTTAAATGGGCCTGCCCGCCCGTTCTATGTTGCCTATTTGTTGTGCCTTATTGAACATTTTAAAATTAAGTTCTATTCTTTAAGTGCCAGAAATACCAAAGAAGAGAGTTCCTGAAGAGAGAAGACCTGTTCCTCAGAAAGAGGAAGAAGCTCCACCACCAAAAGGTATTTGTCCCTCCATCTTTCCAAGTACCATCTTTATACAGCGTATGTCATAGCTAACTGTGCTTTGTCAGTTTTGTGACCCGGGTGTATGGTGGTTGCCTATCTGTGTTTTGTGTGGGGCTTCAGTGAGATAACACCGAAGCTCTAAATGTATGTCATGTTTCTTAAGTGCCAGCTCCACCTAAGAAACCTGTCCCAGAGGAGAAAGTTCCAGTGCCAGTTCCTGTCGCTAAGAAAGCTCCCCCTCCCCGAGGTAGGATTTGTCTCCGTCCTCTGACAGAAATTGTGTAGCATGTGAGTTCTTGTTGTTGCTGTTGTTGTTGTTGTTATTGGGTCTCTTCCTGTACTGACCCTCTGTCTTGCTTCTGAGACTTTGTATACTCACCATATTTGTTTTCCCATTTTGCTAATGAAAGTAGTGTACTGTACAAATCTTCCCAAACCCTAAAGAGAGAGAATTGTTAAAATTCTTGCATTTTAAACTTCAACTTTAATGCTTTCTTAAAGCTGAAGTTTCTAAGAAAACTGTTGTAGAAGAAAAAAGATTTGTTGGTGAAGAAAAAATATCCGTTGCAGTTCCTCAGAGAGTGGAAGTCATGCGGCATGAAGGTACATAATCCAAGTGAAGGAGGAAGGTCTTTTTGTGTTTCCTTAGAGTCTTGTTTCCAGATGTGCTTGTTGGCTTGTCCTGACCAGTTACTTCCCTTGTATTGATATTGGAATGTGTCTACCTGTCATAGCCTTCTGGAATTGCCTCTTTTATGTCTACAATGATCTTAAATCATTCTAAGGAAGTGAATGGGTGCTAAAAGTGGCCCTACCTGAGGATAATTTGAATACCCCTCTCAGCCTTGAGCTGTTCTGTCCCTCATCTTGAATCAGCTCTCTCCCTCTTGTAATGAAGAAGTACTATGACCCTCAGCAAGTGGAAGAACCTTCATCCATCTTTAGTGAACACTGGCCCTTACTGGTATTCAGCATGCTGAATTTAAATTTAATCTTATCTTTTAACGTATCTGCAGAGGAGGAATGGAGTTATGAAGAAGAGGAACGAGTGTCTGTTTCAGTCTATAGAGAAGAGGAAAGAGAGGAGGAGGAGGAGGAAGTGGAGATTACCGAATATGAAGGTAAACAACACAGACACACACGCTAGTGATGATCTGGAGTCTGGATGTTGTCTTTCACAGTTTATCAGACTAATGAAAAGTCACACCAAAAAGTGACACAGATTCAGTGAACATCATGGGCCTCATTCACTGTATCTTTTGCTCAAAACACAAGATTCAGGAGCATTACACAAAATTAGCATATTTCTTGTTCGTCTCTTCTTACTTAGCTATATAGGAGAAAAGGGCCCAAAATTAATTAAGGGAGAAGGTATACCTATCTGTGTTTATCCTTTCATGAGATAGGACTCAACTTCCGCATGGCAGACTAGCATAAACTTCACTTTGGTAGTCAAAATATTTTTACTGTGGTCCACAGTTGAAATGTATTTTATGTTACAATAATACATACATATTATTGTAACATAACAAATACATATGTATCTGAAACACTGTAGCAATATTAGCCTTATGTGATATACTTGTGATATTCTTCTATATTTTCTATGCCATTCTATTCTATGCATTAACAAAGGCAAATGACCACCATTAAATTGATTGCACAAGTTACTAATATGTCCTGAATCACAGTTGTAAAGTGAACAATAAAATACTAATTACCTCATTACTTTCCAGAAATGAAGGCCATATTCATGAATCTGAAACTGACTCAAAGGGCTTTCCTTTATTGCACATATGGAGAAAATAATTATGTAATATCTGTGATCAGATTGACTTGTTATTCAGAGGTTCCTGCACCTTATAATACTAGTTCTCTATCATTTAAGCTGTGAATTTATTTTATTGGAGTACCCTTTCAGTGAATTAAGATAGGAGTAGTACAATCCAACATTCTGACTGAAGCTATATATCCAAAAAATAAAAATAAAAATGTCCTAAGAAAGTTCTAGAATAGCTCTGCTTTAAAATGGAACCAATAAAGTTTCTTAACAAGTTAACTCTCTTCTTGGTGAATTGAAGAGTTAAACTGTAGTTAATTTAACCTGCTTTCTCTGTTTGGAAGAAAAGTTCCTCTGAAATTCAGTATGCACAGTATAAATGGAATAGTTTGGGACAGAACAGGATGGGATATGACTTCCCAAGAGGAAGCTTGCTAGTTCCATTATACTTCCCAGAAAAGGTCATGATGGTGGGCACGGTCAGGAATCCAGTGAATTTGAAGAGGACCCCATACATTCCAGAAGTATCTAGAAAACCAAACATAACATACACATAAGAAATGTTCTTGTTGCCTGGGTCTGATTTCAAGTTTTTGATGGTATAGATTATAAATGTTCTTCACTACTCCAGACTTTAGGTGAAGGAGAGGTACTCTAGGAATTCTTAGTCTTCATTAAGCTTAAAAGATGGGTGGCCCGTTAGATTTACCTTCACTGTAAAGAGCTGATGTGTTTTTAACTAGACTTTTCTATTCTGTAATTAATTTAAATACATAAATTGAAAAGTCACCATTCTTATCCTGCAAAGCAGGGAAGGGGGGCATAAAATATCTTGCAAGTCACTTTTAAATCCTTATGTATATGTTTGTCCTGCAGCCTTCAAACCTAGAGTGTTGGGTTATTTTTGCAAGTTCCCTTCAAATCTTGTGTTCTTGTTTATTTTTTCCACTAGCATTTTTATTGTCTCATATGTGTCCTATTATTCCTATGAATGTAAGTGTTATTATCTTTATGATATACTTGAACATTAAATTAATGAGACGTAGTTCCCATACTCTTTACTAAGGTGTTTGCTCTGATTAAATATCCTTTAGGTATTTAAAATGGAAACAATCAGGAGCTTTGCAAGTGTTAAACTTTTGCTATTTTAATTATTCTTTTAAATGATAAATCACAGCTAAACTTAAACACAAAGACACTACAGCTTTTCTTCTTTAAAATTAATGTCTTTAAAGTGATGGAAGAGCCTGAGGAATATGTTGTGGAAGAAAAGCTACACTTTATCTCTAAGAAAGTGGAAGCTGAACCAGCTAAAGGTATATGGAAATCTTAATTTTATTTCTCTGTCGGTTTGTTCTGTTCTTTCTGTTCTCTTATAGCCAATTTATCCTCTGTATTGCAAATATTGATAAATAGCATGACTAAGAAAAAGATTTCTTACACTTTTATTGTAAAAAAAATCTGCACATTTTCTACAAGTATATTTTATAATCTTTTCAAGTGCCTGAGAAGCAAGAGAAGAAAATTATAGTGAAACCCAAAGTTCCTGCTAAAATTGAGGAGCCTCCACCAGCTAAAGGTACAATGTCTCCCAGAGAAGCGCAGGACTGTTTGTGTTCACACAGTAAGGCCTCTATTTGGCACACCCATATTTCATCAGCACAGATCTGAACATTTTTCTTGAGCATAGTCAGTCGTGTGTGTGTGTGTGTGTGTGTGTGTGTGTGTGTGTGATCTTTTCAAAAAGTAAGTTCTAAGACCCCAAACCATGTCACCTCTTAATGTAAGGCAAACTAATATTCTTAAACCTAATATTTCTAAAGTTCCTGAAGCACCAAAGAAAATTGTGCCAGAAAAGAAAGTTCCTGCTCCAGTTCCTAAAAAGGTGCCACCAGCCAAAGGTATATTGTGTTTCGCTTTATTCTTGAATCACTCCTGTCTCTCTTTCTTTATCTTAATTGATACATTCTTCAAATTTGTATAGCAAGAATAAGAAAATGAATGTGCCAATGGAAGCGCTTTTCATGTCATTTAACCATGTTACCTGATGTCTTTTAAGTGCCAGAAGAACCAAAGAAACCAGTCCCAGAAAAAAGGGTTCCTCAAAAAGTGGTTGAGATAGAAGAACCTCTCCCAGCCAAAGGTAAACACAATCTCCCAGCACACATACACACACACAAAATGAGAGAAGTTTTAAAGTCTTTTCTTTCTTTCTCTAGTTGCTGTTCTTTGGGTCACAACTTGTGTGTAGAGTTTATTGTCTGTTGGTGGCCTTGGTGTGTTATTGCCTTGTCTTTGAGTAGAATCCTACTGACTTGTGATGTGTTGTGTGTGCATTGTAAATTCTTCAAAAATGACAGTACTTTCTGGCAATACATATTTTAAAAATTCCACTTCAAGCAATATAATTCCCTAATATTAAAATTATCTTTTAAGTGACTGAGAGGCACATGAAAATTACCCAGGAAGAAAAAGTTCTTGTTGCCGTAACTAAAACAGAGGAGCCTCCAAGAGCGAGAGGTACATCAGCCTTCTAATACCAATAGTGTTGTCTTCACCCACCTTCCTAAGTGCTTTGGTCATGGGTGTGGGTTCTTGTGGGTGTTATTGTCATTTGACATTTGAAATAATGAACATGTCGAGTCTTTCATGTTTTCATTACTACTGTATGGTTGTCTTTTTTTGTGGTGTGAATGAGGGAAACAATTCTTTAAAGCGAAATCTATCTTTAAAGTGCCAGAAGAACCAAAGAGAACTGTCCCAGAAGAAAAAGTTCCCAAACTCAAATCCAGAAGAGAGGTGGAGCCACCAGCCAAAGGTATACTGACTCCTTCAAGAAATCAAACTAAGAATCTAGTTATTGAAACCATCCTAGTAGAATTAGTATCACTAGAGAAAATTATTTCAATACATATCAGAAAGTAAGAAATATAAGTATGCTATTTCATATCACTTCATAACGAAACATTCTGAGACCAGAAAGTACGTTTTTCCTAAAATGATGTGAATCTCCCCCAAAATATATAGTTTTCTTTAAAGTGTGTTTGTCCTTTAATTTGTCTATTTGTCCATTAGCTAAACTCATTTGCCTAAATGCTTGTTTATGTGTCAATCTTTGATAAAATTTTTAATCTTGAATTTTCTACACTGTATCAATAGAGCTTTTAAAACTACCCTAGAATTGAGGTGCAGAAACTGTTAATGTAACACGTTTCTCTTTAATGCTTGTGCTTAGTCATTATTTCTGTTGTCTTTTTTGTTAACTCTCTTGTAAATTCTGCTTGAGCTTCCTAAAGTTTTTCATTATCTTTGAAGTACTAAGTGGCTTAGACAGAAACCAATTCAAAAGTATATTTGACTATATTTATTTCCAAGCCTATTGATTTTTTTTGCCATTTAAATGAAAAGGTTTAAATGAGCACCATTATGGCTGTCTTCGTCCTTGGATTACTTGTATAAAATTCCTCTTAACATATATATTTCTGGAATCTTGCCATTTACTTATAATAATTACTCTTTTAAAGTGACTGAACTCAGAAAAAGAGCTGTTAAAGAAGAAAAAGTGTCCATTGAAGTTCCAAAGAGAGAACCTCGACCCACGAAAGGTATATTATGCTTTGATTAAATAACATAAAGCATGAAGCTGTTTGACTCTTTGCCCACTAAGTCCCAATTTTAGTCCTCTACTTTATTGGCTCATTGTTGACTAAAGTCAGGGACTCAGACATTAGAAGTCACCATTGGTAAATGTACATTTTATGATGTCTTGACCAGTAGAGGATAATCAGGGGCTCCCATAACCAGTGCATGGAAATAGCCCAAAGGAATGAAACCAAAGCATGGTTTCTATCATCCCTAAGTGGGCTTCAAATAAAATGCTGCCTGTTGTCAATATTATTCTAGAAGTAACAGTAACAGAAGAGAAAAAATGGTCTTACACCCGAGAAGAAGAAATTGTTTCAGAACAACGGGATGAGGACTACCAGGAATATTTAGAATATGAGGATTATAAAGAATATGAGGAGTATGAACCAACTGAAGAATATGATCAATATGAAGAATATCAAGAACGTGAGTTTGAACATTATGAAGAGTATAAAGAGCATGAAGAATATATCACAGGTATGAACAAAACTGCAAATCCCAAACTACATTAAATATACGCAAATTCCATTAGAACAAGATAAAACTTTGGATGTCCTAAGAGATTTGTAAAGAACTTTGTTTCATTTGTCAAAATCAGAATATTTTTTTCTTGGATAATGTCTGGGGGAAAAAATCTCTGTGAATCTTAAGCTTCTTTGGGGGCTTTACTACCCTCGGGGTTCCCATCATCCAAACTTAACAACTACTTCCAAAGTAAAGACAGACAAAGCGCTGTTTTACCCAATGAAGACCAAATTTGCAGGCAAATAGTTTTAGTTCTGAAGAATTTGTTTTACTCATAGAATAAATTCCTACTAGGATTTTGAAACAGATCAGTGTTATTTAACTCATTTACTTTCTGATGTTTTGTGGCCAAACTCTGAGAACATTCTTCATAGTTCTACACATTGGCATTAAAAACCAATATTATAGATGGAGGAGTTTCAGTCACGATTTTGTCTATTTAAAGTAAATGAGCATTTAATACATACCAATGAGTTATAATTACCTGAAGTACAGAGCCAGGAGAAAAGGGTAATAGAAGTTGTAGGTCTCTCAGAGTTTGTCATAACTGCACCTCTGAGGCTATGCATGCACTGTAGGTAAAAGATCAACTATTTTAATTTATTCCTTTTAAGAAGTATTTTTGATTTATGCTCTAAAGTCTAACATTAAGTACCTTGTATGTGCTTTTAAAGAACCTGAGAAGCCTGTTCCAGTAAAACGTGTCCAAGAAGAACCAGTTCCCACAAAACCAAAGGCCCCACCAGCTAAAGGTAGAGTGAGAAAAACTCTCAGTCATGAATTATTTGGTTTCCTGTCTGTCTGTCCCCTATAAATATGTGTTCAAGTGACAGTGTGCAAATCATGTGTTTGGGAATATTATGTTGTATATGGTATTTAACTTTTTGTTCTTACTAACTCTTGAAAAATCTGGTTCTGGTTTTTAAATCTCTTAATATTGATATTTTCAAGTGCCGAAGAAAGCTGTCCCCGAAGAAAAAGTACCTGTGCCCATTCCAAAGAAACTCAAACCTCCACCACCCAAAGGTATATTGCAGAGTAATATCTAGCCAAAACAACTGTGTGACTGTGACCATGTTTTAGAATCTTGTCTCTTGTTCTGTTTCACTGAGTGTAATGTTCTGGTTCTGATTCTTATATTTCAGTTTTTTGTGTATCTTTATTTCATAATATTCATGGGGCTGGCTTTAATGCTCTTTAATAATTAATATCTTTAAAGTGCCTGAAGAGCCAAAGAAAGTTGTTGAAGAAAAAATACACATTTCAATTACCAAACGTGAAAAACAGCAGGTGACTGAACCAGCTGATAAAGGTATAATGATTTCCTTCCTAGAGTGTGGTCTTTTATCATGTCTCTTTGGACATTAATGTAACTATGTTTTGCTTATCTTTGTCATTTTTGTGTCTCCTATATTGTTAGGAGGATGTTGGATGTAAAAACCTGTAAATTCAGGATAAGAACATAATGTTAAGTTTAAAAAGAAAAATTATTTCAAAATAGAGCCACAACCTCTTATGCAATGGCTATGTCCTGCCACATAATTATGATATGTAGAAAATAGAATGTTTGGATTTGAAATTAGGTACCATTTGGCATATTCTTGCAATACTTAAACTAATGTAATGATATAATAATATTCACCAAAGTTTGATAACTGTTTATTCATTCCAAATTTATTTTGAAGATTAAAAATAAAAGATCATTCAATGTCCAGTCACTTATTTTCCTGTTTTATGCTAAGTGTGAAGTAACTTCTGGGCAAAATCCAGGAATATATGTACCTTTTTAATAAAGGATGTTTCTTATGAGCAGAGACATTTGAACACTAAACATCATTTTACACTTGGATTCTGCTACCTCACACTTGACTACTTCTGTAGATTTTCATTTTTATAAAGCTCAGAATTGTTTCCATAGCAAACATAAACTTTTTTATAGAAGAACAATTGTATAACGATTACATCAGAGATTGATACAAAATTATCTACTTAGAGTACAACAAAGCTACTAATAGCTGGGTAACCTGTTTTTGACCATAAAATTTCCTTATACTTAATTTTTCAAGTGCCCATGAAGCCCAAGAGGGTTGTCACAGAAGCAAAAGTACCAGCCCCTAAAAAAGAAGTAGCACCTCCTGTTAGAGGTACTTAATACCACTTATTTTAATGTACTGTTTGTCTTCTTTGCTGTGGAATTCATGTTCAGTTCTGTGTGAAATCCTTTTGTGAGAAAGATAAAGCCTTCTCTTTCTTTTGTTATAAATGGGCTTGTGTTCCTAAAATGTCTTAGTTTTGTTGAGTAATAGGAAAACGTCCAACTTAAAAATAATATCTTTAAAGTGCCAGAAGTGCCTAAAAAACGAGAACCAGAAGAGGTTGCCCTTGAAGAAGAGGTTGAAACCCATGAAGAGGAATATATTGTAGAAGAGGAGGAGGAGGAGTACATTCATGAAGAGGAGTATATTCATAAAGAGGAGTACGTTCATGAAGAGGAGTACGTTCATGAAGAGGAATACGTTCATGAAGAAGAAGAGCTCATAACTGAGGAGGAAGTAGTGCCCGTGATACCAGTCAAAGGTAGATGATATGTCCTGAAAAGGGATGTGCAGCAGTGTCTTTAGAGATTAGGTGTCTGGCTTGGTCGAATTCTGGGGGTTATTAGTATTGATGACCAATTCTGCTTATTTTAGAAACAGCCTTTTTTAAAAGATATTTTAGTATGATAACTGCAGGTGCTTTTCACATTTTTATCTTTTCTGCAACATTTCCAAAATTCTTAATAATATCTTTAAAGTGCCTGAAGTACCCAAGAAACCTGTACCAGAAGAGAAGAAACCTGTTCCTGTTCCCAAAAAGAAGGAAGCCCCACCAGCCAAAGGTATACCACCAACCACTCACATGACATATATATGGGAGACTTAGTTTGCTTTTAAATAGTTAACTCTCTTCTGACTACAAAGTGTTTTGTACCTTATTCTCTATTGTGAAAAGCATTAAATGTGCTTTATATAGATGAGTTTTTACTCATAGTTAGAATTTAACAATAAATGATGTCTTTAAAGTGCCTGAGATTCCTAAGAAGCCAGAGGAGAAAGTTCCTGTACCTATTCCTAAAAAAGAGAAGCCTCCACCAGCGAAAGGTACATTTATTTATAATCCATCAGTGGAATGATTAATAATTTACTTATGTAGTGTAACGTGGTGAGCCATAGCAATCCTTTCCCCCATGACATTATTAATAACATTAATGCCAGGATAAAGATCACTCAGAAGTCAGCAGGTTACCATGTATTCTCTGAATTTTGCCATTGAAGCATGCTTATACTTAACATTTAGCTCTTTTTCTTTAGTGGAAAGTTCTTAGTGTAAAATAAATTCTTTTAGCAGTATCAAAATGGACAAAGCTATTCTTTACCAGGCATTGTGTACTGTCTTTATCACTAATCCATGTTTTATTGAGTGTTTTCTATTTTAACTCTTGTGTCTTTCCAGTCCTTTGTTTTGTGACAATTACTATTTTCAGTGAGATTGTTACAGTATCTGTGATGTTTCAATTAAAGTCTTAAAATTTCTGGATTCTTAGCTATGGGTGAAAAACATGACATTAACCATATCTGATGTCTTTAAAGTTCCTGAAGTGCCCAAGAAACCTGTGCCAGAGGAGAAAGTACCAGTACCAGTGCCTAAAAAGGCGGAACCTCCACCGGCCAAAGGTACATGACCTTGAAAAGCCACATTATCTTTAATTTCTTATTTGCATAGAAATTAAAAAGTAATTGGTTTAATTCTCTGCTTTTTAGTGATGCAGCTCTTTATCATTTCCTTAAGGAAAACAAAAGATTTTAAAAATAAAATACTTCTTGGAATTTCTTTCTCATACTTTCATTGCCTTGTCTTAATCTTTTTGAAACTATATTTGACTCAATATTTTTATTTTACATAATTTTTTGTCTAAATCATTTCTTTAAAGTGCCAGAGGTGCCCAAGAAGCCTGTGCCTGAGAAGAAGGTGCCAGTTCCTGCTCCTAAGAAAGTAGAGGCTCCACCTGCAAAAGGTACATCATTTCATCACTTAAAGTACTCGGGGAGAATCCTCACAGTTATGTATATTCCTATGTGAATTTTCCCATAATATTAACATGTTCTTAAAAGGCACCTGTCTAGTTAAATATATAAGTCAAATATTTTATGATTCTTTTTTACATCTATTTGCAAGACTTTTAATAGAACACATTCTTAAAGACAAAAATATCTTTAAAGTGCCAGAGGTGCCAAAGAAGGTCATCCCAGAAGAAAAGAAACCAACACCAGTTCTGAAAAAGATGGAAGCTCCACCACCCAAAGGTAAATTAATCTCTAACAAAACCAGGGCCAAAAGGAAAATTAACTGGTGTTATGCACCCTCGTTAATTATAATTAATGCTTGATGATATGTATGCTGGTGATAGCTGTTGCTTTATGATCACAGAATATTTGCTTCTCATGTTGTCACATTATCATGAATATTGTCCATAAAAGTGATGCTCGTGCAATTGAATAAATATCTTTAAAGTGCCAAAGAAACGTGAAGCAGTCCCAGTTCCTGTAGCTCTGCCTCAGGAAGAGGTAGTTCCATTTGAAGAAGAAATTGTCCCTGAAGAAGAAGTTCTACCTGAGGAAGAGGAAGTTCTACCTGAGGAAGAAGAAGAATTCATACCTGAGGAGGAAGAACTTGTACCTGAGGAAGAAGAAGTTGCACCTGAAGAAGAGGAAGTTCTTCCAGAAATTAAACCTAAGGTGCCAGTACCTGCACCAGGTATAGCTGCTCTTCTTGGAATCAAGAACTCTTTTGTGTTGAATTTTGTCTTTCCATCATTTTGTTCATCTGTACTTTTATCTGTAATACTTTACTGTGTATGTTTTCTACCATGTCAGTCTTAGGACACATTCCAGACAAGTCCTCTTCTAATTGTGTGTCTTCATGGTGTGTCTATTGTCAATTATCTGAATGTCTTTTAAATGTTTGTGTTATGAAAGGTTATTAATTGTTTGTGGTCTTATTGTTGTGTGTCTTTTTGTTTTATATACAACATTGTACATGTGGTTTTTAATGTCTTCAAATGAAATGTTTTTAAGTGCCTGAAGTGCCAAAGAAAACTGTACCAGAGAAGAAAATCCCTGTTCCTGCTCCTAAAAAAGTGGAACCTCCACCACCTCCCAAAGGTACACCGCCCCAAATCGCATACATGTTCTTCACCGTCACTTTACCAGATAGATTATGGTGGAACTGCATTTCGGGAAAACTTACAAAGTGAGCAGCCACACTTCCACTTCTAAAACTGTTCAAGGCACTGATATTCGTTACTTTTTCGTGTGTGCTTGGAACACCATGTTTATTAGAACAATGGTGAAAGGAAGTGTTGTTCCAAAACTGCCACAGGAGTTCTGATCTCTCATGTAGATATTTTGCAAAGCTTAATTCTCTATAGAAAAAAAAATTTACCTGAAAAATATAATGAATAAATATTCTTAAATCATCCTTCATTCATTATATGATGTGCCTTTATAACAGGAGGATGAAAGGGAAGAGAAAGATTAATGCATTTATCAAAACAGAGGAATGGCTTGTCTTCTCATACATATGTGTAAATAGTAGCCCAGCAGGTTTTGATGCTAGCCTGGGCTTTGCACCCTGCTCTGTTCCTCTGATCAAGTTTTTTAACCAATCTGAGCCTCAACTTCCTCTCCCTCAAAAATAGTGATTCTACTGTCATGTATAACTAATTTAAAAAAATAAATTTTTAAAAAAATAGTGATTCTAAAATGAGTCCTAATGGGCTCAGATATTTTTGTGAAGACACAATGTAGTGTAAAAGTACCTCATCACTGAATGAATAGAATCCAGACTTGAAATATTAAACCAGGTCATAGTATAATGCATAATGGTCATATTTATGCCTTAATACCCAATGTTATTTGCTAAAAAAGGTCCTGGCATCACTACTTAAACACAACCCTTCTATCGGGAAATATATATTAGTATAATGGAATGGAAAGGCTGGTCTTTCTTGGATTTTAAGGATTCAGAAATGTTTTATAAATAGTGATTTAATAAATCATTAGTGAAATTTAATAGATGAAATGATAGCATTGTCCTCAGAGAACCAAATAGGTTTCTGATCCCTTGCTCTGCAAACGCTCACTCCCAACTTGCATCACTTCTGTGTCCTAAGTAATAGTTGCATGTTGGTCTTTCTGTGTGTGGACTTCTTGATTTCTCTCTTTCTTGTCCCTCAAAACAAATTCTTATCATGAAATGATGTCTTTAAAGTGCCTGAGGTCAAGAAGAAAGTACCAGAGAAGAAAGTGGTCATTCCCAAGAAAGAGGAGGCTCCTCCTGCCCCAGGTACTGCATCTCCGAGAACATTCCACAGTGTCTTTTCTCCCCTTCAACCATAAAAGTCAAAACTCCTGTTTGGTGTTTATTAACGTAACATGTATTACTGCTATGTCTCTTGTCTTTGTCTTTGTGAAACTGAAATTATAAAATAATATCTTTAAAGTGCCTGTGGTACCTAAGAAACCTGAACCAGAAAAGAAGGCGCCTCCTCCCAGCCTTAAGAAAGCAGTAGCTCCTCCAGCCAAAGGTATACCATCCCCTCCAGGGATGGGTTTGCTGCATTCATGTTGAAGTGTGGTGCTATCCACCCAGGACATTCAACATACATGTTTGTACTCTGTGGTCCGTGCTGACAATCTTCACTTTGACTCTGTTGTGCCCTTGTGGGTATTATGTCAGTTTTGCTCTTTGCATTG
Source organism: Urocitellus parryii (assembly GCF_045843805.1). Lineage (NCBI taxonomy): Eukaryota > Metazoa > Chordata > Mammalia > Rodentia > Sciuridae > Urocitellus > Urocitellus parryii. The sequence continues at coordinate 230,768,452 of NC_135531.1, read as the reverse complement.
GTGTGTTTTGTGTTGTTTCTCTATGTTTGTTTGTTTTTTTCAAAAATAAAAAATAAAGTCTTTAAAGAGCCAGAAGTGACAAAGAAATCAGTCCCTGAGGTACCCATTGTTCTTCCTAAGAAAGAAGAGGGTCCAGCAATAAAAGATAAAATCTCCCTTTAATAGATCCTTAGTCTTAAACCACAAACCTCTTTATCCTTTCTTCATTAACTAATTCTTTGAAATGTCAGTGTTTCATCTGTGCATGTGTGTTGTGATATCTACTCTCTTGTGTTGAAAATTGGAAGCTTGATCTTTAAGTATTCTTCTTCAACTCTTGCATTTTAAGTGCCTTAAAAAAATCAATATCTTTTAAGTTCCTGAGGTGCCTAAGAAAGTAGAAGAAAGACGAATCATTCCACCTAAAGAAGAGGAAGTTCCTCCAGTTGAAGGTAGATGACTTTCCAAGAAAATAGCATTTCAAAGTCATCATTGTCTTATTATTATCTAATAGTCAAAGGAGGCCAGTGCACTTTTCACCCCAGAAAATAAACATGCAGACTCTAAATTACCTTTATCTAATAGAAATTGGGCAGGCAAACTAATACCATTTGAATCTCCTCTGGCATGTTTAGCTTACTTGTCTATTTGCTAGGTTTTATTTCAATAAAAATTCTGGAAGGGGAACTATTTTCTGTGGGAAATATTTTACCAAATGGCTTGATTATCAATGATGGAATAAAACTTGTCCAAGTAACATTCTAGGTAACTGGTACAGATCTGATATCTACTTGTTAGTGGTTGTTGGACACCAAACAGGTCCATTTCCATTAAAATAATAATTTTAGCCTAAATTTTCAGAGGTTTTTTCCAGTTTACAAATGATGAAAAGGAACTAAGATTTTGAAAACTCCAGTAGATTATTTTTTTTTAAGGACTAGTGACTTTTCTCTAGCATCTACAAGGCTGAGCAGGCTTAAGATGTATCATTTTAGTCTAATATTCAAAAGAATTGTAAAAATAACTTAAAATAATCATCTTTTAAAAGTGTTTGAGGAGCCTGAAGAGATTATTTCAGAAGAGATCCCAGAAGAACCACCTAGCATAGAGGAGGTGGAAGAGGTGGAGGAGGTGGAGGAGGTGGAAGAGGTGGAAGAGGTGGAAGAGGTGGAGGTGGTCCAGGAGGTGACGCCACCTAGAGGTACACCTGCTCTTATGGGTTGGACACTAAAATACGTGGCCTTCTAAATCTTTTTCAGAATTTATCTAAACCCAATGTTTACCACTCTACTCTCCTTACATCGCCATATCAATGAATATTGAAGAATAATTACTCCTGGTACCTGAAGCTATCTGACCCTTTATTTTTTTCTCCTAACTTTTCCTACTTCATCTTCAATACAACTAACAACCAAGGAGAGATGATTTTTCTGTTATTGGCACATTGATACTTTCTCCCAGATTGGAATTCTTATTTTTGTCTTCAATGTAAATGTGGAGGAGCAATTTGTGTGGCGAAAGTGTTCATTTTTTAGAATAATTCTTAACCTTCCGTTCCTGAAGACCACCACAATCTTTTGCATAATTGATGTTACATTTGCTTATGGGGTTTTCTAGTAAAATCCTTCACACCTCTAGAGCCACTATGCCATATATATTATTACCCTTTAGGTTGCTAACATCTTTTTGAAATACATTAGTGTTTTGTGTTTATTCTTTTGGAATATGAATGTTGTTCTGTTCCTTACATGCTTATTCTGTTCATTTTTCAAAATGTCCATAAAATATCTTTTAAGTGCCTGAAGTGGTTAAGAAAGCAGTACCTGAAGCACCTACTCCTGTTCCTAAAAAAGTGGAGCCACCACCAGCTAAAGGTATAGCAAATCCTCATTAATATCTTTAAATTCCTATTAATTTTCTTTCCAAAGAGCAAATGTCTTCTTTCACTGTTTATAGTAATTTAATGTTTGAATGTTGATGGAATGTTGATGTTGTTACAAAATTTTTAATTCTCTTTGCTTCCTATTCAATTAATCCTTTCAATAGCATCTTTCCCAATTAGAATGTACAGTTCCTATCATAATAAACTTCTCAGCAAATATCATAGTGCCCAACAGAATGTATGGCTCATATTAGAGTTTAAGTACTCTGGGATGCTAATTACTTCAAGACAGTTCGTCAAATGAAAAATAGTAGAAATAGGTCCAATGTTGGTAACCTCTACTATTTAAAAAAAAAAAAAAAAAAAAAAGCTCAGGTTCTTTGTGGACTAACCTTCTAAGGGTAAGGCTAGCACAAAAGAATAGTCTGGAAAAGTGTCCTATTGCCTGTAAAATAGGCGTCCAACAGTTTGGAGTGGTGTCGAGTTTTATTGTAATGTCAATGTTTCTGATGCTCTTATTCATGTGCACTCTTGAGCATTGTCAGCTAACTAAAACACCTAATATCTTTAAAGTGCCAAAGAAAATTCCTGAGGAAAAAGTACCTGTTCCTGCTCAGAAGAAAGAGGCACCCGCAGCCAAAGGTACATCTTCTCTAAAACCTAAATCTCCACTTTTACCTTTAAGACTTTCATGTTTTATGTCCTTGTGTCTTGATTGGTTATGACGTCTGTTGTCTGTGAAAGTTTATTCTTGAAGGTCTTAAATATTAAAAATGTATCTTTAAAGTGCCTGAAGTACCAAAGAAAGTCCCAGAAAAGAAAATCCCAGAAAAGAAAGTCCCAGAAAAGAAAGTCCTTGTGCCTAAAAAAGAAGCTGTTCCCCCCACTAAAGGTATTTTTGGAAAGATCTCTGTTTTTGGTTTTTATGTTGCATGCAAGCCTTTTATTAGTAGTTTTCTTACATTTTCAATTTACTTCTTTGTTGCTTCTGTGTTTAAAATAATAAATCTCTTAAAGTAGATGCTCTTTCAGGGAGAACTGTTCTTGAAGAAAAAATATCAGTTGCCTACCAACGAGAGGAAGTAGTAAAAGAAAGACTAGAATTAGAACTAGTAGAAGCAAAAGTGGAAGAAGCTCTCGAAGAAGAAGAATTCCATGAAGTTAAAGAATACTTCGAAGAAGAAGAATTCCACGAGGTAGAAGAATTCCTCAAAGTAGAAGAACGCAGGTTTCAAGAACACAAAGCTGAAGAAGTGCATAGAGTCATAGAGTTTTTAGAGGCCGAAGAAGTGGAAGTATATGAAAAACCCAAAGCTCCACCTAAAGGTAGAGGGAATTGTGCAGATATTACTCTTTGTTATATCTTGCTCTAACTGGCTTTCTTTGGAAAGTACCTTGTATGTTTAGTTTGAAACAGTAGAAAAACCTGTGAAATACTTCAAGCATGAATTTAAACTCTGATACAAACATTGATATCAAATACAGATTAACCACACAGTATAATTTTCACAGACAAGAGAGTAATATTTGATATGTATATTATTTGATATGTATATATCTATAGAGGTCAACATATAAATTTGTGAATTCTTTTAAAAATCTGACCAAGATTATTACTTGATTGTTAGAGATACCAAAATAACTGACCAGTGTCATGAAGTAAAAAAGAAACTTGTCAGTTCACTGAGAATTTACCTGCTCTAGCCGGACAACCATTGCTTTATTAATATTTTGGTCAACAGTGCACAAGTTGATAATTGCCTTTCAAAACCTTTTGCAGTTTTATCATGTCTTAGTTTAAAAAAATAAGGAAATAGAGCAAGTATTGATAATGATACCTGCATTCTGGTAAATTCTGAGGATAACTGTAGTTCAACTAAGTTCTCTACTACTCTGAATCTTGCATAAATTAATAATTATGTAAGATGAAGAAATATGTGTTTTACACAGTAAATGTACAATAGAGACAATATCTAGCAAAATCAAATATTTTTTGGAAGTAAGCATAATATAAATTCAAAAAATATAAGAAAAGTATTTTGTGAGCCTTCATTCTAACTTTAGAAGTAATGCTTCATAAGACTTTTGAGGTTTTTTTTTTCTAAAACAAAGCACTAATATCTTTTAAGGGCCTGAGATATCTGAGAAAATCATCCCTCCAAAAAAACCACCCTTTAAAGTTGTTCCTCGAAAAGAGCCACCAGCTAAAGGTATTTTATTGGTGAAAAATTACTTAGCTAAGTTATGTATAGTAGCACTTTTGTTGCTTTATAACTTTGCCATCTGTTTGATGTTTTTCTTTGGTGTTTTGTTTTGGGAATTTCTAAAACAAACTAACATCTTTAAAGTAACTGAGGTTCCAAAGAAAATTCTTTAAAAAAAAAAAAAAGACAATCACTGTTGTTATTACCATCTAAATAGATGTACTTGTTAACCAAAGAGTGAACTCAAGTATCCTTCTTTGATGCTGTTTGATTTCATGTTCACCAATATCTTTACTCGTAAGCCCCTGTTTTCCTATTCATTATAAATGGCATTGATGTATTAAATATAAAAACATAGTTTCTATGTGTTTAATGTCCCTCCTTTATGTTTGCTAACCTCTTGAATTTCACAATAGAAATTTTGTAAAGCTTCTAATAAATAATATAAACTCATATCTTAAAAGTCCCTGAAGCATATAACTTATATAAGAAAGTTATCACTGAAAAGAGAAAGTACAGATTATTCCACCAAGTCAAGCAGAAATAATACCAAGTGAAGGGGCATTATAATTCTTCTTATCAAGTTCTTACCATTTTAATATGAGAAATCTCCTGGATATTTCATCAAATTTTAACTCATTTTTAGTATTGTTAAGTATGTCTGTGTTTTATATTGTGGCTATATCCTGCTTTGTTTCTATATCTCTTATGTTCTCCGTGTTAAAAATCTTTACAACTTTTTAAAAGTATAAGAAATTTTTTACTGCTATCTTTAAAGTACCTGAGGTGGCCAAGAAAGCTGTGGTAGAAGAAAAAGTTCGTGTTCCTGAAGAACCAAAAGTTCCATCACCTAAAGGTACCTGCCTTTGCTGATTACCACTAATAAAAATCCCTTTTTATTCACTTTCTACAGAGGAGAGAGACCATTCTCCCCTCAGGGCCACAAAATGACTGTTAATGGCCTAAATTTCAACTTCTGTTCTATAGCATGATCTTTCCTTTTATGTGGTGACCCTTTGGGAACAAAGACATAGTCTGAAAGTTACTGTTTTTATTGGTCCTTTTCTTAAGTAATAATGAAATAATATTGACCCCTCCACTTCTCTTCCAAATATAATCCATCTTAGAAGCTCTTTTCAAGTTCCTCTGGGAATAAGTAAAAAAATGTTTTAAATGACAATATCAAATGATCGTTATCTCCAAAGAGCAGAGTGTCTGTGATATAACAAAGAACTTATCAATAAGGCAAAATCTAAGAGGAATACACTGTATGTCCATGCAAAATTCTGGAATTTTGACATTCTCCTTTGGTAGAGGCCCCTTTTGGTTTTGGTCTTGATTTTTCTATATCCAATTATGATCTTCTTTAAAATAAGACAAATAAATATCTTTAAAGCACCTGAAGCACCCAGGAAAATTGTTCCAGAAGAAAAAGTTCGTGTATCAGTCCCTAAGAAGCCTGAAATTCCACCAGCTAAAGGTATACACTTATAGTGATCACAATTCAAAGTATCTCCAAGATAGTTTTCATTGCCCAGAGCAATTGAATGTGATATTAAATCTTCGTATGTTGTTTCTTTATATTCTTAATATCTTATATTTCTTATTAATAACAATAAGTATACTAATATCTTTAAAGTTCCTGAGATGCCTAAGAAAATTATGGAAGAAGAAAAACCTGTTGTTCTTCCCGAAGACACAGAAATATACAGTGAGTGTAGAAAAATTTAAAGTTCTCTTTGGTTTCATCTGTGTTCTCAAATTCACTGTGTTCATCTATATAACTTTTAAAAGTAAACATACTAATATCTTGTAAATATTTGTCTCAAATAATTTGAATGACCCCAAGCCTTAGACAAGATATATCTCCTTATACTTTAAAAAAATATATGATATTACCCAATTTTAGAAAAAGCATTTGTCTTATTGAATTTTTCTAACCTCTGTTTATAAACAACTTTTGCTTTGAAGCAGTTTGTTTTCTTAGACCATTAAGTGAACCATAATATTTTAGTTTAATTTCAAAGAACCAGGATCTCCACCATTATTATTTTTTTACTCCTCACAACAATCATTAACATTTGGCAATGCTGCCTGAGTGGTTATAAATTTACAAGACCATTAAAAACCCAAAAAGTATTATCAAGACTTTTTTTGCCTTCATGCAAAACTACAATTAAACAATTTTAATAGTAAAATATTATGAAAAAGAATTCTATTTAAGACTCTGAATAGTAAAAATGCTATATTCCATTTTTAATCTAAAAAAATTTATACTATATTGTGATAAAAGTATACAATCACCCCATCCTTTGAATACCTTTTCTATATTTGAATTTAGTTCTTACTGTCAGACAGTCTTCCTTTTTAAATTCTGAAGAAATCCTTTATTATTTTTATTGGCCTTATTTTCCAAATATTTAATCAATTTTTCCTTTTTCTTTTCTCCTTCTAATCCTTAAATGGTTTTCACACTCATTTTAAGCTGTGAATCCATAAATGAGATATGATTTTAAAATATACTTTCCCTCCCAGAAGTGGAAAATATTTACATGAATTTGCAATAGGTCAAATGTAGAAAGCAAATTCCCCAAGTGTAGCTCAATATCTTCCCTGATTTTTATGCACAAATCCATTAAGAAGTAGAGCAATTGGACAATTTTATCAATAACTTCCTGCAGAAAAAAAATTGAAGAATTTTATGGTCCTTGCCTGATGAATTCCTCAATTTCATTATCATTCTCATAAATAAATGCCATAAAGAGTCCTGTATCATAAAACTGGGAGTGAAACTCATGTTCAGTCATTGCATTCATGTCTGTGTACTATCATTAATTTGGGTGATGAGTGTATATTATATGTTGTTTTATTGATACTATTCTTCATCCACCTTGAAATACCCCTAATTATCTAAATACTAATATCTTTAAAGTTTATGAAGCATCTGAAGAATTGGTTGTAGAAGAAAAAGTGCTTGTGACTCATCCTGAAAAGGCAAAATACAGAATAGCAAAAGGTATATAACATCAATGATCCAGTCTTGAAAATTGATTTGGGGGTTCAGTTTAGAAGCTCAATATTTTTCTTCATCATTTATAAATATAACTGTACTCATGTCTTTAAAGCACCTGAGCCACCTGAGCAAGTTGTTCCAGAAGAAAAAATATATGTGACTATTCCTAAAACAAGAGAAGTACCAGCAACCAAAGGTATTTTTCAACTGTGTCCAACTCAGATGAATATCTTTAAGATTCAATAACTGCATGTTATATAATTGACTTGTTTTACAACTTCTAAGTACAAACCTACTAATATCTTTAAAGCACCTGATACAACCAGAGAAGTTCTTCCAGAGGTGGAGTTACCTGAGGCTGTTCTTAAAATTCCAGAACATCCTCCAACTGAAGGTATAATTCTCTAGTTATGAAAATCTAAAGAAGAAAATCTTTCTTCTAAAGTCGAAAAAAATCTGATTAGAATTTTATGTACATTCTCATGAACTATAATGCTAAAATACTAATATCTTTAAAGCATCTGACAAAGATGCCCAAGACAAAGAATTACCATCTAAAGTCAAGACCCACTCAAATAATATTCAAAGAAACACTATTTAAAAAAATTGAATTTCCAACTTAAAATTACAATATCTGTCAGTATACCTAATTCTTTGTATGTCATGTCTTTGTCTTTGCCTGTTTTAACTAAACACTACTAATATCTTTAAAGAATTTGAAATCTTCAAGGAAGAGGTTCCAGAGAGACGAACTCTTGTTACCAAAAGAAGAAAAACATTACCACCAACAGGTACAAGTCACAATAAAGTAGGCTTTTTTATCTCATGTTTGTAGTAATGGTTAACACATGTAAAAATACTAATATCCTCAAAGTACCAGTGGTTACCAAGGAAATGATTTCAGAGAAATGGGTCCCCAGAGAAGAAGTTTGACCAAGTATACGCATGGCCCAGTGAGCCACTCAAGAAGCAATAGAGAGGAGAAGATATTTAACTTATACAGATGAAAGATAGTTGGGTTATACAGTTTATGAGGATTACAGAGAAAACAATGTATACATATTATGTCCAAATATGACCCAGATGTATTCTTCAATAGGAAACAGGTATCTTTCCTTTAAAAATAATAAAAATCAGACTAGCTAGAAATAATGGACACAAGACTAGATTGAATTGGTTCATTCAGTGCCATCAAATAACAGAGGTGTTAGATTGTGCATGAGATGGCAATATTTCAGTCCTCCATGGGACCGGAAATTCGGGAAATATAGCCTTTCAGAATTGTTTTTCCTATTAAGATAAACTTAGTGCTAAAGTAAGCATATGAATATGAAATTACTGATTTCCAATAGGAAATATCATAGAAATATGTTTAGAAAATCATGACTTAAAGAAAATGAAATATTCGATGTGAAGTTGCTGTTCTTGTAATATCATTTTTTACCCATGAGACACATCTGAGAGCCTTCTAAAACTAAGAATTCCAGTTAATTCTGGAACTCTCTTTCTAAATATATTTCTGTGATGTTAAATCTTCTTGGAATCGGCTATTTCACATTCATATGTGTGCTTTTAGCAGTAAGTAAATATTTTAATAGGAAAGTGATTTTGACAGGCTGGTGAATTCTGGAATTCCAGTCTCATGAGAGATGAATAATTACCTTCTGGTGCATAATCAAGCACCTCTGTCATTTAGTGGCACCAACTCCTCCTCTAAATGGTCACGTGTTAAGCCCATTCACTGTGGTTTCAGTCCCGAGCACTCTGTTCTGAATGTTTGCTCCACTCCTGATCCATGTTTTATTTTTCAAGCATTATACATTTTCCCATTTTGAACATTTTTCAAATACATTAAAAGCTGGGAACTTTTCAAAGCTTCCAGAATAAAAATGTCTTAATAATGCCCATGATATTCTGGAATTGAAAGAACACCCAAGTACTCTGATCTTTCTTTCTCAGTCTAGCATCTTTTGGTTGTTCTCTCCTGAACTCAGAAAACACTATTTTTAAAATTTTTTTTAACTTGTAGATGGACAAATATTTTTATTTTATTTATTATTTTTATGTGGTGCTGACGTTCAAACCCAGCGCCTCACATTGCAAGGCAAGTGCTCTACCGTTGAGCCACAAACCCAGCCCCAGAAAACACTACTTTAATGTGACTAAGGTGAGGGTACAAAAAAGAAGCCAACACAGATAAGAACACCTGTTTTATCTTCACAAACTAAATTGCTAAAGATACCATTAGTAGCCATCTTTTTTTTTTCACTTTCAATAATCTAATTTTTTATACACCTACAATTGTAAGAAAAAAAATTATTAATATTTATAGCACCTGAACTGACCAAAAATAAAAAAACAAAAACAACCCCTGATAAGCAGGCATTTACATTGGTACTAAGAATCAGATTCTGGGGATTCCCAATCTGTAGCATTTCTGTATATGACTGGAACTCTTCACTGCTCCTCATAACTCAAAAGTACACTACATTAATATCTAGAGAGTGCTAGAACCACCTCAAGACATTGTCTCTTGTAAAAGCAAAACCCATGGCAGTTCCCTCTGAAATCGAAACACCTCCCCAAAAGGCATCATGGTTATTCTCATTCCTTCATTTATTTAATAAGTGTCTACTATGGACAAGGCCCTAGGGAGCTAAAGAATAATTAACAAAAACAAGTAAGATTTGATGACTCTTAAGATTTTTGCATCTCATCAGATTCTTGAAGGAAGCACCCTAGTAGCCATAAAAATCACTTAGGTTCAGTTCATGGAATTAATATCTCTACTGATCCTTTTAACCTCTGAGAATAATACTAATATCTTCAATGCACCAGAAGCCAGAAAAGAAGCTGCTCCTGAGATGAAAGTCATTGAGGATGTTCCTGAAGAGCCAGAAATGCCACCTATGGAAGGTACATGCCACCTCTGAACAGATATGGAAGAAGAAATTATCCATCTTCTGCTCCTAGAACTGTTTTTTTCTAACACTCTTTGTGACTCTAAACATAAACATACTAATATCTTTAAGGCAACTGAAGCTTCATAATTCCCTCTAGAAAGAAAGAATTTGTGGCTATTCCTACCACAAACTAAAACCTTTCTACTAAAAGGATTCGTTCAAAAAATACAGTCCTCCCTCTGTCTCCATGGAAGATTGGTTCCAGGACCCCACAGATACTAAAATCCATGGATGCTCAAGTTCCTTACATAAAATGAGGTACCAGTTCCATGTAATTAATAACATACCTCATATATATGAAATCATTTAGATTACTCATAATAACTAATAAAATGTAAATACTATATAAATCTCTGTTTGCTATGTTGTTTAGAGAAAAATGATAAGAAAAACAATATATCCATACACAGTGCAGACACAACTTTTTCATCTGTGGCTGGTTAAATGGAGGATGCAGAATCCATGGATACGGAGGGCTGACTATACTGTGCAGTGAGGGTGTGGGCGTTACAAGAACACTGCCGGGTAGTAGAGCAGGGCAAGTCCCTCTTCTCAAGGATCCGTGAATCCCTCTAGGTTAGTGTAGTGATGAAGAAGGGAAAGAAAGTTCTAGAAAGTTGCATTCGCAATCTTATTGTAGCTACTGTTTTCACGAATATTTTAACTCTTAAACGTACAATACTAATATCTTTCAAGTGCCCGAAACTCCTCAAGAAGTTGTTCCTGCAAAAAGAGCTCCTTCCAAAAAGAGAGAAGCTCCCTCGGCTAAAGGTACCTGTCACTAAACCCTCAGGCTCAAGAACTGACTCCAACAAGTTTTGAAATTAATTTGCTATTCCTTGTGATTTTCATAACACTCAATGTAAAAATACTAATTTCTTAAAGTGTCTGAAGTTCCTCAAGAAGCTGTCCCCGAAAAGAAAACATCTGGGGTTCTACCCCCAAAGTCAGAAGTTCCTGCCCAAGAAGGTATATCTTGCTAGAAGCTGAAAAGGGTGGGAAAAAGTCTTCTGTCTAATGTGTTTCCTGTTTGTCCTGATTCTTTTAACTCCTCAATGTAAAAAATATTAATATCGTTAAAGTGCTTGAGGCTCTCAGAGAAGATGTGCCTCCCCAAAAAAGTGTATTTATCACAAATGCCTGAAATCTTACCTGTCAAAGGTACATTCTCAACTGGTTCCCTTACAAGGACTAGGGAGGATGGAAAATAGAAAGGGCCACCTTTCTAGTCCTGAAAATTCTTGTGATGTGTAAATGTAACTCGTGTCTGTGTTCACCACTTTTGACTCAAATGTAAATTTACTAATATCTTCAAAGTGCCTGAAGCTCCCAAAGAAGTGACCCTCAAAAAGAAAGTAACAGAAGTGCCTACCCCAAAGTCAAAAGCACCGTCTATTACAGGTACTTGCTACTACCATCTCAAGTTCAAGAGAGTAAAACGGTTCTTTTGTTCTTAAAAATGTTTCATTGTGTCTTGTGGTCTTTGTATTTTCTAAGTGTAAAAAAATACTAATCTCTTTTAAGTGCCTGAGGTGTGCAAAGAGGTTGTCCCTGAAAAGAAAGTGCCTTTGGCTCCGCCTAAAAAGCCAGAAGTCCCACCTGTCACAGGTAGCTGTCACTCATCCCAGGCTTCACAAGACATACTTCTGATCTTGAGTAGTTCATGTGGTCTTCATAAATCCTAAGTGTAATTTCACTAATTTCTTTAAAGTGCCTGAGGCTCCCAAGGAAATTGTCCCTGAAAAGAAAGTGACCGTGGTACCTCCTAAAAAGCCAGAAGCCCCACCAGCTAAAGGTATTTGTCACTACCTTAGGTATCACAAGGCTTAAATCTTCTGCTCTTAGGAATATTTCGTCCTCATGGTCTTCATAAGTCCTAAGTGTAATCTCACTAATCTCTTTTTAAGTGCGTGAAGCTCCCAAGGAAGTTGTCCCTGAAAAGAAAGTGACCATGGTGCCTCTTAAAAGGCCAGAAGCCCTGCCTGTCACAGGTACTGCTCACTCACCTGAGGCTTCCCAAAACGTAACTTCTACTCTTGAAAATAGTCCATGCAGTCTTCGTAAATCCTGGATTTAATCTCACTAATCTCTTTTAAGTGCCTGAGACTGCCAAAGAGTTTGTCCTGGAAGAGAAAGTGCTTGTGGTGCCTCCTGAAAAGCCAGAAGTCCCACCTGTTAAAGGTAGTCACCCTGATGTCACTGTGCTTGATATCGTCCTTTTGTCTCTACTCTGTCTAATCTTGGAAATACTAATATCTTTAAAGTACCTGAGGTGCCAAAGGCAGCTGTCCCAGAAAAGAAGGTGACGGAAGTTATTCCCCCCAAACCGGAAAGTCCTCCCCCTGAAGGTAATGTCAAACTGTACAAATTAGGGAGACAGATAACTGCTCTTTTGACTAGAAAATTATGTACAAAAATCTTAAACCTTAAAGTAATAGAATTCTAATTAAAGTAATAGAATTCCAATCTTTAAAACATGCCGGGAGCTATCCACAATATCTTGGTGTATGATTATATGCTCTGATATTAATTGTTCTCACCTATTCTAAATACATATTTTAAATTATCTTTGAAGTGCCTGAAGTGCCACCAAAGGAAGCCATCCCTGAAAAGAAAGTACCAGTGGCTCCTCCCAAAAAGCCAGAAGTTCCACCTGTCAAAGGTAAGTATCCTTACATGTTATCAGTCACCTGTTCAGGGGGGCGGGGGAAAGTGTGTAATGTCCACCTGTCTCACAAATTGTATTTGGTGGGAAATGCGTTGTCAAGATTCTCCCTTTATAGTGACTAACTAAAAGATACTAATATCTTCAAAGTTCCTGAAGCTCCTAAAGAAGTTGCACCTGAAAAGAAAATATTGGTGCCCAAAAAGCCAGAAGCCCCACCTGTGAAAGGTATTTTTTCCCACTTAGAAAAAAAAAATACCATCCTATTCTCCTCACAATCATGCTAATACGTGCCTTCACGATTTGTAAATTCTAAAAATACTAATATCTTTCAAGTGCCTGAAGCTGCTCAAGAAGTTGTGCCAGAAAAGAAAATTCTCAAGGCACTGCCCAAAAAGCCAGAAGCTCCACCGGTCCCAGGTATATGTCAGCTAAACCGTATTCTACAGAAGAAATATCTCGTTCGTTCTCGAAAAAACAGTTTCAGTCCATTTCTCTTCATTATTAACCAAAGTGTAAAACTACTAATATCTTTTCAAGTGCCTGAAGTTCCTCAAGAAATTATTCCTGAAAAGAAAAAGCCAGTGGTACCTCCTAAAAAGCCAGAAGCCCCACCTGTCACAGGTACTTGTCACCGGGTCTTTGTTCTGCAGAAGAAATCTCTCTTTCATTCTTGAAAATTCGTTTGGTCCATGGCTCTTCATTAAATGAAAAAACTACTAATATCTTTCAAGTGCCTGAAGCTGCTCAAGAAGTTCCAGAAAAGAAAGTCCCCATGGCCCTGCCCCCCAAACCAGAAGCCCCCCCTGTGGCAGGTACTTTTGCCCCTCTCCTTATTCTTCAGAAGAAATCTCTCTTCTGCTTTTGGAAACATTTTTTAATCCTGTTACCTCACTAACCAAAGTGAAAAACTACTAATATCTTTTAAGTGCCTGAAATTCCTCAAGACGTTGTCCCTGGAAAGCAAACAGTGGTGCCTCCTAAAAAGCCAGAAGCCCCTCCTGTCACAGGTACTTGTAACTGACCTGAGGGTTTATAAGACATAATTCTTCTCCTTTCGAAAATGTTTCATTCTCATGGTATGTAGAAGTCCTAGGGATAATTTTACTAATCTCTTTTAAGTGCCTGAGGCTCCCAAAGAGGTTGTCCCAGAAAAGAAAGTGTCTGTGGCTCCACCTAAAAAGCCCGAAGTCTCACCTGTCACAGGTACTTCTCACTCACCTGAGGCTTTACAAGAGAGAACTTCTACTCTTGAAAATAGTCCGTGTGGTCTTCATAAATCCTCAATTTAATCTCACTAATCTCTTTTTAAGTGCCTGAGGCTCCCAAGGAAATTGTCCCTGAAAAGAAAGTGCCTGTGGTGCCTCCTAAAAAGGCTGAAGTCCCACCTGTCACAGGTACTTCTCACTCACCTGAGGCTTCCCAAGACATAATATCTACTCTTGAAAATAGTCTGCGTGGTCTTCATAAGTCCTAAGTGTAATCTCACTAATCTCTTTTTTAAGTGCGTGAAGCTCCCAAGGAAGTTGTCCCTGAAAAGAAAGTGACCGTGGTGCCTCTTAAAAGGCCAGAAGCCCTGCCTGTCACAGGTACTGCTCACTCACCTGAGGCTTCATAAGACATAACTTCTACTCTTGAAAATAGTCCATGCGGTCTTCGTAAATCCTCAATTTAATCTCACTAATCTCTTTTAAGTTCCTGAGACTGCTGAAGAGTTTGTCCTGGAAGAGAAAGTGCTTGTGGTGCCTCCTAAAAAATCAGAAGTCCCACCTGCTGAAGGTATTTGTCACTCACCTTGGGCATCACAAGATCTACATCTTCTGCTCTTAAAAATATTTCATCCTCATGGTCTTCATAAATCCTAAACGTAATCTCACTAATCTCTTTTAAGTGCCTGAGGCTCCCAAGGAAGTTGTCCCTGAAAAGAAAGTGCCTGTGGTGCCTCCTAAAAAGGCTGAAGTCCCACCTGTCACAGGTACTGCTCACTCACCTGAGGCTTCCCAAGACATAATATCTACTCTTGAAAATAGTCTGCGTGTCTTCATAAGTCCTAAGCGTAATCTCACTAATCTCTTTTAAGTGCCTGAGGCTCCCAAGGAAGTTGTCCCTGAAAAGAAAGTGACCGTAGTGCCTCCTAAAAAGCCAGAAGTCCCACCAGCTAAAGGTATTTGTCACTCACCTCACATGTCACAAGATTTAAATCTTCTCCTCTTGGAAATATTTCATCCTCGTGGTCTTCCTAAGTCCTAAGTGTAATCTCACTAATCTCTTTTAAGTGCCTGAGGCTCCCAAGGAAGTTGTCCCTGAAAAGAAAGTGACCGTGGTACCTCCTAAAAAGCCAGAAGTCCCACCAGCTAAAGGTATTTGTCACTACCTTAGGTATCACAAGGCTTAAATCTTCTGCTCTTGGGAATATTTCGTCCTCATGGTCTTCATAAATCCTAAGTGTGATCTCACTAATCTCTTTTTTAAGTGCGTGAAGCTCCCAAGGAAGTTGTCCCTGAAAAGAAAGTGACCGTGGTGCCTCTTAAAAGGCCAGAAGTCCTGCCTGTCACAGGTACTGCTCACTCACCTGAGGCTTCCCAAGACATAACTTCTACTCTTGAGAATAGTCCATGCGGTCTTCATAAATCCTCAATTTAATCTCACTAATCTCTTTTAAGTTCCTGAGACTGCCAAAGAGTTTGTCCTGGAAGAGAAAGTGCTTGTGGTGCCTCCTGAAAAGCCAGAAGTCCCACCTGTTAAAGGTAGTCACCCCGATGTCACTATGTCACTGTGCTTGATATCGTCCTTTTGTCTCTACTCTGTCTAATCTTGGAAATACTAATATCTTTAAAGTACCTGAGGTGCCAAAGGCAGCTGTCCCAGAAAAGAAGGTGACGGAAGTTATTCCCCCCAAACCGGAAAGTCCTCCCCCTGCAGGTAACCACAAAACTATTCAAACTACTATCTTTTAAAAGAGAAAAATCTCTTCTTAGTGATATGAGAATACTTTTGTAAAGTATGGTATCCATGTTTCTTCTGGTATTAAAACAAGCTGATGTCTTTAAAGTGTATGAGGAGCCTGAGGAAATTGTCCCCGAAGAGCCTCCTGCTGAAGTTGTGGAAGAGCCAGCTCCTGCCCCACCTCCTAAAGGTACTTGGCTAAGCTGCTGGGATGCCTCCCCCCTTCTTGCCCTCACAGTTCCAGGCACTGTGAACTTGTTTCTTTTTGCTTTCATCTTCACTGCTTCTAAAACAAATTCTAATAACTTTAGTGACCGAACCACCTAAGAAGCCTGTTCCTGAAAAGAAAGCACCTGCTGTTGTGGCCAAGAAACCCGAACCACCACCAGTGAAAGGTACTTCTCACTGCCACTCACTGCCTGTAGAAAAATGTCTGTCTTTAAGTGTCACATTCCATTCACTGCTATGTCTAGTGGACCTTCATATGCCATTGAAACTATGAGCTTAAAAACTAATATCTTTTAAAGTGCCCGAGGTCCCCAAGGAAGTCGTGCCTGAAAAGAAAGTACCTCCTGTGGTTAAGAAACCAGAAGTTCCACCTGCTAAAGGTACAAGTGGCTTTCTATTCTTTGATGGAAATAGATATGGCCTCCAGCTCTTTAAAAAAAATTGCTTTGTTGTGTATAAATGTGGCAAGTGTTTACTGGTGATTATTCATAATGTTAAAATACTAATATCTTTAAAGTGCCTGAAGTTCCCAAAGAAGTTGTTCCAGAAAAGAAAGTGGCTGTTCCTCCAAAGCCAGAAATCCCACCAGCTAAAGGTACATGTCACTAATGAGGTTCTACAAAAAAGTGACCTTCTTGGTCCCCAAAGTCCCCTATTTATGGAACTCTTTGTTTGCCAATCATCTTATAGTTACAACCACAAAACAGCTACTCTGAATGTTTAAGGTTTATGTCTTTTCAAAAATCACTATTTTTAAAAACATTGATGCATTTATTATAAGGGTTGGAAGAGTTAACATGGTTTTGTGATTATTGATAGGCCTACTTTCCTCCACCCCGGGTCGGGATCCAAGGGCTGATCCCTGACCTTGTTGTGAAATTTATTCTTGATTTAATTGAACAAAATATGAAATAGATTTGGTGTAAATTTCATGTACTTCTCAACTACTCAAAAGTAAAACTAACCAATATCTTTAAAGTGCCAGAAGTGCCCAAGAAACCTGTCATAGAAGAGAAACCAGCTGTTCCAGTTCCCAAGAAAGTGGAGTCTCCTCCCCCAGAAGGTACACATAAGACCACTAATGAGCTTGCCACACTTGTGACTATTTCTCATTTAAGCTTTCTTTCTCTTCTTGGCTAACTCATTATTCCTGGTCATTTCCTGTCCTTTATTTGTCTTACGTCCTCATTGTCAATTAGCTCCCATCTCAAAGCTACACAGGGTTATCAATCAGCAGTATCTACATAGGTCATGTTTGTATTAAACAAAGTTTGTCAAATGTACACAGAGGAAAATGGGAGGGTTGATGAGATTAAATGACTTTAAACACCACAAGAGCTTTCAAAGCATTAAATCAATAGATATAGAAGTTGCTGCAAATAAAATAGATTTCAGCTTAACAAAAGTAAGAGAATCGATTAATGGAAACCAGAGAAGAATCAAGATAATTATTTACTGCTTTGCTGCTTTATGCATTTTAGAATTTGTTCCACACACTGAAATAAAATTAACTGATATCTTTAAAGTATATGAAGAGCCTGAAGAAATTGCTCCTGCAGAGGAAGAACCAGCTCCTGTTGTGGAAGAGGAGGAACCAGAAGCCCCTCCACCTCCACCAGGTACTAGGCAGGATCCACTGTGGGGAAAAATATGGTCATCTGATTTGTGTTTTTATTATAAATCTTATATTAGAGTAAAATATCAGTGTTCTATCTCCTTGCTTGAAATTTGACTTCCTTAACAAGAATAAAAGATATTTTCACACATCAAACCTTGGTACTAAGAATTTTACAATGTACGTGCCAAAGAAAAATGTGTGGTCTTTACTATTATTATTGTTCATTTGTTATCATCTAATTTGTCCTAAAATCATCTAACACTAAAAGAAATTCTTCCTCTTCAAGTGCCTGAGGAGCCCAAAAAGATTGTCCCAGAGAAGAAATTTCCTGTCATCAAAAAACCTGAACCTGCACCTCCTAAAGGTACTTATATGAAAAGAAAGAAATGTTCTTGCCATTTTGTGTGCTGTCTAAAATTTGTATTCTTTCCTTCTTGTGTTTTGTGCTGTAATATGTGTTTGTTGTTATCTGTTTGTTTTGGTGTTAAAAAGACTTGTACAATATATGTGGGTATATTACATCTTGCATTTTGTATTAAATGCTACTAATATCTTTAAAGTACCTGAGGTGTCAAAGAAAGTTGTCCCAGTGAAGAAGGTTCCAATTGTTAAGAAGCCAGAACCACCAGAAGCCGAAGGTATTCATTGTCATCATAATTTTTTTAAAAGCACTCTGATATCTTAAAGTGGACTCGAATAAGCTGTCTTTATTGCTGTGGCAAGTGAGGGAATAAAGATGTCCTTATTTTGCTTCTGCTAATTTTAATGCTGCTCCATGACTTGCAGATTTTTTTTTCTTAACATTTTTAAATGTTCTTAAACACTCTTTCTAAAACAAAACTAATATCTTCAAAGTGCCTGAGGTGCCCAAGAAACTTGTTCCAGTAAAGAAAGAGCCTGTGTCAGTTACCAAAAAACGAGAAGTCCGACCAGAAAAAGGTATCTACCAAGAGGCAATGTTTCTCTGACCACTATTTAAGTATATTTAAGAACAGTTCTTATAGGAGAAAATAGTGAGTATGAGATTATAACAAACCACATTTCATAGAAAGAAAGGAAAAAGAATGAGGGCACAGAGAAAAAAAGAAACAGGAGAGAAAAAAATCTGAGCCCACTGTATTGTGAGCTATCGTGTGGTTACAAGGGGTAGAGCAGAGCATCTCCCACTCAGTGTGTTTTGCTGAACATTATCATGAAAAAAGTACCTTTTAGAAGATGTAAAATCTAACTCTATTAGAAAGATAACACAATGCCAATTCAGATAGGAGTTGATAGCACTTTCAAACTAAGTACAAAGAGCTGCAGAAACAGAGCACACAAAGATGGGTTTCAGGCAGAGACATGATAAGAGAGTTGTGTGGAAGAAGTAGTGTTGAAAATTTTGACAAATTTTTTCATGTGGTGATCAGGGAAATGGAATTCTAGGCAAAAGGAAAGAACATATTGAAAGGCACACAGGTGGAAGGGTCTAGCAAGTTCAAGGACTGTTGATGTAAATTTGAGTATGAATTGTTTATTTAAAATCTTAAAAGATAATAATAGAAATAAAGGTAGGGGTAATATTTTTAAGTTCTTTGGGTTTAGAGGTCTGTTTTTGTTTTGGTGTGGTTTCTTGGGATGCCACCGAGGGCCTTGCACATGCTAGGCGAGCACTCTGCCACTGAGCTAAATCCCAGTCAGTAAATTACCTAGGCTGGCATCAAACTTGCTATGCCTCAGATTCTCAAATAGCTGGTGTTACAGGTGTGTGCCACTTTTTGAATGCCAGTACAAGATTATATTTTGTTCTGCAGACACAGGGAAAAGGAAGCCCCAAAGGTTTTGAAACAAGTGTACAAAGTAATAAGATTTGAGCTTTAAAAATATAACTGGCAGCAGCACAAGCTATTGAAAGACAGTGATAAAAGATCCTTGTAATTAAAGTCATTAAGAGCTGGAGAAAACCAGTGGTGGTAGAAATGGAAAAGGGCAGTGGTTTTGAGAGAGACAGAGTTGGCTGACTATTATCAAAACAATTAAGGAAATCAAGGAGCCCAAGATAATTGTAGCTAAGTGGCCAGGTCAGTTCACTACTTTTCTGAGCTGATTATAGAAAGAAGATAGTGAGCTATTTTTCATTTTTCAAGTATGTTATTTGAGAATGTTGCATTAGGAGCTTAGGAAACAGATCAGGCCTAGAAAAAGAGAAAGAGAGAGAGACCTTGAAGTCGTCTGTGTGGAAATATGAGTTGAGCATGCAGAAATGATCACTCAGAAAATGTAGAGTGATTTTTTTAAAGTGCCAAAGATAGTCCACTGGAGAACACCTACATGGAAAGATACACAGATGAGGAGCAAATGAAGAAAGCTGAAAATGCTCATTTATAAAATTAGAATGTCCATAAAGGCACCATGCCTCAGAAACCATCCTCCCTGTGAAGTCTTATAAGATGAAGTTCTTTTCCCATATTCTTGCCTGCTCTTTGCAGAATCTTGCACATCTTCTAAATTCTTAATAGTAAAAAAAATAATAATTAATATCTTTAAAGTGCCTGAAGTGCCCAAAGAAATTGTCCCAGAAAAGAAAGTGTCTGTTCCCAAGCCTGAAGAGCCAGAAGCTCCACCTGCCTCAGGTACATGGCTGCTCTATAAATCTTGGAAAGATGACTAACATCTTCATCATCTTGCTTTGATTGTAGATGGGTCTTATATATTCATCTGTTGTCTGTCTCATGTATTGGCATTATTGGTTTCTTGGGGACACCTGAATTATATGTTATGGAGTGAGTAGATAGGTTGCAACCCTGCAGTTGTACTATTCTGCTCTGAATACAGTCTAAAATAAAAATACTATGTTTTTTAAGTTGAAGATATTCCTGAGGAAATAATATATGAAGAAAAAGCATCCATAACCATTGGTAGAAAAGAGACTCCCCCTGTCGAAGGTATACATTTACAAGTGTATGTTTTTTTAATCTCTTGAAAATTCCTGTTAGAAATGCAAAAGTACTTTAGACTGACCCTCCTACTTACCATCATGTACAAAAGCATTCCAGCACATGCTCCACTGCTTTGTTTCTTCAAATAATTGTACTGCTTTGGATTAGAATCTTTCATTTGGTTATTCTTGATGGTGATTCATAATTATAAAAGGCACCATTGACTAAAGTAAAATTGGAAGCATTGCATTGGATTCTCACATGATTACCCAGTATCAAATTTTACATCATCTCATTTGCCATCAACATGCATAGAATAAACTAGTTGTTGGCAGCAAATTTAAGTGTAAGAAAATGGAAATCTCTTAATTCTTTTTCTATAGGAATTGCTTTGTGTGAAGTGTTTACTTTTTGTTTTGTGACTGTAATCTTTACATGTATGTGAAATCTGTAATGAGTCCATGTGGAACTTTACATTATGATCTTGTATCCCTTGTCAACATTCTTTAAAGAACGTGAAATTGAAAAGTATATTGAGCCTGAAGAACCTAAACCTGAACCTGAACCACAGCCAGAAGAAGTCCCAGTACAAGGTATTCAATTAATAGGACTTAAATCTCATCATCATCTTCTTCCTCTTGAACCATACATGGTTTGTGTTTTTCTATGTGTTCAGTGGGTCTCTTTGCATCTATTTGTGTGTAAGATATTCTTCGTTTTAAGTGTGCATTTTATTCTTATGTTTCCATGTATTTGTACCATTTGTCTGTGTCAATCGTAGCTTATCTGGATGCTTCCTTTGTTTTTATTAGTGCCTTTGATATATTACTCATCATTGGTGTACAGTGTTGATATCTTTGTTTTTTGTTGGATACTGTTTTATGTTTTGTGTTGGAAACTGATATTACATATCAAAGAAAGCAAACCTTTAAATTCATATATATTTAAATTTCTACCAAGTATACCTTTTACATACATGCTAACATATAGATACTAACACTCCTGAAATACTCTTTTAAGAACCTGAACCTGAAAAGAAGGTTATCGAGAAACCAAAACTCAAGCCAAGACCTCCGCCTCCTGCTCCTGTTCCACCTAAGGAAGACGTGAAGGAGAAAATATTCCAACTTAAAGGTATCGGATATTACTTCCAAAGTCTTATTAACCTGCTTCAAACTTCTGTGCAGCCATTTGAAATGGTGCTTGCAGGAAATGTCTTACTTTTGGAAGTGTGCACTTTCAGACATGATCATGCTATGAGAATTGGCGTGTGTTTCTGCTCCCCTGGGGCCCTGGGCTGCCTTGTTAAGCCATGCCTACTGCCTACAAGTCAGCCATTGCATTGTGACATCATCCTTAACATCTGGATTCTGGGGCTACCCGACTAACTTTCTTATGTGGAGTGGGGAGGAGGGTCTTTTTTATTTCAAAGCCTGGTTGCTCTGTGTGTTTTGAAGTCTTATGCATGTGAAATATACAACAAATCTTTCCATTGATATTTTTAACATGGCAGTAAAAAATTTATATTAAAGCAAAAACTTTTTCTTAAAGAAGTCTAGGTTCTTTTAAATATAAGTAATATATTTAAGGGGTCCAGTAGCTGATATGTGTTCATGGACCATGAAATGAAGTCCTAAGTACAACTGGTCATTTCTGCTCCCCCACTTTTTTTTAAATTTAATAATAGAAACCACTGTATTCTATGATGTTTCACAGGGTATCTGGAAAGAATGGTTGTTAATATATTTGATATCTAGTATATCTGCCCATTATTAAACTTCCATTCGTTCTGTGTTTCGATTTTCCTTTGAATTGGTGCAGTATTTCTTGATTTTTAAAATATAACATCTATAAAAGATCTGAAATAAACTGGAAAGAGTACATTATTCTTTTAATTTTCATAAAATCTGTCTCATTTGCAATAAGATTTGTTCATCTAAAAAAATTCTAGATATAATCTTAGATAAGCATTTTTCTCATGTTTTCACATCTACAAAGCCAAAATCTTTCTAGAATAAGATGACATTTCTTGTGATTCTTGCCCCCTTTCAGTTCCTTGTGGGTTTTAGGTTAGATGCAGGAAAAGAAAAGCAGACAGTTCTGAAAATGTCACCTTCTTTGAGGACAATGAAATTTTTTCTCCTTGAAACAAATTTATGCTCAAAGGAAAATTTATTCTTTCTTTAATGAATAAAAAAATCTCTCAGTCAGTCTTAATTTATAACTCAGCTTTGGAGTCAAACTGCAGTGGTGTTCATGATTTCAGAGCTTGGATGTTCTTGTAGCTATTTGGGCTGCTATCAATGCTTCCTGGACATAAGCAAGGCTTGATTTTGATTCATGGCATAAAAAAGTATTTGCTTTAGATTAAATGTACAAATAATAACAGTAAGATCATATTCTTTAAAGCTGTTTCAAAGAAGAAAATTCCTGAAAAACCCGAGGTTCCAGAAAAAGTGGAGCTTACACCTCTGAAAGGTATTTCACAGACTGATAGTCTGTTCACATGTATCTACAGTATCCCTTCATCTGATTCTTTGCTCTTTTGGTTTTCATAAAATGTTCTCCTTTTTTTGTCTCTCTCTTTTTAATTATCATAGTAGTAGTCTTGTTTATTTCTTGCAATTTTGTGGCTTTTATGGACCTGGCTCATAAGTGTTGCTTCCTCTGTCTCCCATCAATTTCATACATCATGCTAGATGTTGTTTATCCTTGTCTTATTTCCATGTGTCTATCTGCATTGTTTGAAAACATCAGATTTGACTCGTTGGCTGAAATTGATATCAGGAGACTTCTTGGGTTAAAATGCTGAGTAGTAATAAGCTTCAGGGATTCACCTGGAAGTTCACATTTTAACCAGTGTGACAAGCACTACGAATCATACCCTACTGAATGATTTGTATGGTTTTCCTCACAACTGCCCTGTCACTTTCTTCCCACTCCAAAGACATTTTCTCAGGTGTACAGATCTCATGTTTCAGGTAAATTTCATTATCAATGCAGATCACTTTTCAAAAGTGATTTTTCTTTAAACAGTCTTTTCCCCCATCTATAATTAGACCTTAAAGAAAAATAAATAACTCATAAAAGTCTGGAGAACATCCACTAAAAATAAACTTAGTTTTTCTAGTAAGTTTAATGGATAGCTGCATTCTGTTCTGTTTAAGTAATCAATTCATCCAGACCCAGGAAGTGAATCTGAATGAATTGATTACTTAAATAATCACCTGTATACCTTTCCTGTTTCATAAAATGGACATTACAAAATAATTTTATCATATATATTAACTACTAAATGTCAAACATTAGGATAGCATTTAGTGACATCTAGTGACTTTAAAAAGAGTAACCACTAGTGGGTGTGTTCTGTACTGGGTCTCAAACATCAGTAAGATCTTAAAATTAATAATATGGAGAAAACAAATGCACAAAAGTATTTTCACTATGTCCATTATATAAGAAAATGTTTATCTCGCTTTCTCAACTTGAATTAACTAGATGCATAGTTTTAATCAATGAAAATAGCTATGTATTTAAGAATATTAGTAACTCACAAATAGTATTGAAGGGCAGCACAATTTATCATGAATAAAATTTAATGTTTAACTGTTAAATTTTTACTTAAAATATTTGACATTATAGAACATGATTATTTAAAATGAAGTACATAATTGCCTTTTATGTGTTTTTATTTTTGAAGTAAGATGTATGCAGTTTTCTTTATCACATAAAAATCCATTAATTGCAAGTGTCTTCTTTAAGCACCAAATGGGAAATTTTACAGAAATATCTAAGAAATTCAGATTTCATCTCACTGAGCACATATGTTACATGAGATAAGCAATGTTTTAAATTATATTTTAATTGTTATCAGTAGAGAGTTAAAGTGGCTCAGTAATTACTAAGAGTATTTTGTTTTGCTTTCCTATTTAAACCCATATTTTTTTCTTATTATAGCAATAAGAAAAAAATAACATCATCTACAATGTTTGGTATTCATTGTAGATGCAAGAGGAAATTAATTTGGAATTCCTTGGGTCACTTGTACTTTAAATTCAAGAATATTTTCTTATTCATAAAAAAATGAGCTTCTAACATTAGCCTTAAAATTTTATGGTTCTATCATATTAAGTTAGTAATATTCCAAAAAGGAGACCTTAAGAAAGGATACTTCTCTTTAGAAGGTAAAATATGGTCTTCCCCCAACATCAAGGCCACAAACCAGATCTATGGCTTTTTCTTTCCTCAATGTAGAAGACTGAGTGATAGCCCTAACTCTTGCCAATTTAATGTATTTAATGGTCAGGTAAATACCAATGTAGATTTGAGCTATATACAGTTGCACATTGGAGCAAAGATGCTGTCGAAAACCCTTGCAATTTGGTGAAAGGCTCATAAAGTCAATGTAGCACAAAATCTGTGTTCATCAAGATGAATATATTTGCCTTAGTTAACGTAATTGAATCTCATCATAGAGTTGTATAGATATTTGCAGAGGAAATAATTTGACATGTTTATTTGCTTTTAAATTCTGTGAATTTTTATGCAATAAAGTTGTTACTTGATACATTATAGTTAACCAGTTTGAGCAGAGACATTTTTCATGTTGAGATTCCATTTTTATATGAATTCACTTCAAAATTTGAATTCATATCCTTTTTAAGTGCCTGGAGCTGAAAAGAAAGTCCGCAAATTACTTCCTGAACCTAAACCTCAGCCAAAGGAGGAAGTTGTTCTGAAAAGCGGTATAGTATCAGCTTTAAGTATCTAAAAAACTGACTTGAAAGCTTACAAAATATTTCTGTCCCATGGTTTTCTTTACATTAGGTATCTTATTTATCAAAATGTGTTAGTGGTTTCATTGAAAATTAAGGCTGTGATTTCCAAATCTTTTTTAAAAGGAGATAGAAATTTTGTGAGCATTCATAGCATTTCAAAATTTATCATGTTAATAGAAATAACTAAATTGATACTATTCTAAACTAACAACAATGACCGTGAATGTCATTTTTCATAACCAAATTACATAGTCAAATACACTAAACCAATTAAATACGCAAAACTACTTAAGCATAAATATAATTTCAGTTTTAAATTATGGCACAGGATCACCACTAATAAGTAATATTTTAAAAAAACTGAATCTCTTTCCTACTAAATATTTAAACACTAGAAACAAGGTATTCAATAGAAGAAACAAGTTCTAACATTGTCTTCATATGGAATAACTGATTTCTAGGCTACATTTCTTTAGGTATCTCTGCTTAAGTAAACTTTCTACTTCTTATTTAAATACTTCCTCATAAATTACAGCATTGAATTATTATTGGAATTTTCTGATATTCAAATTACTCATTTTTTGTTGGAGCCATTTCTGCCATGCAATCATCTTTGAATAGAATCTCTAAAGAGAAATAACATGACTAAGTACTATGTAAATAAACAGCAAATGTTGATTTGGGGGGGGGAGAGAGAAAAAGCATTTTTAGTGAAAATGCTAAAATTTCTAGGGCATGTGTGCGCATGCTTTTCATTTTCCTTGCTTTGTACATTATTTGCATTTGTCAAGCTTGTTCAACATCTTCATCAGTCTGTCTTGGTTTACATATAAACCTTTTTGTCTTTTAAGTTCTAAGAAAGAGACCTGAAGAAGAAGAGCCTAAAGTAGAACCTAAAAAAGTAGAAAAAATTAAAAAACCAGAAGGTAGGAATCTCAGTGAAAATTTGTGAAATTATCTTTTAGCAAAGTGGACATTTATTAAAAGGTTTATCTTGTAAACATAACTGAAGTGAAACATAAATATAGCTTCATATTTCATCTGTATGTAATGTGTGTTTTCCATTGTCTGCTTTTTGCTTACTTTTGTAGTAATTCCCAAATCCATTCATGTACTTCCCATAACTTTATTATCATCATTCCCTTTCCACTTACGTTCTTCCAGTGGAAATGACTGAAATAATAAGTTGGCTATAGAAGAACTTCCTGGGAGGGGGTTGGCAAATGTTTCATAATCTATGGGGGCTTTTAAGTGGACTGAGTTTCTTAGCCTGTTCTCAAAGGGTCTAATGATTGAGAACTATTATAAAAATGATTTAGAAAAGGAAAAATTAGTGGAGTTGAGAAGCAAGTGGATAGAGTAAAAGAAAGAAAAATGAATTGAGATAGATTCTAGAGGAGAAAATAGAAATCAGAGGAGAAAATAGAAATCAGAGGAGAAAATAGAAATCAAATGAGAAAATGTAAGGTGCTTATAAAAGTCGTCAATAGAGTTTTTTTGAAATCTAGAAACATAAATACTTTGAGCTACTATTTCAGAGGAGTTGATTTCTAAGTGTTCAAATCTTAACACTAGAAAATCATCTTATTTTCTTAAAGTACCAGTGCTAAAACCTGTTGAAGAGGTTGAAGTGCCTCCAGCTACTGTTACAAAAAGAGAAAGGAAAATTCCTGAACCACAAAAAGGTATAAACCTATGGGTGCTTTCTCAGTTGTCTCTAAAGATGTGGATATTTAGCATTTAAAATATGACTGTACTGGCATCTACATTGAAATATGTGCCTTAATCTAGTATCACCCATATCTTAATTTTCTTTACCATTTCACTCTCCTGTACCATTTGCTAATGATCACCCATTTGTTAAATGAATTGCTAGAAAAAAATGTAATGGGCCATAAGCTGAAGAACAACATTAAAACCAATAAAAATGCCTTCCTATGATTTTTGAATATTTCATTTAAAATTAAAAATAAGCTTACATCAATACTTGGTTTGATAAACGTGTGCATAAATTCTGTCTTCCAAGTTATGTTGTCTGCTTGATTTTAGTTTTGACTTTGTGGGACTCTTAAAAAATACTGTAATAACCTTTTCATTTCTATGAATTATTTTAGTGCCTGAAATTAAGCCAGCAATACCTCTGCCTGGTCCTGAACCAAAACCAAAGCCTGAACCTGGTGAGTGAGTTTATCCTCAATGTCACGGGCACATTCCTTCAAGTTCCGCACAACTCATGCATAGTCAGTAAGAAAACATACATGAAAGTCATCATGCATCAAATGATTTCTAATATCTCTGTATGCTTCTCTGGAAAACTAGTTATTTGAAGATTTCACAGTTACTTTCAAAAAGGCAAACAGGCTACCACACAGGGTTTCAAGAAGTGACAAGGGATACCTTCATACTATGCATTTCTCTCTGCAGAAGTGAAAATAATGAAACCTCCGCCCGTGGAGCCAGCACCAGCCCCCATCGCTGCCCCAGTTACAGTGCCAGTGGTTGGAAAGAAAGCAGGTATTTATCCTATAGTTTTCTTGATTAAAGTTTCTGGATTAAAATGAAAGCTATCTTTTATTTAGAACATAGATATCACTTCAACTGTGGGGATTATGACATATTATGTTTTCTTCATCTGATATACTTTACCATCCAGTCTGTCTCCCAACAGAAAAGCACAGGGTGCGTTCATTGGATCGTCCACTCCTGCAATTCGTTATTTCTTTCATATGCTTTTGGTATTAAGTAACGAAGATGTTTAAGGCTGATCAGAACTAAGGACACAGTTTCTCTAAGAACACATACAAGAATCCCATGGAACTCCAAATTTCCCTTGTATCCTACAGAAATTATTGCTCATTTTTCTTAAAGACGGCATATTGGAATGATATAGAGGAAAATAATGGTTGAAAACCCTGTGAATATACTAAATGTAATTGAATTGGACATTTTGAAATGGCTAACATAATAATTTTTATGTTAGGAATATTTTATCACAATAAAAAAGTTAAAAAACTACATAGCGCAGTCTTTAAGTCTATATAAAGATTTAGACCAATAGTGGTACAATTTTTAATTGTACTAACTTAATGGTATAGCTGTCTCAAATGCAAATTCAAGGTACTTATCAGTTATATATGAACTATTTAATAGTTTATCACTTAGGCAATAATTTCAAAACCAAAACTGATTTGACATGTAATTATTATTCATAAATACACATCCTATTTGGCCCTTGGCAGGTTATTTGATCTTATAAATTTTTCATTTAAAATTATCTCAAAATATTTTGGATTTTTTTACATTTAATGACACAAAAATTACTATGTTCTTTTGACTATAGTTTAATTTTTAATATTTATGCTAGATTTTGTCAGTGGTATTTACCACTTGGGCATTATTCTTACTTTTAAACTTGCAAAATAGTTCAGAAAAAAAGTGAATAACTGCCAAAGAGCTAATTTCCTTAGTCTTCCATGGATTTGTTTGTCTGCTCAACTCAAAAAGAAAGGCTTTTGGTAACTTCTGGCCCATTTCCCTTTTCCCTATATGAATTCATTGCAGACAAAACTTATTTCCTTGGTTCTCATAATCAATACATACAAATAGGGGTAAAATACTTTGCATAGCTAGGCAAGAGCAAAACTCTTCCTCACAGGTTGACAGTAAGCCTTTCAGAAATGAAAAGAAACTAAAGGCACTCCTGAGACAATTTTTTAATACTAAATATGTTAGCAATTTAGCTTAGCTCCATCAGTCTCTGAATACACCTTCTTGGAAATGTTGAAGTATTCTCCATAGAAATCATATAAATGAAACAACTTCACTTTATGTATCAATATTTATAATATAGAACATGACTCATCCCAGGTGGTTGACTGGTGAGCATGAAATTAGTCTGAAAATTGTTTAAATGCTGAGTCTTCTTTTTATTTCAGAAGCCAAAGCACCTAAGGAGGAAGCCGCCAAGCCAAAAGGTCCCATAAAAGGTGAGCTCCATTCCCCAGGACCTGTACTATAACCTTTCACTCTGAATTCCTATATTTTACATTAATGGGGAAAACAATTTTCAAAATTTACAGCAATCTTTATTATTTCTAATTGATTCTGTACAAGCCAGTATGTCTTCTTTTTTAAATAAGCTACCTTTAATATTACTCAAATGGATGTCATGTATATAACCAATTATATTTTAGCACAATAAACCGTACAAGTTTTTTTCATTTAATTTGTTCTTTTTAATTATACATAAAAATAGAATGTATTTTGACATATGGGGAGTATAACTTCCCAACATGATGTGGAGTCACACTGGTTGTGTTCGTATGTGAACACAGAAAAGTTACATCTGATTCATTCTATACAAGAATATTTTCATACAGGTGATATTGTGTGTGACAGTTAAAGTAATTATACAATAGCCTGGATATTTTATACTTAGGATTAAATCTTGATAAAATGAAATGAGTTTATTATTTATGAATTCCTTATGCCATCTCATTTTCCTGTCTGAAACAAGGTAATATATATTGGATCCATCTTTCAACTGCCTGGTCTTTAGTTTTCTGTTCTTGACTCCGAGTTGCTTTATGGCTAGTTTATCCAGCAGGCATCCCAGCATGCCAATTCAACTTTTTGTTTTACTCTGAATTAGGTGTAGCCAAAAAGACTCCTTCACCCATCGAAGCTGAAAGGAAAAAGTTAAGGCCTGGAAGCGGTGGGGAGAAACCTCCTGATGAAGCCCCATTCACCTACCAGCTAAAGGCTGTGCCATTGAAGTTTGTGAAAGAAATCAAAGACATCGTCTTGAAAGAAGCTGAGTCCGTGGGCTCTTCTGCAATCTTTGAGTGTTTAGTCTCCCCCTCCACTGCAATCACAACCTGGATGAAAGACGGCAGCAATATCCGAGAGAGCCCAAAGCACAGGTTCATCGCAGATGGCAAAGACAGAAAGCTGCATATCATTGATGTTCAGCTTTCTGATGCTGGTGAATACACCTGTGTTCTACGTTTAGGAAATAAAGAAAAGACCTCCACAGCTAAGCTTGTGGTAGAAGGTAAGTTCCAATCTCCCAAACATCATCGGTATTAAACTTTGCACAATAAACCTTAGTATAAGCAACTTTTAGTGTTGCTTTAGAAAAAAAATCTCATTTCACCAAATAAAAGTTTTATTTCACTGACTATGATGAATATGTTCAAATTTATACTGCAATTTTCCACAGAACTTCCTGTGCGTTTTGTGAAAACACTGGAGGAGGAAGTCACAGTGGTCAAAGGACAGCCATTGTATTTGAGCTGCGAGTTAAACAAAGAGCGGGATGTGGTTTGGAGAAAGGATGGGAAGATTGTGGTGGAGAAACCTGGCCGAATTGTGCCGGGTGTCATCGGCTTGATGCGGGCCCTGACCATCAATGATGCAGACGATACCGATGCTGGAACTTACACAGTTACTGTGGAAAATGCCAACAACCTGGAATGTTCATCTTGCGTAAAAGTAGTAGGTTAGTACGTGGGAGGCTGAGGTGGGAGGATCACTTAAGCATATAAGTTCGAGATCAGCCTGGGCAAACATAGTAAGACCCTGTCTCCAAAAACAAAACAAAAAACAGTAGTAGGCTAGTACATTCCTAGGAAATTTTGTTCAGCTTATTATGATGATAAGAAAATGTAAGAAAGAATGTGTTTCCCAGTATCTAAATATCAGAAGTTTTATGCCTTTGGTAATAGGGAGACTATCAGCATATTGTAGCAGGTTACTGATATCTACTTCTATGAAATTTTTTTCTATTTCTGAAATTTACTAAGGAAGTCATTTACATTGCTCAAATCTTAATCATTTTTCTTTCTGATTTCCTTTTCATACAGAGGTTATTAGAGACTGGCTGGTGAAACCTATACGAGACCAGCATGTGAAACCCAAGGGGACAGCTGTTTTCACCTGTGACATAGCAAAGGACACTCCAAATATTAAATGGTTCAAAGGGTATGATGAGATCCCCATGGAACCAACTGATAAGACTGAGATTCTGAAAGAAGGAAATAAACTATTCCTCAAAATTAAGAATGCTATGCCAGAAGACATTGATGAATATGCAGTAGAAATTGAAGGGAAAAGATACCCTGCAAAGCTGACACTTGGAGGTATAAAAACTTTATCTGTCATTCTGAAAGATAAATTTTGGGTTTGCATAAGGCAAAATAACACACCAAAAACCAAAAAAAGCAAACCACTGTTAGATGGTTTAAAGTGATGTGTTACTTTGTCTCTGACCAATACAGAGCGTGAGGTCGAACTGCTTAAACCAATAGAGGATGTCACCATTTATGAGAAAGAAAGTGCAAGCTTTGATGCAGAAATCTCAGAGGTAGATGTTCCTGGGCAATGGAAGCTGAAGGGAGAACTTCTGAGGCCCTCACCTGTGAGTACTTTACCATTTTAAGTTGTCATATAAAACGACTACATTCTGTATCGGGGTTCAATATTCAGATTTAGTTTAATAATGGGATGACTTTGGGCTTCTAAAGTCTCAAGGGATGGAATTTGATTCATTATTTGTGCCCAAGTCAGAAAAAATTTGTGAATTTTTATGACAGAAGATGTTTGGCTTGCATCCATTAACAGTAATTTTTTAAACTTTATAGAAATCTGTCTGAAACATTTCTCCTCTAGGGACTTTATCTCATGTAAATGCTAACTGAAATTATTGTTTTCCAGACATGTGAGATCAAAGCAGAAGGTGGGAAGCGCTTCTTAACTTTGCACAAAGTCAAACTGGACCAGGCTGGTGAAGTCCTCTACCAGGCACTGAATGCATATACAACCGCCATCCTAACAGTGAAAGGTATGAGGCCTTAGGAACTCAGGGAGGGGCTCAGCTTCATTTCCTGGTCCTCTGCATTATGGAAATCCTCATTCTCAATGTTTGACTTTCAGAAATTGAACTCGACTTTGCTGTGCCCCTGAAGGATGTCACCGTTCCAGAAAGGCGACAGGCTCGATTCGAGTGTGTGCTTACCCGAGAAGCAAATGTTATATGGTCTAAAGGACCTGATATAATCAAGGCATCTGACAAATTTGATATCATCGCTGATGGAAAGAAGCACATCCTTGTTATCAATGATTCTCAGTTTGATGACGAAGGGGTCTATACCGCAGAGGTGGAGGGCAAGAAGTCCTCAGCACAGTTGTTTGTTACAGGTAAGAGCTGATGAGATCTGACCATAACATCCCATGGACGGAATTTGTTTCATTATTTGTGCCCACGTCAGAAACACATATATTACTTTACACACATACATTACTTTAAAGATAGAACCCCAAATTCTAAAACCAACAATCAGAACCACTACTTTACTTTCACAGTGACACCCCCCTACACACACACATTAAGAAAACCACAACCGCCCCCCCCAAAAAAAACCCTTAAATTTTTCAATGGAGAACAGCTCCATTTAAAAAGAATTAGTGTCATATGAAATGAAATGAAATTAAATGGGTCCCTTTTACCCAGGCAGGTTAGAGTGGAATCTTTCTGTAGTAAATTGTGTTTCTGAACATATTATCCATGCTTGCATTGCAGGTATAAGACTGAAATTCATATCACCTCTCGAAGATCAGACAGTGAAAGAGGGTGAAACAGCAACTTTTGTCTGTGAGCTTTCTCATGAAAAAATGCATGTAGTCTGGTTCAAAAATGATGTCAAGCTGCACACCACCAGAACGGTGCTCATGTCTTCTGAAGGCAAGACTCATAAACTGGAAATGAGGGAAGTGACGCTAGACGATATATCACAGATAAGAGCTCAAGTCAAGAACCTGAGCTCCACAGCCCATCTGAAGGTCCTAGGTAAGTGCACCCGTTGCACCTGGACAGTTCCTAAATGGTGGGAGGGGTGGAAATTAAGCATCTTAGACCTGTTGTTCTTTGACGAACTTTGGTTCTCACATTGCTTCTGACCATATGCTAACTGACTTTGACAGAGGCTGATCCCTACTTCACTGTGAAATTACACGACAAAACTGGAGTTGAGAAAGATGAGATCATCCTGAAGTGCGAGGTGAGCAAAGACGTGCCGGTGAAATGGTTCAAGGACGGTGAAGAGATCACACCCTCTCCCAAGCATTCCATCAAGTCCGATGGGCTGCGTCGCATCTTGAAGATCAAAAAGGCAGAACTGAAAGATAAGGGCGAATATGTGTGTGACTGTGGCACAGACACAACCAAGGCCAACGTTACTGTGGAGGGTGAGTTGCCCCCGAGACCACAAATTTATCATTTCCAAAGCTGCCATTTATTTGTTCAGCCTCACTAACAGAACTTTGCCTACTTTCAGCTCGACTGATCAAAGTGGAAAAGCCGCTGTACGGAGTAGAAGTGTTTGTTGGTGAAACAGCCCGCTTTGAAATTGAGCTTTCCGAGCCTGATGTCCATGGCCAGTGGAAGTTGAAGGGAGAGCCTTTGACGGCTTCCCCTGTAAGTCAGAGCTGATGAGGCAGGAGGGGGTGGCTCTGTTGTTTAGAAGGGGAAGACTTGGTGATTTGCAGACACTTTATTCACTCATGTGAATAACATGCTTTCTCCAAACTCTCACTCTAAACAGGACTGTGAAATCATTGAAGATGGGAAGAAGCATGTTCTCGTTCTTTATAACTGCCAGCTGGATATGACGGGAGAGGTTTCCTTCCAGGCGGCCAATGCGAAATCTGCAGCCAATCTGAAAGTGAAAGGTAAGCGCCCCCCCCCCCCCCCCCCCGCCCTCGAAGGCACCTTTCCGTATCGTCAAGACATCCTTTTAAGACCCTAATTGATCAAGGTCATGAATGGAAGCATTCTGACTTGATCCACACCCTCTTCTTCCTTCAGAGCTGCCACTCATCTTCATAACGCCTCTCAGTGACGTTAAAGTCTTTGAGAAGGACGAGGCTAAATTCGAGTGTGAAGTATCCAGGGAGCCAAAAACTTACCGGTGGTTGAAAGGAACCCAGGAAATCACAGGTGATGACAAATTTGAGCTTATAAAAGATGGCACAAGGCATTCGATGGTGATCAAGTCGGCTGCTTTCGAAGATGAAGCAAAATACATGTTTGAGGCTGAAGATAAACGCACAAGTGGGAAACTGATCATTGAAGGTAAATGTTTTTATCAGCTAGGCCACCCCAACATGATTTTTTTTTGTCTTTGTGTTTATAGTTCCTTGTTAAAGTGTTAGAATTTATGAGTTTTTTTTTTTCTTTGATAGGAATCCGGCTCAAATTCCTGACCCCTCTCAAGGATGTGACAGCCAAAGAGAGGGAAAGTGCTGTGTTCACAGTGGAGCTATCCCATGACAACATCCCAGTTAGCTGGTTCAAGAACGACCAGCGCTTACATACCAGCAAGTTGGTCTCAATGCACGATGAGGGGAAGACGCACTCCATCACGTTCAAAGACCTGTGTATGGATGACACCTCCCAAATTAGAGTAGAAGCGATGGGAATAAGTTCAGAAGCTAAACTCACTGTGCTTGGTGGGTACTATTGTAAAATTAATTCCATTCAATTAAATTCAACAGAAATTTGTAGAGTATTTATTACACGAGATAGTCTTCTAAGTGTATGCTGAATGAAAGCAGTCCTGGCCCTTAAGAAACTGTCACCCATGTTATGAGGCTTGTGTCTAAAACACTGTTACCTAAAAGGTAACAGAGGACTTTAATGAGGATTTTATTACAGGCCCACAGAATAGCCATTTAGAGTCAGAATTAAAATTCTTAATTAGGGATTGGGGTTGTGGCTCAGTGGTAGAGTGCTTGCCTTGCACATGTGAGACCCTGGGTTTGATCCTCAGCACCACATATAAATGAACAAATAAAATAAAGGTATTGTGTCCATCTACAACTAAAAAAAATTAAACAAAACTCTTAGTTATTAAGATGTCATATTTAAAATTAAGATATAAAAATATTTGCTATCTCCTTATTTTATCAAATTACTTCACAGAAATGTTTTTCAAGTTTCTAATAGGACACATTAACAGAATTTACCTTAATAAGCTTTATTTTTTTTTCTTGGTTCCTTAATACCAAGAAGATCAAATATAAAATCTAATAAATATTGACATTATGAAGGCAAACTATTAATAG
Source organism: Urocitellus parryii (assembly GCF_045843805.1). Classification (NCBI taxonomy): domain Eukaryota; kingdom Metazoa; phylum Chordata; class Mammalia; order Rodentia; family Sciuridae; genus Urocitellus; species Urocitellus parryii. The sequence goes on along the minus strand of NC_135531.1, from coordinate 230,733,136 downwards.
ATTAAGAAAACAAATAAGATGAATCTGAAAGCTTAAAAGCAAATGAGATGTAATAGAGTTTCTAAGAAATGAGAAATTTAGCCAAATAAGGAATACAAAATTATATTGAAGCTAAGCTGCATAGTGTCTCTTGAACTACTATTAACCTATTAGAAAACATAATACAGATGGTTTAGATCTTGACAAATCCCATGCACTAATTTTCTTTCTAATATTTAGAGAACTTTTGAACCTAAACATGATTGAATATCTGATACAATTTTAAAATATACTGAGAACTTTATGACCTACCTCTTAGCTTTCCAAAAAAGAATCATTTCTCTAGTTGGTTAACAAAGATTTTATTTTTCTCTTATGCTTTCCTTGCAGAGGGAGATCCATACTTTACAGGAAAGCTTCAAGATTACACTGGTGTGGAGAAAGATGAAGTAATTCTTCAGTGTGAAATTAGCAAAGCAGATGCACCAGTAAAATGGTTTAAAGATGGAAAGGAAATAAAGCCATCTAAAAATGTTGTTATTAAGGCAGATGGCAAAAAGCGCATGTTAATCCTAAAGAAAGCCTTGAAATCAGATATTGGGCAGTATACCTGTGACTGTGGGACAGATCAGACCTCTGGGAAGCTTGACATTGAGGGTAAGGAAATTTCCATGAGTTTCACTCTTGACATCGTTGGGTTATTTCTGCAGAGGATAATGGCACATGCTGACCCTTCACTTTTCCAGATCGGGAAATTAAACTGGTGCGACCCCTGCACAGTGTGGAGGTGATGGAGACTGAGACGGCCCGCTTTGAGACTGAAATCTCTGAAGAGGACATTCATGCCAACTGGAAACTCAAGGGAGAGGCCCTGCTCCAGACACCTGTAAGGCTATTTCTGAACTTGTCAACACCCAGAGTTGCTGTGTGAAATCAAAAAGGACAGAGTGCATGGAGGGCATTTAAAACATGGCATGGGATTCTGTATCAGACTCTAAGCCAAACAGAGAGTCTTTGGGCTCCATCACCTTTACACAATATAAGTTGTTTGAGTTCTGTGTTGTTGCTAGTTGGTTCAAAATTATACAGTTAAAAAAAAATGTTGCTTTCCTGGTAAGACCTGTAACCCTTATTTCTCTAACAGTAAATACATAAATGCATATTCAATAAATATAATAAATATATATAAATATGAATTTGTATAAATATATAAAATCTCTCCATCTATTTGTAGCATTCTTTTAATTATGGTATTCTACCCTTAGAGAAAAACCTCAAAATTATTTACAATGAAATGTTTTTCTCTGTTTTCGTACAGGATTGTGAAATTAAGGAAGAAGGCAAAATACACTCTCTTATTTTGCACAACTGTCGCCTGGACCAGACTGGTGGGGTGGATTTCCAAGCTGCCAATGTTAAATCTAGTGCCCACCTCCGAGTTAAACGTAAGTGTTACATTTTTTTTTGGCTGAAAATTAAATGTACACTTTTTTAGAAAATGAACGCATGTGAAACTGATTGGAATTATTATCTCAAAAATATCACTAAAGTACAAAAACTGCCTTTCTTGTATTTACTTCTTCAACATATTAACATAAAAGTGGTTCCAATTCTAAAATTTCAAAAATTTCATTGATCTTGGTCATTGGAGCAAAAGAAAAGTTAGCAACTCAGATATCCAACTCTCGTAATCCTTTTCATTCAAGTACATAAACATACAGTAAGAATCTAACTCCGAACCATTGACTTTAACTCAGAACACATCCCTCCAGTGGCGGTACAAATATAGCACCATAAAGAAAGTCTTTGCTGTGTGGGCATTTCAGGCTCAAGAAAGAAGGCAAGGAGCGTTAGGCTTACATTTTTGGAAGGTGCAGAGTGGTTGATGGAAACAAACAGGCAGTGTGACAGAGGGCCCCTTGTCCTCCCCCAATCAGAGTCTTAGTTATTTTGGAAGTCACATACCTTATGTAGCGAGAGGAACTTGACGCCTGGCAGAGAAACAGATGCAGTGCAGATTTCTTGCTGACCTTGTACATCCCAGAGGAAGGGCCCTACAAATACCCGCTCTCTAGCCAGCAGCTCTCTCCCTTTCTAAACCACACCACAAGGCCACATTTCACATGGGAGTCAAAAGTGTGGCCAGTCTTGTGGCTTTTTCCTTCTTGAACCAAACAACCATGGAGGTTAATAACTAATTGCAATTTATCCTCTCGGAATTACAAAATGAGTAATGCAAAGCTTTTTCTTTCCTCCCGCAAAGCACGGGTAATTGGTCTTCTGAGGCCTCTAAAGGATGTCACAGTGACGGCAGGAGAAACAGCCACCTTTGACTGCGAGCTCTCTTATGAAGATATCCCAGTGGAATGGTACCTCAAAGGGAAGAAACTAGAGCCCAGCGATAAGGTAAGAAGCAGGCACATGGTCGCCTTGCCTTATCCTTGCTTTCTCTGATTTTTCTGCCTTTACTCACATGTTTCTTATTCTTTGCTCTTTCTAATGTCTCCTTCCCTGCCTTTTCTTCTGTCCCTCCTCTAGCTTGGTTTCCACTGAAGCTGTAAGGCAGATTTTTCAGATTTTGATTGAATTTAACCTGATAAGATATTTATTGAAATAGAAATAAGTATTTAAAGGAGAATTATATTTTAATTTTTGTTAAGAAGAGGCAAACGCTTATTATTAGCTAGCAGTGCTACTTTATTTGATTAAATAGAAGACAAAAAGCATCAAAAAGGCTTTTGTAACAGTAGCACACATTAGGTTTTAAGACTAATTCTCTTTATGCTATCTAGTATTCTGCATATAAGGGGATTAGAGGAGAAGACTGGAATTCCATTTGAGGCAGTTGATCAAGTATTTGAGATAACTTCTGAGCAGATTTGCTCTTTGAGCCTGTCTCCAAAGCTATTTTTAACCCTCAAGTGCTTTGAGCTGTGGAAATTCTGGAATGCAACTATTTAAAGTACAACTGGTGGTACTGACAAGAAAGAAGGGTGCTGTGATTATCCACACATATTAACAAGTATACTTTAAGAAGTTTCGGTAAATAACCAGCTCCCATGGTTAGGTTTTAATAATTAAAAACTGAGGCCGTTATTTAGATAGGTCCCAAGTACAATTTGCCTAAATTGACCTTCTCCAAAAACAATGCACGTGTTTAAATTATTTTGATAATTCACCATTAATTTTGAATTCTTGAAATTAAATATACAGAAAATGTCCAGCATGGTTTGGAAAGAGAGCACAGGATAGTACATTGTTATATGACAACCCCGTCTAGTATTTCAGAAATAATAAGTGTGTACCAGGGATTCAATAAAGATTTAAAAATTAAAAGAGGATTCAATTTAAGAAGAACCAGATTGAAATATTGGAATATAATATCTTTGAAAAAATGCCTAAAACAAACAGAAAAAACTAGTAATCTACAGAAGTGACTAAAGGGTAGTTCAATAACACTGATCTGGTGGATAAGTTCTGCCTGTCATACAGACAGTGATGACCAGTTGATCTCTTTCAACCAGCTGAAAAAGCAGCAGTACATTCCAACTGTAGCATGAGAATTAATTTACAGAACACTTTCTTTACGGCAAAATCTTAAATACTGATTTGGGTAATGGGGCATCTCCACCTTCAAGCTTGCTTTTAAAATGTACATTTTTCCTGGTAAGTGTAGTTTAATTAATTTCATGTCTATCAGTCAAGAACTGATTGATTTTTTCATGATTTTTTGGAATCTAAATTTGTGAAATTGCTTAAGGATAGATAATTGGTATTATTCTTGTGTTACTAAATAACTTTTGATCAAAGGAAGAGTTTTTAACTAAAAGATTTTTTGGAAAAAATCAGTTCCAATTCTGATAAAAACTGCACTATTTAAATTTTTAAAAAATCTTATTCATATTTCTTTTACTCAAAAATAATATCTCCCCCAGTGGCTTGGGAGGCTGAGCCAGAGGATGGCAAGTTCAAAACTAACTTCAATAAAAAGCACTTCATTAAGCAACTCAGTGAGACCCTGGCTCTAAATAAAATAGAAAATAGGGCTGGGGATGTGGCTCAGTGGTTGAGTGCCCCTGAGTTCAATCCCCCATAATCCCCCCACCAAAATAATAATAATAATAATAATAATCGCTAAAGCTTTTTCTGAAGTTAGGATCAGTTTACTATAATTCTAGAGTGCTCACTTCTATTTTTCCTTTAGCATAGGAATTTTAATCCTTACTCTAGCTTCTCAAAATATATCATCTTTTTAATGAACTTACTCTTAATATTACTTAAATGTCTCTTTTCAAAAAGAAATATCAACTCTGAAGTAATAAATGATTTGTGACATTTCAGGTGTATTTAAATTATGTCTATTAGAATAAACTTGTTCTAGTCAATTCAGGCCTTTAAGTTTAGCTTTCTGCAAAGTCTTTAGTTTCGAAAGTTTCAACAACCAAACAAAAACAGGTTATAGAAATAGGCAATGGGAAGAGAAAATTTTAGAAATAAGCTATAAATAAGCTATTTTTGTTTGTGTGTTTGTCTTTTGGGGGGTTGTGTTTTGTTTTCACTATTTGTTTTTGACTTCATAGAAAAAACTAAGTCGTAATAGACATTTGATAATTTTGAATTTAAATTTTAATAGTTCAGTCCGTTATTATGCCTACTGCATTAAAGCAGTATAGTTAATAAGTTAATATTTTAAAAGTGTAACATCCAATATCGTCCTGACATAATTTACCACAATATCTTTGGCATTAATTTTATTGGTTGGTTTTTATAAGATATGTTTTCCTTCTTTTAACATAGTAAAGATAATAACTACATTGTATATGAACTGTTTATTGAAAACCATTATGAGCAATATACTTGGAAGCAGAGAATATTCTAGAGTAGCCTAGGAGAATTCAGATGATACAGCAATGTGTAAATTGATAAAATATGTATCTGCATGGGTTAGAGACCGAGACACTTTTTTAAGTAGACTTAAGTTGCCATTGAAAATTTATGTTCAAAATTTATATTGAAATGTCATTAAATAATTTTTCCAATACCATGTCTTTAAATAAATAGCTATGTTCCTAGACCATATCATTTCCTCTGGTTCTGTTGTTGTTCTTTATTTTGTTTCTTGGCTGTTCTCAATTACTAAGGTAATTTTAGTAATTATATAAAGATAACTATGAAAGTCTTAAAGCCTTCAAAACTATTAGGTAAAATCATTTTTAAATATGTGCTACAGAGATGATTATAAAACAACTTGGGTCACTATTTTAAACCATTTATCTAAATGAGTAAATGATCCTGTATAGAGTATTACATTTTGTGTCTTCTTCTACTGCACTTTTCTGAAAAAACAACTAGGTGGTCACACGTTCAGAAGGAAGAGTTCATACACTTACCCTGAGGGATGTCAAGTTAGAAGATGCTGGTGAAGTCCAACTAACAGCAAAGGATTTTAAAACTCAAGCCAATCTCTTTGTGAAAGGTAATTATAATGCTTATTTTAAAATGAATCTATACTGCAGGATTCTTGTAAATAATGCCAACTCTTAATTATCTTCATTTCATGAGTACCATAGATCATTAAAATATGCAAAAGTCTTTTTACCTTTTAGCCGAACAAAACACATCACAGACTACTCTTTTAAAAAATGTCAAAATTGACTAGTGTGGTGTGGTGTGGTAGCGTGTACCTGGAATCCCAGCTGTTTGGGAGGCTAAAGCAGAAAAATTGCAAATTCAAGACCAGCCTCAGCAACTTAGCTAGACTCTTTCTGAAAAAAATTAAAGGTCTGGGGATGTGCCTCAAAGGTAAATGTTCATGTGTGAGGCCCTGACTTTAATCCCCAGTACCATTAGAAAAAGAAAAAGAAAAAAAATGGATTAAATAGGTTTTGCTACCTGTTTCTGTCCCTGTTTTTTAATTTCACATTTGAGTTCAACAAACAGAGGAAAAAATTATCATCAAACTAGGTATCCATTGCTTTATTAATCAAGAGTTGGCTATTATTTCCTTGATGTTACTTTTTAAAAATTCTTTTCCTCTGTTACAAATAATGATAAAACATCATTATTGGAGGAAAATATCTGAGTTCGGTCAAAATTTACAAATAAACAAACTTAGAACACAAAAAACCCTGGAGATGCCAGAGGAAAGTTGAGGAGGTTCTAAAACTCTTGAAGAAGGAAGGGAAAATTCTCTGGCTAATAAATATGATTCTTTCAGAACCCCCAGTTGAATTCACTAAGCCTCTTGAGGACCAGACGGTCGAAGAGGAAGCCACAGCAGTACTGGAGTGTGAAGTATCCAGAGAAAATGCTAAGGTGAAATGGTTCAAAAATGGAACAGAAATCCTCAAAAACAAGAAGTATGAAATTGTTGCTGATGGCAGGGTCAGAAAACTTATTATACATGGCTGTACCCCAGAGGATATCAAAACATACACTTGTGATGCTAAGGATTTTAAGACTTCCTGTAACCTGAATGTCGTGCGTAAGTATTCTTACACAGGATTTGTCATTTGCAACTCTTTGTAACAGCAACAGCAACAGCAAAAACACTTGTTGCATGCCCTTCTTGGCTTGATCCCATTTCTTGGCAATTTATAATATTGATACTGAACTAATTTGATCCTATATTTATTTTTTAAAGTCTGTATGCTGTATCTGCTCTTATGAAACATCCATCACTTTTTATTAAGCTGCTTTTCTCTCAGGGTAGTGAGCAGATGCACTCTTTAAGCCTGCTATATGAATATTCTGATATGGCTGAGGCCAAACTGAATGCAAAAGAAAAGTTAGAGACCCCTGATTTTAAGAAAATGAAAGTAATTTCCATGTGGAAGGAAAATGCATTTTCAGGCATGGAGAATAAATAAAAACTGAGCATGAAATTTCATTTTGAATAGAAGCATATTTGGAATTATGATAATGTGACAAAGCCCATTCATATGATTGAATCTCTGAGAATAAGAATGGATGAGAAGATGGAGCATGTCTTTGATTCTTTGAATGAAGAGCTCTAGCATTACTTCTTGCCTTGGTGAAAAATAGCATCTTTTTCAAAATGGCACAAGCTCGCTCATTTGCTTCATTTATTCATTAGCCCAGGGATTACATTTTTTTAGTGCATACTTTTACACAATATTTGTTTAGTTTAATTGCTTCTTGTCAGTCAACAGCTACAACCTAGTGCCTCTGGTTGTGCTTCGTGCATCTTCTACTGTGCTATTCTTTCCATGTCATGGTTGCTCTGCTTTAGCTTAAGTCAGAGTAGCTTTTGGGTTTCCTTCTTCCCCTTGTCATCTGTCTCCACTCTAAGAAGACCCAGCTGCAATGGCATATCTTCAAGCCCATCAGCCAACATTTGTCCCAGGATCTCTCTGAGCAAGAAAGGTCATCTTGGAAAGGACTCACAAGGAGATCTGAAAGAAGGAAGGGCAAGAAGGCAGCTGTCCACCTTATATAGCACTTAGATGAATTCTGGAGAAAAATGAAACAACAGATATAAAATGCCAAATAACTCTCCCATATACAACACACTGTTCGTCGTACTACTAGATTTTTTGCCTGACTTATATGTGACATCTTTTAAGCCAAGTTTAAAAAAAAAAAAAAAGCTGGATATATGGGGATATATGGGATTTTCAGTTACTAATGCCTCTTAGCTGATCACAGTGCTTCAAGCTGTATTACCACTGATTTCTACTAATTTCTCAAAAAGTATGCTGGTTGCCTTAAATAAGAAAACATTTCTTTTCTACCGGTATGTCTTTCAAATCTGGCATAGTATCAATGAAGATTTTTTTTCAGTTGTCCTTTAAAAAATGGACATATAGTATGACACATGTCTTATGTAAACTACAGAGATACAGAAAAAGCAAAGCATCTTGTCTGAAAAGCAACTCCAACTGATTTCAAAGTTAGTTGTAGTAGCCTATTAAGATGCAAAGGCCTTGCCCAAAACTTTTTTTTTTTAAATCTCTTCCATAGTAATGTCAGAAAAAACTTCCAGAAACCTTGTTTTTAATCATGATGACATTCTTTTATAGCTCCTCATGTGGAATTCTTAAGACCACTCACTGATCTTCAAGTTAAAGAAAAAGAAATGGCTCGGTTTGAGTGTGAAATTTCCCGAGAAAATGCCAAGGTATGTGATTATACACCTGTTATCCTGTGTAATATTATGTTTGCTTTTGGTCTCGCTAAAATGGAAAAAGAAATTAGTCAAATTTTCCCTGACCATCACTTGACTTTTAAAGATTATTTAGCATGAAACATAGACTTAATTGTTCTTTTTAGTATTATTCATTCATTGTTGCTTGAAAAACACTGGACTCACAATCAAGAGATTTAAAGATTATTATTTTGGACCTTAGAGAATTGCTGTTTTCTTAGATAAAAAAACAATCCAATATCAGCAGTTTAATGTCACAACTAAGTACTTCTTCTTGCCATTAACTACCACAGGCAAGATCCTCTGAGTCTCAGTTTACACATCAAAGGAGTTGGTCTGTGTGATGCCAAGGCCCTCTAAGGCTTTAAATTGTATGATCTCATTATTTTCAATAACTGATAACAGTATCAAAGCAACTCACTTCATAGTAATTAGTAAATTTTTTCTTGTTTTTTAAATTATATTTATCTCTACCACCTTAATCCTTTGTTATATGATAAAGTTGTGTTGGTTGCTTTCAGAAAAACTTAAGATTATAATTCCTCTTAACACCCAGCATGAAAACTGATTTTTTTAAAATCTATCTTAAATACAGGTTCAGTGGTTTAAAGATGGTGCTGAAATTAAAAAGGGCAAAAAATATGACATCATATCTAAGGGAGCAGTGCGCATTCTTGTCATCAATAAATGTCTCTTGAATGATGAGGCGGAATATTCTTGTGAAGTTAGGACAGCAAGAACTTCTGGCATGCTGACAGTCCTAGGTAAGAGGGAGGCTGTCTTTGTTGAAATCTATGGTTAGCAAAAACTAATTTCCAGTGGAGCTCAATTTTTCTTGTTCTATCTTTCAGAGGAAGAAGCTGTCTTTACAAAAAATCTTGCCAACATTGAAGTTAATGAAACAGACACCATAAAGCTGGTTTGTGAAGTCTCCAAACCCGGAGCAGAAGTTACTTGGTACAAAGGGGATGAAGAGATCATTGAAACGGGAAGATATGAAATACTCGTTGACGGAAGGAAGAGAATCCTGATTATTCAGAATGCTCAACTTGATGATGCTGGCAACTACAACTGTCGACTCCCAAGTTCTCGAACTGACGGCAAAGTCAAAGTACACGGTATGAAGATTATAATGCGTAACGTCATATTTTCAACAATTCATACTTGTTACATTTAAGGTACATATATATGGATTTTTAATATCTTGGGCCTTTGTCTTTCTAGAACTTGCTGCTGAATTTATCTCAAAGCCTCAAAACCTTGAAATACTTGAAGGAGAAAAGGCTGAATTTGTCTGCACTATATCAAAGGAAAGCTTTGAAGTCCAGTGGAAGAGGGATGATAAGACACTTGAGCCTGGAGATAAATATGACATTATTGCTGATGGCAAAAAGAGGATTCTTGTTGTCAAAGATGCCACACTACAAGATATGGGCACCTACGTGGTCATGGTTGGGGCTGCCCGAGCAGCAGCTCACTTGACAGTAATTGGTAAGTTTGTTGTTGAATTTTGTATCTGTTTACATTTGAATGGTCCTTCTCATATTATAAGGTCTTATTGGTTGCTTTCAGAAAAACTCAGGATAATAGTTCCTCTAAAAGACACCCGTGTGAAGGAACAACAAGAAGTTGTCTTCAACTGTGAAGTCAATACCGAAGGTGCCAAAGCCAAATGGTTCAGAAATGAAGAAGCCATATTTGATAGTTCAAAATACATTATTCTCCAAAAAGACCTGGTCTACACCCTCAGAATTAGAGATGCACGGTTAGATGACCAAGCCAACTACAATGTGTCTCTGACCAATCACAGAGGTGAAAATGTTAAAAGTGCAGCCAATCTAATAGTAGAAGGTAAGTTATTCATATGGTCTTAGAGATTTTTTTCCTATCAATTTCTGTTATAGAAACAATATCAACATTATTCTTATCCCTTACAACAGAGGAAGATCTTAGGATTATTGAGCCTCTTAAAGATATTGAAACAATGGAGAAGAAATCTGTGACATTCTGGTGCAAGGTTAATCGTCTCAATGTAACACTAAAGTGGACCAAAAATGGAGAAGAAGTGGCTTTTGACAACCGTATATCATACAGAATTGATAAGTACAAGCACTCACTAATCATTAAAGACTGTGGCTTCCCAGATGAGGGTGAATACATTGTCACTGCTGGACAAGATAAATCTGTTGCTGAGCTGCTTATAATAGAAGCCCCGACAGAATTTGTGGAACACTTGGAAGACCAGACAGTCACTGAGTTCGATGATGCTGTCTTCTCCTGCCAGCTCTCCAGAGAGAAAGCAAATGTAAAATGGTACAGAAATGGTAGAGAAATCAAGGAAGGCAAAAAGTACGTAAAAGTCTTCTTAGTCTTTATTCTTATTTCTTGGTCTTATTCTCTATTTTTAGTGCTGTCAATACTCTTTTGACAAGTTAGCAATTATTATGCAGGCTAAACCAATCACTGAATCTCTTCTTTAGATACAAATTTGAAAAAGATGGTAGTATCCACAGACTCATCATAAAAGACTGCAGGCTGGATGATGAGTGTGAATATGCTTGTGGAGTAGAAGACAGGAAGTCTCGAGCCAGACTTTTTGTGGAAGGTATGTATTAAGTAAAACATAATTCTAATATTAGTGACCAATTTTTTTTAACTATTAATCAAAATCTAAACATATGTGTAATTATTTCACATTTACTTTCCAGAAATCCCAGTTGAGATCATCAGGCCTCCTCAAGATATTCTTGAAGCCCCTGGTGCTGATGTTGTCTTTTTCGCTGAACTCAACAAAGATAAGGTGGAAGTCCAGTGGCTACGAAATAACATGGTTGTCGTCCAGGGTGATAAACACCAGATGATGAGTGAAGGAAAGATACACAGGCTACAGATTTGTGATATTAAGCCCCGCGACCAGGGTGAATACCGATTTATTGCCAAAGACAAAGAAGCCAGAGCTAAACTTGAACTGGCAGGTAAGTCTCTTTCTTTTATTCTAAAATATTCTGACAGATAATATTAAAATATTATCACAGATAACACACAGACTTCAGACTTTACCATTATTGAATAACATAATCCTTGAGAGAACCTTGAATTTCTAGTAAGCCTTCTCCACATGTTAACTTTTCTTTTATTGTGTTGCACTGCTGGGGATCAAACCTAGGCTTAGGGCAAGCACTCTACCACTGACCTATACCCCAATCCCCCCATGTTAACTATTTTAATGTCTCTTACTACCAAGTGCCCTGAATAAGAGGACATGGATGGCATTCATCTTTACATGCCAGAACCTTGGACAGTTGCTGGCAATTTAGTGGCTACTCATAAATTCCTAGAATTGTCTTTTCACCCAGAAGAATCTTCCCAGACCTAAAGATAGCCCCATACTCTTTTAATTTCCAACCCCAGTAAACCTTTTGGATCTTTACTGAAAGTATCCTTATAGGTTGTATGTAAAAGCCATTAGGATATCTCTTACACATATGAAAAAAAGTTTGGTTTATTGTGAACTAGTGCTTTATCAAAAAAATTAAACATATTTCATACCATTCTTAATCCTCCATTATTATTTTTGGTGAAGAGTGGGTATTTTATGATTTTAGACCATTTTCAACCCTCTATTCTCCAGAACCCAATAATTTGGAGGAAAATAAAAAGTTATTAGAACTCTAAGACAGTGTTCTCTAATACAAAGTTACCATGATGTGCTTCCAAGATTATGCTGCCAATATTTGTTAATAAATTCACAAAAAAAAAGGCTATGCTATGATTTAACTGCAGTACATAACTCAAAAGCATTCACTTGTTATCTTTCTCACTAGCTGCACCTAAAATCAAGACAGCTGATCAAGATCTTGTGGTTGATGCTGGCCAGCCTCTCACAATGGTGGTACCATATGATGCCTACCCCAAAGCAGAAGCTGAGTGGTTTAAGGAAAATGAACCTTTGTCTTCAAAAACTGTTGATACTACAGCTGAACAAACTTCTTTCAGAATTGTAGAAGCCAAGAAGGGAGACATGGGAAGGTATAAAATTGTGCTTCAGAACAAACATGGAAAAGCAGAAGGATTCATCAATTTACAAGTTATTGGTAAGACCTTGAGTCATTCAGATTTGATTGACATAAACACAACCCAAGGCCATGATAACACCATAAAAATTCTTTTGTATATGAATTTCAGATGTTCCTGGGCCAGTACGTAACTTAGAAGTGACAGAAACATTTGATGGTGAAGTGAGCCTCGCTTGGGAAGAACCATTAACTGATGGTGGAAGCAAAATCATTGGTTATGTTGTGGAAAGGCGTGACATCAAGAGAAAGACCTGGGTTCTGGCCACAGACCGTGCAGACAGTTGTGAGTTTACTGTCACAGGACTACAGAAAGGAGGAGTTGAGTATCTATTCCGTGTGAGTGCAAGAAACAGAGTTGGCACTGGGGAGCCCGTGGAAACGGACAATCCTGTAGAGGCAAGGAGCAAATATGGTAAGAAGTGTTTAAAGTAAACTGCAAACCAGTTCATCTTTGCTTTTATCCCCTACACAATCCAAACCAACATTTGCTTCTTCTTTGGTGAAATCCAGATGTTCCAGGCCCTCCTTTGAATGTAACCATCACTGATGTGAACAGATTCGGTGTCTCACTGACATGGGAACCACCAGAGTATGATGGAGGTGCTGAGATCACAAACTATGTCATTGAATTAAGGGATAAGACTTCTATAAGGTGGGACACTGCCATGACTGTAAGAGCCGAAGACCTGTCTGCAACTGTCACTGATGTGGTGGAAGGACAGGAGTACAGTTTCCGTGTCAGAGCCCAAAACCGAATTGGAGTTGGAAAACCAAGTGCAGCCACACCCTTTGTCAAAGTTGCTGATCCAATTGGTAAGCCCATTAAAAAGATGAAACGTATATTGCATCAAATCAAGACATCAGGCCTACCAATTAAAATAATTCAAATTAAAGTTAATAAAAAGAACATCAGAGAAATGTGAACAAAATTATAGAAATGTAGACTGTGCCTACCCTTTGAGTGAATTTAGTAAACCTATTCTTTTAACAAGGCAGATGATGAGTGCATCATCTTCATCAACTGTGACTAAATTATGCTCCAATTCTTTCTTCCATTCTAGAGAGACCAAGTCCTCCTGTGAATCTAACTTCCTCAGATCAGACTCAGTCATCAGTGCAGCTCACATGGGAACCTCCTCTGAAAGATGGAGGAAGCCCAATATTAGGCTATATAATTGAGAGATGTGAAGAAGGAAAAGATAATTGGATTCGTTGTAATATGAAACTTGTCCCTGAACTGACTTATAAGGTAAGGAATTTGCATCTAAAAAAAAAAAATATTTAGAGGCCTGGGGATGTAGCTCAGTGATACAGCCCTTGCCTAGCATGGATGAGGCCCTGGGTTTGATCCCTAGTACCACATATAAAAAATTTAGTATTTGATCATGGGCTTAAATGTACATATTTTTAACCAATATGAATCCATAATTTTAGGTTACTGGATTGCAAAAAGGAAACAAATATTTATATAGAGTATCTGCAGAAAATGAAGCTGGTGTTTCAGATCCATCTGAAATTCTTGGTCCTCTAACGGCTGATGATGCATTTGGTAAATAGATAATTTTAGATTTGGGAATAGCACATAGCTACTTTGGGGTACCAAGGACTTATCTATGGTACTGGAAACTCATTAATTTTTTTTTTTCGTAGTTGAACCAACAATGGATTTAAGTGCATTTAAAGATGGTCTGGAAATTATAGTCCCGAATCCTATCAAGATCCTGGTTCCAAGTACAGGCTATCCAAGGCCAACTGCAACCTGGTGTTTTGGAGATAAAGTACTAGAAGCAGGAGATCGTGTGAAAATGAAGACCTTATCTGCCTATGCTGAACTTGTCATTTCTCCAAGTGAACGTCCAGACAAGGGCATTTATACACTGAAATTAGAAAATCCTGTGAAATCAATTTCTGGGGAAATTGATGTCAATGTAATCAGTAAGTAGCTAAGCTTATTATCTAAGGTAATATGGCAGTATTAACAAATATTTGTTCAAACCATCAATGATACTGACTTTTTTTTTTTAAGCTCGCCCAAGTGCACCCAAAGAACTGAAATTTGGAGACATAACCAGGGACTCAGTACATTTGACTTGGGAACCACCAGAGGATGATGGAGGAAGTCCATTAACTGGATATCTTGTTGAAAAGCGAGAAGTCAGTAGGAAAACATGGACTAAAGTGAGTTTCGAATAGTGATGCATCAACTCCAGAAAAGACTGTAGACGTAGTCCAAATTTGTGTGGGATGCCACACAAATTAATATGTGCCACATCTTTTTATCTCACTGAAAAACTACCAAAAACTTTTTTTTAAATGTATTGATGTTAATTGCTTCTGAGATAGTTTAACCAAGGTTTGGTGTAACAGTCCCATTTTGTGAGCCTTATCAAATCTTTAGCTAGGTTTGGTAAAAAAATAAATAAAACTTATACATTCACTTGGTATCTGATAAGAACCCAATATGTCCCCATTAAGCTATAAGCCATTTGAAGGAAAGTATTACCATGGTGACCACATTTTTTCTCACTCCAGATTATCTCACTCTGGATTATCTCAGTTGGTCTCCATTTTTTCCCACTCTGGATTATCTCAGTTGGTCTCTCTACCATTCTTTTCCTCCTTCATTTATACTAGTAACTACTCTTTATCCTTATTTCAAATCACTTTTATAATAACCAAACTGGTAGAATCAACATCTTATTTGCCATCTTGTGAATGTATACAAATCATGAAACAGTTTCTCCTTATATTGAGGGTTGAATACTATTATGTATCCAACTTTGCAATTTTTTTCCTAATATGAAATTAATATAAGAATAATCCTTAGCATTCAAAACAACTTCCATTTGTATCCCTGCTCATGGTAAAAATCTTTGAATTGGGAAAATGGTTTTTGGGAAATAACTAATTATCTGTGTTTCTTTGTCCCAGGTTATGGACTTTGTGACTGATCTAGAATTCACAGTTCCTGATCTAGTACAAGGAAAAGAATATTTATTCAAAGTCTGTGCTCGTAACAAGTGTGGCCCTGGAGAACCTGCATATGTTGATGAACCTGTAAATATGTCTGCTCCTGCAAGTTAGTACCTACTTCCATGATTTCTTACCTATTCTCATTTTTTACCTGATTTTTATATTAGAACTGGAGTTAAGTTATGGGGAAAGGAAAGGGAATTGACTGACTCACTCTTCAAAATGTTATAGCGGTACCTGACCCACCGGAGAATGTTAAATGGAGAGATCGGACAGCCAAGAGCATCTTCCTAACATGGGATCCACCTAAATATGATGGTGGTTCACGCATCAAAGGATACATAGTAGAAAAGTGTCCACGTGGTTCCGATAAATGGGTTGCCTGTGGAGAACCTGTTGCAGAAACAAAGTAGGTTTCTTAATTACTGGGCACAAGAGTAAATGCTTACTCCTAACTCACTAAAATACATCTTCCATGGGAAATTTTAAATATTGTGTTTTTCATTGAGAACTCTGGTGTGCCTGTCTGCTTTTAAAAGTGTTGCTGAAAATGCTTTTGCAGTTTAAGGTTTTTAGTAGTTACAATATTGAAGTAATACAGACTTAATTTAAAAGCTACTTGTGCCAATGGTATGAATTTTAGAAAGTCTATGACAAATGTACAGTGGAATAGGTTATCCATAGGACAGTAAAATATCCTATTTTGCTTTCTGACAGAATGGAAGTGACAGGTCTTGAGGAAGGCAAATGGTACTCCTATCGTGTAAAGGCTTTGAACAGGCAAGGCGCTAGCAAGCCGAGCAAACCCACAGATGAAATCCAGGCTGTGGACACACAGGGTATTTATTTTTTATTTTTATCTTGTCAGTCAGGGCTCTAACTTGAACTTGAACTTGCTAATAGCATAAACAATCTTCTCCATTCAGAGGCCCCAGAAATTTTCCTCGATGTGAAGCTCCTTGCTGGCATTACTGTAAAAGCTGGAACAAAGATTGAACTTCCTGCCACCGTAACTGGAAAACCTGAACCTCAAATAACTTGGACTAAGGCTGATATGCTCCTAAAGCAGGACAAAAGAATCACCATTGAAAATGTTCCTAAGAAGTCCACAGTGACTATCATGGACAGTAAGAGAAGCGACACTGGCACATACATCATAGAGGCTGTGAACGTCTGCGGCCGGGCCACTGCTGTGGTGGAAGTGAATGTCTTAGGTAAGGGAGTTTTTGGTTTTAAAAGGGGACCAACTCTTTCAGCTACCTTCTAGAATAAAATGTGTTTACATTTTTTTCTGTATAATTCCATCCACAGATAAGCCTGGGCCACCGGCTGCATTTGATATCACAGATGTAACTAGTGAGTCATGTCTTCTAACATGGAACCCACCACGAGATGATGGTGGATCTAAGGTCACAAACTATGTTGTGGAAAGAAGAGCAACAGATAGTGAAGTGTGGCATAAGCTCTCATCAACTGTTAAGGACACAAAATTTCAGGCAACTAAATTAATACCCAATAAAGAGTATGTCTTCAGAGTTGCTGCAGAAAACATGTATGGTGTTGGTGAGCCAGTTCAGGCCACCCCAATAATAGCCAAATATCCATTTGGTAAGTTTCTCAGTCAGTTAAGGAAAAGGATGCTTGTGTCAAACTTGAATTTGGGTGTCATGTTGATATATAGGACATATAACTTTTTATATCATTATCCTGTCTATAGATCCACCTGGACCACCAACTCGCCTGGAACCCTCAGACATCACTAAAGATGCAGTGACCCTCACATGGTGTGAGCCAGATGATGATGGTGGCAGCCCTATCACTGGATACTGGGTTGAAAGATTAGATCCTGATACTGATAAATGGGTTAGATGCAATAAGATGCCAATAAAGGATACAACATACAGGTATTCCCAGAACTTCTATCAAGTGTTAAAATAGCAATATATCCAAATTTTTGCTTTTTAGTATTTCCTGTGATCATACATGATATATATTACTATTAAATTTTAATTATTTTTTACTTTTACTTTCATATAATTTCAGAAATGATATAGGTTCCAATCAAGAACACACTTCTCAATTAACTATAAAATAGTAGCTTTCTGGAAGTTTCAGAGTGGTCCTCCACTATATTATAATGATCATTATTATAGATAACAATCAGATTGGTACACTTGTCTAAATCTAAATTGTCTGACTATAAAAGAACAATTTAAATTTATATTAAAATATTTTTAGTTAAATTTCCAAATTAGTTTCTCACAATTTAAACAAATTTGCCCCTTCTATGTAAAATACAATTTACTGCTTCTTACCATATCGTTGTATATGCTCTTTTTCCTAATTCAGAGTGAAAGGTCTCACCAATAAGAAAAAATACAGATTCCGTGTGTTGGCTGAAAATCTGGCTGGACCTGGAAAGCCAAGCAGATCAACTGAACCAATCTTAATAAAAGATCCCATAGGTATTATTTTTATAATTTTCCATGATTTTTTTTTTGAAGCTTACAGTCACTTCTTTTTTACAAACCTAAATATTTGTCTTCATTGTTTGCAGATCCTCCATGGCCCCCTGGAAAACCAACTGTGAAAGATGTAGGCAAAACATCATTATTCTTGAACTGGACAAAGCCAGAACACGATGGAGGGGCAAAGATTGAGTCTTACGTCATTGAAATGCTGAAAACCGGAACGGAAGACTGGGTCAGAGTGGCCGAAGGAGTTCCGACCACTGAGCACTTCCTCAAGGGGCTCATGGAAGGGCAGGAATACTCGTTCCGAGTTAGAGCTGTGAACAAGGCTGGGGAAAGTGAACCCAGTGAACCCAGTGACCCTGTGCTTTGCCGGGAGAAACTCTGTAAGTCCCTCCTGATGTGTGGGGTGTATAAATTCTTCCAACATGTGTCTGAAAACTACACTATGAGAAAATAGAAAAAAACTCATTTTCTTTTTGCTATATTATGTCTGGGTGACTACCAAACTATTCAGTGAAGACTAGGTACTGGACAATACAAAAAACTGAATTTTTCTCTCTCTGGTCCAGATCCTCCATCACCACCTCGTTGGCTTGAAGTGATTAATATCACAAAAAATACAGCAGACCTAAAATGGACAGTTCCCGAGAAAGATGGAGGGTCACCCATCACCAACTACATCGTGGAAAAGAGGGATGTCAGGCGAAAAGGCTGGCAAACAGTGGACACCACTGTCAAGGACACCAAGTGCACAGTAACCCCACTGACTGAGGGCTCTTTATACGTGTTCCGAGTTGCTGCAGAAAATGCCATAGGACAAAGTGACTACACTGAAATCGAGGATTCTGTCCTGGCCAAAGACACCTTCAGTATGCTTTTCAACTGGATCTTTGCAACATTTGTACTAGATTATTACTTTTCCCTCTGGCTTTTCTAATCGGTAATTATTATTTTGCTTTCAGCTACTCCTGGACCACCATATGCCCTGACAGTGGTTGATGTGACAAAACGACATGTTGACCTAAAGTGGGAGCCACCTAAAAATGATGGTGGAAGACCAATACAGAGGTAGAACTTGAATTAATTTATAAAAGATAACTTACTTTGGGTTTAAAATTTTTTGTGTGAAACTTGGGAATTAAACCCAAGTGTATCTATAGCTGAGATACATCCCTATCCCTTTTTTTATTAGTTGCTCAAAACATTACAATGATCTTGACATATCATATATCACACATTTGATTCAAATGGGGTATGAATTCTTATTTTTCCACGTGTAAATATTTTTCCATGTGCAGGATCACATTGGTTATATAGCCATGTTTATACATACTGCCATACTAGTGTCTGTTTTTTGAGATAGTCTCACTAAATTGCCCAGGCTGTCCTCAAGTTTGCAATCTTCTGCTTCAGCCTCTACCATACCCAGCTTGACTACAAATTGTTAACATTTTCTTTTTTATTATTAATGCTAATGAAATGCCTTCTTATTTCAATAGATATATCATTGAGAAGAAAGAAAAGTTAGGCACTCGTTGGGTGAAAGCTGGAAAGACCTCAGGACCTGACTGTAACTTCAGAGTAACTGATGTCATTGAAGGAACAGAGGTCCAGTTTCAGGTTCGGGCAGAAAATGAAGCTGGAGTTGGTCACCCAAGTGAACCCACAGAAATCCTGTCAATTGAAGATCCAACAAGTAAGTAGTGTTGATCATACAAAGGATATTGTCTAAAACTTGATGATGAGACTGTTTACATAATTGTTTCACTCTTTTCTCAGGTCCTCCCTCACCTCCCCTTGACCTACATGTGACTGATGCTGGAAGAAAACACATTGCCATTGCTTGGAAGCCTCCAGAGAAAAATGGCGGAAGTCCTATTATAGGATACCATGTTGAAATGTGTCCAGTAGGCACTGAGAAATGGATGCGAGTTAACTCTCGCCCAATAAAAGACCTGAAATTCAAGGTTGAAGAGGGTATTGTTCCTGACAAAGAGTATGTTCTAAGAGTGAGAGCCGTCAATGCTGTTGGTGTCAGTGAACCTTCTGAAATCTCCGAAAATGTGGTTGCCAAAGACCCAGACTGTAAGAACACTGTCTTTTACAGTTAATAAGTTAGTCTTTGTTCATTGCATTGCATTTTGACAGACATTTTACCACTTCTTTTGGATTATATCTTATAGGCAAGCCAACGATTGATCTGGAGACTCATGACATTGTGGTCATTGAAGGTGAAAAGTTAAGCATTCCTGTTCCCTTCAGAGCTGTCCCAGTCCCAACTGTTAGCTGGCATAAAGATGGCAAAGAAGTTAAAGCTAGTGATAGATTAACAATGAAGAATGATCACATCTCTGCACACCTTGAAGTTCCCAAGAGTGTCCATGCAGACGCTGGAGTTTACACCATTACACTGGAGAATAAGCTTGGCTCAGCAACTGCCTCAATCAATGTCAAAGTCATAGGTAATCATTCTTTAATGAAATAAACACTATATTTTCTTCACATGTTGGGGAAATTAGTTAAGTTTGCAGTATTAGTATAAATGGCTTCATGAACTGGCCAATTTGCAGACTAAACATCCCCTCAGATTATTTATTTCCATGTAAGAAGTAAAGCAATTCTTAACAGATAAAATTGCTATACTCTTATTAGGCTAATTTATTCCTGTTTTAATTATTTGCATGTGAAATAATGATTTAGAGATATAGCATACCCAAAGAATGTTTAAATGATCAATATTTATTTCTTGTTGTATAAATTCACATTTTTCCATAGTATTCTCTTTAAGGGGTAGTAACATTTTCTGTCCTTTGTCCCACCCCTGATAATGCTTGTAAATTTATAGGGCCATTTTTGCTCTGCACAAAGACTAGGAGCTGCTACTGACATTTAGTAGTAGAGGGCCAAGGATGCTAATGTCCTCCAATATGAAGGACACTCTAGCACATGAAAGATTATCCAACACAATAGCTCCACCTAGAGAAAGTACACTATGAAAATTCTGATTTTTCAGGATTACAATAATAATTATCAATTACAATTGTAACAGGCCTACCTGGTCCATGCAAAGATATTAAAGCAAGTGATGTGACCAAGAGTTCTTGCAAGTTAACCTGGGAGCCTCCAGAATTTGATGGTGGAAGCCCAATTCTTCATTATGTCCTGGAACGCAGAGAAGCTGGGAGGAGGACATATATACCAGTCATGTCTGGTGAGAACAAACTGTCTTGGACTGTAAAGGATCTCATACCAAATGGTGAATACTTCTTCCGTGTTAAAGCAGTCAACAAGATTGGTGGAGGCGAATATATTGAACTGAAAAATCCAGTCATTGCTCAAGATCCAAAGCGTAAGTTTAAACATGGATATACAATGACTAGTAATTTATATGCAAGTTTTCTTTTTGTTTTAAGAAGGTGGGTTGGCCGGGGACATAGCTCAGTTGGTCGAGTGCTTGCCTTGCATGCGTAAGGCCCTGGGTGCGATCCCTAGCACCAAAAAAAAAAAAAAAGGAAGAAGAAGATGGTTTTCCCAAAGTTAATATTTTTTTTCTTGTTCTACAGAACCTCCTGATCCACCTGTAGATGTTGAGGTTCATAATCCTACAGCTAAGGCAATGACTATTACGTGGAAGCCACCTTTGTATGATGGAGGAAGCAAGATAATGGGTTACATCATAGAGAAGATTGCTAAGGGAGAAGACAGGTGGAAGAGATGTAATGAACACCTGGTACCAGTCCTGACCTACACAGCAAAAGGACTTGAAGAGGGAAAGGAGTACCAATTCCGTGTACGCGCAGAGAATGCTGCCGGTATTGGTGAACCTTCTCGGGCTACTCCTCCCACCAAAGCCGTAGATCCTATCGGTAAGTTTTGTCTAATGGAGTTGCTACTTTCCTGTTATGAAATAAATGAGAATAATATTTTGTCAGATATTTTAATCAGAATTGAAAATAATTATTTTTAATCATTACAGATGCTCCAAAAGTGATTATGAGAACAAGTCTAGAAGTGAAACGAGGTGATGAAATAGCTCTTGATGCAACCATTTCTGGCTCACCATACCCAACTATTACATGGATAAAGGATGAAAATGTCATTATACCAGAGGAAATTAAGAAGCGACCAACCCCCCTGGTTAGGAAGAAGAAGGGTGAAGTTCAAGAAGAAGAACCATTTGTCCTGTCTCTGACAGAGCGTTTGAGCATCAACAATAGCAAACAAGGAGAATCTCAGCTCCGCGTCCGAGATTCTCTCCGACCTGATCATGGCCTGTATATGATCAAAGTTGAAAATGACCATGGTATTGCGAAAGCTCCGTGCACTGTCAGTGTGTTAGGTAAATGGTTAAACCTATACTTTCAGCTGGGAAAAGCTTACACATAACATAAAAATTAGTTGGGGGTGGGCAGTTAGAAGAAGTGGGAAATAGGTTCAGCAAATAATCCTCAGTCATATTTTTTCATACCATATTAAAAAAAATCAACTAATCTCATCATTCATTATCTAATGTGATATAAAGAGAGTCAGATGTGGGAAAATCAGATTTATGTCAAAGAATCATACTAACATTTACATGTTCCATAGCAAACCATTTCTATGCAAATTTTTAATTATTGTTTTCTTTTGAAATGTTAGATACACCAGGACCACCAATCAACTTTGTATTTGAAGATATTAGAAAGAACTCAGTCCTCTGTAAATGGGAACCACCCCTTGATGACGGTGGCAGTGAAATCATAAACTACACTTTGGAAAAGAAAGACAAGACAAAACCTGACTCAGAATGGATTGTCATCACCTCAACACTTAGACACTGCAAATATGCAGTAACAAAACTGATTGAAGGAAAAGAGTACCTCTTCCGTGTAAGAGCTGAAAATAGGTTTGGACCTGGACCACCATGTGTTTCAAAGCCACTTATAGCTAAAGATCCATTTGGTAAGGTTCCTTTGGCATTGAAAGTTTGTTTTTTTTTTTTGTCATATACTTTGAGATATATATATATATATACACATATATATATGTATATATACATATACGTATATATACATATATATACATATATATATGTATATATATCACAGTTTATAAAGATCAATTTTTGTGTCACATTTGGGAATTTTACTTTTTTTTTTCCTCAGAACCACCTGATGCACCTGACAAGCCCATTGTGGAAGATGTTACCAGCAACAGTATGCTAGTGAAATGGAATGAGCCAAAAGATAATGGAAGCCCCATCTTGGGTTACTGGCTTGAAAAACGTGAAGTTAACAGTACACATTGGTCTCGTGTCAACAAAAACCTTCTGAGTTCTTTGAAAACCAAGGTAGATGGCTTATTAGAAGGACTCACCTATGTCTTCAGAGTATGTGCAGAAAATGCAGCTGGACCTGGCAAGTTCAGTCCACCTTCCGATCCCAAAACAGCACGTGATCCAATCTGTAAGTAATTCCCCAGGAAGAAAGTTACAGATAGTAAGCCACTGTACATTTAAAAACCATCAGTGGGTTTGATGTGTGTACCTGCATTCATTCTAGCTCCACCTGGACCGCCTGTTCCAAGAGTTGCTGACACAAGCTCTACAACTATTGAATTGGAATGGGAACCCCCAGCTTTCAATGGTGGTGGGGAAATTATTGGCTACTTCGTCGATAAGCAGTTGGTTGGCACAAATGAATGGTCACGCTGCACAGAGAAGATGATCAAAGTCCGTCAATACACTGTCAAAGAAATCCGAGAGGGTGCTGATTACAAACTTCGCGTGAGTGCTGTCAATGCTGCAGGTGAAGGACCACCTGGAGAAACAGAACCTGTTACAGTGGCTGAACCAAAAGGTACTTAAAAGTTTTATTTGAATAAAATGATGGATATTTTCTAAAGATGGGGCTATTTTTTTTTTCATCTTTTTTGGACTAATGTATGACTGTTCTCTTTCAACAGAACCTCCAAATGTGGAATTGGATGTTTCTGTCAAGGGTGGAATACAAATCATGGCAGGGAAGACTCTTAGAATTCCAGCTGTGGTGACTGGCCGCCCAGTGCCTACAAGAGTATGGACCATAGAAGAAGGAGAGCTGGACAAAGACCGTGTTGTAATAGAGAACGTGGGAACCAAATCTGAGCTAATTATCAAGAACGCATTGAGAAAAGATCATGGCAGATACATAATTACAGCTACTAATAACAGTGGCTCCAAATTTGCAGCAGCTCGGGTGGAAGTTTTTGGTAAGGAATTCTGCATGGATTTTCATAGGATTCTCCCAAGTGATAGTGACTTATTACATTTTGCTGCTTTATTTTTCAGATGTCCCTGGTCCAGTTCTTGACTTAAAACCTGTTGTAACAAACAGAAAGATGTGTCTGCTTAACTGGTCTGACCCAGCAGATGACGGAGGAAGTGAAATCACGGGCTTTATTATTGAAAGAAAGGATGCTAAAATGCATACTTGGAGACAACCAATTGAGACCGAGAGATCTAAATGTGACATCACAGGTCTCCTCGAGGGACAAGAATATATGTTCCGTGTTATTGCCAAGAACAAGTTTGGCTGTGGCCCTCCTGTTGAAATAGGACCAATTCTTGCAGTTGATCCACTAGGTAAAACAAGTTTTTCACTGTGTACAAAATACATACTGCTTTGCTTCTAGTTATATCATTTATTCATGAGCTTTATGGTTTCAAACTCTCAACAGTCTCAAGATCTATAAATAGAGTAATAAAAACGAATAGCTAGAGAGTAAATCAAATAACTACAAGCAACTTAAAGACACCATATTTAGTATAATTCCAAAGTAACTTTGGTTCCAAGTACATTTATCATCCATAGATTTGTGTGCTGAAAACTTTTGATTTTCTGGGACTTAGTAATAACCTAGTAATAATTTAGAAGTATTAAATCTTTCCAATGGAATTCACTGGAGTTTGTTTTTTTTCTAATAATCTAGTAGTTTAATAGGGTTTTTTTCCCAGAAGATAAAATGCCTTATGATAAATGCCTTAACCTTGCCCTGTTCATCAAAAAGTCCCCAAATTGGATAGCTAGGGAGGCCACAAACCAGAAAGAACCACCAAAGGATAGGAAAATAATCAGAGGAAATCTTCCAGAGACAACATGAAATCTTACAATTGTACATACTTGGTAATGCACACTGACCCTCATTTTAAGAAAGCATTGCCTTTGACAAAGACCTATTTCTCAAGAGACAAAAGTAGTCATTCCTCTGCCATCACCCCCTGGAAAAAAATATAAATTATATCCTACACCACTGTTAAAGCTTGTCTCAAAAAGCACATTAAATTGTGCCACAAGCATTAGAACAGTGCTGGGATTCCACTGTTTCTAGTTACAATAACTTCAGTAAGCATGGATTGGGTCTAGTTTCACCTTTCAGAACTTACCCTTGGTTCTGTCCTTCAGGACACAAAACCATAGAAGGATTACATACAGTCTCCATTGTGTTTAAACCTACACTTGAGGCAACATGATTTGCAGAATGTTTAGTAGCCATATCTCAGTGTCTGCTAAGAAACACTTTGCTCTCAACTGGCCATCCAAAGCAAAACCACAGACCTATTTTACTAGGTCATTAAGATTAGAAACTTTCCCAGTGACAGGAGGTAAACAATCTAAAAGACTAAATATAAAAAAGCATATGTTCACCTTGATTTATTTTTAATTAATACTCAATGGAAAGTTTGCTAAAAACAAATTCTGCAAGAATGGCTATATTTTGGTAGCTGACACATTTTGAGGAGGATTTTAAAAATGGATATAAGATAATGCCAAACAGAAACCTATTTTTCACATGAATAATGTGAAATATTAATTCCTATATTAATATTTCTCTCATGCTCATCATTTAATTTGCTTCTGGTTAAAGGTCCTCCGACATCTCCTGAAAGGCTGACATACACAGAAAGGACCAAGTCCACTATCACCCTTGACTGGAAAGAACCCCGCAGCGATGGTGGCAGTCCCATCCAAGGATACATCATTGAAAAACGGCGTCATGACAAACCTGACTTTGAAAGAGTTAACAAACGCCTCTGCCCAACCACATCTTTCCTGGTTGAAAATCTTGATGAACACCAAATGTATGAGTTCCGCGTCAAAGCCGTCAATGCAATTGGTGAAAGTGAACCATCCCTGCCTCTTAATGTAGTCATACAAGATGATGAAGGTGTGGATTCTGAACCTAATAATTTTAATGCACTTTACAGTTCTGCCCTTCTCCTGTAAGTTGAGAAAACATCCTTATGAGTTGTCTGCTTTTCCCTTTCTCTCCCTTCTCTTTGTAGTGCCTCCAAATATTAAATTACGTCTGGCCGTTCGAGGAGACACTATCAAAGTTAAGGCAGGGGAGCCTGTTAACATCCCTGCAGATGTGACGGGTCTTCCAATGCCTAAGATCGAGTGGTCCAAGAACGAAACAGTAATTGAAAAACCCACCGATGCACTTCAAATAACAAAGGAAGAAGTGTCCCGCAGTGAGGCAAAGACAGAGCTTATCATTCCCAAAGCTGTCCGGGAGGACAAAGGCACTTATACCATTACTGCTTCTAATCGCCTCGGCTCAGTGTTCCGAAATGTTCATGTTGAAGTTTATGGTAAGGGACTTGCTTTCTTTTGTATAAAAAAAATCCATTGTCAGTTGAAGAATTGTCTTCTCAAGCTCCTCTGTCCTTTTCCTTCCAGATCGCCCATCCCCACCAAGAAATCTTGCTGTTACTGATATTAAAGCTGAATCTTGCTACTTGACATGGGATGCCCCTCTAGATAATGGTGGCAGTGAAATCACCCATTATGTTATTGACAAACGTGATGCAAGTAGGAAAAAGAGTGAATGGGAAGAAGTCACCAATACTGCTGTAGAGAGAAGATATGGGGTAAATGTTTCTGGGTATTTTCTCACATACTTAAAAGCACATGACTTTGATTTAACACCATTTTCATATAACCTTGAAATCTAATGGTTAAACTCAAAATCACGCACAAGAAGCTATTTCATTATTATAGTGTTTAGCACCTTGCACATAAGGCTACTTAGCAAATACCATTTGATATGCAGATACTCTTTTACTTGAAAGATTTGCTGAGGTAAAATAAATTTATATATTCTTATTTTAAATGGGGTTTTCTCTCTTTCTTCCTCCATGATTTAAGTCTATATATTTATTTCCCATTATAGTAATACCTTCCAAAGTAAGTTCAATTTTGAGAAGAGTAAAAATCAGTGGAAGCCTATTCTTTTTAAGACATTTCTATTTGTCTCATTTCTAGGTCTGGAAACTTATCCCCAATGGACAGTATGAGTTCCGAGTTAGAGCAGTGAATAAATATGGAACCAGTGATGAGTGCAAATCCGATAAAGTGGTCATTCAAGATCCTTATCGCCTTCCTGGGCCTCCAGGAAAACCAAAAGTCTTGGAGCGCACCAAAGGGTCAATGTTAGTGAGCTGGACACCTCCTTTGGACAATGGTGGCTCTCCAATTACTGGCTACTGGCTGGAGAAGAGAGAGGAAGGAGGCGCCTACTGGTCACGTGTTAGCCGAGCACCAATAACAAAAGTGGGATTGAAGGGTATAGAATTTAATGTTCCCCGTTTGATTGAAGGCGTTAAATACCAGTTCAGAGCCATGGCAATAAATGCTGCAGGAATTGGCCCTCCCAGTGAACCATCAGATCCAGCTCTTGCTGGAGATCCCATATGTAAGTATGCTTCCTTGCTGGAAATCATTTCTAAAGGGAAAAGTTACTAAATACATCATTCTTCTCTTTTTAATTTTCTATGTCAAACTATTATTCATGTTTACATAGATAGTCATAAGTATATATATAGAGAGAGATATAGATATATCACTATATACACATAAAATCATATAGTTTTTAACTTTTGGATTAAACCTCATATTTTATAAGGAATCAGAATTATAAAAACCTGGATGGACTGACTATAAGCTCCTCTCTGCTCTCATACTTTAAATAAACTTCTTTCTCATTAGACTATTGAAGTCATTTCTCCCACTAAAGACGCTCTTCTGCAGGAATTCAACAAAAAGAAAAATGTCGTTAGCTTTTCAATAATATTTATCAAGCAAAGATATCAAATTTTCAGGCACATTCTGTGAGAGCAAATAAAAGAGGAAAATTCTGAAAGATCTATGATAAGATTCATTCAAAAATCAAAATTCTGTGTCCTTGACAGTTAATTCAGTTTGCTGTGTATCTGATTGGATATTTGGTAGGAAAAAATCAACTGTTATTTTAAAATACTCTTAACTTCTATATGGAGAATATATATAATATGGTACAATAGGTATTCATTTATTCATTCAACAAACTAGTGTTTACTGAACATAGGGTCTCTTCACTAGAGGGGGAAGAGTTATAATTAAAAAGACAAATAGAATAAAATAATTTCTATAATTGTAAAACACTTCAGAAATGTAAAGGGTGGTAATGTGATTATTGCAGAGATTGATCCTTCTAGAGCATTAAGATTAGCTTATGTTCAAAGATATACCAGCTAATGATGAAATTATTTAAAATTTTTCATACTGTGATAAACAAAATGTGTTTTCAGTGAAAAATACGGTAGAACCTCATCAAGGGAATCACAAAAGTATACTAGCTTTTCACTAATCATGTGTAAACAGACTGTAGAGTATCTAGATATTATAAGTAGTCTTTCTTTTCCAGTTGTTTGATTTCTGTGTCTTTGCATTAATGCTAAAGACAAGTAGATTGTTTCAAGTAGATTCTTATTCCCTTTTAACATTCCTATTTTAATAAATTAAAAATAATATTTAATCTTATGTAGCAAAAAAGGATTCTTATAGTATAAAAATCTAGCATTACATTACCTTCAAAATTTGATGTGCTTTTTGGTTTGTTTTGATTTCTTATTAGACCCACCTGGGCCACCTTCTTGCCCAGAGGTTAAAGATAAAACAAAGTCAAGCATCTCACTGGCATGGAAACCACCAGCCAAAGATGGTGGCAGTCCAATCAAAGGATACATTGTAGAAATGCAAGAAGAAGGTACTACTGACTGGAAGAGAGTCAATGAACCAGACAAACTTCTTACTACCTGTGAATGTGTGGTACCCAACCTGAAAGAACTCAGGAAGTACAGGTTCAGAGTGAAAGCTGTCAATGAAGCTGGTGAATCTGAACCAAGTGACACAACTGGAGAGATACCTGCCACTGATATTCAAGGTACTGGTCCTTATTCAGTGTATGCATCTCTTAAATCTCATTATGAAATTGATTAATCTCCTGAGGATAGGTCAGTCGCTTTTTTATAATGTCAGCTAAATCCTATTACATTATGGCTTTACAGAGGTACCAGAGGTTTTCATTGACATTGGAGCACAAGACTGCCTGGTTTGTAAGGCTGGCTCACAGATTAGAATCCCTGCTGTGATCAAAGGGCGCCCAACACCAAAATCATCTTGGGAGTTTGATGGAAAGGCAAAGAAGGCCATGAAGGTAAGAAAATTAAAATTTTCCTGAGTGTCCCACTGAATCCCTGGAAGAAATATTTATACTACAACTGTCTTCTTTTCTAATAGGATGGAGTTCATGACATACCTGAAGATGCACAGGTAAAAAAATAATAATAATAATTGAAACAACTCACAATATGGTTGACTTCTGTACTACTGTTACTTCATTCAATATACGAACACTGTTTCCTTTGTACAGTTGGAGACTGCTGAAAACTCATCAATAATCATCATCCCAGATTGTAAACGTGCGCATTCAGGCAAATACAGCATCACAGCCAAGAACAAAGCAGGACAGAAGACTGCAAATTGCAGAGTCAAAGTCATGGGTAAGAAAGACTTTAAAAGTTGCTATGGAATAGGAACAAATTAGTTTTAAACATCCAAGGAACGCTGTCTACATTATGATTTGCCTCCAACAGATGTACCAGGTCCACCCAAAGATTTGAAAGTCAGTGACATCACAAGGAGTAGTTGCAGACTTTCATGGAAGATGCCAGACGATGATGGGGGAGACAGGATCAAAGGCTATGTCATTGAGAAGAAGACTATTGATGGAAAGGCTTGGACTAAAGTCAATCCAAACTGTGGCAGCACCTCCTTTGTAGTGCCTGACCTCATTTCTGAACAGCAATACTTCTTCCGCGTGCGAGCAGAAAACCGTTTTGGTATTGGCCCACCTGTGGAAACCATTCAGAGGACCACTGCCAGAGATCCAATCTGTGAGTTTTAAAATCCAAGTCTAAAATATCTTCTCAAAATTGAACTGTATTGGTATAAACTCTGCTTAATGCCTCCTTAACTATTTTTACAGTTCCTCCTGATCCTCCTATTAAACTCAAAATTGGCCTGATAACAAAGAACACAGTCCATCTCTCATGGAAACCTCCAAAGAATGATGGGGGCTCCCCTGTCACCCACTATATCGTTGAGTGCCTTGCATGGGACCCTACTGGGAAAAAGAAGGAAGCGTGGAGACAGTGCAATAAGCGTGATGTGGAAGAATTGGAATTTACCGTTGAAGACCTCATCGAGGGTGGGGAATATGAATTCAGGGTCAAAGCTGTCAATGCTGCAGGAGTCAGCAAACCTTCCGCCACTGTTGGCCCCGTGACTGTCAAAGACCAGACATGTAAGTACCAACATACTGACAGAGAATTCCCTCTTGATAGCTGCCTTCCTAGGTATTTAATACTACCCCAAATTAGTAAGAATGGGATATGAGAACATTAGGAAGTTCCTCTGGCCTGAGTGCTGAACCTGTTCTCTATGACACCCACGTCAACAAACTGGTGGTGGACGACACCTGCACTCTAGTTATTCCACAGTCTCGCAGGAGTGACACTGGCTTATACACCATCACAGCTGTAAATAACCTGGGAACAGCATCAAAGGAGATGAGACTCAATGTCCTTAGCAAATTCCTCAATTACCCATCCCTGGACCTCAACTGAGTTACATTCTCCTTACATGAAAGGAGATGATGTTTGTAATTTTCTTACTGTAATTTTCTCCATGGAAAGCTGTTTTCTTTGTCAGAAGTTAAGGCAGTTCCTCTGCCTGCTCCTCAGAAGGGTCAGAAAGCAACCAGTCATTTGCTTGGCAACTGCCGCAATGCGTTTCTCTTCACAATCAAATTTCTTTTCCTCCACTTGAGAAAAAGAAGTATCTGTTTAAAAAGACAAAATATACATACAAATATGGTAATGCTGCGCTCTCTGATTATTGTTACCATCACTACTGTTGTGCAAATTTGTTCAATTCTCTTTTCAAAGCTGAAGGCTATAGTTACTACCCTCTTTCATACTCTTATACTAAATCTGTGGAAAATAGAAAATTCCTTTGCCTCTACCAGCAGTTGCATTTCTTATGAGGGGAAGTCACCTCAGAGTAAACGTTGTGAATCCCTTTGTAACTCCAAATGAATATTAAAGAAATCATGGCGACAGGGCTCCCAAGCCTAAGCTATTAAGCTTCACTCCCTTCTGCCCTTTTATCAGTATATGCTCATGCATAATTATGCCAGAAAAGAGAGAGGCAATCGCTGAGTAATCTAGCCACATGTAGATCCAATAAACTACATGTACCTATTCCTCAAACAAGTACAACAGTTTTAAAAACAGACCCACTCTTATATGGCCTGGGATATCAAGTCTGCCTATAGTAGATACAAACACCTTTATCACCTTTGTAAATTGTACTTTCTGTCCTTCAGCACTTTTTACTCCTAATGATAACTTATTTAATTTTTAATAATCTAGGCCCACCATCAATTGAGCTCAAAGAATTCATGGAGGTTGAAGAAGGAACTGATGTTAACATAGTGGCCAAAATCAAAGGAGTGCCATTCCCAACACTCACCTGGTTTAAAGCTCCTCCAAAGAAGCCTGATAACAAAGAACCTGTTCTCTATGACACCCACGTCAACAAACTGGTGGTGGACGACACCTGCACTTTAGTTATCCCACAGTCTCGCAGGAGTGACACTGGCTTATACACCATCACAGCTGTAAATAACCTGGGAACAGCATCAAAGGAGATGAGACTCAATGTCCTTGGTAAAGATTGCATGACTTGGTTAAAACTGCATGTTTTTACATCCATAAATAGGTTCAGGCTTTAAAAATAACTCTAATAAAATGTTCCTTCTTTAAACCATTTTAGGTCGTCCTGGCCCTCCAATAGGACCCATAAAGTTCGAATCAATTTCAGCAGATCAAATGACATTATCTTGGCTTCCACCTAAAGATGATGGTGGGTCCAAGATTACAAACTATGTAATTGAGAAAAGAGAAGCTAACAGGAAGACATGGGTACGTGTTTCCAGCGAACCTAAAGAGTGCATGTACACAATTCCCAAATTGCTAGAAGGCCATGAATATGTATTCCGAATCATGGCCCAGAATAAATATGGCATTGGAGAACCACTTGACAGTGAACCTGAGACAGCACGAAACCTCTTCTGTAAGTTGGCTCACATTTTACACCAAAGCTATTCTTATCTATGCTGTTTCTAATTTCTTGTAGACTAATGTATTGTTTTCCCCACAGCTGTCCCTGGGGCACCAGATAAACCAACAGTTAGCAGTGTGACTCGTAACTCCATGACTGTCAACTGGGAAGAGCCAGAGTATGATGGAGGTTCTCCTGTGACTGGATACTGGCTAGAAATGAAAGACACCACTTCAAAGAGATGGAAGAGGGTGAACCGAGACCCTATCAAAGCCATGACTTTGGGTGTTTCTTACAAAGTAACTGGTCTTATTGAAGGTTCTGACTACCAGTTCCGCGTGTATGCAATCAATGCTGCTGGTGTGGGTCCTGCAAGTTTGCCATCAGATCCAGTGACTGCTAGAGATCCAATTGGTAAGGCTTGCCATCATTCTTTATTTAAAAAAAAATTATCTTCCAAAAGTGCAATGGAAAAGTCAAGAATACTAATTTATACTGATTTGTTCCAGCTCCTCCTGGCCCTCCATTTCCCAAAGTGACAGACTGGACTAAATCATCAGTGGACCTCGAATGGTCTCCCCCATTAAAAGATGGTGGCTCCAAAATAACTGGATATATTGTTGAGTATAAGGAAGAAGGAAAAGAAGAATGGGAAAAGGTAACTAAAACTTGGCTCTAAAAAATGTACTATGTATGAACTAAAAATCCAGTAGTTACTCTCAATCCCATTAGCTTCTATCTATATTTTTAGTTTAAGAAATCAGAAAAATAGGGCTGGGGTTGTGGCTCAGTGGTAGAGTGCTTGCCTAGCATTCATGAGGCACTGGGTTTGATCCCTGGCACCACGTTAAAAAAAAAAAAAAAAGTAAAATAAAGGTTAAAAAAAAGGAAGAAAAGAAATCAGAAAAATAACTTCATAACTAATGATGCAAATATGTTATTGTCAAAAAATTAATCAGATTAGGGTTAAGGAGACTACCACTGAGCTACATCCCCAGGTCCATTTGATAATAATTTTAAAACATCATTCCTGGCAAGTTATTCCATTTAGTGTTGCCTATAAAAGCTGAGCCCTAAAACCTAAACTGACAATTTTCCTAAAGAGAGTCAGTGGGCTACTGGTTATATGGTAGAAAGTTATGAAAGCAACAAGCTGCAAAGAACTAACTATAAAATGTTTATCCATTTCCCCCAGGCTAAAGATAAAGAAGTGAGAGGAACAAAACTTGTTGTGACAGGATTAAAAGAAGGGGCATTCTATAAATTTAGAGTGAGAGCAGTTAACATTGCTGGCATTGGAGAACCTGGAGAAGTCACAGATATCATTGAAATGAAAGACAGAATTGGTAATTATCAGCCCTTCTATTATTTCTTCCATACTAACATTTCAGACTGAAAGTAGAAATCACATTGAAAATTTTCAATTCTTTCCCAGTTTCACCTGACCTCCAGCTGGATGCCAGTGTCAGAGACAGAATTGTCGTCCATGCTGGAGGGGTGATCCGAATCATTGCTTACGTCTCTGGGAAGCCGCCTCCAACTGTCACCTGGAGCATGAACGAAAGAGCCTTACCTCAAGAAGCCACCATTGAGGAAACGGCCATCAGCTCGTCCATGGTCATCAAGAACTGCCAGAGGAGCCATCAAGGCGTCTATTCTCTTCTTGCCAAAAATGCAGGGGGGGAAAGAAAGAAGACAATTATTGTTGATGTATTAGGTAAATAAGTTCACTTTGTCTATGCAATGTTTTCAACAAGCATTTTTATTACATCTACAGCAAAACTATGTTGTAATAAAACTATGTTATAAACATTTTGGAAAAGAAAAAAATCACCCATAATCCACAGATTAGAATTTAAAATTTTTCCTTTTTGCTTTTTTTAGCCTACGTATATTCTATACAGTTGTATTCCTACTACACATAAAGTTTTTTATGCTTTTTTTTACAGAACGTACCACTCTAAATGCCTATTATTATATCATTTCCCTAAAAGCAACTTTTATACACACGAATGTTTAAAATCTGTCAGTGACGACCATTTTCACATTTGAAAATAGTTATTTTCACATAGTTATTTGCTAATTATCTTAATAATGAAAAACCCTCTGAAGGTTTCAGTATTCTAATTGAGGAGCATCGCATTTGGTTATGAATATAACCAAATGTCACTGAACATAGAGTTGAACTTTTTATGCCTCTTGTTGTCTGGTTTAGTCCAGTAAAGATTTGCTTTGAAAGTGAAGCCCTCCCACTTAGAGCTCATGACTCTAAGTACAGCCATGCTGCAAATAGCCAGTCCTGTGTTAAAATAATTAATATTTAAATTACATAAAACCATTTCATTCAACTGTAGTCCTGGGAGCTTTTCAGTTTCAAGCTCCTAAACCTTTTTACTTCTAAACAGCCGTGACTTTAATTGGAGAATTCATGTACTTCCACATTAAAATTCCAATCCCTCCTGTGCTGCTCACTGATTGACTCATCACCCAGAAAAAAATTATCTTTTTACCTCTTGGAGAGGAAACAACCCAAAGTGACTATACCACTCTTCACCCCTCTCTTGCTGCTCCCTCCATCTCATGATTTTTGCATTTTATTCTCCCTTAGACACAAAACCTTAATTTCTTCATAACCATATTTGTCTCCTTTTTAAAAGCAGAGAGTAACACATGTTGAGTTCACTAAAGACAAACAGTTTGAATTTTTTCCTCTTATTTTCAGATGTACCGGGTCCTGTTGGAATACCATTCCTCTCTGACAATCTAACCAATGACTCCTGCAAATTGACATGGTTTTCTCCAGAAGATGATGGAGGCTCTCCAATCACCAACTATGTCATTGAGAAGCGGGAAGCTGACCGCAGAGCTTGGACCCCAGTGACATACACAGTCACCCGACAAAATGCTACTGTCCAGGGTCTCATTCAAGGAAAAGCCTACTTTTTCCGAATCGCAGCTGAAAATATTATTGGCATGGGCCCATTTGTTGAGACACCAACTGCACTTGTCATCAGAGATCCAATAAGTAAGTACAACTTAAAACAAGTTTCATCACCTTACTCATTTAATAAGACCATGGTGACAAAATTTGTATATAAATGCCATACATTTCATTTACTTAATAAGCACTTATTAGACAACTTCTCAGAATATGATTTGATAGTATTTTACTAGTTATATGAAAAAAAAATTATAGGAATATTTATGATTCATCAAATCCTTTCTGTGTATAACACTCTGATTTTTTTTTTAAACATTCCACTCAGTAGCTTAAATAGAAACTAAATCATTTTCCTAACCCTAAAACCACCAACTCTGGAGATCTTTCCTAAATTAGTTTTAATGAAACTTTATTTTCTCACCTAATTTTTCTTATTCTAATTTTCATTAAGATAATTAGACTGTATTGGGCCCTTTTTAGCTTGCATAGTCACATGATGAGTCACTTCTGTTATTTATTGAAGCAGATCACTTAACGTTTAAATGCAGTCCTTACAAAGGAGTTTTTACTACATTCTGTTACATTCCTTATATGACACATTTTTCTCTGTGTTCATACTTACAGCTGTACCAGAGCGACCTGAAGACCTAGAAGTCAAAGACGTTACTAAAAATACTGTAACTTTGACTTGGAATCCTCCTAAATATGATGGTGGATCAGAAATCATTAACTATGTCCTAGAAAGCCGGCTCATCGGAACAGAGAAGTTCCACAAAGTTACAAATGACAACTTGCTTAGCAGAAAATACACAGTTAAAGGCTTAAAAGAGGGTGATACCTATGAATACCGTGTCAGTGCTGTCAATATTGTTGGACAAGGCAAGCCATCATTTTGCACCAAGCCAATCACTTGCAAGGATGAACTGGGTATGTGTCGCCCACAATTTATACTTTGAAAATTGTACATTCATAGAGTTGCCAAAGATATCAGTAAAGTGACTTTTTTGTTCGTTTTTATTAACTTTTAGCTCCCCCAACACTTGACCTGGACTTCAGAGATAAGCTCACGGTTAGGGTTGGTGAAGCTTTTGCCCTCACTGGCCGCTACTCAGGCAAACCAAAGCCTAAGGTTAGTTGGTTCAAAGATGAAGCTGATGTGCTAGAAGATGAACGTACTCATATAAAGATCACTCCGACAACACTTGCTCTAGAGAAGGTCAAGTCCAAACGTTCGGATTCTGGCAAATACTCTGTCGTTGTGGAGAACAGTACAGGCTCCAGGAAAGGTTTCTGTCAAGTTAATGTTGTTGGTAAGTACTGTTTGACAAGGAACCTTCTGATCCTTCAAAAGCAGAAGTAGAAACGACACTTTGTGCTCTGATTTCTTTTCTGCAGATCGTCCTGGACCACCAGTAGGACCTGTCATTTTTGATGAGGTAACCAAAGATTACATGGTCATCTCCTGGAAGCCACCTTTAGATGATGGAGGGAGTGAAATCACCAACTACATTATTGAAAAGAAGGAGTTGGGTAAAGATGTTTGGATGCCTGTGACCTCTGCAAGTGCTAAAACAACATGCAAAGTTCCTAAACTGCTGGAAGGAAAAGATTACATTTTCCGTATACATGCTGAAAACCTGTATGGAATAAGTGATCCTCTGGTGTCTGATTCAATGAAAGCCAAAGATCGTTTCAGTATGTATTGTTTCTTTCTGTGGAGTCAATTCTTGATGTGGTTTAAAAAAAATTAACTTCTAACACATTTTGCTAACGTTTGTTATAGGAGTTCCTGATGCACCTGATCAGCCCATTGTTACAGAAGTCACCAAAGACTCTGCATTAGTAACCTGGAACAAGCCACACGATGGAGGAAAGCCCATCACCAACTACATCCTAGAAAAGAGGGAAACGATGTCTAAACGATGGGCTAGGGTTACCAAAGAGCCTATCCACCCATACACGAAATTTAGGGTTCCTGATCTTCTAGAAGGATGTCAGTATGAATTCCGGGTTTCTGCAGAAAATGAAATTGGTATTGGAGATCCAAGCCCACCATCCAAACCAGTCTTTGCTAGAGATCCAATTGGTATAGTATTGATGCTTCATTTCAGTTTGTTTATGATCCAACATTTTTCCCATCTAAGTTCTAACACCTTTTTGGTTTTTCTTTCTTTAATTTTTATGTAGCTAAACCAAGTCCACCAGTGAATCCTGAAGCAGTAGATACAACATGTAACTCAGTTGATCTAACCTGGCAGCCACCACGTCATGATGGCGGGAGCAAGATACTGGGTTACATTGTTGAGTACCAAAAAGTTGGTGATGAAGAGTGGCGAAGAGCCAATCATACTCCTGAGTCATGTCCTGAAACTAAATATAAAGTCACTGGTCTTCGGGATGGTCAGACCTATAAGTTCAGAGTGTTGGCAGTCAATGAAGCTGGTGAATCAGATCCAGCTTATGTTCCAGAGCCAGTGCTGGTAAAAGACAGACTTGGTGAGTAAAATGTTTTCATCAGTATGTGCAAGGAGAATAGGTGCCTGACTGAATATGCATAATTCTAACATGCATTAACTAATCAAATTTGAATGTGCTGTTCTTTTCATTCTAGAACCCCCTGAGTTGATTCTTGATGCCAACATGGCAAGAGAACAACACATTAAAGTTGGTGATACATTAAGACTGAGTGCCATCATCAAAGGAGTGCCATTCCCAAAAGTCACCTGGAAAAAGGAAGACAGAGAGGCTCCGACTAAAGCACAAATTGATGTTACTCCAGTCGGCAGCAAGCTTGAAATTCGTAATGCTGCCCATGAAGATGGTGGAATTTATTCCTTAACAGTAGAGAATCCAGCTGGTTCCAAAACTGTCTCCGTGAAAGTACTTGTATTGGGTAAGAATTTTAATCCTTATGCCATTAAAAGTATATTTTGATACACCTTTTTCTCTTGTCTGGATTAAATCCCTTTTATAACTATAATTTAACACTTTTCAGACAAACCTGGGCCACCTAGAGATCTGGAAGTCAGTGAAATTAGGAAAGATTCTTGTTACCTTACTTGGAAGGAACCCCTGGATGATGGCGGTTCTGTTGTGACAAACTATGTGGTTGAGAGGAAAGATGTTGCCAGTGCCCAGTGGTCACCTCTTTCAACTACATCAAAGAAAAAGAGTCATTTGGCTAAACATCTTACTGAAGGCAATCAGTATCTCTTCCGAGTAGCTGCTGAGAACCAATATGGACGTGGTCCTTTTGTTGAGACGCCTAAACCCATCAAGGCTGTGGATCCTCTCCGTGAGTTGCTTTCTCTGGATACAAAGTATCATTTAACTGTCTCTGGGAGAACTACTTATTCATCATGACTTTTTTTTTTTTAAAGATCCCCCAGGGCCACCCAAGGACTTACATCATGTGGATGTTGACAAGACTGAAGTCTCCCTTGTATGGAATAAACCAGATCGTGATGGGGGCTCTCCAATCACTGGATACTTGGTGGAATATCAAGAAGAAGGTGCTGAGGACTGGATTAAGTTCAAGACTGTGAAAAACTTGGAATGCGTTGTTACTGGACTACAACAAGGAAAGACCTACAGATTCCGTGTAAAAGCTGAAAATATCGTGGGTCTCGGGCTCCCTGATACAACTATCCCGATAGAATGCCAAGAAAAACTAGGTGATTTTTGGATTGGCATTATTATTTTATTTTCTTCTTTAAATCCTTTATAATGCAAGAATTGAAATCTAAT
This sequence comes from Urocitellus parryii, assembly GCF_045843805.1. NCBI lineage: Eukaryota > Metazoa > Chordata > Mammalia > Rodentia > Sciuridae > Urocitellus > Urocitellus parryii. The sequence goes on along the minus strand of NC_135531.1, from coordinate 230,694,314 downwards.
TTCCTCATGTTTATTTTCCAGTGCCTCCATCTATAGAGCTAGATGTGAAATTAATTGAAGGGCTTGTGGTAAAAGCTGGAACTACAGTCAGATTCCCTGCTATCATAAGAGGTGTACCTGTTCCTTCTGTAAAGTGGACAACTGATGGGAGTGAGATTAAAACAGATGACCACTACACAGTTGAAACTGACAACTTCTCATCTGTACTTACCATCAAGAACTGCTTAAGGAAAGACACTGGGGAATATCAAATCACAGTTTCCAATGCAGCTGGCACCAAAACGGTAGCTGTACATCTTACTGTTCTCGATGTTCCTGGACCACCAACAGGCCCTATCCATATTCTAGATGTTACCCCCGAATACATGACTATCTCCTGGCAGCCACCTAAAGATGATGGAGGAAGCCCTGTGATAAATTATATCGTTGAGAAACAAGATACAAGGAAAGACACATGGGGTGTTGTGTCTTCAGGAAGCAGTAAGCTGAAGCTGAAAGTCCCACATCTGCAAAAGGGCTGTGAATACATTTTCCGAGTTAAAGCAGAGAATAAGATGGGTGTTGGTCCTCCCCTTGACTCCACACCTACTGTTGCTAAACACAAGTTCAATCCTCCATCTCCTCCTGGTAAACCAGTGGTTACCGACATTACAGAAAATGCTGCAACTGTGTCTTGGACCCTGCCAAAATCTGATGGTGGCAGTCCAATAACTGGTTACTACGTGGAACGTCGAGAGATAACTGGAAAGTGGGTGAGGGTCAACAAAACACCAATAGCTGACCTGAAGTTCAGGGTGACTGGACTCTATGAAGGAAACACATATGAGTTTAGAGTGTTTGCTGAAAATCTTGCAGGACTGAGCAATCCATCCCCAAGTTCTGACCCAATAAAAGCTTGCCGGCCCATTAAACCCCCTGGGCCACCTATTAATCCTAAATTGAAAGACAAGAGCAAAGAATGGGCTGACTTGGTGTGGACAAAGCCCCTCAGTGATGGTGGAAGCCCCATTCTAGGATACGTAGTGGAATGTCAGAAACCTGGCACGGCACAGTGGGACAGGATTAATAAGGATGAACTCATTAGGCAATGTGCTTTCAGGGTACCTGGACTAATTGAAGGAAATGAGTACAGATTCCGTATAAAGGCAGCTAACATTGTGGGTGAGGGAGAACCAAGAGAACTAGCAGAATCTGTGCTTGCAAAAGACATCCTCCATCCTCCAGAAGTCGAGCTTGATGTTACTTGTCGTGACGTTATTACCGTCAGAGTGGGCCAGACTATCCACATTCTTGCTCGAGTCAAAGGCAGACCTGAACCTGACATAACTTGGTCTAAGGAAGGCAAAGTGTTGGTCCGAGAAAAGCGGGTTGACATAATTCATGATCTACCTCGTGTTGAGTTACAAATTAAAGAAGCTGTCAGGGCTGACCACGGCAAGTATATCATCTCAGCCAAGAACAGCAGTGGACATGCCCAAGGCTCAGCCATTGTTAACGTCCTTGACAGACCTGGGCCTTGCCAGAACTTGAGGGTTAGCAATGTAACGAAAGAGAACTGCACAATTTCTTGGGAAAATCCACTAGATAATGGTGGCTCCGAAATAACCAATTTCATCGTAGAATATCGGAAACCAAATCAGAAAGGCTGGTCCATTGTTGCTTCAGATGTCACCAAGAGATCAATCAAGGCTAACCTTTTAGCCAATAATGAATACTATTTCCGAGTTTGTGCAGAGAATAAAGTAGGGGTTGGGCCAACCATTGAAACAAAAACTCCAATTCTGGCCATTAACCCTATTGACAGGCCAGGTGAGCCTGAAAACCTTCATATTGCAGATAAAGGAAAGACATTTGTCTATCTAAAGTGGCGGCGGCCTGATTATGACGGTGGCAGCCCAAATCTATCGTATCATGTTGAGAGAAGGCTGAAGGGTTCTACTGACTGGGAAAGAGTACATAAAGGAAGCATTAAAGAAACCCACTACATGGTTGACAAATGTGTTGAAAACCAAATTTATGAGTTTAGAGTACAGACAAAGAATGAGGGTGGGGAAAGTGATTGGGTAAAGACAGAGGAAGTTGTTGTGAAGGAAGACTTACAGAAACCAGTACTTGATCTGAAATTAAGTGGGGTGCTAACTGTCAAAGCAGGGGACACCATTAGACTTGAGGCTGCAGTTAGAGGCAAACCATTTCCAGAAGTTGCATGGACCAAGGACAAAGATGCTACAGATTTAACAAGATCACCAAGGGTCAAGATTGATACCAGTGCTGAGTCATCTAAATTCTCCCTTACTAAAGCCAAGCGAAGTGATGGTGGTAAATATGTAGTTACAGCAACTAACACAGCTGGCAGTTTTGTGGCCTATGCCACTGTCAATGTTTTAGATAAGCCTGGTCCTGTAAGGAATCTGAAGATTACTGATGTGTCCAGTGATAGGTGTACTGTTCGATGGGACCCACCAGAAGATGATGGTGGCTGTGAAATCCAAAATTATATTCTAGAAAAATGTGAGAGCAAGCGAATGGTTTGGTCCACCTATTCTTCTAGTGTCTTGATTCCCAGTGCTACAGTAACACGTCTCATAGAAGGAAATGAATATATTTTCAGAGTCCGTGCAGAAAATAAAATAGGCACAGGGCCTCCAACAGAAAGTAAACCAGTCATAGCAAAAACCAAGTATGATAGACCTGGTCGCCCTGATCCCCCAGAGGTCACTAAAGTAAGCAAAGAAGAAATGACTGTGGTTTGGAACCCACCTGAATATGATGGTGGAAAGTCTATCACAGGATACTATTTGGAGAAAAAGGAAAAACACGGAGTGCGATGGGTCCCTGTTAACAAAAGTGCAATCCCCGAGAGACGTCTGAAAGTACAGAATCTCCTCCCAGGACATGAATATCAGTTCCGTGTCAAGGCAGAAAATGAAGTTGGAATTGGAGAACCAAGCTTACCATCAAGACCGGTGGTGGCAAAAGACCCCATAGGTAAGATGTTCTTGTTTTTTTCTGATATTATATCAATTCTTAATCTCAAGCACAGAGGTATTAGATAAAGGAGTTAATCCATAATATCAAAACTTTGTTTTAGCCAATATTTTCCCAAATAGGCATTTTAGCAAATCACCAAAAAAACAATGGTAGATTCTAATTTGGGGGAGGGCGGGTACTGAAGATTGAACTCAGGGGCACTCAACAACTGAGCCACATCCCCAACCCTACTTTGTATTTTATTTAGAGACAGGGTCTCACCGAGTTGCTTAGCACCTTGCTTTTGCTGAGGCTGGCTTAGAACTCGGGTTCCTCCTGCCTAAGCCTCCTGAGCCCCTGGGATTACAGGCATGTACCATAGCATCTGGCTTTAATTTTTGAAAAGGAAAATAAGGAGGAGTCAGTAATTGAGAAAGTGAATGAACTATTTTTGATTAATTGAGGATTGACTGTATAAAACTCCACTTTAGAAGATCACTACTTGCAGTTAACCATGTCTATATTTTTATATAATTTATTTCCAGAACCACCTGGTCCACCAACCAATCTCAAAGTAGTTGATACTACCAAAAGTTCCATAACACTTGGATGGGGGAAACCAGTCTATGATGGTGGTGCACCAATTATTGGATATGTTGTGGAAATGAGACCCAAAAAACCAGATATGTCACCTGACGAAGGCTGGAAAAGGTGCAATGCTGCAGCACAGCTTGTTCGCATGGAATTTACTGTTACCAGCTTGGATGAAAACCAGGAGTATGAGTTCAGGGTGTGTGCCCAAAACCAGGTTGGCATTGGGCGCCCCGCAGAACTAAAGGAGGCTATCAAACCTAAAGAAATCCTAGGTAAGGCTCTCCAGTGGCACTGGACTCATTCTCACTTCATTTCTCATGATTTCCCCACATTCAGAAAAGCCAACTAATAATCTTAATGTCATTTGCAGAACCTCCGGAGATTGATTTGGATGCCAGCATGAGAAAACTGGTCATAGTGAGAGCAGGATGCCCTATTCGGCTATTTGCAATAGTAAGAGGGCGACCGGCTCCCAAAGTCACTTGGCGAAAAGTGGGTATTGATAATGTGGTCAGAAAAGGACAAGTTGATCTGGTTGACACCATGGCCTTCCTTGTCATCCCCAATTCTACCCGTGATGACTCTGGAAAATATTCCTTAACACTGGTGAACCCCGCAGGAGAAAAAGCTGTGTTTGTGAATGTCAGAGTACTGGGTAGGTTGCTAAGAAACTTCTTCTTCCCTCTCCAAAAACAAATTAGTAAGGACTCTGATGAGACATGGATGTCTGATTCTCTGGTTCTTTACAGATACTCCTGGACCCGTATCTGATTTAAAAGTTTCAGATGTCACTAAAACATCATGCCATGTGTCCTGGGCCCCTCCTGAAAATGATGGTGGGAGCCAAGTGACTCATTATATTGTGGAGAAACGTGAGGCAGAGAGAAAGACGTGGTCAACTGTTACCCCAGAAGTTAAGAAAACAAGCTTCAACGTCACCAATCTTGTCCCTGGGAATGAGTATTTCTTCAGAGTAACTGCTGTCAATGAGTATGGCCCTGGCGTCCCAACAGACGTCCCCAAACCAGTGCTAGCATCAGATCCTCTAAGTAAGTAATCTCCTTCCTTCCTTCCTCCTTACCCCAGACCCCTATTTTAGCAAGATACCAATATAATTTTAACCTACTACTGAAAGGGATTTAATTTATGGAAATTCTAATAGCATAGTAAATATCTAACCCACCCAGGAAAGACTTCTGTAACCTGCCTCATCTTGTACTTTTTTACTTTCAACATGCTGAACTATAGGTTTCATACACTTTGAGGCCAATGACATATTAAAACTACTATGTACATGAACAAAGGAGATTTGATTTGGTTGCCTAGATAATTTTCTAAATCATGTTTTTCTTCTAGGTGAGCCAGATCCCCCAAGAAAACTAGAAGTGACTGAAATGACGAAGAACAGTGCTACGTTAGCCTGGTTACCTCCTCTGCGTGATGGAGGCGCTAAAATTGACGGCTACATCATTAGTTACAGAGAAGAAGAACAGCCTGCAGATCGCTGGACCGAGTATTCTGTTGTAAAAGATCTCAGCCTCATTGTCAATGGCTTAAAGGAAGGAAAGAAATATAAATTTAGAGTAGTGGCCAGAAATGCTGTTGGAGTCAGCTTGCCAAGAGAAGCCGAAGGAGTATACGAAGCCAAAGAACAACTGTGTAAGTAGTCATTGCTTCATTAATATCATCCGGTAGAAGTTCACTAGTATTTTCTTTGGCTACATAGACTTTTCTCTTTGAAGAATCTGGTTCCAGAAATACTTGGAAAACAGTGGTAACATGTAGTAAATGAATTTTAAATCATGACACAGAACATACATGCACCCATCTATATAAAAGAAGTTTCTTGAAACAATACCTTTCCTTAAATATGCTACATCTGTTATTTTCTATTATATTCTATTTCATTCCTTTGGAAAATTTTGGCTCTAATTCAAACACTGATTTGAACCCACTAGGGGTTGCAACACACAATTTGAAAAACATCGGCAGAGCTCCCCACCAAAGAAAACTTGATCCCTCCAAAATTAATGTATTTTCATTTTTTTCTTTTAGTACCACCAAAGGTCCTTATGCCAGAGCAAATTACTATTAAAGCTGGGAAGAAACTCCGAGTAGAAGCCCATGTGTATGGAAAGCCTCATCCCACCTGTACATGGAAGAAAGGAGAAGATGAAGTTGTCACATCCAGCCACCTGGCAGTGCACAAAGCAGACAGCTCTTCAATTCTGATCATAAAAGATGTTACTAGGAAAGACAGTGGTTACTATAGCCTGACAGCAGAGAACAGCTCTGGGACAGACACTCAGAAAGTCAAAGTTATAGTCATGGGTAGGTTAAGTATGAGCCAAATGGCCACTGAAATGTGAAGACCAGAAACATTCTTTCCTACCAAATCCTATTCTTACACTTTCTTCTTCTCGGTTCACACAGATGCACCTGGACCCCCTCAGCCTCCATTTGACATTTCGGACATAGATGCGGATGCCTGCTCCCTGTCCTGGCACATCCCTCTAGAAGATGGAGGCAGTAACATCACCAATTACATAGTGGAGAAATGTGATGTTAGCCGTGGGGACTGGGTCACAGCTCTTGCTTCAGTCACAAAAACCTCCTGCAGGGTTGGAAAACTGATCCCAGGCCAGGAGTATATCTTCCGAGTCCGTGCTGAAAATCGATTTGGTATTTCAGAGCCTCTCACATCTCCAAAGATGCTTGCTAAGTTCCCATTTGGTATGTATTTTTTTCAGAGAGAAAAAAAAATAATTGTTTTCTTTCTAGTCTGTTACTTAAAACAGAAACGGGCATTTTCCTTGTTTTCATCTCCAGGTGTTCCTAGCGAACCAAAGAATGCACGAGTCACCAAAGTCAACAAAGACTGCATATTTGTTGCGTGGGACAGGCCAGACAGCGATGGAGGGAGCCCCATCACTGGTTACCTGATTGAACGCAAAGAAAGAAACAGCTTGCTGTGGGTGAAAGCTAATGATACTCTTGTCAGGTCAACTGAATATCCTTGTGCTGGCCTTGTGGAAGGTCTTGAGTATTCATTCAGAATCTATGCCCTAAACAAAGCTGGTTCCAGCCCACCCAGCAAACCAACAGAATACGTAACTGCAAGAATGCCAGTGGGTGAGTATTTTTTTTCAATATTGTAGAGGCACATTTAAATCTTAGGGCCTTTGAAGATTACTAATTTTCTAGAATAGCCTCCCTCCCACTGCCCCATCTCTTACCATGGAAGTCTACTATGTATAACTCTCTTTGAAGCATATAGCACAGACTCAAGAGCTTCCTGTGTGGGGGATTATTAAAATGGGATGACCGTCATCCTGTTGAGTTTGTTACTTAGTTCCCATTATCACCTCTGTGGCTATGAGTTTAAACTTCTGCAAAGAAGATATATGCTGAGACGATCTCTTTTGGTTTTAGATCCTCCTGGGAAACCTGAAGTTATTGATGTTACCAAAAATAGTGCATCCCTCATTTGGGCCCGCCCCAAGCATGATGGAGGCAGCAAAATCATTGGCTATTTCGTGGAAGCTTGCAAACTTCCTGGTGATAAGTGGGTCCGGTGCAATACTACACCTCACCAGATTCCCCAGGAAGAGTACACAGCTACTGGCTTAGAAGAGAATGCTCAGTACCAATTTAGAGCAATTGCCAGGACTGCAGTAAACATTAGCCAGCCTTCTGAACCCTCGGACCCAGTGACTATCCTGGCAGAGAATGGTAAGATTCCATTGCATATTATAGGCAAAGATGCACAATATTCATGATATTCATTTCTTCTGATAAAATGCTAAGTTTACACACACAGAAAAAAGAAAAATAAAACAATAGATATTGCTATATAATACTAAAAAGTATGATTATAGAGAATGTTAACATGCTAAACTAGAAAGCAGGATACTGCATTCAGGACTAAATAATTTCAAAAGTAAACATTCACAGAAAGACGGCAAAGAAATGCATTTAAGTGACATTATGGAAACTTACTTTTTATATTTCCAACACTGTAAGATTTCTATACCAAGCCTCTAATACTTTAATAATGAATACATTATTTTAAAAAATCATATTCTTGGTGGTTACCAGAGCTGGGGATTAGGGAGGTAGGGAAAAGGGGAGATGTCAGAGGGTTCAAAGTTTCAATTAGAGAGGAATAAATTTTAATGATCTATTGCACAGTACAGTGACCATAATTAATAATTTACATCTCAAAATTGTTAAAAGAGTAGATTCTAAGTGTTCTCACCACAGATAAATGCTGAGTCAGGTGATAGATGCACTAACTAGCTTGACTTAATTATTCCACAGTGCATACATATACCAAAACATCATATTGTATCCCATAAATATATGCAATTATTAGCCTATTAAAATAAAAATTCCATTCTTAAAAGAGAACATATGAATTTTTTTAATTATTATTAAGAATTAAACTATGTATTTTCACATACATGAACTCCTTTTCATCTCATTTCTTTCCAGTTCCTCCCAGGATAGATCTGAGTGTGGAGATGAAATCTTTGCTTACTGTGAAAGCAGGAACCAATGTTTGCTTGGATGCTACTGTTTTTGGTAAACCAATGCCAACAGTTTCTTGGAAGAAAGATGGCACACCACTAAAACCAGCAGAAGGCATAAAGATGGCCATGAAGCGGAACCTGTGCACCTTGGAGCTATTCAGTGTGAACCGGAAGGACTCAGGAGACTACACCATCACTGCTGAAAATTCAAGCGGTTCCAAATCAGCTACCATTAAGCTTAAAGTATTAGGTAACTAAAGCATTTAATTAGAATCCTGAGCTGGAGATGTGGCTCAAGCGGTAGCGCGCTCGCCTGGCATGCGTGCGGCCCGGGTTCGATTCTCAGCACCACATACAAAAAAAGATGTTGTGTCTGCCGATAACTAAAAAATAAATATTAAAATTCTCTCTCTCTCATTCTCTCTTTTAAAAAAAAAAAAGAATCCTGCACTTAGCTTTGGTTAACAAGATGCAATAAGATTTACAAAATAATATGTGAGAAAATTATATATCCTACTATGTATTTCCTAAGCACAGAATTAATCTTAGAATAGTGTTTTAGAGCTGAGAAGAATATTAGAAACCATACATTCCAGGTACCTAATTTTACATATGTGGAAACAGATTCTAGAAAATTAAGCAACTTTAAGGTCACAGAGGAAGTTAATGACATAAAGACTGCAGCTCAGGTCTTCAGACTTCTAATCTATATGGAAGTAGAAAAACTTCACTTTTATTCCTTTTTTTTTTTTTTTTTTTTTTTTTTTTTTTTTTTTTTTAGATAAGCCTGGTCCTCCAGCATCCGTTAAAATCAACAAAATGTATTCAGATCGTGCAATGCTTTCTTGGGAACCTCCTCTTGAAGACGGAGGCTCAGAAATCACCAACTATATTGTTGACAAACGTGAAACCAGCAGGCCCAACTGGGCTCAAGTCTCTGCCACTGTGCCCATCACCAGCTGCACTGTGGAGAAACTTATAGAGGGCCATGAGTATCAGTTCCGCATCTGTGCGGAAAATAAATACGGAGTGGGTGATCCAATCTTCACTGAGCCAGCAATTGCTAAAAACCCATATGGTAAGAACGTTTTCCTGTAGTTTTTCCTTTTCGTTTTTAAATATTACCTGTTAAGCCTGAGAAATTAACTTTTCAATCAATCCCTGCAGACCCACCTGGACGCTGTGATCCTCCTGTCATCAGCAACATAACCAAAGACCATATGACGGTCAGCTGGAAACCACCAGCAGATGATGGCGGTTCACCCATCACTGGCTACTTGGTTGAAAAGCGAGAAACTCAGGCAGTTAACTGGACAAAGGTCAACAGAAAACCTGTCATTGAAAGAACAATAAAAGCAACCGGTCTTCAAGAAGGTACCGAATATGAGTTCCGAGTTACAGCTATAAATAAAGCTGGACCAGGCAAACCCAGTGATGCATCCAAAGCTGTTTATGCTCAGGATCCTCTGTGTAAGTCTGCATGAGAGTTCCATATGTGTGTTCTAATCAGCATTAAACAACTGGGAAGGAAATTTTTACTAAAGTTTTCTATTTTTGTGTTTTCCTCAGATCCACCTGGCCCACCAGCTTTCCCTAAAGTATATGATACAACCCGGAGCTCCGTGAGTCTCTCCTGGGGCAAGCCAGCCTATGATGGTGGTAGCCCTATCATCGGTTATCTCGTTGAAGTCAAACGAGCTGACTCTGATAACTGGGTGAGGTGCAATTTACCAGAGAAACTACAGAAAACACGCTTTGAGGTTACTGGCCTGATGGAAAACACGGAATATCAGTTCCGTGTGTATGCCGTTAACAAGATTGGATTCAGTGACCCCAGTGATGTGCCAGATAAACACTGCCCCAAGGACATCTTAAGTAAGTATGACCAGGAGAAATACATAGGGCTTTTCTCATTAACCATATTCTAGGAGGGAGACTAGAATTGTTATATATTTATTTATGATCTTTAGCTTTGGTAATTCCAGAAGTACATTTTAGGAGAGCTGGGTGGGTACTTCATGGTATCACAGAACAGGCCAAAGGAAATGCAAGGTGATTTGTGGTTCTGAAAGGTTTTTTTGTATACACATGAAAATTTCATGTCTTTGAAGGAATATGGAATGTAGGAATTTTATTCTGAGAATAAAGAGGATTTTTTTAACTCAGTGAACTATTATCATTCTCATGGTTTTCATTACTCTTCTAATTCAACCTCTCTCTAAGAATATTACTGGCAGACTATCAATCTTAAATTCCCTGCCCCTTGTTCTTCCTCGTTATTCTCTGTAACAATCCCCTTTTAGTTACCTGGTATCATATTTCATCCACTTTTTACTTTTCTTTGTACACTGAAATAATAAAAGGAGTCAGGGTATATGGCAGAGTACCCTCACTGAATACAAGAAAAACCAAAAATGGAATAGAGCCAAGGACCAGCCATCTACTTTCTTTAATAGACGTAGAGTTTGAGGGTTCACGAAAAGAGGAAATATAGGTCCCCCAAGGAAATTTTTGTTGAGGCTAAAACATATTGGAAAATGGAAGGGCCAACAATGGGTACAAAATATTGAAATAGTTATGAAGATGACATTAAGGATGTTCAAAAGAGTAATAAATAATTTTAGAAATTTACAAGCGATAAGGTCAGTCCATGGAAATCATTTGAGCATTAATTTTTTTTTCACCAAACCTTTCTCCACCCCCAAATTAAATAGTTCCACCTGAGGGAGAACTTGATGCTGAATTAAGGAAGACACTCATATTACGTGCTGGAGTTACAATGAGACTCTATGTACCAGTAAGAGGACGTCCACCTCCAAAGATTACTTGGTCGAAGCCCAATGTCAACCTCAGGGAAAGGATTGGACTGGACATAAAATCAACTGACTTTGACACTTTCTTACGCTGTGAAAACGTAAACAAATATGATGCTGGAAAATACATCTTAACTCTAGAGAACATCTGTGGTAAAAAGGAATATACCATTGTAGTGAAAGTGCTTGGTAAGTCTATTTGGAAAAAAAAGAATCATATGTTTAAAACTATGGCTTCTGTATCTTTTATAAATTCATTTCTTACTTACCCATTACTTATCCAGATACCCCTGGGCCACCTGTCAATGTGACTGTTAAGGAAGTATCCAAAGACTCTGCTTATGTTACCTGGGATCCTCCCATTATCGATGGTGGAAGTCCCATCATAAACTACGTGGTAGAAAAACGTGATGCAGAAAGGAAGTCCTGGTCCACGGTGACAACTGAGTGCTCAAAAACAAGCTTCAGGGTATCCAACTTGGAGGAAGGAAAGTCCTACTTCTTCAGGGTGTTTGCTGAAAATGAGTATGGCATCGGTGATCCCGGGGAAACACGAGACGCCGTGAAAGCTTCTGGTGAGCAAATGAACTACAGTCCATCGACATCCAACCTTGGTTATTTGGGGCTTAGCCTCATCATTTCTCTTTTGCTTTAGAAACCCCTGGACCAGTTGTGGACCTGAAAGCATTGGCTGTCACCAAGTCCTCTTGTACCATTGGCTGGAAAAAGCCTCGTACTGATGGGGGAAGTCGAATTACTGGATATGTAGTTGATTTCCTGACAGAAGAAAACAAGTGGCAACGTGTGATGAAATCATTAAGCCTGCAGTACTCCACCAAAGATCTGACTGAAGGGAAGGAATATACCTTCAGAGTGAGTGCTGAAAATGAAAATGGAGAAGGAACCCCCAGTGAAATCACTGTCGTGGCAAAGGACGATGTCGGTAAGTTTCTCCCTTCACGTCTTCATTTTCTCTTTACTATCATCAAAAGTGTGTCCTTGAGCCCTAACCACTAGCCTATCAAGCAGGTCCTTTAAAATCCTTAATGATCTGAAAAATGATGACAATTCATCTCTGCTGTATTACAGTGGCTCCTGATCTTGACTTAAAGGACCTCCCCGATCTGTGCTACCTGGCTAAAGAAAACAGCAACTTCCGTCTTAAGATTCCCATAAAGGGCAAGCCAGCACCATCAGTATCCTGGAAGAAAGGGGAAGATCCTCTGGCAACTGACACAAGAGTCAGTGTTGAGTCATCTGCAGTTAACACAACTCTTGTAGTATATGACTGCCAAAAGTCGGATGCTGGAAAATACACAATCACACTCAAGAATGTTGCTGGCACAAAGGAAGGAACCCTTTCCATAAAAGTTGTTGGCAAGCCTGGCATCCCTACTGGACCAATCAAATTTGATGAAGTCACAGCAGAAGCCATGACCTTAAAGTGGGGTCCTCCAAAGGATGATGGAGGTTCTGAAATCACCAACTACATCCTGGAGAAGAGAGATTCTGTAAACAACAAGTGGGTGACGTGTGCCTCAGCCGTCCAGAAAACCACCTTCAGAGTAACCAGACTTCATGAGGGTATGGAATATACCTTCAGGGTCAGTGCTGAAAACAAATACGGTGTAGGAGAAGGCCTGAAGTCAGAGCCAATAGTGGCTAAACATCCATTTGGTAAGTGCCTCAAGGCTAAAAAACAAAGCAACACATGGTTTTGTGGAGGTTCCCTGTTTATAAATCTTGTACGATGTACTTTCTTCTAGATGTGCCTGATGCTCCCCCACCTCCCAATATTGTGGATGTTAGACACGATTCAGTCTCTCTCACTTGGACTGACCCCAGAAAAACGGGTGGATCTCCGATTACAGGTATTTAATGTGCTCTTATCCCACAGGTTTTCTACCAATGTTCCTTCCAAATATTTCCATGAAAACTAGATGACTGTGTGCTCATTCACAGCACAAAGTACATATACAATAATGTATTTTTCTTTCAGTATATGTGGCTAATGTTTAATTTCATTGAAAACCTCCTAATATAACAGTTAATAAGGTCTTTCTTTGTGATATGTAATATGGATTACAACTGTTGAACAGGGCAATAACAATGCCTATTCCAAGAAAAGAAATGGCACTATGCCTGGATAATAAGAATATAGATGGAAAAAATGATCATCTATTTAATATATCCTATGTAAACAATTTTGATAAAAATACATGTAAATTTTTTAAATCCACTTATTTCTACTTTCTATCCAAATTGATACATCCATGGGTTATTTGCAGGGTATCATATTGAGTTCAAGGAAAGAAACAGCCTTTTGTGGAAGAGAGCTAACAAGACTCCTATAAGGATGAAGGACTTTAAAGTGACAGGATTAACTGAAGGTCTTGAATATGAATTCAGAGTTATGGCAATCAATTTAGCAGGAGTGGGCAAGCCAAGCCTGCCATCAGAGCCAGTTGTGGCACTTGATCCAATTGGTAAGTCATTATACAAAGAAAAAACCTAAGGGCATTTGCTACCTGAAGCAAATGTTGATATTCATTTGACTGGCTTTATTTTTTTGTTTTAGATCCTCCTGGCAAACCTGAGGTTATTAATGTAACAAGGAATTCAGTGACTCTCATATGGACTGAACCCAAATATGATGGTGGTCATAAGTTAACTGGATATATAGTGGAGAAGCGGGATCTACCTTCTAAGTCTTGGGTGAAAGCCAACCACGTTAATGTTCCAGACTGTGCCTATACTGTAACTGACCTAGTTGAGGGTGGAAAATATGAATTCAGAATTAGAGCAAAGAATACAGCAGGTGCCATCAGTGCTCCATCGGAAAGCACAGGAACTATTATTTGCAAGGATGAATATGGTAGGTCAATTTTACTTTTTACTTTATTTTAAAAATAGCACTAAACCTCCTTCCTTTTCTGATTGCAAATGTTTGTTTTTTTTTTTCCTTTGCAGAGGCACCAACCATTGTCCTTGATCCCACAATAAAAGATGGGCTTACAATTAAAGCAGGGGATACCATTGTTTTGAGTGCCATTAGCATTCTTGGCAAACCCCTTCCAAAGTCAAGTTGGTCCAGGGCAGGAAAAGACATTAGACCATCAGATATTGCTCAGATAACTTCAACCCCAACATCTTCCACACTTTCTGTCAAATATGCCACTAGAAAAGATGCTGGTGAATATACGATCACTGCTACCAATGCTTTCGGCACAAAGGAGGAGCATGTGAAGGTAACAGTCCTTGATGTGCCTGGTCCCCCAGGTCCTATTGAAATCAGCAACGTTTCTGCTGAAAAAGCAACACTTACATGGACACCTCCTTTGGAAGATGGCGGATCACCAATTAAGTCCTATGTTCTTGAAAAGAGAGAAACCAGCCGGCTTTTGTGGACAGTGGTTTCTGAAGATATTCAGACTTGCCGGCATGTGGTAACCAAGCTTATCCAAGGAAATGAGTACCTTTTCCGTGTCTCAGCTGTAAACCATTATGGCAAAGGAGAACCTGTACAGTCCGAACCTGTCAAAATGGTAGACAGATTTGGTACGTAGAGCACAGAAAAAGAATTGACAAGAACATTTACAGCAGATTTTAGGAAATCATGGATTTCTCACAAATTTGCTTCCTTTTTAGGTCCTCCTGGCCCTCCTGGAAAGCCAGAGATATCAAATGTCACTAAGAACACTGCCACTGTCAGCTGGAAAAGACCAACTGATGATGGTGGCAGTGAGATCACAGGATATCATGTAGAAAGGAGAGAAAAGAAAGGCTTGCGGTGGGTGAGAGCCACAAAGACGCCAGTTTCCGATCTCAGATGCAAAGTGACTGGACTGCAAGAAGGAAACACCTATGAGTTCCGCGTCAGTGCAGAAAACAGAGCAGGAATTGGTCCACCTAGTGAAGCTTCAAATCCTGTTCTAATGAAGGATGTAGCATGTTAGTATTTACCTTTCTCAACCCTGCTCATTGGGGAATTCCAGTATTTTATATAAATTATCCAAAAGCCAAAGTCTTAACATACACTTTTTATCTTTGTTTCTTTTTCAGATCCTCCAGGACCTCCTTCAAATGCGCATGTCACTGATACTACCAAGAAATCTGCTTCTTTAGCATGGGGCAAGCCTCATTATGACGGTGGACTAGAAATCACTGGTTATGTGGTAGAGCATCAAAAAGTAGGAGACGAGGCCTGGATAAAAGACACAACCGGAACTGCCCTCAGAATCACTCAGTTTGTTGTCCCTGACCTTCAGACTAAAGAAAAATACAATTTTAGAATCAGTGCCGTCAATGATGCCGGTGTTGGGGAGCCAGCAGTGATTCCAGATGTTGAAATTGTAGAGCGAGAAATGGCTCCTGATTTCGAACTAGATGCTGAGCTTCGAAGAACACTTGTGGTCAGAGCAGGACTCAGTATTAGAATTTTTGTGCCAATTAAAGGTCGTCCTGCTCCTGAAGTGACATGGACCAAAGATAACATCAACCTAAAGCACCGGGCCAACATTGAAAACACAGAATCATTCACTCTTCTGATCATCCCAGAATGTAACAGATATGACACTGGTAAATTTGTGATGACCATTGAAAACCCCGCTGGGAAGAAAAGTGGCTTTGTTAACGTCAGAGTCTTGGATACACCAGGTCCTGTCCTTAACCTGAGGCCTACAGACATCACGAAGGACAGTGTCACGCTGCACTGGGACCTGCCTCTGATAGATGGGGGCTCACGCATAACAAATTATATTGTGGAGAAACGTGAAGCGACAAGGAAATCTTATTCCACAGTTACCACTAAGTGTCATAAATGCACATATAAAGTTACTGGCTTGTCTGAGGGATGTGAATACTTCTTCAGAGTGATGGCAGAAAATGAATATGGAATTGGAGAGCCAAGAGAAACTACAGAACCCGTAAGAGCCTCCGAAGCACCATCACCCCCAGACAGCCTTAACATTATGGACATAACCAAGAGCACAGTTAGCCTGGCATGGCCCAAACCCAGACATGATGGCGGCAGTAAGATCACTGGCTACGTGATTGAAGCCCAAAGGAAAGGCTCTGACCAGTGGACCCACATCTCGACGGTGAAGGGATTAGAATGTGTGGTGAGAAATCTCACTGAAGGGGAGGAATACACCTTCCAGGTGATGGCGGTGAACAGTGCTGGTAGAAGCGCCCCTCGAGAGAGCAGGCCTGTCATAGTGAAGGAGCAGACGATGCTTCCAGAGTTGGATCTCCGTGGCATCTATCAGAAACTGGTCATTGCCAGAGCTGGTGAAAATATCAAAGTGGAAATTCCAGTGCTCGGCCGACCAAAACCCACAGTTACATGGAAAAAAGGAGACCAGATTCTTAAACAGACACAGAGAGTTAATTTTGAAAATACAGCAACTTCAACCATCTTAAATATCAATGAGTGTGTCAGAAGTGACAGTGGGCCCTATCCACTCACAGCAAAGAACATTGTAGGAGAGGTTGGTGATGTCATCACCATTCAAGTCCACGATATCCCAGGGCCACCAACAGGACCAATCAAATTTGATGAAGTTTCATCTGATTTTGTAACCTTCTCTTGGGACCCACCCGAGAATGATGGAGGAGTACCAATAAGCAACTATGTAGTGGAAATGCGACAGACAGATAGTACTACATGGGTGGAGTTAGCAACCACGGTAATACGGACTACCTATAAAGCCACTCGCCTTACTACTGGAGTGGAGTATCAATTCCGTGTAAAAGCTCAAAACAGATATGGAGTTGGACCGGGCATCACATCAGCATCTATAGTCGCCAACTATCCATTTAAAGTTCCAGGGCCTCCTGGTACCCCTCAGGTTACTGCAGTTACCAAGGATTCAATGACAATTAGCTGGCATGAGCCACTTTCTGATGGTGGAAGCCCCATTTTAGGATATCATGTTGAAAGAAAAGAACGGAATGGTATTCTCTGGCAGACTGTGAGCAAAGCATTAGTACCAGGCAACATTTTCAAATCAACTGGACTTACAGATGGTATTGCTTATGAGTTCCGAGTAATTGCAGAAAACATGGCAGGTAAAAGCAAGCCAAGCAAGCCATCTGAACCAATGCTTGCTCTGGATCCCATTGACCCACCTGGGAAACCAATACCTCTGAATATTACCAGACATGCAGTGACACTTAAATGGGCTAAGCCTGAATATACAGGAGGCTTTAAAATTACTAGCTATATAGTTGAGAAAAGAGACCTTCCTAATGGAAGGTGGCTGAAAGCCAACTTCAGCAACATTTTAGAAAATGAATTTACAGTGAGTGGCCTAACAGAAGATGCTGCATATGAATTCCGTGTGATTGCCAAAAATGCCGCTGGTGCTATTAGCCCACCATCTGAGCCATCCGATGCCATCACATGCAGAGATGACCTTGAAGCACCAAGGATAATGGTGGATGTTAAATTCAAGGACACTGTTATATTAAAAGCAGGTGAAGCATTCAAGCTGGAAGCTGATGTTTCAGGTCGCCCACCACCAACCATGGAATGGACCAAAGATGGAAAGGAGCTTGAAGGCACGGGGAAATTAGAAATAAAGATCGCAGATTTCTCCACTTATCTGGTGAACAAGGATTCATCAAGAAGGGACAGTGGTGCCTATATCCTTACAGCAACAAATCCTGGTGGCTTTGCCAAACACATTTTCAACGTCAAGGTTCTTGATAGACCAGGCCCACCTGAAGGACCTTTAGCTGTATCTGATGTAACATCCGAAAAGTGTGTATTGTCATGGTTGCCTCCACGGGATGATGGAGGTGCCAAAATTGATCATTACATAGTGCAGAAACGTGAAACCAGCAGATTGGCATGGACAAATGTAGCCTCAGAAGTCCAAGTAACAAAACTAAAAGTTACTAAGCTTTTGAAAGGCAATGAATACATATTCCGTGTCATGGCTGTAAATAAATATGGAGTTGGAGAGCCACTTGAATCAGAACCTGTGCTTGCAGTGGATCCTTACGGACCTCCTGATCCACCCAAAAACCCAGAAGTGACAACTATCACTAAAGATTCTATGGTTGTCTGCTGGGGACATCCTGACTCTGATGGTGGAAGTGAAATCATAAATTATATCGTGGAACGGCGTGATAAAGCTGGCCAACGCTGGGTGAAATGCAACAAAAAGACCCTTACTGACTTAAGATACAAAGTGACTGGACTGACAGAAGGACATGAATATGAATTCAGGATTATGGCAGAGAACGCTGCTGGAATTAGTGCGCCAAGTTCTACCAGTCCGTTCTATAAAGCTTGTGACACTGTGTTTAAACCTGGCCCACCAGGTAACCCACGTGTTCTGGATACAAGCAGATCATCCATTTCAATTGCATGGAATAAACCCATTTATGATGGTGGATCAGAAATCACTGGGTATATGGTTGAGATTGCCCTGCCAGAAGAAGATGAATGGCAGATTGTCACGCCACCAGCTGGGCTCAAGGCAACATCTTATACCATCACCAACCTCATAGAGAACCAGGAGTATAAAATCCGAATCTATGCCATGAATTCTGAAGGACTTGGGGAACCAGCCTCGGTTCCTGGAACTCCAAAGGCTGAAGACAGAATGCTGCCCCCAGAGATTGAACTGGACGCTGACCTGCGCAAAGTTGTCACTATAAGAGCCTGCTGCACTCTGAGGCTTTTTGTTCCAATCAAAGGAAGACCTGCACCTGAGGTGAAGTGGACCCGGGAACATGGAGAGTCTTTGGACAAAGCTAGCATTGAATCCACAAGCTCATACACCCTGCTTATTGTTGGAAATGTGAACAGATTTGACAGTGGCAAGTACATACTAACTGTAGAAAACAGCTCGGGCAGTAAGTCTGCATTTGTGAATGTTAGAGTGCTAGATACCCCAGGCCCTCCACAGGATCTGAAGGTAAAGGAGGTCACAAAGACATCCGTCACATTGACATGGGACCCTCCTCTCCTTGATGGAGGCTCAAAAATAAAGAACTACATTGTTGAAAAGAGAGAATCAACAAGAAAAGCATATTCAACTGTTGCAACCAATTGCCATAAGACTTCCTGGAAGGTAGACCAGCTTCAAGAAGGCTGCAGTTACTATTTCAGGGTTCTCGCCGAAAATGAATATGGCATTGGGCTGCCTGCTGAAACCGCAGACTCTGTGAAAGCATCAGAACGACCTCTTCCTCCAGGAAAAATAACTTTGGTGGATGTCACAAGAAACAGCGTGTCACTCTCCTGGGAGAAACCAGAGCATGATGGAGGCAGCCGGATCCTGGGCTACATTGTAGAGATGCAGAGCAAAGGCAGTGACAAATGGGCCACATGTGCCACAGTCAAAGTCACTGAAGCCACTATAACTGGACTGATTCAGGGTGAAGAATACAATTTCCGTGTTTCAGCTCAGAATGAGAAGGGCATCAGTGATCCGAGACAACTGAGTGTGCCAGTGATTGCCAAAGACCTCGTCATCCCACCAGCCTTCAAACTCCTGTTCAACACTTTCACTGTACTGGCAGGTGAAGACCTTAAAGTTGATGTTCCGTTCATTGGACGCCCTACACCAACTGTAACCTGGCATAAAGATGATGTACCACTGAAGCAGACTACTAGAGTAAATGCAGAGAGTACAGAAAATAATACACTACTGGCAATAAAGGAAGCCTGCAGAGAAGACGTTGGACATTACACAGTTAAACTGACTAACTCAGCTGGTGAAGCTACTGAGACCCTTAATGTTATTGTTCTTGACAAACCAGGGCCTCCAACTGGACCAGTTAAAATGGATGAAGTGACAGCTGACAGTATTACTCTTTCCTGGGAACCACCAAAGTATGATGGTGGAAGTTCCATCAATAATTACATTGTAGAGAAACGGGACACTTCCACTACCTCCTGGCAAATTGTGTCAGCCACGGTTGCAAGGACAACAATAAAAGCTTGCAGATTAAAGACCGGGTGTGAATATCAGTTTAGAATTGCTGCTGAAAACAGATATGGAAAGAGCACCTACCTCAATTCAGAGCCCATCATAGCTCAGTATCCATTCAAAGTTCCTGGTCCTCCTGGCACGCCATTTGTCACACTCTCCTCCAAGGACAATATGGAGGTACAATGGAATGAGCCAGTCAGTGATGGAGGAAGCAGAGTCATTGGCTACCATCTAGAACGCAAGGAAAGAAACAGCATCCTCTGGATCAAGTTGAATAAAACACCTATTCCTCAAACCAAGTTTAAGACAACTGGCCTCGAAGAAGGCATTGAATATGAATTCAGAGTCTCTGCAGAGAACATTGTGGGCATCGGCAAGCCAAGTAAACCATCAGAATGCTATGTAGCTCGTGACCCATGTGATCCACCAGGGCGGCCAGAGGCAATCATTGTCACAAGGAATTCTGTAACTCTTCAGTGGAAGAAACCCACCTATGATGGTGGAAGCAAGATCACAGGTTATGTGGTGGAGAAGAAAGAATTGCCTGACGGCAGATGGATGAAAGCCAGTTTTACAAACATCATTGACACCCAGTTTGAAGTAACTGGCCTAGTTGAAGATCACAGATATGAATTCCGAGTGATAGCTCGCAATGCAGCAGGTGTGTTTAGTGAGCCTTCAGAGAGCACAGGGGCAATCACAGCACGAGACGAGGTGGAGCCACCCAGGATAAGTATGGACCCCAAATACAAGGATACAATTGTGGTTCATGCTGGTGAGTCATTTAAGGTTGATGCAGATATCCATGGCAAACCAATACCAACCACTCAATGGATAAAAGGTGATCAGGAGCTTTCAAACACAGCCCGACTAGAAATAAAGAGTACTGACTTTGCCACCAGTCTCAGCGTCAAGGATGCAGTACGTGTTGACAGTGGGAATTACATTTTGAAGGCCAAAAATGTTGCCGGAGAGAGATCTGTCACTGTGAATGTCAAAGTTCTTGATAGGCCAGGACCACCTGAAGGACCTGTTGTTATATCAGGGATTACGGCAGAAAAATGCACACTAGCTTGGAAACCTCCACTTCAGGATGGTGGGAGTGATATCATAAATTATATCGTAGAAAGGAGAGAAACCAGCCGCCTGGTTTGGACTGTGGTTGATGCCAACGTGCAAACTCTCAGTTGCAAGGTTACTAAGCTTCTTGAAGGCAACGAATACATCTTCCGTATAATGGCAGTAAACAAATATGGTGTTGGTGAACCTCTTGAATCTGAGCCATTAATTGCCAAGAATCCATTTGTAGTACCAGATGCACCAAAAGCTCCAGAAGTCACAACAGTGACCAAAGACTCAATGATTGTTGTATGGGAAAGGCCAGCATCTGATGGTGGCAGTGAAATTCTCGGATACGTTCTTGAAAAACGAGACAAGGAGGGCATTAGGTGGACAAGATGCCACAAACGTCTGATTGGGGAGCTGCGCTTGAGAGTAACTGGACTCATAGAAAATCACAACTATGAATTCAGAGTCTCAGCTGAGAATGCTGCTGGACTTAGTGAACCAAGTCCTCCTTCTGCTTACCAAAAAGCTTGTGATCCTATTTACAAACCAGGCCCTCCCAACAACCCCAAAGTCATGGATGTTACCAGATCTTCAGTTTTCCTTTCTTGGAGCAAGCCGATATATGATGGTGGCTGTGAAATCCAAGGATACATTGTTGAGAAATGTGACGTGAGTGTTGGTGAATGGACAATGTGCACCCCGCCAACTGGAATTAATAAAACAAACTTAGAGGTAGAGAAGTTACAGGAAAAGCATGAATACAACTTCCGCATTTGTGCCATTAATAAAGCTGGAGTTGGTGAACATGCTGATGTCCCTGGGCCTGTAATTGTTGAAGAAAAACTGGAAGCACCAGACATCGATCTTGACATGGAACTAAGGAAAATTATAAATATAAGGGCAGGTGGCTCTTTAAGGTTATTTGTTCCCATAAGAGGCCGTCCCACTCCAGAAGTGAAATGGGGAAAGGTGGATGGTGAAATCCGAGATGCAGCTATAATTGATGTCACTAGCAGTTTCACCTCGCTTGTTCTTGACAATGTCAATCGATACGATAGTGGAAAATATACTCTCACATTAGAAAACAGCAGTGGAACAAAGTCTGCCTTTGTTACTGTGAGAGTCCTGGATACACCAAGTCCACCTGTTAACCTGAAAGTCACGGAAATCACCAAAGACTCAGTATCAATTACATGGGAACCTCCTTTGTTGGATGGGGGATCCAAAATTAAAAATTACATCGTTGAGAAACGCGAAGCCACAAGAAAATCATATGCTGCTGTTGTCACGAATTGCCACAAGACTTCTTGGAAAATTGATCAACTCCAAGAAGGTTGCAGTTATTACTTTAGAGTCACAGCTGAGAATGAGTATGGTATCGGCCTACCTGCCCGCACAGCTGACCCAATTAAGGTTGCAGAAGTTCCACAACCTCCAGGAAAAATAACTGTGGATGATGTCACCAGAAATAGTGTCTCTCTGAGTTGGACAAAGCCTGAACATGATGGTGGCAGTAAAATCATTCAGTATATTGTGGAAATGCAAGCTAAACACAGTGAGAAGTGGTCAGAGTGTGCTCGAGTAAAGTCCCTTGAAGCAGTAATTACCAACCTAACTCAGGGAGAAGAATATCTTTTTAGAGTCATTGCTGTAAATGAAAAGGGGAGAAGTGATCCTAGGTCCCTTGCAGTTCCAATAGTTGCCAAAGATCTGGTCATCGAGCCAGATGTAAGACCTGCATTCAACAGTTACAGCATACAGGTTGGCCAAGATTTGAAAATAGAAGTACCAATTTCTGGACGTCCTAAACCAACCATCACCTGGACTAAAGATGGTCTTCCCCTGAAGCAGACCACAAGAGTCAATGTTACCGATTCACTTGACCTCACCACACTCAGTATTAAAGAGACTCATAAGGATGACAGTGGACAATATGGAATCACAGTTGCCAATGTTGTTGGCCAGAAAACAGCATCCATCGAAATTATCACTCTAGATAAACCTGATCCTCCAAAAGGACCTGTTAAATTTGATGAAGTCAGTGCTGAGAGTATTACCTTATCCTGGAACCCTCCAGTATACACAGGAGGCTGCCAAATTACTAACTACATTGTTCATAAGAGAGATACAACCACCACAGTATGGGATGTTGTTTCTGCTACTGTTGCTAGAACTACTCTCAAAGTAACCAAACTGAAAACTGGTACAGAATACCAATTCAGAATATTTGCTGAAAACAGATATGGACAAAGCTTTGCCTTGGAGTCTGATCCAATTGTAGCTCAATATCCCTACAAAGAACCCGGTCCTCCAGGCACACCATTCGTCACAGCCATTTCCAAAGACTCTATGGTTGTACAGTGGCATGAACCAATCAATAATGGTGGAAGCCCAGTCATAGGTTACCACCTTGAGAGAAAAGAAAGGAATAGTATTTTGTGGACAAAAGTCAACAAAAGTATTATCCATGATACCCAATTTAAAGCACTGAATCTTGAAGAAGGCATTGAATATGAATTCAGAGTTTATGCTGAAAATATCGTTGGCGTAGGCAAAGCAAGCAAGAATTCTGAATGCTACGTAGCCCGAGATCCCTGTGACCCACCAGGAACACCAGAAGCAATAATTGTTAAAAGAAATGAAATCACTTTACAGTGGACCAAACCTGTATATGATGGCGGAAGTATGATTACGGGCTACATTGTAGAGAAGCGTGATTTACCTGAGGGCCGCTGGATGAAAGCCAGCTTCACCAATGTCATTGAAACTCAATTTACTGTGTCAGGTCTTACTGAAGATCAAAGATATGAATTCAGAGTCATTGCAAAGAATGCAGCCGGTGCCATAAGTAAACCCTCTGACAGTACTGGACCAATCACTGCCAAGGATGAGGTTGAGCTCCCAAGAATTTCAATGGATCCAAAATTCAGAGATACAATAGTGGTGAATGCTGGAGAAACATTCAGGCTTGAGGCTGATGTCCATGGAAAGCCCCTACCTACTATTGAGTGGTTAAGAGGAGATAAGGAAATTGAAGAATCTGCTAGATGTGAAATAAAGAACACAGATTTTAAGGCTTTACTTATTATAAAGGATGCCATTAGAATTGATGGTGGACAGTATATTCTAAGAGCCTCCAATGTTGCAGGTTCTAAGTCATTCCCAGTAAACGTGAAAGTGTTAGATAGACCAGGACCTCCAGAAGGGCCAGTTCAGGTTACCGGAGTCACTTCAGAAAAATGCACTTTAACATGGTCTCCACCACTTCAAGATGGTGGCAGTGACATTTCTCACTATGTTGTTGAAAAGCGAGAAACCAGCCGACTAGCATGGACTGTTGTTGCTTCAGAAGTTGTGACTAATTCTCTGAAAGTTACCAAACTGTTAGAAGGGAATGAATATATTTTCCGTATAATGGCTGTCAACAAATATGGTGTTGGAGAGCCTTTGGAATCTGCACCGGTACTAATGAAAAACCCATTTGTGCTTCCTGGTCCACCCAAAAACCTTGAAGTTACAAACATTGCCAAGGACTCCATGACAGTCTGTTGGAACCGTCCAGATAGCGATGGTGGAAGTGAGATCATTGGTTACATTGTAGAGAAACGAGACAGAAGTGGCATTAGGTGGATAAAATGTAATAAACGCCGCATCACAGATCTGCGTCTGAGAGTAACAGGCTTAACAGAAGACCACGAGTATGAATTCAGAGTCTCTGCAGAAAATGCTGCTGGAGTTGGAGAACCTAGTCCAGCTACAGTGTATTATAAGGCCTGTGATCCTGTGTTCAAACCAGGCCCACCCACCAATGCACACGTTGTAGACACCACTAAAAACTCAATCACACTTGCTTGGGGCAAACCCATCTATGATGGTGGCAGTGAGATCCTGGGATATGTCATAGAAATTTGTAAAGCAGATGAGGAAGAATGGCAAATAGTCACTCCACAGACTGGCCTGAGAGTCACACGATTTGAAATTTCAAAACTCATTGAACATCAAGAATACAAAATACGAGTCTGTGCCCTCAACAAAGTTGGTCTAGGTGAGGCTGCATCAGTTCCTGGGACTGTGAAACCAGAAGATAAACTTGAAGCCCCTGAACTTGACATTGACTCTGAGTTAAGGAAAGGAATCGTGGTAAGAGCTGGTGGATCTGCCAGAATTCACATTCCATTCAAAGGTCGTCCAACACCTGAGATCACCTGGTCTCGAGAGGAAGGTGAATTCACAGATAAGGTCCAAATTGAAAAGGGAGTAAACTATACCCAACTATCAATCGAAAATTGTGACAGAAATGATGCTGGCAAATACATTCTCAAGTTGGAAAACAGCAGCGGATCGAAGTCTGCTTTTGTAACTGTGAAAGTTCTCGACACCCCAGGACCACCACAGAATTTGACGGTCAAAGAAGTAAGAAAAGATTCTGTCCTACTGGTATGGGAACCGCCCATCATTGATGGGGGAGCAAAGGTCAAGAACTATGTGATTGACAAACGTGAGTCAACCAGAAAAGCGTATGCTAATGTGAGTAGTAAATGCAGCAAAACAAGTTTCAAAGTTGAGAATCTTACAGAAGGAGCCATTTATTACTTTAGAGTCATGGCTGAGAATGAATTTGGAGTTGGCGTTCCAGTGGAAACTTTGGATGCCGTGAAAGCTTCTGAACCTCCTTCCCCACCAGGAAAGGTTACACTCACTGATGTGTCCCAGACCAGTGCATCACTTATGTGGGAGAAACCGGATCATGATGGTGGTAGCAGAATCCTGGGGTATGTTGTTGAAATGCAGCCCAAAGGAACTGAAAAATGGAGCACTGTGGCTGAATCCAAAGTCTGTAATGCAGTTGTTACTGGTTTGAGTTCCGGACAAGAATATCAGTTCCGGGTCAAGGCTTACAATGAGAAAGGAAAAAGTGATCCGAGAGTGCTTGGTGTTCCTGTCATAGCCAAGGACTTGACTATACAACCTAGTTTTAAGTTACCATTTAACACATATAGTGTCCAAGCTGGAGAAGATCTTAAAATAGAAATTCCAGTTATAGGCCGACCAAGACCTAAAATATCTTGGGTCAAAGATGGTGAGCCTCTGAAGCAGACAACAAGAGTAAATGTTGAAGAAACGGCTACTTCCACTATTTTGCACATTAAAGAAAGTAGCAAAGATGACTTTGGAAAATATACCATAACGGCAACAAATAGCGCAGGCACAGCAACAGAAAATCTCAGCATTATTGTTTTGGAAAAGCCTGGACCTCCAGTTGGACCAGTGAGGTTTGATGAAGTTAGTGCGGACTTCGTGGTCATATCTTGGGAACCTCCAGCCTACACTGGTGGCTGCCAAATAAGCAACTATATCGTAGAGAAGAGAGATACAACCACCACCACTTGGCACATGGTATCGGCCACTGTCGCAAGAACAACAATTAAAGTAACCAAACTGAAAACAGGCACTGAGTACCAGTTTAGAATTTTTGCTGAAAACAGGTATGGAAAAAGTGCCCCTCTGGATTCCAAACCAATTATTGTACAATATCCATTTAAAGAACCTGGACCACCAGGAACGCCTTTTGTGACATCAATCTCAAAAGATCAAATGATTGTGCAATGGCACGAGCCAGTTAATGATGGAGGCAGCAAAGTTATCGGCTACCATCTTGAACAGAAGGAAAAGAACAGCATTTTATGGGTCAAGTTAAATAAAACTCCCATTCAAGACACCAAATTCAAGACAACTGGGCTTGATGAAGGCCTTGAATATGAGTTCAAAGTTTCTGCTGAAAATATTGTTGGCATTGGCAAGCCTAGCAAAGTGTCCGAATGCTTTGTTGCTCGTGACCCATGTGACCCGCCTGGTCGTCCTGAAGCCATTGTTATCACAAGAAACAATGTCACCCTGAAATGGAAGAAACCTGCCTATGATGGAGGCAGCAAAATAACAGGTTATATCGTAGAAAAGAAAGATCTACCTGATGGCCGTTGGATGAAAGCCAGCTTTACCAATGTCCTAGAAACTGAATTTACAGTGAGTGGACTTGTAGAAGACCAAAGATATGAATTTAGAGTTATTGCAAGAAATGCAGCTGGCAATTTCAGTGAACCATCTGAAAGTAGTGGTGCCATTACTGCAAGAGATGAAATTGACGCACCAAATGCCTCTCTGGATCCCAAATATAAAGACGTCATTGTTGTTCATGCAGGAGAGACGTTTGTTCTTGAGGCTGATATCCGTGGCAAACCAATACCTGATATTGTTTGGTTGAAAGATGGAAAAGAAC
The DNA here is from genome assembly GCF_045843805.1 of Urocitellus parryii. Lineage (NCBI taxonomy): Eukaryota > Metazoa > Chordata > Mammalia > Rodentia > Sciuridae > Urocitellus > Urocitellus parryii. Next base: position 230,667,112 of record NC_135531.1, on the reverse strand, counting down.
TTGAAGAAACAGCTGCTAGGATGGAAATTAAATCTACCATTCAGAAAACCACTCTTGTTGTCAAAGATTGTATACGGGCTGATGGAGGTCAATATGTTCTGAAACTTAGCAATGTTGGTGGTACTAAGTCTATACCAATCACAGTAAAGGTACTTGACAGGCCAGGACCTCCGGAAGGGCCTCTGAAAGTTTCTGGAGTTACTGCAGAAAAATGTTACCTGGCATGGAACCCACCTTTACAAGATGGTGGTGCTAGTATTTCTCATTACATCATTGAAAAGAGAGAGACAAGCAGACTCTCCTGGACCCAGGTTTCAACAGAGGTACAGGCTCTTAACTACAAAGTCACTAAACTTCTTCCTGGTAATGAGTACATTTTCCGTGTCATGGCCGTGAATAAATATGGAATTGGAGAGCCCCTGGAATCTGAACCTGTTATAGCCTGTAATCCTTACAAGCGGCCTGGTCCTCCTTCAACACCTGAAGCCTCAGCAATCGCCAAAGATTCTATGGTAGTAACCTGGGCCCGCCCAGTGGACGATGGGGGTGCTGAAATCGAGGGCTACATTCTTGAAAAACGAGATAAGGAAGGCATTAGATGGACCAAGTGCAACAAGAAAACACTGACTGATCTCCGGTTCAGGGTAACTGGCCTTACCGAAGGCCACTCCTATGAATTCAGAGTGGCTGCTGAAAATGCAGCTGGTGTGGGTGAGCCTAGTGAGCCATCTGTGTTCTACCGGGCGTGTGACACCTTGTATCCACCAGGTCCACCAAGCAATCCAAAAGTGACAGACACTTCCAGATCTTCTGTGTCCCTAGCATGGAATAAGCCAATTTATGATGGCGGGGCACCTGTGAAAGGCTATGTTGTTGAGGTCAAAGAAGCCACTGCTGATGAATGGACAACGTGCACACCTCCAACAGGATTACAAGGGAAGCAGTTCACAGTGACCAAACTTAAAGAAAATACTGAATATAACTTCCGGATCTGCGCCTTCAATTCTGAAGGGGTTGGTGAACCTGCAACTATCCCTGGTTCGGTGGTTGCTAAGGAAAGGGCAGAGCCACCAGAAATAGAACTTGATGCTGACCTGAGAAAGGTGGTCGTTCTACGCGCAAGTGCTACTTTACGCTTATTCGTCACTATCAAAGGTCGACCAGAACCAGAAGTCAAGTGGGAAAAGGCAGAAGGCATTCTCACTGAGAGGGCCCAGATCGAGGTGACCAGCTCCTACACAATGTTGGTGATTGATAATGTGACCAGATTTGACAGTGGTCGGTATAATCTGACATTAGAAAACAACAGTGGCTCCAAAACAGCTTTTGTGAATGTCAGAGTTCTTGACTCACCAAGTGCCCCTGTGAATTTGACTGTAAGAGAGGTAAAGAAAGAATCGGTGACTTTAGCCTGGGAACCACCACTTATTGATGGAGGAGCTAAGATCACAAACTACATCGTTGAAAAGCGAGAAACTACAAGAAAAGCCTATGCTACTATCACCAACAATTGCACTAAGAACACCTTTAAAATTGAAAATCTACAAGAAGGATGTTCTTACTACTTCCGCGTCTTGGCTTGCAATGAATACGGGATTGGTTTGCCAGCTGAAACAACTGAGCCCGTGAAAGTGTCCGAACCACCCCTCCCACCTGGAAGAGTGACCCTTGTCGATGTGACCCGGAACACAGCTACAATTAAGTGGGAGAAACCAGAAAGCGATGGTGGCAGCAAAATTACTGGTTATGTAGTCGAGATGCAGACTAAAGGCAGTGAAAAGTGGAGCACTTGCACACAAGTTAAGACCCTAGAAGCAACTATATCTGGCCTGACGGCTGGAGAAGAATATGTCTTCAGAGTATCTGCAGTAAATGAAAAAGGACGAAGTGACCCCAGGCAACTTGGAGTGCCTGTAATTGCAAGGGATATCGAAATAAAACCTTCAGTAGAGCTTCCCTTCCATACTTTCAATGTAAAGGCTAAAGACCAGCTCAAGATTGATGTGCCATTCAAAGGAAGACCTCAAGCTACTATAAGCTGGAAAAAAGATGGTCAGACTCTCAGAGAGACAACTAGAGTCAACGTTTCCTCTTCAAAGACTGTAACAACACTAACTATTAATGAGGCTTCAAGGGAAGATGTTGGAACTTACGAACTCTGTGTTTCAAACAGTGCTGGGTCCATAACAGTTCCTATTACTGTAATTGTCCTCGACAGACCAGGGCCTCCAGGACCTATACATATTGATGAGGTTAGTTGTGACAATGTCACCATTTCTTGGAATCCTCCAGAATATGACGGCGGCTGCCAGATTAGCAATTACATTGTTGAGAAGAGAGAAACCACTTCTACAACATGGCATGTGGTTTCACAGGCAGTTGCAAGAACATCCATTAAAATAGTTCGTCTAACAACAGGAAGTGAGTATCAGTTCCGTGTTTGTGCAGAAAACCGATACGGGAAGAGTTCCTACAGTGAATCTTCAGCTGTTGTTGCAGAGTATCCATTTAGCCCCCCAGGTCCTCCTGGTACTCCTAAAGTTGTGCATGCCACAAAATCTACCATGATTGTTAGCTGGCAAGTGCCAGTTAACGATGGGGGAAGTCAAGTAATCGGCTATCACCTTGAGTATAAAGAAAGAAGCAGCATTCTTTGGTCCAAAGCCAATAAAACCCTCATTGCCGACACTCAAATGAAAGTCTCCGGTCTTGATGAAGGACTGATGTATGAGTATCGGGTATATGCTGAGAATATTGCTGGAATTGGTAAATGCAGTAAATCTTGTGAACCAGTCCCTGCCAGAGATCCTTGTGACCCTCCTGGACAACCTGAAGTCACAAATATCACAAGAAAATCAGTGTCACTTAAATGGGCTAAACCACACTATGATGGTGGAGCTAAGATCACAGGATATATTGTTGAACGTAGAGAACTACCAGATGGCCGGTGGCTGAAGTGCAACTTTACCAACGTACAAGAAACATATTTTGAAGTAACTGAACTTACTGAAGATCAGCGTTACGAGTTCCGGGTTTTTGCAAGGAATGCTGCCGACTCCATTAGTGAACCCTCTGAATCCACTGGACCTATAACAGTTAAAGATGATGTGGAAGCTCCAAGAATTATGATGGACGTCAAGTTCCGAGATGTCATTGTTGTCAAAGCTGGAGAAGTCCTTAAGATAAATGCAGACATTGCAGGGCGACCTCTGCCAGTAGTCTCTTGGGCCAAGGATGGCATAGAAATTGAAGAAAGAGCAAGAACAGAAATTGTCTCAACAGACTTTACTACCTCATTAACAGTTAAAGACTGTGTAAGACGAGACAGTGGTCAGTATGTACTAACACTGAAGAATGTTGCAGGAACTCGGTCTATGACAATTAATTGCAAAGTACTTGATAAGCCTGGTCCACCAGCAGGGCCACTTGAAATAAATGGCCTTACTTCTGAAAAGTGCTCTCTTTCCTGGGGACGTCCGCAAGAAGATGGTGGTGCAGACATCGACTATTACATTGTAGAAAAGCGTGAAACAAGCCGCCTTGCATGGACAATATGTGAAGGAGAGTTAAGAACAACATCTTGTAAAGTGACCAAATTACTGAAAGGCAATGAATATATATTTAGAGTAACAGGTGTTAATAAATACGGGGTTGGTGAGTCCCTGGAGAGTATAGCTGTAAAGGCACTAGATCCATTTACAGTTCCAAGTCCACCCACATCTTTGGAAATTACCTCTGTGACAAAAGATTCCATGACACTTTGCTGGTCAAGACCCGAGAGTGATGGAGGCAGTGAAATCTCTGGATACATAATCGAAAGGCGAGAGAAAAACAGCCTACGATGGGTGCGGGTAAACAAAAAGCCAGTTTATGATCTGAGAGTGAAATCAACAGGACTTCGGGAAGGGTGTGAATATGAATATAGGGTTTATGCAGAAAATGCTGCTGGCCTAAGTCTTCCAAGTGATGCTTCTCCCTTAGTTCGGGCAGAAGATCCAGCATTCTTACCGTCTCCTCCATCCAAACCCAAAATTGTGGACTCAGGCAAGACATCTATAACTATTGGCTGGGTTAAGCCCTTGTTTGACGGTGGGGCCCCAATAATTGGATACACTGTAGAATACAAAAAATCTGATGAAACAGACTGGAAAACTGCCATTCAGAGCTTAAGAGGCACTGAATACACACTAAGTGGACTAACAACCGGAGCTGAATATGTTTTCAGAGTAAGATCTATCAATAAGATTGGTGCCAGTGATCCCAGCGAAAGTTCCGACCCCCAGATAGCAAAGGAAAGAGAAGAAGAACCTGTATTTGATCTGGACACTGAAATGAGGAAGACTTTGACTGTCAAGGCTGGTTCCTCATTTACCATGACTGTGCCTTTCAGAGGAAGACCAGTACCCAGCGTCTCCTGGAGTAAGCCAGACACTGACCTCCGCACTAGAGCATATATTGATTCCACAGACACTCGTACATCGCTTACCATTGAAAAAGCCAACAGAAATGATTCTGGAAAATACACATTAACGATTCAGAATATGTTAAGTGCTGCTTCATTGACCTTTGTTGTCAAAGTCTTAGATTCTCCAGGTCCTCCAGCCAATGTTAATGTACATGATGTAACCAAAGAGACTGCAGTGTTATCCTGGGATGTTCCTGAAAACGATGGTGGAGCACCAGTGAAAAACTACCACATAGAAAAACGTGAGGCCAGCAAGAAAGCATGGGTCTCTGTCACCAACAACTGTAACCGCCTCTCCTACAAGGTCACCAACTTACAAGAAGGAGCTGTTTACTACTTCAGAGTCGCTGGAGAAAATGAGTTTGGTGTGGGTGCACCGGCTGAAACAAAGGAAGGAGTCAAAATAACAGGTATGTCTTAAGAAGGAAAATCTATATACCTGCATTCAATTTGTTAGAATAGTGTGGCTCATTCTACTTAGTCATTGCTTAAATGGTTTTGGTTCATACCATAAACTATTCATTCTATAGCACAAAATAAAAATCTCTAATAGAGAAAACTTTTGTTTACTTAAATGTTCAAAAAAATTACATATCTAGAAATTCAAAGTGTTGAATTTAAGTAAAATTAAATTTAACTGCATACACACACACACAAACATAGACTGTGTGTATGTATTCAGAAACTGGCAGAAACTGGATGATGACATTCCTAACTTTCTTAGGAAATTAGATTTTTTTTTTTTGGTACCAAGACACTCCACCATTTGAGCCACATCCCCAACGCTATTTTGTATTTTATTTAGAGACAGGGTGTCATTGAGTTCCTTAATGCCTCACTTTGCTGAGGCTGGCTTTCAACTCGTGATCTTCCTGCCTGGGCCTCTGGAGCCGCTGCAATTACAGGCATGTGTCACTGTACATGGCAAGATTGGTCACTTTGTTTCTCCTTTTCTACCCATGATGAATTTGGGGTACATTTTATCATCTAATCTAGGTCAATTTAAAAGCAAATACTTTGACATATAATAACATGATTTGGGGGAGCTTTGGTTGACTCAATAGCCAAACTGGTCATATAAAAAGTAAGAAAGATTCAAAAGTAAACATATGGCCTTGATTTAAAAGTTCTATTTTGACAATACGTGAAGAGCACATGGGAAAGAATGTGGTTAATGATTCTTCCCTTTCTTTCAATACTTTGTTTTCTTAGAAAAACCAAGCCCACCTGAAAAACTTGGAGTAACAAGTGTATCCAAAGATAGTGTTTCCCTCACCTGGCTGAAGCCCGAACACGATGGTGGAAGCAGAGTTGTACACTATATAGTTGAAGCATTAGAAAAAGGACAGAAAAACTGGGTTAAATGTGCAGTGGTAAAGACAACCCACCATGTTGTTTCTGGTCTGAGGGAGAATCATGAATACTTTTTCCGAGTCTTTGCTGAAAATCAAGCTGGCCTGAGTGACCCACGAGAACTCCTGCTTCCTGTTCTTGTAAAGGAGCAACTAGGTATGTCTAATTCTATGTAGAAGCAAATTTTGAAATCACTTACATTGTTCTGATTTTTAAAAACTCTTTTTTCACCTCCATTTTTCCATGTTCTTATTTTTCAGAACCCCCTGAAATTGATATGAAGAATTTTCCAAGTCACACTGTATATGTCAGAGCTGGTTCGAACCTTAAAGTGGACATTCCAATTTCTGGAAAACCACTACCCAAAGTGACCTTATCAAGAGATGGTGTCCCCCTGAAGGCAACTATGAGATTTAATACTGAAATTACAGCTGAGAATCTGACCATCAATCTTAAGGACAGTGTTACAGCGGATGCTGGAAAATATGAGATCACAGCAGCCAACTCCAGTGGAACAACCAAATCTTTCATTAACATCATTGTGCTGGACAGGCCTGGTCCTCCAACTGGTCCTGTTGTTATTAGTGACATAACTGAAGAAAGTGTGACTCTCAAATGGGAGCCACCTAAGTATGATGGTGGAAGTCAAGTTACCAATTACATTGTACTCAAGAGAGAAACAAGTACTGCAGCATGGACAGAAGTGTCTACAACAGTTGCAAGAACCATGATCAAAGTCATGAAACTGACCACAGGAGAGGAATACCAATTCCGCATCAAGGCAGAAAACCGGTTTGGCATCAGCGATCACATAGATTCTGCTTGTGTGGTGGTCAAACTGCCATACAGTGAGTTTTCAAACTTTTCAAAGATCCTAGGTTTCCATTTACCATAAATGTGTGAAATAGCTGTATTAACCTATGGGGTTTCTCTCTCTTGTAGCAACACCTGGACCACCATCTACACCATGGGTCACTAATGTTACTCGAGAAAGCATCACCGTGGGCTGGCATGAACCCGTGTCTAATGGAGGCAGCGCAGTCATAGGCTATCACTTGGAAATGAAAGACAGAAACAGTATCTTATGGCAAAAAGCCAACAAAATGATCATCCGTACAACTCACTTCAAAGTCACAACAATCAGTGCTGGACTTATTTATGAATTCAGGGTGTATGCAGAAAATGCTGCAGGTGTTGGAAAACCCAGCCATCCTTCTGAACCTGTCCTGGCCATTGATGCCTGTGGTATGTATTTGTCACAAGAGGGACAGTTCTGACACCTTGAAAATGCAAATCTTGTTTATGTAAAACAAAATAAATTGGCATAAGTGCCACTAATCTTCCTTCTCTCGTTGCCACAGAACCTCCAAGAAATGTCCGTATCACTGATATTTCAAAGAACTCTGTCAACCTGTCATGGCAACCACCAGCTTTTGATGGAGGAAGCAAGATTACAGGCTACATAGTTGAGAGACGTGACCTTCCAGATGGCAGATGGACCAAAGCCAGTTTTACCAATGTTATTGAGACTCAATTCACTGTCTCTGGCTTGACTCAGAATTCCCAGTATGAATTCCGTGTCTTCGCTAGGAATGCCGTTGGTTCCATCAGCAATCCATCTGAAGTTGTAGGGCCCATTACATGCATTGATTCCTATGGTAAGCATTATTGGAACTTTGAACCCCAACAGCTATCTAACCTAATACCATTTCCTTATTTTAATAACTTTTTACTGCATGTTGTAATTAAGTTTTTGGAAGAAGTTATGAACTAGCTGGGATACTTAGGAAATGTCCTTACCTATAAATTGAGAGAGTTGGACTATATAAAGTATCTAAGGACCTTTCCAACTTTCGTGATTCATTGTATAAGTTGGTGCTTTTATTTCCTTTAAAATTATCAGAACCAATGGTTAACTCCATGTGTACATCCTCACAAAATATTGCTCTTAAATAAGTGGAAGACTGTAAACAGGGACTTTCATGATGACAGTGTTAGCAGTAGCTAGCATTTATTGACTAATTACACAAATTCTCTTAGTTTAACAACCCTAAAATTAGCCATTTTACAAAAAAGAAACTGAGATTTAAAGTGCTTATTCAAGTTCCCCAAGGTCAAGCAGCTTATTAGTGATGAAGTGGGATTCTTCAGAGCCCTAACATCACTGCTCATCAAATATGCATATACTTGACCATTATGGAAAGTAACTGGTACATTCAACTAACAATGGTTTGAAAATTGAAATATCATGAGAGTTAAGAACCCTGTGACACTTCTCCTAAAATTTCTCCATTTTCAAAAGGGAAAATGAGCCACTATATTGCCTGGACAAAGTATCCACTCCCACCCTCCTGTTGAGAATCCCAGGGCTGCTTTGTATCAGCCAGGCTTTGCAGACACTAAATCAATACTGCTGTTATTGTGAAGCAAGTCAAATTTACTTCTGTTTCTCAATGGTTCAAAGCACTCTGGTATAAAATATTCCCAGTGATATATAATATTATGAGTAGACCATTCAAAGGTCTGAAACGAACCACTCACATGTGGATAGATACCGGTGAAGTGAGACAGGAAAAGAAGAATAGGAAGTGGTCAGAAGACATGGAAAGAAAACTAGAGTGAAAGAAAATGCTGAAGGCTGCTTCTTCAGTAATGTTCTCCCTATGCTATCCCATCTCATCACTGGGATGAAATACCTAACAGACTTTAAAACCCATTTAGAAGGCACTGAAGTCCCTGTGCAATTAGTGCAATGTTATTGAGGTCAGAGCTTTTTCATAGACTTTCTTCCCCATCTAGGAGAATAGCTTATAAAATTTAAAAGTTTAAAATAATAGGTGACTAGAATTAGAAGTGTGTGTGTGTGCATGCGCATGTGTATGTGTGTGTGTGTGTGTGTGTGTGTATATATATATATATATATATATATATATATATATATATATATATATAGTTTAGTAAGGGCCAGTGACCCTATTTTGAGGTTGTTATGGCTATTTCTTTCATCCTTAGGATATATTAAATATTTCTTATTTGTCATTCTTCAGGTGGACCTGTAATCGACCTACCTTTAGAATATACAGAAGTTGTCAAATACAGAGCAGGTACATCTGTGAAGCTCAGAGCAGGCATTTCTGGCAAACCTGAGCCTACAATTGAGTGGTATAAAGATGACAAAGAATTGCAAACCAATGCACTGGTGTGTGTTGAAAATACCACTGACCTCGCATCTATACTCATCAAAGATGCCAACCGCCTTAATAGTGGAAGCTACGAATTAAAACTAAGGAATGCTATGGGCTCAGCCTCGGCCACTATCAGAGTACAGATCCTTGGTAGGTACTCAATACAGGCCAATGTCATATTTTGTTTGCCTAAAATGTAGTAATTTAAAATTAATAGACTTAGAAGCACTAACATATCATCTTATTCTTTCATTGGCAGACAAACCAGGACCTCCAGGTGGACCAATTGAATTTAAAACTGTCACTGCTGAAAAGATAACACTTCTCTGGCGGCCTCCAACTGACGATGGTGGTGCAAAAATCACTCACTACATTGTAGAAAAGCGTGAGACAAGCCGTGTCGTGTGGTCTATGGTGGCTGAAAATTTGGAAGAGTGCATCATCACAACCACCAAAATTATCAAAGGAAATGAATACATCTTCCGGGTTCGAGCTGTAAACAAATATGGAATTGGCGAGCCACTGGAATCTGATCCTGTGGTAGCTAAGAATGCATTTGGTAAGATAGGATTTATTTCATTAGAAAACCAAAAATCATGAGAAGTTTAAGGATAAACTATTCTGCTAGACTATGAATGCTTTCTTAAAATGATTTCCTTTTGTGTCGCATCATATCTTAATGTCATTCTTTTAACAGGGTAGAAAATATAATAAATTAATATTCTTAGACAGGATTCAAAGATCAGAATATAGAATTTATGAGTAATGTTGATCCTGCAACTCATTTGCTTTTCCTTTCTAAATAGTTACACCTGGGCCACCAAGCATACCAGAGGTGACAAAGACTACCAAGAATTCAATGACTGTTATCTGGAACAGGCCAATTGTAGATGGTGGTAGTGAAATAAGTGGCTATTTCCTTGAAAAACGAGACAAGAAGAGTCTAGCTTGGTTTAAAGTGCAAAAGGAGACGATCCGTGACACCAGACAGAAAGTGACAGGACTCACAGAAAACAATGACTATCAATACCGAGTTTGTGCTGTAAATGCTGCTGGACTGGGTCCATTTTCTGAACCATCTGACTTCTACAAAGCTGCTGATCCTATTGGTAAGTGTTCTTACATGCAGCAGTAGCATCTTTTGTGTGAATAAATTGTATATGATTGTGTAATTACCATTTTATGAATGGTCATTCCAGATCCTCCAGGCCCACCTGCCAAGATAAGAATTGCAGATTCAACAAAGTCATCCATCACTCTTGGCTGGAGTAAACCTGTCTATGATGGGGGCAGTGCTATTACTGGATATGTTGTTGAGATGAGACAAGGAGAGGAAGAGGAATGGACCATTGTTTCTACCAGAGGAGAGGTCAGAACCACAGAATATGTAGTGTCTAACCTGCAACCTGGAGTCAATTACTATTTCCAGGTATCTGCAGTAAACTGCGCTGGACAAGGAGAACCTATACAAATGACCGAGCCTGTACAAGCTAAAGATATACTTGGTATGTACAACTGGTGTGATTGTGTTTTATCGTTTTATTAGAGTATTTCCAAGAAAAGACTCACTTTCTCGCTTTTAAAATTCACTGTTCCTGTCCATTTTGTGTCTACAGAGGAACCAGAGATCGACCTAGATGTGGCTCTCAGAACCTCTGTTATAGCTAAAGCTGGTGAGGATGTCCAAGTGTTGATTCCCTTTAAAGGCAGACCTCCACCTACTGTCACCTGGAGAAAAGATGAGAAGAATCTTGGCAGTGATGCCAGATACAACATTCAAAATACTGATTCGTCTTCGTTGCTCACTATTCCTCAAGTTACTCGCAATGATACAGGAAAATATGTTCTGACAATAGAAAATGGGGTGGGTCAACCTAAGTCTTCAACTGTGAGTGTTAAAGTGCTCGATACACCAGCAGCCTGCCAGAAACTACAGGTTAAACATGTTTCTCTAGGCACAGTCACTTTGCTCTGGGATCCTCCACTCATTGATGGAGGATCTCCCATAATTAATTACGTTATTGAAAAGAGAGATGCCACCAAGAGAACATGGACTGCTGTGTCACACAAATGTTCTAGTACAACCTTTAAGGTAACAGATTTGTCAGAGAAAACACCATTCTTCTTCAGAGTTCTTGCAGAAAATGAAATTGGAATCGGGGAACCCTGTGAAACCACAGAGCCAGTGAAGGCTGCTGAAGTACCCGCACCTATTCGCGATCTCTCAATGAAAGACTCAACAAAGACATCTGTTATCCTGAACTGGACCAAACCTGACTTTGATGGTGGGAGTGTCATCACAGACTATGTTGTGGAAAGGAAAGGGAAAGGCGAACAGGCATGGTCCCACGCCGGCATAAGCAAGACATGCGAAATCGAGATCGGCCAACTTAGAGAACAGTCAGTCCTGGAATTCAGGGTGTTTGCTAAAAATGAGAAAGGGCTGAGTGATGCCGTCACTATTGGGCCAATTACAGTGAAAGAACTTGTAATCACACCTGAGGTCGACCTGTCAGAAATCCCTGGGGCACAAATCTCAGTGAGAATTGGGCATAATGTACACCTTGAACTACCTTATAAAGGAAAACCCAAACCATCTATCAGTTGGCTAAAAGATGGTTTGCCACTGAAAGAAAGTGAATATGTTCGCTTCAGTAAAACTGAAAACAAAATAACCTTGAATATTAAGAATGTCAAGAAGGAACATGGAGGAAAATACACTGTTATTCTTGATAATGCAGCGTGTAGAAATTCTTTCCCCATTACAGTCATCACCCTCGGCCCACCATCCAAGCCCAAAGGACCCATTCGATTTGATGAAATTAAAGCTGACAGTGCCATCATGTCATGGGATGTACCTGACGATGATGGAGGAGGAGAAATCACCTGTTACAGCATCGAGAAGCGGGAAGCTTCACAAACTAACTGGAAGATGGTATGTTCAAGTGTTGCCAGGACCACTTTCAAAGTTCCTAATCTGGTCAAAGATGCTGAATACCAGTTTAGAGTTAGGGCAGAAAACAGATATGGAGTCAGCGAACCACTTGTCTCAAGCATTATTGTGGCAAAACACCAGTTCAGGATTCCTGGGCCCCCAGGAAAGCCAGTTATATACAATGTGACTTCTGATGGCATGTCACTAACTTGGGATGCACCAGTTTATGATGGCGGTTCCGAAGTTACTGGATTCCATGTGGAAAAGAAAGAAAGAAATAGCATCCTCTGGCAAAGAGTGAACACATCACCAATATCTGGAAGAGAATACAGAGCTACTGGACTAATAGAAGGCCTGGATTACCAATTCCGTGTGTTCGCTGAAAATTCTGCTGGCCTAAGCTCACCAAGTGACCCAAGCAAATTTACCTTAGCTGTTTCCCCAGTGGGTAAGTAACTATTATTCAAATATATTTAATTAAGCAATCAAATGCATTAATACAAGTAAAATCAAACACTGCTTTCTTTCCATGTGTTACCTTCTTCCTATCTTCTTGTGACTAGACAACTGGTGAGGTAAAGCAAGAGGAATAATTTTAAGTCAGTCTAATAAAGTAATCTAAAGTTCTTTTTAGACTAAGAAGCAGAAAGTTAAAATTAATGAATAAAATGTGTTGGGGAAATTATTCATGTAATTTTTCTTCTCTTGAGTAAGAACTGGTTACAGATATAATGAGGCACTTAACTTCCTTATGATTTTTCAGACCCACCTGGCACTCCTGACTACATTGATGTCACCCGGGAAACCATCACTCTTAAATGGAACCCACCACTGCGTGACGGAGGCAGTAAGATTGTGGCCTACAGCATTGAGAAACGGCAAGGGGAAGATCGCTGGGTTAGATGCAACTTCACCGATGTCAGTGAATGTCAGTACACAGTTACAGGGCTTAGTCCTGGAGATCGGTACGAGTTCAGAATAATTGCAAGAAATGCTGTTGGAACCATTAGCCCACCCTCACAGTCTTCTGGCATTATTATGACAAGAGATGAAAATGGTAAGCATTTACAACACTTTCAGTGTCACTAAGAGCGTTTTACACTTTCAAAAAAAAAAAATAGTTTTGGCCCCTGGTCTATAAAAGGAGAACAGAAACATCATTTCATACAGATTACCCAAGGATGTTATATAGATGAATTAGATCTTTCCTCCCTTTTAAATGAAGAGAAGAAAAACCATAACTGAAATCAGTGCTTTTTACAATGTCTATTATTTCATTCCATTCCCATATAAAGATCATGCAAGTGATCTAGTTTTGTAATTTTAGCCACTTATAATAATTGAAAAAGAGCCCCAAGAAGAGGTGTCCAACTGTACTGGAGTTATTAAAATACAACATATAACCAACCACACAGTAATCACCTTGCTTTAGGTACAGCCAAAGGCCTCTTGCACGAACCTGTTTGAACATGCAGCCCTATCTGGAAGTAAATGACCTGTAAAGGTTTCATTTATAATGATGGGAAGATATTTGACCCCATAATCTAAATGTCATTATCAGTCCTACTTTTAAAATAGTCTGGTAGCACAGAATTCATTGCCTTGCAAGGCTTTATGATGAAAAATATGTTGATGTATGTCTTTATAAAGCAACGCTAACATGCAATATCTCCATTTCTTTTATAGTTCCACCAACAGTAGAGTTTGGCCCTGAGTACTTCGATGGTCTCATTATTAAGTCTGGAGAGAGCCTTAGAATTAAAGCTTTGGTTCAAGGAAGACCAGTACCTCGAGTAACTTGGTTCAAAGATGGAGTCGAAATAGAAAAGAGGATGAATATGGAAATAACTGACGTCCTTGGATCCACCAGCCTCTTTGTTAGAGACGCTAATCGGGACCATCGTGGTGTATATACAGTGGAAGCCAAAAATGTATCTGGCTCCACAAAGGCAGAAATTACAGTGAAAGTGCAAGGTAGTTTTAAAATAATTTATTAATGTTACAATTTATGGGACTAAGATTAAGGACATACCTAATTGTATTTTAATGAAGAGGGGAAAAGAAACTAACTCTTAACACTTTTTCTTACAGATACACCAGGAAAAGTAGTTGGGCCCATAAGATTCACCAATATTACTGGTGAGAAGATGACCCTGTGGTGGGACGCACCACTCAATGACGGCTGTGCTCCTGTCACCCACTACATCATTGAAAAAAGGGAAACAAGCAGACTTGCTTGGGCATTGATTGAAGATAAATGTGAAGCCCACAGTTACACTGCCATTAAATTAATAAATGGCAACGAATACCAATTCCGTGTTTCTGCAGTTAACAAGTTTGGTGTTGGCAGGCCACTTGACTCTGACCCGGTGGTTGCCCAAATACAATACAGTAAGTTTCCATTTTTACTAAATGGTACTCTATCATAATACCAACTTCCCAAGCAAACGTGTCTAACTGTCTTGAGTTTTTCCCCCGATTTTGCAGCTGTTCCCGATGCCCCCGGCACTCCAGAACCTAGCAACGTAACAGGCAACAGCATTACATTGACATGGGCAAGACCAGAATCAGATGGTGGCAATGAGATTCAACACTACATCCTTGAAAGGAGAGAAAAGAAAAGCACAAGATGGGTGAAAGTGATCAGCAAACGGCCCATCTCCGAGACGAGATACAAAGTCACTGGTCTGACAGAAGGCAACGAATACGAATTCCATGTCATGGCTGAAAACTCGGCAGGAGTAGGACCTGCAAGTGATATCTCAAGACTCATTAAATGTAGAGAGCCTGTGAACCCACCCAGTGCTCCCACCGTGGTCAAAGTGACAGACACATCAAAGACAACTGTGAGCTTAGAATGGTCCAGACCAGTCTTTGATGGTGGCCTGGAAATAATTGGGTACATCATAGAAATGTGCAAAGCTGACTTAGGAGACTGGCACAAGGTGAACACCGAGGCCTGCGTGAAAACAAGATACACAGTTACTGATCTACAAGCAGGTGAAGAATACAAGTTCCGGGTTAGTGCTATCAATGGTGCTGGGAAAGGAGACAGCTGTGAAGTGACTGGCACAATTAAAGCCGTTGACCGATTAACAGCTCCGGAGTTAGACATTGATGCAAACTTCAAGCAGACTCACATTGTTAGAGCTGGGGCCAGTATTCGCCTCTTCATTGCCTTCCAGGGTAGACCTACTCCTACAGCTGTGTGGAGCAAGCCGGACTCTAACCTTAGCATTCGGGCTGATATCCACACGACAGACTCCTTCAGCACCCTCACTATAGAAAACTGCAACAGAAATGATGCAGGGAAATACACCCTTACTGTGGAAAACAACAGTGGTAGTAAGTCCATCACATTCACTGTCAAGGTGCTAGACTCTCCAGGACCACCTGGTCCAATTACTTTCAAGGACGTGACCCGGGGATCTGTCACACTCATGTGGGATGCTCCTCTCCTTGACGGCGGTGCCAGAATCCATCACTACGTGGTCGAGAAACGAGAAGCAAGTCGCCGCAGCTGGCAGGTTATCAGTGAAAAATGTACTCGACAGATCCTCAAGGTCAGTGACCTGGCAGAAGGCGTTCCATACTATTTCCGTGTTTCTGCAGAAAATGAGTATGGTATTGGTGAACCCTATGAAATGCCAGAACCCATTGTGGCCACAGAACAGCCTGCTCCACCTAGGAGACTTGATGTTGTCGACACCAGCAAATCCTCTGCAGTCTTAGCTTGGCTTAAACCTGATCATGATGGAGGCAGTCGGATCACTGGCTACCTTCTTGAAATGAGACAAAAAGGTTCTGACTTCTGGGTTGCAGCTGGTCACACCAAACAGCTGACTTTCACAGTTGAGCACCTGTTGGAGAACACTGAATATGAGTTCCGGGTGAAGGCCAAGAATGACGCTGGCTATAGTGAACCCAGGGAAGCCTTCTCATCTGTCATCATCAAGGAGCCTCAAATTGAGCCTACGGCAGATCTCACTGGAATTACCAATCAGCTCATAACTTGCAAAGCAGGAAGCACATTTACCATCGATGTGCCAATCAGTGGTCGTCCTGCACCCAAAGTAACATGGAAACTGGAAGAAATGAGACTTAAGGAGACTGATCGAATGAGTATCACAACAACAAAAGACAGGACCACCCTGTCTGTAAAGGACAGCATGAGAGGTGACTCTGGCAGATACTTCTTGACCCTGGAAAACACGGCTGGTGTTAAAACATTTACTGTCACAGTTGTGGTCATTGGAAGACCAGGTCCAGTGACTGGCCCCATCAAAGTCTCATCTGTGTCGGCTGAATCATGTGTCCTGTCATGGTCTGAACCTAAAGATGATGGAGGCACCGAAATTACTAATTACATAGTTGAAAAGCGTGAGTCAGGTACAACAGCTTGGCAGCTCATCAATTCCAGTGTCAAGCGCACTCAGATTAAAGTCACTCATCTCACAAAATACATGGAATATTCCTTCCGTGTCAGTTCAGAGAACAGATTTGGTGTCAGCAAGCCTCTAGAATCAGCACCAATAGTTGCTGAGCATCCATTCGGTAAGAAAAATTAAAATCATACTTCAAAGTCTCATTTATTAAATATTTCCACTGAATTTTGTAAAACCATATTCACATTTGATGCCTTTGTTTATATTCAGTCCCACCAAGTGCTCCTACCAGACCTGAAGTGTACTATGTGTCTGCCAATGCCATGTCAATTCGCTGGGAAGAACCCTACCACGACGGTGGCAGTAAAATCATTGGCTACTGGGTTGAAAAGAAAGAACGTAACACCATCCTTTGGGTGAAGGAAAACAAAGTGCCGTGTTTGGAGTGCAACTATAAAGTGACTGGTTTAGTCGAAGGGCTGGAATACCAGTTCAGAACCTACGCACTCAATGCTGCTGGTGTTAGCAAGGCCAGTGAAGCTTCGAGACCTATCATGGCTCAAAACCCAGTCGGTATGTAGATAAAAATCAGGGGTTTGCATTTGTCTTTTGCTATTATTGGTAAACTCAGAGAACTCGGTTATAATTTTAACCTTATTTTTCATCTCTTCTAGATGCACCAGGCAGACCAGAAGTGACAGATGTCACACGATCCACAGTATCACTGATTTGGTCTGCCCCGGTGTACGATGGAGGCAGCAAAGTCGTGGGCTACATCATAGAGCGTAAGCCCGTCAGCGAGGTTGGAGATGGCCGCTGGCTGAAGTGTAACTATACCATTGTGTCTGACAATTTCTTCACCGTGACTGCTCTCAGTGAAGGAGACACTTATGAATTCCGTGTGTTGGCCAAGAATGCAGCAGGTGTAATTAGCAAAGGGTCAGAATCCACAGGCCCCATCACTTGCCGAGATGAATACGGTAAGAAATAGTCAACGTTCTCCTTTAAATTATCACAATTTATGTGGGAGTAAACTCAGATATTCATTCACATCTCTTTTGCGTATTGACAGCTCCACCCAAAGCCGAACTGGATGCCCGGTTACAGGGTGACCTGGTTACCATCAGAGCAGGTTCAGATCTTGTTCTTGACGCCGCAGTTGGTGGCAAACCTGAACCCAAAATTATCTGGACCAAAGGAGATAAAGAATTAGATGTCTGTGAAAAAATCTCTATGCAGTACACTGGCAAACGAGCCACTGCTGTGATCAAGTTCTGTGACAGGAGTGACAGTGGAAAATATACCTTAACGGTGAAGAATGCCAGTGGGACCAAGGCCGTGTCTGTCATGGTCAAAGTACTTGGTAAGCATGGTACCAGTTCTTGAACTGTTACAGCATTTTCTCAGGTGAACGGAAAGAATGGTCTTCATCAAGGCTTATCACACATCTGTTTCAGATTCCCCTGGCCCCTGTGGAAACCTCACTGTCAGCAGAATAACCGAGGAGAAATGCACTTTAGCCTGGAGCCTTCCTCAGGAAGATGGAGGAGCAGAAATAACTCACTACATCGTAGAGCGCCGTGAGACTAGCAGGCTCAACTGGGTGATCGTGGAAGGCGAATGCCCCACTCTATCCTATGTAGTTACCAGACTCATCAAGAACAACGAGTACACATTCCGAGTGAGGGCAGTAAACAAATATGGCCCTGGTGTGCCTGCTGAATCAGAGCCAATTGTAGCCAGAAACTCATTCAGTGAGTATTAACACTTTTAAACACTTTGGTGACCAAAACATAATAGGATCAGGAAGGGAGGAGAGGGGGAAAGGGCATTCATGATAATAGTGATTGTGTTCAATTCTGATCATTATCCTTATTTCCATACAATACAAACAGCTATTCCATCACAACCTGGCATCCCTGAAGAAGTCGGGGCTGGCAAAGAGCACATCATTATCCAGTGGACAAAACCTGAATCTGATGGTGGCAACGACATCAGCAACTACCTAGTAGACAAACGTGAGAAGAAGAGCCTGCGCTGGACACGTGTCAACAAGGACTATGTGGTATATGACACCAGGCTGAAAGTGACCAGCCTGATGGAAGGTTGTGACTACCAGTTCCGAGTCACGGCAGTGAATGCTGCTGGGAACAGTGAACCCAGCGAAGCTTCCAACTTCATTACATGCAAAGAACCATCATGTGAGTTCTAAGAATCATACGTTAACCTAATGCCCATCAAAACCATTGACAAATAATTGTCCAACATGCCATTCCAAAGAGCTTGTAAAATTTATGAAATGTACATGCCTAGAAAAGTGTATGTTAGTCTAAGTATATCTTAGACACAGGCTAGACGGAGAACCCTGTACTTCTGTTGGTAAGTTAGCATTAGTGTTGCTAATAAATTATTAGCTAAATTATCAGTGTTGATAAATTATTGCAGCATTTTTTCCAATTTGTGAAAAAGAAATTAGTCTGCTATCAATATGAAAAATATGTTTTGTAAATCTTTGTAAGAGTGCATTATAGTGGAAACTACTGAAAAGAAAAAAGTCAAGTCCCTTTTGAAAAGAGGCCCAAGAGGAGTATAAAATTTCTAATATTTAATAAGTTACTCATAAAATAATTGTTATGAGAGCCTCAAAACTAAGAGACAAATCCTTTTACAGAGGTTGAGCCCAAGAGCTCAAAGGAATAATTCATTGGGACTGAATGGAGAGATGAGGAAACAGATTCCTGTATTCAATAGAAACATAGAGGTGACAAATGATATAAACCCAGTGAAAGAGAGCAACTAAAGAACGTCCCCACAAACAGCTAAGCCCACTGTTTAACCTAAGAGAGAATACAATCAGCTAGCCAAAGTACCAGAGAAGAAACATCTAACTTCCTGAAGCAATCTGATTATTAAAATAATATTAGTGATTATGTGGCATATATAGCTGTCCTGTAATATCAGAAAAGCCCAGTTACAAAGCTGGTCTCGCTGAATATGAACAAAGGGCAATAATGCCTGTGTGAATGTAGAAAACCAAAATTACAATTCTCAAAGTTTCCTTGTTTGTATAATATCTACATCCCACTTCTTAAATTCCACAGATACCCCTGGACCACCTTCTGCTCCAAGAATTGTGGATACCACCAAGCGCAGCATTAGTTTGGCATGGACCAAGCCCATGTATGACGGTGGTGCTGACATCATTGGATATGTTCTTGAAATGCAAGAGAAGGACACCGATCAGTGGTACCGAGTACATACCAATGCCACGATAAGAAATACTGAATTCACCGTGCCAGACCTTAAAATGGGCCAGAAATATTCCTTCCGAGTTGCAGCTGTGAACGTGAAGGGTATGAGTGAATACAGCGAAACAATTGCTGAAATTGAGCCGGTGGAAAGACTAGGTATTTACAATGAAAGCTTTTAAATGAATTAATTTCTCATTCTACCTGTTCATGAATTAATTAAATTTTGATATTTTCTTTCTAGAAATACCAGATCTTGAGCTTGCAGATGATCTAAAGAAGACTGTGACCCTCAGAGCTGGGGCCACGTTGCGCCTAATGGTGTCTGTATCTGGAAGACCACCTCCCGTCATCACATGGAGCAAAAAGGGGATTGACCTTGCAAACCGGGCAATTATTGACAACACTGAGAGCTATTCTTTACTTATTGTGGACAAAGTTAATCGATATGATGCTGGAAAATATACAATTGAAGCAGAAAATCAATCTGGCAAGAAATCAGCAACAGTCCTTGTTAAAGTATACGGTAAGTCTTCTTAAAATTGAGCACACTATGAGTAGATTCTCTTTTTTTTTTTTTTAAGAGAATGAGAGAGGGAGGGAGGGAGAGAGAGAGAGAGAGAGAGAGAGAGAATTTTAATATTTATTTTTTAGTTTTCGGCGGACACAACATCTTTGTTGGTATGTGGTGCTGAGGATCGAACCCGGGCTGCACACATGCCAGGCGAGCGCGTTACCGCTTGAGCCACATCCCCAGCCCCAGAGTAGATTCTCTAAAAAGGCTCTTTGACTATGATTGATCACTTCTTTAGAGAAAACCTGTGTTGATTATATTTTCCTTTCTCCAACCCCAAATTTATCAACCAATCAGGGAAAGAGGAAATATGGATCTCTCATTCTATTTTTTAGATACTCCTGGTCCTTGTCCATCAGTGAAAGTTAAGGAAGTTTCAAGAGATTCTGTGACTATTACTTGGGAAATTCCCACAATTGATGGTGGTGCTCCAGTCAACAACTACATCATTGAGAAACGTGAAGCTGCCATGAGAGCATTCAAAACAGTCACTACCAAGTGCAGCAAGACACTTTACCGCATTTCTGGACTTGTAGAAGGAACCATGTACTATTTCAGAGTCCTGCCAGAAAACATTTATGGTATTGGAGAACCTTGCGAAACATCTGATGCAGTCCTAGTCTCCGAAGTGCCATTGGTGCCTACAAAGCTAGAGGTGGTTGATGTCACCAAATCCACTGTCACTCTCGCCTGGGAAAAACCACTCTATGATGGTGGTAGCCGACTCACTGGATACGTTCTTGAGGCCTGCAGAGCTGGCACAGAGAGATGGATGAAGGTCGTCACCCTAAAGCCCACGGTGCTAGAGCATACTGTTATTTCCTTAAATGAAGGTGAACAGTATCTATTCAGAGTGAGGGCACAAAATGAGAAAGGTGTGTCAGAACCAAGAGAGATCGTCACAGCTGTGACTGTACAAGATCTCAGGGGTATGTACTAAATAGCCAAAAAAATAACAATAGTAAAATAAAATGAAAACATTCAGAGTCAATAACACTTTATTGTTAGAAATAATGCCTAAAACTAAATGCCTAATTTCTCTCTCCTAGTGTTGCCAACAATTGATCTTTCTACAATGCCTCAAAAGACCATCCATGTCCCTGCTGGCAGACCCATAGAGCTGGTGATTCCTATTGCTGGACGTCCACCTCCTACTGCTTCCTGGTTCTTTGCTGGTTCTAAACTGAGAGAATCAGAGCGTGTCACAGTTGAAACGCACACTAAAGTAACTAAATTAACCATCCGTGAAACCACCATAAGAGATACTGGAGAGTATACACTTGAATTAAAGAATGTTACTGGAACTACTTCAGAGACCATTAAAGTTATCATTCTTGGTAAGAATGTGTAACAAAGATACAAGAAAGTTGTTGATATTCAGTCACCCCATTTTGATTTGAAGTGAAAATTAATTTCCTGGATTTCTTTTTCTTTTTAGACAAGCCTGGTCCACCAACTGGGCCCATCAAAATTGATGAAATTGATGCTACATCAGTTACCATTTCCTGGGAACCCCCTGAATTGGATGGTGGTGCTCCATTGAGCGGCTACGTAGTGGAACAACGCGATGCTCACCGTCCAGGATGGCTGCCAGTTTCTGAATCAGTGACTAGACCAACATTTAAATTTACCAGACTCACTGAAGGAAATGAGTATGTGTTCCGGGTGGCTGCAACAAACCGCTTCGGGATTGGCTCTTACTTGCAGTCTGAGGTCATAGAGTGCCGCAGCAGCATCAGTAAGTCCTCGCAGCCTTCTACCACTCTCCCTGCCTCTGATTATGAATGTTAACAAACAAGAATTGGTTTTCAGTGTGCCCTGATGAGATGAAAACTGGCTCATAAAATTAACTCCAGGATCTAAGGTTTCTAAGCCTCCTTTTAACATGATTTCTTTTTTAAATGTTTTCATTCTTATAAAAGAGAAGAGGGGAATTAGAAAAGGAGCATGGAAAAAGGAAGAAATGGAGGAAGAGAAGTAAGACAGAACCATCAAGCTGTTATAATAAGAAAAAATAGAGTGCATGCATAAAGTTTATAAATTGAAGAAAATGAGGAACAGAAAAAAAGTACAAAAGTGAAAGCATTGGGAAAAATATTCACAAGTGTTTCTATTATACCATTTAAAATGCCAAAACATGAATAAAATGAGTCTTTAATTTATTCTCAATGCCATGTTGTGTTTACCTCTGTCTTTCTGTAGGCATTCCTGGACCCCCAGAAACATTACAGATATTTGATGTCTCCCGTGATGGCATGACACTTACTTGGTATCCACCTGAAGATGATGGTGGCTCCCAAGTGACTGGATATATCGTGGAACGGAAAGAAGTGAGAGCAGATCGGTGGGTCCGTGTAAATAAAGTACCAGTGACAATGACACGGTACCGCTCCACTGGCCTTATTGAAGGCTTAGAATATGAACACCGTGTCACCGCCATTAATGCAAGAGGGACTGGAAAACCAAGTCGTCCTTCCAAATCCATCGTTGCCATGGATCCGATCGGTAAATAACATTTTGTATAAGTCAAGCTTATTGAGATAGAATTTATATGTAGTAAAATTCATCCTTCTGAAGCATGTAGTTCTATGAGTTCTGAAAAATGTGCTGTTTTGGAATCACCACCATAATTAAACTACAGGAAATAGAAAACAAAGATTTAGAAAACAAAAAATAGTCTAATGCTAATAGTCCATACATCAACAACTCAACTGAATGTGTTAGATGGCATGGCTAATTTTCAGTTTTGCAGCAACTTTAACAAGTATGTTTTTGTTTTATTCTTCTTCCCAGCTCCACCAGGAAAGCCACAAAATCCAAGAGTAACTGATACAACAAGGACATCGGTCTCCCTAGCCTGGAGTGTTCCAGAAGATGAAGGAGGATCTAAGGTCACAGGGTACTTGATTGAAATGCAAAAAGTAGATCAACATGAATGGACCAAATGCAATACCACCCCAACCAAGATTCGGGAGTATACTCTAACACACCTACCTCAGGGCGCTGAATACAGATTCCGTGTCCTAGCTTGTAATGCTGGTGGACCTGGGGAGCCTGCTGAGGTACCAGGAACTGTCAAAGTTACGGAGATGCTTGGTAAGTCATGTGATCATTTACTTTCTGCTACTCCTACCTTAAGACTTATTACCTAACCCTCTCATATTTAAAAAAAAAAAAATCTAAATTATAACCTTACCTTTTTCCCCAGAATATCCCGACTATGAACTTGATGAAAGATACCAGGAAGGTGTCTTTGTAAGACAAGGTGGAGTCATCAGACTTACCATACCAATCAAAGGAAAACCATTCCCAATATGTAAATGGACCAAGGAAGGCCAGGATGTTAGTAGGCGCGCCATGATTGCGACATCTGAAACACACACTGAACTTGTGATCAAGGAAGCAGTCAGGGAAGATTCTGGAACTTATGACTTGGTTCTGGAAAACAAATGTGGCAAGAAGACTGTTTACATCAAGGTCAAGGTGATAGGAAGTCCCAACACTCCAGAAGGGCCATTAGAATACGACGACATTCAAGCCCGCTCTGTAAGGGTCAGTTGGAGACCTCCTGCTGATGACGGTGGTGCTGACATCTTAGGCTACATCCTTGAAAGAAGAGAAGTACCTAAAGCTGCCTGGTATACCATTGATTCCAGAGTCCGGGGTACATCTCTGGTAGTGAAAGGCCTCAAAGAAAATGTGGAATACCATTTCCGCGTTTCAGCAGAAAACCAATTTGGCATAAGCAAACCCTTGAAATCTGAGGAACCAGTCATACCAAAAACACCACTGAGTAAGTACTTGTTCAACCACAAAATTGTAAAAAATTACTTCAGTATTCTTGTTTTTAAAATGAAAGCCATCAGATTCCACGATTTGGGACAGTCTGTGACAGGTATGGGTTTTCCACTTTATTTATAGATCCTCCAGAACCTCCAAGCAATCCTCCAGAAGTCCTCGATGTGACCAAGAGTTCTGTGAGCTTGTCCTGGTCTCGACCTAAAGATGATGGTGGCTCTCGAGTCACAGGCTACTACATTGAACGCAAGGAAACATCAACTGACAAGTGGGTCAGACACAACAAGACTCAGATAACCACCACAATGTACACTGTCACTGGGCTTGTTCCTGACGCCGAGTATCAGTTCCGCATCATTGCACAGAATGATGTTGGCCTAAGCGAGACCAGCCCTGCTTCTGAACCAGTTGTCTGTAAAGATCCATTTGGTAAGGAGAAAGCCTCCAGAAGGACTAAAAATCAAAGAAGCAAACTATCTTGACTCTTTTTCTCTTATTTCACCTGTAAATCTTATTCTCTTCTCAATTTTCTTAAAATATTTCAGATAAACCAAGCCAACCAGGAGAACTTGAGATTCTTTCAATATCCAAAGACAGTGTCACTCTACAGTGGGAGAAACCTGAATGTGATGGTGGCAAAGAAATCCTTGGATACTGGGTTGAATATAGACAATCTGGAGACAGTGCTTGGAAGAAGAGCAATAAGGATCGTATCAAGGACAGGCAATTCACAATAGGGGGTTTGCTGGAAGCTACTGAATATGAATTCAGGGTTTTTGCTGAAAATGAGACTGGGCTTAGCAGACCTCGAAGAACAGCTATGTCTATAAAGACTAAACTAACATGTAAGTAGCCTTGAGTTCTCTGCGTATAATTTATAAACTAAACAACATATTAAGACTAACTATTCTTCTATACTAAGTAGAACTTCATCAAGATTTACTGAGAACAAGTGTTTGGAAACAAATCATTTGCTTTGGCATATGGATACATAGGGAATAGCTAATAAGTTCTCTAAGAAGCCATTCATGGCACATAATGCCAGCAGGAGATGTTAGATGCATGAACTAAAGCACATTCCTGGAGCAAGTTCTCTCTCTAATGCAATGGTTGTTTGTTTTTGTTTTGGGTTTTTTTTTTTAATACCTCTTAGCAAGATTCAAGGGGTTAACAAATGTACCCAACTCAAGGAACCTAAGAAGGGTCAAGAATACTTAAGGTTTATAGAGAGAATGCATATTTCCCCAAAATCTTTTATCACATTTTTAATGTCCTCCCAATCATAAAACAGTCACTCTACATAACAATATGATGATGGGCTCAATTCATTCATTTTCCACATGACTTTAGCAAAATGACTTCAAAGAATCTGTAAGAATTGAAGTCATATGTAACTGTTAGCATAATAGTGCTACCAGTAGGATAAATTCATTGCGGATGTACAAGGACAAAGGATTCAGTAGTAATAATGCATTAATATTATGATTCATCTCCTCCAGCTGGAGAGGCCCCTGGAGTACGCCAAGAAATGAAAGATGTTACCACCAAATTGGGTGAAGCTGCTCAACTCTCATGCCAGATTGTCGGAAGGCCTCTTCCTGACATCAAATGGTATCGATTTGGTAAGGAGCTCATACAAAGCCGGAAATATAAAATGTCTTCAGATGGACGCACACATACTCTGACAGTGATGACAGAGGAACAAGAAGATGAAGGCGTTTATACCTGTATAGCTACCAATGAAGTTGGAGAAACAGAAAGCAGTAGTAAGCTTCTCCTGCAAGCAGCGCCGCAGTTCCATCCTGGTTACCCACTGAAAGAGAAGTATTATGGTGCTGTGGGTTCTACGCTTCGACTTCACGTCATGTACATTGGTCGTCCAGTACCTGCCATGACTTGGTTCCATGGACAGAAACTTTTGCAAAACTCAGAAAACATTACTATTGAAAACACTGAACACTATACTCATCTGGTCATGAAGAATGTCCAGCGTAAGACTCATGCTGGGAAATATAAAGTTCAGCTCAGCAATGTCTTTGGAACAGTTGATGCCATTCTTGATGTAGAAATACAAGGTATTTTGGTTTTTCTTATGGTGATTTTCTGTTTTTTAAAAAAATCTTGAGAAATGCACTATGAAAATCACTACAATTATATTTTTCTCCCAACAGATAAACCAGACAAACCTACAGGACCGATTGTGATTGAAGCACTACTAAAGAACTCTGTGGTCATCAGCTGGAAACCCCCAGCTGATGATGGCGGCTCTTGGATCACCAATTACGTGGTAGAGAAGTGTGAGGCCAAGGAAGGGGCTGAATGGCAATTGGTGTCTTCAGCCATCTCAGTGACAACTTGCAGAATCGTGAACCTCACAGAAAATGCTGGCTATTATTTCCGGGTTTCAGCTCAGAACACCTTTGGCATCAGTGATCCCCTGGAGGTGACCTCAGTTGTGATCATTAAGAGTCCATTTGGTGAGTACAACCTGGACCCTCTTTTCTCTTATCTCATACACTAACACCTGTCTTTACCAAAAAAAAATTATTTTAAACAGAAATGAATTTTGAAAGGAAATAGCAAAGATTCAGATAAAGAAAAATACCTTTTCTCTCACCTTAATTGAATGTTTGCATATCTAAAAGGGGACACATATAGTCTAGCTCCATCTTTACAGGGGAGTTTTATTTTTTGACACATTTCTTAGCATAGGTAACTAGTTTCATTTGTCTGAAATAGCTATATTAAATATAACTTTGGAATCATTCTGTTTTTAAAAATACGCTTTTAGGGCTAGGGTTGAGGCTTAGTGGTAGATTGCTTGCCTGGCATGTGTGAGGCACTAGTTTTGATCCTCAGTACCACATAAAAAATAAGTAAATAAAATAAAATTTAAAAAATAATAAGCTTTTAATAAAGATGCCTGTTTCACCTCATGACGTAAATCTTATTTTCTAGAAAAACCAAGCGCTCCTGGCAAACCAACCATTACTGCTATCACAAAAGATTCTTGCGTTGTGGCTTGGAAGCCACCTGCCAGTGATGGAGGCGCAAAGATTAGAAATTACTACCTTGAAAGGCGTGAGAAGAAGCAGAATAAATGGATTGCTGTGACAACAGAAGAAATTCGAGAAACGGTCTTTTCAGTGCAAAACCTTATTGAAGGTCTTGAATATGAGTTCCGTGTGAAGTGTGAAAACCTAGGTGGTGAAAGTGAATGGAGTGAAATATCAGAACCTGTCACTCCCAAATCTGATGTCCCCATTCAGGCACCACACTTTAAAGAGGAACTGAGAAATCTAAATGTGAGATATCAGAGCAATGCTACTTTGGTCTGCAAAGTGACTGGTCATCCAAAACCTATTGTAAAATGGTACCGACAAGGCAAAGAAATCATTGCAGATGGATTAAAGTACAGGATTCAAGAATTTAAGGGTGGTTACCACCAGCTCATAATTGCAAGTGTCACTGATGATGATGCCACAGTTTACCAAGTCAGAGCTACCAACCAAGGTGGATCTGTGTCTGGCACAGCCTCCTTGGAAGTGGAAGGTAAACACGAATCAATAAATGTCAATTTGGTGTCTGATAACCTACCTTTAAAATGTTGGGGGGAGTGTTACACTTAATGAGATTACTACATCATATTCTTTTTTTCTTTTATTCTGATACAGTTCCAGCTAAGATACACTTGCCTAAAACTCTTGAAGGCATGGGAGCAGTTCATGCCCTCAGAGGTGAGGTGGTCAGCATCAAGATCCCCTTCAGTGGCAAACCGGACCCTGTGATTACCTGGCAGAAAGGACAGGATCTCATTGACAATAATGGCCACTACCAAGTTATTGTCACAAGATCCTTCACATCACTTGTTTTCCCCAATGGAGTAGAGAGAAAAGATGCTGGTTTCTATGTGGTCTGTGCTAAAAACAGATTTGGAATTGATCAAAAAACAGTTGAACTGGATGTGGCTGATGTTCCTGACCCACCCAGAGGAGTAAAAGTCAGTGACGTCTCACGAGATTCTGTCAACTTAACGTGGACAGAGCCGGCTTCTGATGGTGGCAGCAAAATCACCAACTATATTATTGAAAAATGTGCAACTACTGCAGAAAGGTGGCTTCGGGTAGGACAGGCCCGGGAAACACGTTACACGGTGATCAACTTATTTGGAAAGACAAGTTACCAATTCCGGGTAATAGCCGAAAATAAGTTTGGCCTGAGCAAGCCTTCTGAGCCTTCAGAACCAACCATAACCAAAGAAGATAAGGCCAGAGCTATGAATTATGATGAAGAGGTAGATGAAACCAGGGAAGTTTCCATGACTAAAGCATCTCACTCCAAAACCAAGGAACTCTATGAGAGATATATGATTGCTGAAGATCTTGGACGTGGCGAGTTTGGAATTGTCCACCGCTGTGTTGAAACTTCCTCAAAGAAAACATTCATGGCCAAATTTGTTAAAGTCAAGGGGACTGATCAAGTTTTGGTAAAGAAAGAGATTTCCATTCTAAATATCGCTAGGCACAGAAATATCTTATACCTCCACGAATCATTTGAAAGCATGGAAGAATTAGTTATGATCTTTGAGTTTATATCAGGACTTGACATATTTGAGCGCATTAATACAAGTGCTTTTGAACTCAACGAAAGAGAAATTGTAAGTTACGTTCGCCAAGTCTGTGAAGCACTGGAGTTCTTACACAGTCATAATATTGGACACTTTGACATTAGACCAGAAAACATCATTTACCAAACAAGAAGGAGCTCCACCATTAAAATCATAGAATTTGGTCAAGCTCGTCAGCTGAAGCCAGGGGACAACTTCAGGCTTCTGTTCACTGCCCCTGAATATTATGCACCGGAAGTTCACCACCATGATGTTGTCAGCACAGCCACAGACATGTGGTCACTTGGGACACTGGTATATGTGCTGCTGAGTGGTATCAACCCATTCCTGGCTGAAACTAACCAACAGATAATTGAGAATATCATGAATGCTGAATATACTTTTGATGAAGAAGCATTCAAAGAAATTAGCCTTGAAGCCATGGATTTTGTTGACCGGCTATTAGTGAAAGAGAGAAAATCTCGCATGACAGCAACTGAGGCACTCCAACACCCATGGCTGAAGCAGAAGATCGACAGAGTCAGTACTAAAGTCATTAGAACATTAAAACACCGGCGCTACTACCACACTCTGATCAAGAAAGACCTCAACATGGTTGTGTCAGCAGCCAGGATCTCCTGTGGTGGTGCAATTCGATCTCAGAAGGGAGTGAGCGTTGCTAAAGTTAAAGTAGCATCCATCGAAATAGGCCCGGTTTCTGGGCAGATAATGCATGCAGTTGGTGAAGAAGGAGGATATGTCAAATATGTATGCAAAATTGAAAATTATGATCAGTCTACCCAAGTAAGCTGGTATTTTGGTGTCAGACAGCTGGAGAACAGTGAGAAATATGAAATCACCTATGAAGATGGAGTGGCCACCATGTATATCAAAGACATTACCAAATTCGACGATGGTACTTACAGATGCAAAGTCGTCAACGACTATGGTGAAGACAGTTCTTACGCAGAGCTGTTTGTTAAAGGTGTGAGAGAAGTTTATGACTATTACTGCCGTAGAACCATGAAGAAAATTAAGCGCAGAACAGATACCATGAGACTCCTGGAAAGACCACCAGAATTTACCCTGCCTCTCTATAACAAGACGGCTTACGTGGGTGAAAATGTCCGGTTTGGAGTAACTATAACTGTCCACCCAGAGCCTCGTGTAACATGGTATAAATCGGGTCAGAAGATCAAACCAGGTGATGATGACAAGAAGTACACGTTTGAGTCTGACAAAGGTCTTTACCAATTAACAATCAACAGTGTCACTACAGACGATGATGCCGAGTATACGGTTGTGGCAAGGAACAAATATGGTGAAGACAGCTGTAAAGCAAAGCTGACGGTAACCCTACACCCACCTCCAACAGACACAACCCTAAGACCCATGTTCAAACGGCTACTGGCCAATGCAGAATGCCAGGAAGGCCAAAGTGTCTGCTTTGAGATCCGAGTATCAGGCATTCCTCCACCAACATTAAAATGGGAGAAAGACGGTCAGCCACTGTCCCTTGGGCCTCACATTGAAATCGTCCATGAAGGCTTGGATTACTATGCTTTGCACATCAGAGATACTTTGCCTGAAGACACGGGTTACTATCGAGTCACAGCCACAAACACAGCTGGGTCCACCAGCTGCCAGGCTCACTTACAAGTGGAACGTTTGAGATACGTCAAACAGGAGTTCCAGAGTAAGGAGGAACGTGAACGCCACGTCCAAAAACAGATTGACAAGACACTCAGAATGGCCGAGATTCTTTCTGGAACTGAAACTGTGGCCCTGACACAGGTAGCCCAAGAGGCTCTGAGAGAAGCGGCTATCCTTTATAAACCAGCTGTGAGCACCAAGACTGTAAAAGGTGAATTCCGACTTGAGACCGAAGAAAAGAAGGAGGAGAGAAAACTCCGCATGCCTTATGAAGTACCAGAGCCACGCAAGTACAAACAGACCACCATAGAGGAAGACCAACGCATCAAGCAGTTCGTGCCCATGTCTGACATGAAATGGTATAAAAAGATCCGTGATCAGTATGAGATGCCTGGGAAACTGGACAGAGTGGTACAGAAAAGACCCAAGCGCATTCGCCTTTCCAGATGGGAACAGTTCTACGTGATGCCCCTCCCGCGCATTACAGATCAATACAGACCTAAGTGGCGCATTCCCAAGCTGTCCCAGGATGACCTGGAGATGGTGAGGCCAGCCCGCCGACGGACACCCTCTCCAGAATATGACTTTTATTACAGACGCAGGAGACGCTCTCTGGGTGACATCTCGGATGAAGAGCTGCTCCTCCCCATTGATGACTACCTGGCAATGAAAAGGACAGAGGAGGAGCGGCTGCGTCTAGAGGAGGAGCTTGAGCTGGGTTTCTCCGCTTCACCCCCCAGCCGAAGCCCTCCACGTTTTGAGCTTTCTAGCCTCCGTTACTCTTCGCCACAAGCTCACGTCAAGGTGGAGGAATCGAGGAAAGACTTCAGATATTCGACCTACCACATCCCTACCAGGGCTGAAACGAGTACGAGTTATGCAGAGCTGCGGGAACGGCACGCCCGGGCCTCGTACCGACAGCCCAAGCAGCTGCAGAGGATCATGGCCGAGAGGGAGGACGAAGAGCTGCTCCGCCCGGTCACTACCACCCAGCGTCTCTCAGAATACAAGAGCGAGCTTGACCACATGTCCAAGGAAGAAAAGTCTAAAAAGAAATCAAGACGACAGAGAGAAGTGACCGAAATAACAGAAATTGAGGAAGAATACGAAATCTCAAGACGTGCACAGAGAGAATCCTCCTCCTCCGCCTCCAGGCTCCTGAGACGGCGGCGCTCCCTGTCACCAACTTACATTGAGCTAATGAGGCCGGTGTCGGAATTGATCCGATCACGTCCACCACCAGCCGAGGAATACGAAGAGGACTTAGAAAGAAGATCTCCTACTCCAGAGAGAACTCGTCCACGTTCCCCCAGTCCTGTGTCTAGTGAGAGATCACTCTCAAGATTTGAGAGGTCGGCAAGATTCGATATCTTTTCCAGGTACGAGTCCATGAAAGCCGCTTTGAAGACTCAGAAGACATCGGAGAGGAAGTATGAAGTCCTGAGTCAGCAGCCTTTCACACTGGACCACGCCCCTCGAATCACACTGAGGATGCGCTCCCATAGGGTGCCCTGTGGCCAAAATACTCGCTTCATCTTAAACGTTCAGTCTAAGCCAACTGCCGAGGTTAAATGGTACCACAACGGTGTGGAGCTCCAAGAGAGCAGTAAGATTCATTACACCAACACAAGTGGAGTCCTGACGCTGGAGATTCTGGACTGCCACAGTGATGACAGCGGAACCTACCGCGCTGTATGCACCAACTACAAAGGAGAAGCTTCTGACTATGCAACCTTGGATGTAACAGGAGGGGATTATACCACCTATGCATCCCGGCGCAGAGATGAAGAGGTCCCCAGATCAGTTTTCCCTGAGCTGACAAGAACAGAGGCATATGCAGTTTCATCGTTTAAGAAAACATCTGAGATGGAAGCTGCTTCTTCCGTGAGAGAAGTGAAATCACAGATGACAGAGACAAGGGAAAGTCTCTCATCCTATGAACACTATGCTTCTGCAGAAATGAAAAGCACTGCATTAGAAGAAAAGTCACTGGAAGAAAAATCCACAACCAGAAAGATCAAGACAACACTGGCAGCGAGAATTCTAACAAAGCCTCGGTCCATAACTGTGTACGAAGGAGAGTCTGCCAGGTTTTCTTGCGATACAGATGGTGAACCGGTACCAACTGTGACCTGGCTGCGGGGAGGGCAAGTGATAAGTACTTCTGCCCGCCACCAAGTGACCACCACAAAGTACAAATCGACCTTTGAGATCTCTTCAGTGCAGGCGTCTGATGAAGGCAGCTACAGTGTGCTGGTAGAGAACAGTGAAGGAAAGCAGGAAGCACAGTTTACCTTGACGGTTCAGAAGGCCAGGGTTACAGAAAAGGCTGTGACATCCCCACCCAGGGTCAAATCCCCAGAACCTCGGGTAAAATCTCCAGAAGCAGTGAAGTCTCCCAAACGAGTGAAATCTCCAGAACCAGTGACTTCTCATCCAAAACCTGTGTCACCTACAGAGACAAAGCCTACACCAACAGAGAAAGTTCAGCAGCTGCCAGTCTCTGCTCCACCAAAGATTACTCGATTCCTAAAAGCAGAAGCTTCTAAAGATATTGCAAAACTAACCTGCGCAGTTGAAAGTAGTGTATTAAGTGCAAAAGAGGTCACCTGGTACAAAGATGGCAAGAAACTGAAGGAAAACGGGCATTTCCAGTTTCATTATTCAGCCGATGGTACCTACGAACTCAAAATTCATAATCTCACTGAGTCTGACTGTGGGGAATATGTCTGTGAGATTTCTGGGGAAGGTGGAACTTCCAAAACTAACTTCCAGTTTACGGGACAGGCCTTTAAAAGTATCCATGAGCAGGTATCCAGCATATCTGAAACTAAGAAATCAGCTCAGAAAACTGCTGAGTCAACAGAAACCAAGAAATCAGTTCAGAAAACTGCTGAGTCAACAGAAACCAAGATATCAGCTCAGAAAACTGCTGAGTCGACAGAAACCAAGATATCAGCTCAGAAAACTACCGAGTCAACAGAAACCAAGAAAACTGAACCAAAAGCTCCTGAACCAATTTCCTCAAAACCAGTAATTGTTACTGGGCTACAGGATACAACCATTTCTTCAGACAGTGTTGCTAAACTTACAGTTAAAGCCACTGGAGAACCGCAGCCAACTGTCACCTGGACAAAGGATGGAAAGGTAACCAGTTCTTAACTGTCCCTTTTTCTTTTTCAAAAACTAACCTCTCCCCTCATCCCCACTCAAAAACAGAAATTAAAATTAAGTGACTTTTAAAAATTCAAATCATTTGCATTCCACAGGCTATTACACAAGGAGTTAAATATAAACTCTCTGAAGACAAAGGAGTATTCCTCTTAGAAATTCATAAGACTGAAACTTCTGACAGCGGACTTTATACTTGTATGATAACAAATTCAGCTGGATCAGTGTCTTCCAGCTGCAAATTGACAATAAAAGGTAGGCCAACGTTTGTTCTTAACCAACATTTTCCAGAAAACAATATAAAGGAAGCATTATTTAACATCCCCTATTACTTACACAAGAAAATTTTAAAGACATATTTTTTCTAATTCTAGAATGCCATTTGTATATAAATGTATAAGCACAAACAGTTAATGTGAACTTTTACATCAGTATATAGATCATGCATATTTATATTGGAATTATATAAGATTCCACAAGCAAACCCAGCCCCCAGGAATACCTAAGAATAAAGTCAGGTGAATATACAAAATGCTACTGCTTCCTTAAACTTTCACTCTTGCTTTTTTTCTAAAGTGATACAAAGTTAATGAGAGGCTACATCTGTTTTCCCAATTAAAATTTGTTTGCTTTCATCTCATCTTTTAAACGGTGATTTAATTTTTCAGTTACTTGAAATATTTTCAGTCCACACATCTCCTAAATCTTTTGACTATTCAAGACTTTTTTTCCCCTTAAGTCATAAAAATCATCTTCAATTTAGTTTAAGGAATCATTACACTTAGAAGTCATACATGACAATTTTCCTAGATTGGATCTGAGACAGAATTGGTTACCTCTACATATATAGGTTAGAATTTTTTTTCCTTCTGACTCTATATTATGAACATGCAAAATCTAAAAAAAGGGTGGAGGGAGGTATTTTTCCAATTAAGTTTGCCTTACAGAGATTTCTTGTTTTAGCTGTAAAAGACACTGAGGCACAGAAAGTATCTACACAAAAGACCTCTGAAATCACATCTCAAAAGAAGGCAGTTGTCCAAGAAGAAATTTCCGAAAAATCTCTGACTTCTGAAGAAATCAAGGTGTCAGAGGTGAAATCTAAAGAAAAGTTAGCATTCAAGGAGGAAGAATCAAAGGTTCTGATTTCTGAAGAAGTCAAGAAATCAGCAGCAGCCTCCCTGGAAAAATCCATTGTCCATGAGGAAATCACAAAAACATCACAGGCATCAGAAGAAATTAGAACTCATGCTGAGATAAAAGCCTTTTCTACTCAGATGAGTATATCCGATGGTCAAAAAGTGACTTTAAAAGCCAACATTGCTGGTGCCACTGATGTGAAATGGGTCCTGAATGGCATGGAGCTCACCAACTCTGAGGAGTACAGATATGGGGTTTCAGGCAGTGACCAGACCCTGACAATCAAGCAAGCCAGTCACAGAGATGAAGGAATCCTCACCTGCATAGGCAAAACCAGTCAAGGCATCGTCAAGTGTCAGTATGACTTGATCTTAAGCAAAGAACTCTCAGATGCTCCAGCCTTCATCTCACAGCCCAGATCTCAAAATGTTAATGAAGGACAAGATGTCCTCTTTACTTGTGAAATCAGTGGGGAGCCATCTCCTGAAATAGAATGGTTTAAAAACAACTTGCCAGTAAGTGAAATCATGAATGCATTACTGAAGAAAAATTTAGATACCATGTCTATCGATGAAGAACATAAATACCTTTTTTCTCCTTCATTTTAGATTTCGATCTCTTCAAATATCAGTGTAAATCGCTCCAGAAATGTATATACTCTTGAAATCCGGAATGCATCAGTAAGCGACAGTGGAAAGTACACAATTAAAGCCAAAAATTTCCGTGGCCAATGTTCAGCCACTGCTTCCTTAACAGTCCTTCGTAAGTATATCTTGGCCATTCCCCTTACTTAAGGTTTTCGTGGGGCTAAGGGGGTGGTTGTTGCCAGAGTGCAGACAACTCTCAGAAGCTGCTATCAATTCCATGTGGAAGAGGGATAGGCATCCTATGTGAATTCACCTTTATTGTCGGTTTCTTTACAGCTAAACAGAAACTTGATAAGTTGAATTTCCAAGCAAAGCTACCAACTACCTTGTAACACTTACTTTCAGAATGTACAATGTCAATTATTTTCTATATGACTAATCATTTTTCTCCTAGTGACTCCTAGCATCTGCATGTAATATAATGATAGGAAATATAAGGATTCATTTCTTGGAGACATTGAGCTAGCTCTTGACAAATGTATGTATTCATGTACTCGCTTATGCTTCAACAGCAAATTGTTTGGGTTATGTTTCTGTGTGTGTTAAGTTTTCATTTCCGTAAGTCATTGTCAGATGTCACCAATTAACCAGATGTCATTGATGTTCACTGTGTATCTGCTATGCTCCACAGCTCTAGTTGAAGAACCTTCCAGAGAGGTAGTATTGAGGACAAGTGGTGACACAAGCTTGCAAGGAAGCTTCTCGTCTCAGTCAGTCCAAATGTCTGCCTCTAAGCAGGAGGCCTCCTTCAGCAGTTTCAGCAGCAGCAGTGCTAGCAGCATGACTGAAATGAAAGTTGCAAGCATGTCTGCCCAAAGCATGTCCTCCATGCAAGAGTCCTTTATAGAAATGAGTTCCAGCAGTTTTATGGGAAAATCTAGTATGACACAACTGGAAAGCTCAACTAGTAGAATGCTTAAAGCAGGCGGAAGAGGTGAGCAATAAAATTACTGGTAGAGGTAGACTAGCCAAGTAGCGTGGTGTAGTCTTTAGTACACATAATTTAGTAGCAAGCATATTGTTATTTTTTCAGTGATCCTAAAACCTTTTTGTTGTTCCCTAAAGGAATTCCACCTAAAATCGAAGCTCTTCCCTCTGATATCAGCATCGATGAAGGCAAAGTTCTAACAGTAGCCTGTGCTTTTACGGGGGAACCGACCCCAGAAATAACATGGTCCTGTGGTGGAAGAAAAATCCAAAACCAAGAACAACAAGGGAGATTCCACATTGAAAACACAGATGACCTGACAACCCTGATCATCATGGACGTACAGAAACAAGATGGTGGACTTTACACCCTGAGTTTAGGGAATGAGTTTGGCTCCGACTCTGCCACTGTGAACATAAAGATTCGCTCCATTTAAGAGGGCCTTGTGCCCTTATACTCTACATTCTTTCTTAACTTTTCACAAATAATTCACATGGACTAATCTTTCTGATCTGTAAATATTTTTTAAACAGTAGTTTTGTATCCACCTAAATGAGTCAAGTTCAAAAATACACATTTCGATCTCTCATAATTGTTGACCTAAGAGTATTAGACATTTCCTAATGACATGTACATATACTGTATATAGCCGGATTCACGGTTATAAAGTTTTGTACCTTTATTTTATGACATTTTACAATGTAACTTTTGAAACTGTTGGCAGGAGAAAGTTTCTTATGGAACGAATACCCTGCTCAACACTTAATCTTTGTGCCTCAACATACTGTTGATGTCTAAGTATGCCTCAGTGGGTTGAGAAATTCCCCACTGAAGATGTCCTGCCCACCTCAAAGATGATGCTGCTGCACATGTCATCTGATATGTGCACCAATACCTATTGAATCAGAAATGTAAGGCATTGGTGATGTTTGCATTTACCCTCCTGTAAGCACCACTTTAATGTTTTACATTTTCTTGATGATGTCACACTTAAAATTATCATGACTTAAATATTACCAGAGCAAAGTGTAACGGCCAACACTTTGTTCGCTCATTATACACTGTCTCTGCCATAAAGAGTGCCTGGATAGCTTGGAAAAGTACCATCACCTGGCCATCCCCTCATTTAACCAAGTTATCCAAGTATTCCTATGCCAGAGCAGTGTCAACTCCTGGAGGTCCCAGGTGCAGTCAATGCCTTTGTGTGGTAGCTCTAAATTTAAATTACAACTGAAAAACCGGGCAACTAAGCAATGAGCCACAGCAAAAAGTAAAGTACAACAACATAATAAAGCTGTTGTTAAGTTAAAAATAACATTACAAACTGCCCAAAATGTCAATTTGATGTAGTTCTTTTCATGCAAGTATAAATTCAACTGTTAGTGATACTATTACTAGACCTCCTTGAGATAGTAACAACAAAATAAAGCAAGCTATCTGCACCTCAAACTGTGTGGTGGTTGTTTTCTGTAAGATTTTAGGGTAGAGAAGTATGTGCTTCACACATCACAGACGTGATCATAGATAAAGCAACACAACTTGAAAATAGCCCATGTTAATAAGTTCTTTTAAGCAAATATTTAAGTTGCTATTTTGTATATTTTGCTTTAAAAGTCTAGATATATTTCTTGAGGACAAATTTATCCTCAAAAGCTTGTGTTCTAAACTTATCAAGATAAACTGTTTTATGGGAGGTGTGTCAACTAAATTCAAAGATGAACATCTGCATTTCACAGTATTTTGTGCTAGATACCAGACAGAACAATGCAAAGATAAGATGACATGGATCTTGTCCATTTGAGAAGTACAGTGAACAGAAAATGACAAACACAGGGACTGAGTCCATATTGACTACTGTAGCTCCAAAATGAGACAGAACAAATGAAAGACTTAGGACTGAAGAACTTATTTAAATAGTATATTTCTACCATGCTTTTTGAAATAACTGATACTCCATTTAAAAAAAGTAAAAAATCTAACACCATAAACACCTGTATTTATCCACTTCAGTTAGCTTAATAGTAATTGTAAACCCACGATGTTGGTTATTTGCCTAAATTGACCTCCTTAATGTAACTGCAAGTGTTCAAAGATGAAGCATATGTACCATTGATTTTTATTTTCTAAAGGAAGATCTTGGATCTTCATTAATTTATTCGTCAAGTTTCCTGTCTTAAATCAGATTCCCAAAAACAAAACTCAGATTCTTGTCTTAACCCAGAGCCTGGAATTTTGGCTTTTTAGCTGTTTTGGTCAACAAAGAACTGCCCTGCGCAGCAGGTGCTCCTCTTCCTCTGCCCACCTGAGAGGTAAATATTCAGCAATAAAGACAAGGATTCTTGTCTTGGTTAAATCTTCTCAGGAAAAAGGGGAAGCAGGCACATAGGGCAGAAGAGGAAAGTTAAGAAAGACTGTAGAATCAGCAGCAGCCTCAACCCAATCTCACAGGAAGCTTCAGTCCCTGGAACCACAGAGCCGATTCCAACCAGAGCGAGCGGGAAGCCCTTTTGTACCTCCTTGCCAATCAGTCAAGGGCTACGGGATGTGATGGGGTAGGGGAGAGGAGCGGGAAATAACCTCCCAGGTGAGGCCAGGTGATGGGGCGAGAAGCACACCTGTTGGGCACAGCCATTCTCGGTCCACCGAGGCAGCTAAACAGCAAACACTCAAGAAACCGGGAAGGAAGAATGGGGGTAAACATGCCCTGGTGAATCGGGACAGAGCCAACAGCACCCGCTATGCCACCTTACAACGTTAAATGCCTTCTCAGACTTCCAAGTGAGAGGTGGATTGGAGGGGGTGACTTCCTAGGATGATTCTTCCCAGCCTGGACGGGTTATATACTCACGTGTCCTCCCCAAGGCTGACCCCGTCGGTGTTGATGAGCATGCCAAACCTGATCCTGCAGTAGCAGCTTCCCATTCCCCCAGATCCAAGAGGGCCTGGGAGGAGAGGAGGGCAGCAGCCTGTGGCGCGAAGGGGATGTGCGTCAAACGCCAGGCTGGACTTCCTTTTATAGAAGGAAGAAAGCCCCTAGCCTCTGCCCCAGGGCGTGGCCGGCTAGGTGGATTTGCCAGGATTACAAAGGGGGAGGATCCTGAGAGGCCAAGGGCGCTCCAGCTAGAATCCCAAGAAGGCCTTCCTGAGGTTTCTAGCTTGTCTCTTTCCCCTGCTCCTCCAAAATCATTGCTCCCCGCGGAGGTAGGACCTCTTCCAAACCAGGATCTCCTACACAACAAAGCC
Organism: Urocitellus parryii; assembly: GCF_045843805.1. Classification (NCBI taxonomy): domain Eukaryota; kingdom Metazoa; phylum Chordata; class Mammalia; order Rodentia; family Sciuridae; genus Urocitellus; species Urocitellus parryii. The sequence goes on along the minus strand of NC_135531.1, from coordinate 230,627,781 downwards.
TCAGCGATAGAAGCTTCTTGCTAGGTGCACGTTCCCTGAGTTAAAGGGTAATTCTCCAGAGATTGCACCAGACATCCTTAATACGTCTTTAATGTAGTATTCCTGCTCCATGTCGCCCAACGTCAGCAAGGCAGGAGTGGTTCCTCAGCAACATCCCATCATTTCATAGTTCCCATGGTTTCCTCTCTTTTCCCGGCGTTGACCTCCCAGGTGACTGAGAGCAGTAAGCTGGCAGACATATTCTCCCAGGTGCCAACCTATTCAAACCGTAAAACCTACTGTCCATAAAACTATCAGTGTCCTAACCTTCTTTCCCCTCTTTCCTGTAATTTATATAGACCCAATGATAAGCAGAATAATGTTGGAATCATACATCCTCATTCAACAACTCTGAGCACCCAGCTCTAATCTAGGACCTGCTTTTTCCTATCTTGGGTGAAGGTGGGGTGGCAGGTGGCACACATCATTACTTGATGTGCTTATCTATAAAGTGGAAATAACAGCAATCTCACAGGATTATTGAGAGGACTAGATGGTTACTGCATGCAAAACACAGGACTTAGCATGGCACCCAACTAAGTACTAGCAATCGTTATATTAAGGACTGCCATGCAGAATCTTCAAAAGAAGCAGTTTTTCAGAGGGGACCAAACAGATCTCACTGATGTTCCCTAGATGAATTAGTCTGATAGGGTGTCTGAAATCAAGTACCACTAACTGGATATTTTATACAACAGAAATCAACTTGCAGTTCTGAAGACTAGAAGTCTAAAGTCAAGATGTCCACAGGGTTGGTTTCTTCTGAGGGCTGTGAGCAAGAGACCTGTCCCAGCTTTCTCTCCTTGGCTGTCTTCATGCTCACATGGCATTTTCCCTCTATGTATATTTGTGTCCAAATTTCTCCTTTTTAGAAAGACACCAACCATATTGGAGAGGGTCCATCCTAATTCCTCACTAAAACTTCATTACATCTGCAAAGACCCTATCTCTTGAGGTACTGGATGTTGAAAGTCCAACAAATCCTGTGGGAAGGGACACAATTCAACATATGGAACTAGATGTGATGGACATAGGACAGCACAGGCTTATAGGAAATGTTTTGATGGAATTTCTCAAAAGATGAATTTATTATGTCTGTAGCCAATTATATAGATGAACCATGTAGAGACAGAAAGGTAAATCAGAAAATCAGTAAAATAATAGATTAAATCAACAACAAAGACAAATTCAATAAGAATATCTTATGGTTGAACTCCAGAAAGATAATGTGTTAATTTTGTTTACTCTACCCCAAGTGTAATTTTGAGAGATTTGAGCAGAGAAAGTTTAGTTTTCTTGTCTTAGGAGAAAATAGTGTCTGCCAGATAAATAAGACAACTTTGAAAAGAGACTGGCCGCCCATGGATTTTTATCCAAAGGTTAAAAAAATGTGAATGTTTGTCTTGGGTAGACTTTTGCCAAACTCTTTCCTCAGGATGTCTACGTCATCTGAGAAATCCCTACACACAGTTCCTCCTGAATAGAGTAGCAGTGATTGCCACTCATGAAACCCCTAACAAGGCTCGGATACTCCAAATTCCTTTCCTTCCTTTCCTTTTCCTTAGAGAGGCTGTTAATGCACCTTGTATAAGACCTCTTCCAAACCAGGTCCTCCTACACCACCAGAGCCTCAGAGATAGAAGCTTCTTGCTAGGTGCACATTTCCTGAGTTAAAGGGTAATTCTCCAGAGATGCTGAGACTTGCACCAGACAACCTTAAGGAGGAACACAGGGACAGAATTCTTCCCTGAAGTTGCCACACGTGAATGAAATCAGCTTTTTGTTGGCAACTGCCAGATGAGAGCACCAAAATCTGCTTTTATCAAAGTGAGGGATTCAGGTACTCCTCATTCCCCAAACTGCTGAGAAATTTGTCCCACATATATAACGAGGGCAGCTGTCCCTTCTCCACTCTCACTTGTTGGCTTAGAACAATTCAAAGAAGCTAGGGAGGACACCAGCAGACCCCTTTGGCCAAGACTGGACCAGAGGCTAGCATGCCCTGTCCTAATAAATCGAACTACTAAGGAGAAAATAATGAGGACTTTAATAGCCGAAGTGGAAAGCCCTGAGATCCAGGGCCTTTGAAAACCATACCCAGCCACATAGTCAGCCTCAGACCTAGAACTCAGGGCTTTGTTTATAAATGTTGTCTTAGCACCACTCCCTAACACCAAAATCAAACCTGCTAAAGGGTGAGAGAGCTAGAGACAATGTTCACTTATAAAGCAGAGTGCTCTGCTCTGAGGGTCATTGTTCCTGGGCAGGATCAACAACAAAATCCCTTTTAGTCATTCCTGTTAAAAGGCCCCTTATTTCCAATGTAGTCAATTAGCCTTCTTCCCAGAAAGCTATAGTGAGAAATATTAAACCCTTTACTGGCATCTGCAATAACACTAGGGAATAAGGTGATTACCTGATCCAGTATTGTCATGGAAAGGGGAAGCAATGGAGAGAGCCAGTGTTATGGTTTGGATGTGAGGTGTCCCCCAAAAGCTCACATGTGAGACAATGCAAGAAGGTTCAGAGAAGGAATGTTTGGGTTATGAGTCTTAACCCAATAGTGAATTAATCCCCTGGTAAGGATTAACTGAGTGGTAATTGAAGTGGTAGGGTGTGGCTGGAGGAAGTGGGAATTGGAGCATGGCTTTGGGGTATATATTTATATCTGGCAAGTGGAGACCCCCCCTCTGCTTTCTGATCATGATGTGAGCTGCTTCCCTTTACCACACTCTTCCACCATGAAGTTCTGTCTCACTTTGATCCCTGAGGAATGGAGTTGGCCTTCTATGGATTAAGACCTTTGAAACCATGAGCCCCTAAATAAACTTTTCCTCCTTGACAGTTGTTCTGATCGGTTCCTATAATCATAGTGGCAAAAAAGCTAGAACACCCAGTTTTCCAGAAACTACAGTAATGGGCCCAAAAGAAAGAAAAGAATTTTTCTTTCCTTCAGGAAAGAAGACAAACTAATCCCCCTGATTCCTGGGGGACTAAGACAGAGGGAACCCAGCTGAGATTCCTGAAATGTTATCATGTACTACTACTGCCATGATAAGGGAGGTTTCCCAAGTGCTGGGCACTGGGTAGATGTTATCCCAGAGAACTTGGAGAATCACATTTTATTCATTTCAATTTGGGATTAGGATAAGCAAATTTCTTAAAGGGATATTTTTCCCTTTCAAAGAATTCTCAAAATACAGGTATGTAGATCCTTACAAAGTTGTACTTATTTTTCCTTAATACACAAGGCAGCTGAGTAATTAAGAGCACTGCCTTCAGCCTGGTAGTCAAATCTGTTGACTATTTTCTCCTTCCCTATCTCAGGTGATGGGGTTGTTTCCTTCAGTGGCTCCAGATCAGAAAATTCTCTCTAGTTGTTAACATGATGAAGTGAGCACACTAGTTTCATTTTCCAGTGCTGAACAACAGTGTCATGACTTGCTTAAGACACAAAGAGAGGGGGCGGGGGTTGTGGCTCAAGAGGTAGAGCGCTCACCTAGCATGCGTGAGGCCCTGGGTTCGATCCTCAGCACCACATAAAAGTAAAATAAAGATATTGTGTCCACTTATAACTAAAACAAATATTTTTTTAAAAAAAAGACACGGAGATAAGACCTATAATTACCCAATTACCCCAGAGGGTCTTGTGAAAATGCAGGATCTCACTCGGCAGATCTGGGGAGGGACTTGACAGTGCATTTCTAAAAAGCTGCCAAGTGAAACAAGCTGCTGATTCTCAGAGCTGGAAAATGTTTGTTAATTCACAATCTTTAATGATGGCCCCAATTAATAAGATAAATTTATTTATTTATACATAGAGATCTGTATATAGTCGCATATCCACCTGTTCTTCAATACAACATCAGGAGTGTATGTTTCCGCCCAGCTCAGTGGTTCTCAACTTTGGCTACCCACTGGGATTACTGAGAAATTTTTTTAAAAAATACAGATGATGGGTTCCACCCCCCAGAGATTCTGCTATAATTGGTTTGGAACAACCTAGACATTAGGAAGCTTAAATGTACCCCCATTTAAATGATTTAAGAATCACCTTATTTATCTAGTCAAGGACCAGAAGAACTTCTGACAAATAAGGGGAACTATTTCATACTTTTATTTAAAGGTTAACTAGTCTCCTAACATCTTTTCTCAAAATCACAGAACTAACTTGAAGCTAACCAATCAGGTTTTACATTTAAGTGTTCAACAAACCAGTGTTATTTTTGGAAAGCGGAGGATTACCCTTTCTTAGGTTTTCAGAACATGCTGGCTTTAATGTTTTTTTTTTTTTTCTTAGTGACATGGCAAATTTATTAAACATTTTCCCCCACATTGTTCACATGGCTCAGTTTTATTGAATTTATAAAATTACTACAATAATTAAACAAGCAGAATTGTCATAACAAAAATATGAATATACACCTTTAGAATTTGGAAGAGAAAAAGAAAATACTCACAAATAAATATACATATATTTTTAAATGAAGTTTATTCACCCCCCCACCTTGGGAATAAAAATCCTATTCTGAAGGTGCTTTAAAATTAAAGTGCTTTTAGTGAGATCCATATTTGCTATTAGATTAATAAGTTTACTTAATGACTAGCTCTTCTATCAATTCCAATATTTCCAATTTATTTCTTTTAAAGTTACAAATTTTTCATTTAAATACCCACAAACTTTTGTTGCAAATTTATTATATGTATTACTTATGCTAATCAAAAACAAAGACATTTAAAAGGCAAAAAGAAATTCATGTGCTTATGTTTTTAATAATATTTATATACAAGAAAAATTTTAAACCAACAAGGACATTTTTCTAATGCCGATTTATATTTAGGTTAAGATAATAATTGGTGTGCAAATGTGAATAAGAAATATTCAAATATTCAAATAGCTAAAAAAGTGAAGTTTTTAAGAAAGCCAATTAAAGTTAGGATAGTCAATTTAAGTTATTAAATAATAATACAGTGAGTTTTAAGTGCACTTAAGAATTAAAAAGTAAAATAATGGAAAAAACATTTAGAACGCAAAAATAAATATTAGCAACATAGTACTCGGTGAGTAATCAAATGAATATGGACTAAAGAAATTTTTTAAAAAGAGGTAAATAAGTGAATAAGCTATCTTAAATTAAATGGTTAACAGCCCCTTAGGTGGACTCGCCACCATACCCAAGTGATTCTTTTCTTTTCCAAAGTAATACACCAAATAAAGACACATTGAGGAGCCATTTTTGAGGATTCTATAATCATAAATCAAAATTGAAGAAAAAAGATAAAGTGAAGAAAGAAAAAGGGAAAGGTAAAAAAATGAGAAACATTCATGACTTGCTTTTCAGCAAATTATGGATAATATTGTAAAGTGCTTAGAAATTTACTTTAAACATCCAACCACAATTTCTTAGACATTCTTCAGAGCAGGTAGGAAGAGAAGGTTGAGATAATACACAGAATTTTGAAAACCGGAAGGCAAAAACATAGTATGGAAAGCAAAGGGCAAAAACAAAAAATTAAAACTAGAAGACAAAAAACCCTTCATTTCTTCATTTTATCTGGAGCAAGCTACTTGAAGTAGCTTTAAGTATTGTACTTGAAATATTAAAAAAAAAATCACCTAAAACTATATCTACTCCCATCATACCCCTCACCAAAAATACCCATAGGAGTCACATCCCCAAAGGTGACACATGCAAACACCACATAGAGGATGCCAAATGTCCCCCAAAAAAGAATGTTATAAGACCAAAAATGGTAGGCCATTGGTATATTTTACCAGACTTCCAGACTCAAGTCACTTTCAAGGACATCATGTGGCCAACATGGCCTGATTCACAAAAACAAGAAATAAAAGTTGCAACTTATCTCTAAGGAGGTTTGCTACTTAGGCAAAACCACAAATGAACTGAAACTCTTCTCTCCAGTGATGACCAAGAATGATCTAAACATGAAAGGTGACTTATGCAAAGCACTGATATGCTGTTAAGTTTCACTTACTTTTAGAAAATAGTATTAGCACTTTATTTTTTCCTGAGCATCATGTCAAGGTTGCAAAGGTTTTTAAATTCATAAAGGCACTGCTAGTAAGTGAATGATATACATTACTTATGCATATATATACACTTGGTCTGAATGAAGAGATGATGAGCTATGTTTGTTTCTATTTTCTAGCTTTGTTTTTTGGTACTGGGGATTGAACTCCAGGGGCACTTGACCTCTGAGCCACATCCCCAGTCCTTATTTATATTTTATTCAAAGACTGGGTCTCACTGAATTGCTTAGGGCCTTGCTTTTTGCTGAGGCTGTCTTTGAACTCATGATCCTCCTGTCTCAGCCTCCCCAGCTGCCAGGATTTCAGGCATGCACCACAGCACCCAGCTCCATTTTCTATTTTTAAAATATTCATATATTTAAGTTCATCCTATTTGGACAGTGGAAACTGAAAACAGGAAATCAATTATGAGTTGTTTGTGTTTATTGTGACTGTTTAAAAAAATAAAATCTAGCAAAATTATGCTAAGTCTACACCATATTCATTGCCCTATGTTCTCGATGACAGCTATCCTTGCCACCATTCCCTGCACCTTTTACCAACCCAAATAGGTACATCACTCTCTGCTGATTCTAGCTTCTACTTCAGTATTTCTGGAAGTAAAAACTAATTGATCAGAGTTGTCGTAGAAAGGGAAAGAAAAAAAAAAAAAAAGAAAGGTTGCCATATACTGTCACACTACTAAACCACAGATATATATTGTCACAAACTTCTCTAGCCAATTATTGCCAAACAAGAAAATAAAGAAGAAATAATAGAGCTAAATGACAGTTGTATTCTAAGGCCTCACCCAAGATAGGGAATGATGACAAAGGGCTATGAAATATCACCCGAGTATGCCAATTCTGAAGGCAAGATGAAACTCTTGATAACCTAGCAATCCCAAATTCCACCTATAGAAAAGGCCACCTATAGAAATTTCCTATTTATTCAAGTATGGAGGTTAATTTCAGTTATAAGATTGAAGAGGTATTCACTGAATACTGATTTACTACGTAAATTTGTTAAATGACATTTTTAATTGCATGCACATGTATACTTTCACTGACAGAAATCTGGATGCTTAACCCTTACTATCTCGAGGCCACACTTTTGATTGTTGCCAAACAAACAAAAACACAACTCTCTATTTTGACCAAGTTGTGGTAACTTCTACAGCAAAAATTGGTAACTTTTACAGCAAAACTGTTTTGATCCTTTATAGCTAACATTTTAAAATTAACTGTAAAACTAAACATAAAGCTGTGAGTCTCAAAACAAAGGACTCCAAGTTGCATTGTCCACAACCAAGAAACCATACACATGCATACATACACTCATGCTCCCTCACAATTAAAGAAAGCACTAGAAACTTTAGCATTCTCTTTTAAAGAAAAATGCTCTATCTAGAAAAACGTAATCAATTCATAGAAAATGAAAGAGCTAGAACACCTCTCTGACGAACAATGTAGGGGTCAGAATTGTTCAACTGTCATACACAAAAATATACTCAAGTAAAGCAATATAGAGTCATCTCCTATTACAGGCTACATAACGTTAAGTGTGCCACTGTTTATTAAACGATCTTGCTTTTAATGAGCTAATCCAAACTAGTAAAAATGGGGACCTCCACAAAATCTAAGCACTCAAGAAATAGGCCTGAAAGAGTCCATACCCGAAAAGAGTAGTTAATCTCCTCCTGGGGGAGTGCACATGAAGGTGAATTTAGATTTATCCATATTATCTAAATTATTATCTAATAAAAGCTATATAGTCAAGTATTGCTTTGAAAAATTAAGAAGTGAGGTGGAAAATACCCAGTTCTCACAGAATATGAAGTCCAAGTACAGGAAGAGAAGGGCATGGTGCAGATAAGACTGAAACATTTGCCTAGAACACTCCCTTTCATGCTCCGAGACTCACCATTCTTCATTCCTAAACTGCTTCATCTCATCCACATGATGACTTCTGTGTCTAATACCAGGAAAGGCCAGGAAAGGAGAGTGTAGGTACATAGCTCCTGGTGGCTCTGGATCCCTTCCTGGCACCGTTCTCTCCTATGTTCCTAACTATCCCATCTTATCAAATCGGGTTATATGTGTTATATTGAAATGAAAGTGGGTAAAAAAATTCTTTGTGCCAAACTTTCTAAAAAGACAGGGAATAGCAACAGCATTCTCCTTCAAGCCTGACAGAATAAAACTGAAGAGAAAATTTATTTCAGTCATATATTTTGTTCATTTCTGATATTGGGACTACATAAAAATTACTTCTCATTGATGTCAAGGTACTACTTAATGTGTAAACACCCCTTACATTAATTCATTTGGTTTATCTATAACAACTGATCAAAATTTAATCTATCCTGCCATCAAATTCTGGGCTTGGTTGGTAAATTCTGGATTAGTCATTCATTACGTCCAAAAAAATGAAGAGGTGTAGGAACTAAAATAATCAATAGATAATGCAAACACTTAAAATTTCAGATAATAATATTAATTCTAACCAATCATGTGTTAATCCTATATCTGTGCATGTTGGTTGGTCTTGTATTCTTGTACTTTAATATCTCCATTATGAGGCTAAAATGAAGTCAAACACTTGGCTTATAGTAATGGTTTATTAACAAAAAGAAAGGGAGGGAGGAAAGAAGGAAGAGAGGGAAAGAGGGAAGAAGGAAGGTAAGAAAGAAGGAAGACCATGGGGAGGGAGAACATATTAAAGGGCAAAAAGGACAAATTTTATCTTATGAAAATATACTAGATTAATTACCGCATTTGGAGAAGATACAGCATAAGGACTCTAAAGATGCAGACATCAAAACTCAGAGATCAAAGCAGACGTAAGAGGACCCAATAAAGCCTATAAAAGAGACATCCAAGGAAAGGGGGAAATGCCAGTGTTATGACAACAGCACGGTTTGTTTTGCCTTGTGTACAACTACTATCTATTTTCATCTGCTATTTGCAAAGAGGTTTAGTTACTCTAAGCAACTGGCTATTGCTTTTGGATAAAAAAAATTCTAATCTCTGGAGGTACTGATATTTACAGCCATCTGTCACAACATGGGATTCTACTTTGTGAGAAAAAAATGCAACTGTCCTTAGAGATAAAAATCTCCTTCCTCAAAATATACAGCTCAGTGTCCGTTAAAAAAAAAAAAAAGTAATGCATCATCTACTTCCATTTAATTTCTAAGAACTGAATCTTATTATGCAACTCCCTTAATCCAAACAAAAAAGGATACTTTAAATTTAAAGAAAGGAATTTTGAAATCTAGGCTCAGAGTACTTTGTATCTAGAACAAATTATTTTACTTTTAGATATTAACATAAAAAAACCAGTCTAAAGCAAAATATTTTTAAATATTAAGTATTTAAACATTCTCTGAAACATTCTAATTATACAATAAATTAAACTTTTACCTACTGAATAAATGCATGCATTTTCTTTGTATACATTCACAACATTTTCTGAAAGGTGTACAACCATTCACAAGAATGGTTACAGATGCAATGATTGCAATCTACTATTTCTCTATTCCTGTAATCTATGTGGTCAAAAAGTTATTATATCTACTAGCTACAAGTAAGGTATAACAAATACCATCTTCATAACTTTATTCTCCATACCTCATATTTAGATGATAAGACCAAAACAGTTCCAATAAAGTTAAAAGCACTTCAGAATTATTATACTCTTCTTAAAACATTTAAAATAATGACTACTAATTGGATTTCTTAAGGCTTTAACATTTCTCAAAAAAAAAAAATAACACTGAACACCTCATGTAAAGTAATGTAATATCAATATTATCAACATATTTTCCCAGATATTAATAATTATTCCTATGGCAAAACATCTTCATTCAAGTCTAAAAGGGCTACTGAATTCGGAATGATAGTAGTGAAATTAATAATGATAATAACAATATTCATAATAAAGAATCCTTATTTAACACATACTGTGTACCAGGCACTATTCTAGGTGTTTTATGTACTGCCAGCTGTATGAGGTAGGTAGTACAGTAAAAGCATGGGAATTAAAAATTACTAAGTGGAAAGGATGAATTGCAAAATATTAAAGAATTTTTATTTTCTTACACACTATTAGAATTTAAATATAGACTTTCAGTTAAACACGGTGGACTGGCCACATGATTTTATTTTCTCTACTTCCAAAACCCCACCAAAAAGACACTTCAGGAATATAAAAGGAATTAATTCACAAAGACAAAGAGAACAGAATACAAAGTCAAGAAATCTCAAAAGTTTCAAAGAATAGAAGCCAAGAGGAGTATGGAGGAGGTTAAAGCCTAAGCAGAAGCCTAAGAGGGAGAAGCAAAAATACACCAAACCTCTGTTAAGTGCAAGATTTGGAAATATTGTTATTGTAGAAAAAAGGAGGGAGGCACAGGGCTGAAATGAGGATTAGAACTCTATACAAAAGCAATTGGATCCCTGGTTCTCTCCCCTACTCTCCACAGCCGCCAACCACCTTCTTCTGCTGTCCACAGGAAAACTGCAACAGAGGGTTACAAATCATAGAGGACTTAGGTGGGATGGGACGGGATATGAAGAAAGCTGAAAATACAGAGATTAGTAAAGGCCATCATACAAACTGTAGGGTTTTCAGCCATCTTCTCTTAAGCTATTTTCAGAACGCAACTTTCTAGAGAAATTGAATGACACCAAAGAAAAAATCTCCACTGAAATCCAGTAGATTCTAACCGAAAAGGCTAGCCCTCTGCCCCATGGCCCTTAAGACAACTGATAAAACAGCCCAAACATAAAGGCCTATGAAATTAGCTTTGTGGTACATGACTAACCTAAATGGATGATCTCTCCAAATTCCTAAGAAAGCCTTCAGAAAGAAAGAGTACAACACAAATAAAAAGCAGAAATATGGGGAATAGAAATGATGAAAGAAAGAGGAAAGATATAAGGAAAGGCCCATTATTTTGTACTCAGGGAGATAAAGAGGCACTGAATCTATAAAATAAAAATAGGGTTTTATGAAAAGTAACAAAGTAAAAAGATCTCTTGGCAATTTAAATGTAGAAAATTCAAGTGAAGAGCTAAAGGGTAACAAAAACAACAAAAAATAATACAATTGAAGCAGCAACTGGAGAAAATACTTTTAAAATTAGAGTATCAGTCTGGAATCTGGGAAGTTCAACACTCAAAATGGGGCAGAAAGAATAATCAAAGAAACAACACACAAAAAATTCCTAGAATCAAAGCAGGCAAATCTACTGGGAGACTCCACCAAGTCAAGTACTCATTAAAATGAATGAATAAAGACAGACATTTTGAAACATCAGGGTTTTTGTAAAGAGATGCTCCTAAATGCCTCCAGAGAGTAAAAGTAAGAAGGATGTCAGAATTCTCACAGTAATATCAAGTGATGAAAGACAGTGCCTTTAAAACTCTGAAAGGAAATTCTTTTTGACAGACTTCTAACCACAATCAATCCAAAGTAGAGACATTTTCAAACCTGGAAAGCCTCAAAATCTATACCTCCAATGCATCTTTTCAGGAAGCTATTGTGCATAAGCTCTGGCAAAAAACAATTCTTTAAAAAGAGACAGTAAATCAAGAAAGAAGAAATCATCGTATTGAATAAACAGGAGATACAAAGTGAGACTACATCACAATGCATAGACAGAAACATGCCTGGAGAGTGCACGGTCCAAATGGCAAAAGAGAGATTGTGGAAGAAATTCTGCCCATAAAGGGCAACCATAAAAAGAAATCTATAGATCATGTAATGTTTTTGAGGAATTGTGGCTTTGGATTATCACTGTGATAGGTATATAAACAATACTAAGCAAATTTTACAATTGGGCAACATAACTCTAGGAAAAATAATAGAAAGTAAATAATGATAGTTGTGTAGACTGTTAGTGAACAATATTTGTAACTACTGATTTAACAAAATCTAGGTAAGGGAAGGGATAGGGAAAGAAAATCAGGAGACATGTGGATATAAAAAAGCAAACCCTGCCTACCATAAAAAGAATTCAATAACTCTTTTTTGAAACTGATTAAATCAAGAAAAAAGTACTATATCATTTTTAAATAGGAAGTAAATACTAAAATAAACCATTAAAGTATACCTCTTTGGGATGCTAAATTGCTCTTTTCATTTCAAGTATTTTATTTCTTTCAACTATGTACATGAATTACTTCAATAAGAAACCTAACTTAAAAAAAAAAAGGAAAAAAAAGAATTTAAACTTACAAATTCAGCATATTCAAAGAGAGGACTGAGGAACCAAAAAGACATGAAACAGTAGCCCTATCTATCAGCTACCTACCATTTACTTACTCAGCAGAGCTCTTAAAAGAGAGACCTCTCTACAGGAACTCCTATAACCAAATAGGGCTTCCTCCACGCCACAAATGACAAAACCGCAACAGCAAAACTCAAATGACAGACACAGAGGTACCTCATTAAATAAAGGAAAAACCAGCAGAGTCTAAATTAAGGATGCAATAATATTAACAGCACTCTAATATTAATATACCACAAATACAAGCTTCCTGAGATTTTTATGATGATTTTTAAATTTCTAAATGTGATAATGCATAGTAAAAAACTAATTTGGGGTCATAGGTTCCAAGGCATCTGTGAAAATTAAGATATTTTATCTCCTGCCTTGGAATTTAAATTTAGCAATAGCATCCATTTCTGGACTTATCTTGATTGAAGATAAAACAATTATTCAATATAATGTAACAAAATTCAAATTAAGTTCATTTACAAAATAATTCTTATCAAGAACCCTCTAATCATGGAGGAGTATACCAGGCACTTCAGATGAAAAGCAAACACTGGTTTTTCTTAGAAGACCACTGACATGTCAAAAGAGTCTCCAGAGTTCTCAATAACCCCATGCCTTAGACAAAGCAAGAAAAAGTCAATAAATAACTATATATCATAGAAAAGCCTGATAAACTAAAATTCTTACAGAATTGTTTTCATTTGGTTCACTTTTACCTTAAAACTCAGAAGTCAGTCACACTTGAAAATACATGGGGTTTCTCAAAATGCAAGATTCCCTTACTCTTTAAAAGTTGCTTCATGCTATTAATCCACTGGTAAAAAACCTAGATATATACAAGGTGTCACCACACCTGTAGTCTCATGTACTCCAGAGATTGAAGCAGGAAAACTGCTTGAGCCCACAAGTTTGAGACCCATGTGGGCAGCACAGCAGGACCATGTCTCAAAAAAAAAAAAAAAAAAAAGGAAACCCTATTTAAAAATTAAGATATATATATATGTATATTTATACACATACACACACATACATATATATATATATATATATATAAACATACACACACACATATATATATACCCACTCAAAAAAAAAAAAAGATGATTTCACAAATTTATTTGGTTCCTAAAGAAAAAAAGTGGATCCAAGTCACAATAAAAGCCATTCTTAGGGTTAAAGCACACCTATTCAAGCACCTGTTTCAAGGGTGAAAAATAATACAAATTAGTAATGACTACTTTTTATTTTTAAAATATTTACAGAAAACTTCACAAACTTATCCATCTGTAAAGCAATAGAAAATGGGCTTGACTATTTCCTATGAATTCAAAATCTTATTAATGTTTTCATTATAAATGTAATACCTAAAAGAAAAAAAAAAAAAAACTACCAGAAAAACTTTACCAGAAGCACCTTGACCTTCAAGGTTTCATCACTGTGCAAGTTCCTACCACAAAACAAACAAAAACAAAACCTGACTGTCCATTCAACATGGAAACTTACCACATTATCAATTTTTTTTTTCAATTAGACATAAAATATAACTTATGAGCAGGAAGATTCCACTGAGCACAGAGTAGCCTGTGACCTGCGTGCTATTTAAAATCACAAACATGTTTAGTAGCATTTTATCTAAATACATGTTAATGTATAGAGATCATTGATGTCATATCTTAAACTTAAAAAGCCTATAATTACATATCTTATCTGAGTAAATATCAACTATTAATTCATTTCAAAAAACTGCCACATAAATTTATAAGAGAAATTTAAAGGGAAATAAGCTACACCATTCTAAGCTCACAGGCAACAAAAAGCTAAAAGTATGCTTCATTGTGTATTTACCAGCAAGCCTGAATATACAAATGAAATCATCAATAAAGAATACTATTAACACTTAATAAAGACTACACAGAATATCAGTGAATGTAAAAAATACAATATATTATATGATGAGTTCGAATGCAAAAACCACATATTTATTAAACACATGATTAACTTAAAAACACCAAGCCAATTTGTTTTAAAGTGCTGCTCATCTAAAATCTTGGACAGAACTATCATCCCAAAGTGAATTTAAAAAAAAAAAAAAAGAGAGAGATTACAAGGCAAACACTGACAATAGATATGGACAGGCACTATCAAACAAATGCTAACTGCTCTTTAAATAATGCCATTCTCAAGTGATACAGAACAGTCATCTTGACAGGATTCCTTTTTTGTATAAATAGTCATAAATTAAAAATGTCTCTAGATATTCTAAAGAACTGCAAACAATACCTTATAACAGCAGCTTAATGTCTACTTCAGGAAAAAAGCACTAAAATCCTCTTCCATTGAAAGTCATTTATTTCTCTAGTGTAAGTGAGCCAAGTCACTACAACATCATCCTCTTTTGTAGAACAATATAAACAACAACATATACACATCTTAAATTTGGTAGGTCACAAAAGTTAGAAAACAATCATCTTTGAGGAAACAAGAAAATAAATAAATAAAATTAAATACTTTAACCCAACATTTGGTATTGACAAATCAGTAGTGTCAACTTCACATATGAAGGACAGCACAGTCTGGTTTTTAAAGAATATTCAAAATGTCATGTTATTTGGGCTAAAGATATTTAGAATATTAAGTGTTCCTTTTTTCTTAAAGGAATTTGATACAATCACCATCAAGCTGCTATCATAACTCATTTTAAGCTGGGATAAAGTGACCTTTTGGTCCATGGCACAATTTACATATATCACACTTCTGTCAAACTGAAACCTTACAAGATTTCATGTTTATAAGCTACAATACACACTGACAAAGATGTCAGTCCCTCACAGTTTTTTAGAAAAATATCTACATTTGTCCTTATGGATGTCAAAATGTTACAGCATCATTTGTGTTTTTTTTTTAAAAAAGAAAGATGCACATTCATACTGTGAAGTTATTAGGAAAATACTCTTGCAAATAAACTATATAAAGATAAAATACACTTCAAAAGTATGTGGGTTGTTTTTTGTTTGTTTGTTTGTTTTACAATATTCTATAAAGTGCAGAGAAATACTAAGTAAAGGGAAAAACTACTCCCTATAACAAGTTGATAACAGCAGCTTTTGCATAGCAATACTTAGAGGAAGTTGGACACTTCAGTTTCCTCAGGAAGAGAAGGATGGAAGAGGATCTTCCAATTCAGATTTTTTTTTGGCCATAAGTCTGCTTTCTTCAGGAATGGTTGCTGATGCCAAATCTCCATTAAGTGTATTTCTTGAACAGTGAACAGGTCCTAGTAAGAAATTGATTCAAAGGTTAAACTCTTATCAGTATTAACTCCAGACCTCTATGAAAGAACATTCTCAATTCCCTGTTCTGAGACATGAAATTCCTTTAGCTTCCTATTAATATTTTGTCTGTTTAATAAAGAAAAATCTAACTTTTCTACTATTGACAATTATAAGGAGAATCCTCAGAGTTCATGAGATAATTATGAAACTATCTGAAGTAGAGATTTTTGATTTGTTCATTGCTAAAATTGTGGTTGGCACATAATGGGCAGTCAATAAATACTTGCTGAATTGAATTTAACCTTCCTTAATTAATTATTGCTCTTTCAGTCTATTTTTATGCTGTTATGTCCTCCTTGCTTCTATGCAAAGAATCAAAGATCCAAAGCAGATTACATGTCTTACCTAAGATCTACAACTGGTAAGAGAACTAAGATAAATTAAAGTCTTCCTCTTCATGAGACTTTCTAGGCAAAGTACCCATCTTTCCACATGGAATGCACCTCACAGAAATACCACTGAAACTCCAAAAGGACACAACTGAATACACTAGCATAGTCCTGCTCCAGAGTAGATTATTTTATACATATTGTTTGAATGTACAAGACCATTTATTACTTTTCTAATTTAAAAAATATTTAAAAACAGAAGCAATTGTACCTCACAAGAAGAACATTTGTGAATAAAGACTTTCAATGAAGACTGCCAAATGCAATGTATATGCTTTAAAAGAAAGAGTGGTAATTCTCTGCTTTGTCAACTAACTGAAACACTAACTTTAGCATAAACAGAAAAATCTAAGGATGAAACTTTTGACTTTGTCTATTTAGAGAAGTTCTGAAAAAATGAGATAATCATACATATTTGTGTGTTTATGTGTGAGATTAGTTTTGTTGTAGTCCTAACAGCTGAATTATGGAATGCTAACTGTACTAAGGCATATAAACCTAAATCTTTTTAAAAAATCAGGACCCAGAGTCTTAAGAGAGAAAGGAACTAAGGAAAAATGGCTAGTTTTATAAAAACTTATCACAAAAGATGCTCTTTAAAAAGAAAAAAGAAGTATCATTTAGAAAAAAAAAAGCAGAAGGCAGCAAGCACACTGAATATTCTCAGGAGCTCTGGATTGAAAGAGTTGTGTATAAAGGCATAAAGAAGAAGAGGAATACGAATCTATATTCCTGCTTCAGAAACACCTTTTTCACATAACCTGTTTAACCCTCTTCTCCTTTTCCCTTTCTCTACCAGGTCTTGCTCAGCTGGCCAGGAAAACTGTTTTCTTCCCTTCCCCTTCCCTACCCTCACCTCTTTTCCTTTTTTCACATCTCCAATGTTCCAACTTAAATTCAAAACAATGGTAAGTATATGTTCTATGTCAATAAACAGGTTATTAGTTCTATTTTAAAGAAAGATGCCACTACCTTCTAAATATTTGAAAATGCCACCAGCCCCATTCAGAATCCCATTATCTGCATGAACTTTACCTCCTCCTCCAACAAAACTTGTTTGACTTCCTTTTAAGTAAATCAGCTCTATCTTAATCAGTGTGTCCTACATAATCAAAGACTAGAAATGCAATGACATGTTTTTTGTCCTACCTAGCCTTGCTATGATTTAGCTGGGTTGTCCTAGGCTATCTAAAAAATCTGACCACCATTTACTGTGTCACTTCCTAAGAGAAATAAAATCGGTGTTCCAAACAAATGACTTACAAATGAACTTTTGGAGCACAATCTGCTCCTTAATTGGGAACTATATGTAATTTCTAAACCCCATGCTTCCTGGGAAATAGTAAAGACTAAACAGTAATAGTCTATTCATGGCAATATAATAAGAAGATGTATTCGTGTTCACTAGAAATCATGGTCAGCACTGTCAAACTAGGTAACCTAATACACTTTCAAAGATTTTTTCTCTTCAGAAACAAAAAGTAAAAGTTCTCATACAAATCACAAAAAAATTTCCTAAAAATCACAATATAACCTCTCTTTAATACAAGAGAAAAATAATGAATAAATGCTACTATCATTCACCACTACTACCAGACAGAATTATTGTCCTTAGCCATATCAAGGCACATAAGTAAAAACAACTGATTTGTTTTCCCCAAAAAAATCCTACCTATATTTCATGCTTTCTTCTAAAATGTTTTTTCAATGCAAATGTAGCAGGAATAAAAAAGATTATGATATTTTATATATACATATACATATATATGAATATAGATATTTACAAAGCAACCCTCAGCACTTCTTAGTTGATAACAAAACTGTTAGTAACTAGATATATGAGCAGCTGTTACTGTATGCTCCAATGTCAGTATTCTTATTTCCAGAAATCACAGAGTCCACAACAAGTATGCTAAAAAGGCCAAAGAAAGAGACAAACTCCATCTAACTTACTATCTGGGTCTTCAAGGGGAATATCATTACAAGAGTCTGTATCTGAGTAGGTTCTCCTGCGTCGCTGGGAGAGTCGGTGAAGTGTAGATACGGGTTCTTTTATAGAGTAGCTACTCCTATAAATAAATTTTAAAAATTGAATTATAAGACCTTAGACAAAGGAAAACACTATAACTTAATTGGAATTTTAAATTATTTCTCTTAAATCCAAAGAGGAACTACTTTTATGCCCAACAAAGTCAGCAACATTCTACTCATTCAGGGGTCAAACTGTAAGCAGTCAACCTACTTAAATCCAGCCTCAGGTAACCTGGAGAAATGGCCTCGGGTTGAATTTAAAAGGAGTACAACGAAGAAATGGCTTCTAGAGAAGGTCCACCAAGGCAGTACCAGTATCAGATGGTTCACTAATATTTGGAAAACAATTATGGGTTTTACAAGTGCACAAATCTGATCATAAA
The DNA here is from genome assembly GCF_045843805.1 of Urocitellus parryii. Classification (NCBI taxonomy): domain Eukaryota; kingdom Metazoa; phylum Chordata; class Mammalia; order Rodentia; family Sciuridae; genus Urocitellus; species Urocitellus parryii. The sequence goes on along the minus strand of NC_135531.1, from coordinate 230,609,290 downwards.
GGACATGACAAAGAAGTATATGGAAAATGCTGGTGGCAAACTCACTGACAGCAGCAAGAGAAGATGAAGAGGGCCAAAAAAAGTTTTTAATATTTAGTCTAAAAAAATTAAACATGGAAGCCAATCACCACCACCAACAGTACCTCAGAGGATGTGAGCCAAATATTACTGTAATTAATGACAACCTTAATGCATCAGAGAAATGATATATAATTTATATCTTACTTCATAAGGCAGAAAGGAGAAAGTACAGTTTAGAAACATTTCTTTCATAAACTTAAAAAAATTGTTAATGATTGTTTAAGCTTCCATATTTCTAGAAAGTTCAGTTGGTAAAACTCTTCATTCCCTGACATGGTTGGATATACACATCATCTCTGGCTTCCTCTGAGCATATGATGGTTCAATCAACGATAATATAAGTGTCAGAGGAAAAAAAAAAAACTGACAAAACAGTAAGTGCTCAGCACTTAACATTTAGCATAGAGAAATAGATGCTAATGAAACTATAACTTCACCCCTTCCAAAAGAATCAAATAAGACAACCGCTATAATCTAAAAGACTATTACCTAAGCAAAACAAAAGAAAAGGAAAGAAAACTTTAATAACCTGGCATACTGGCAAGATCTAACTAGAAGGTATAATTTTTAAGTGTGTTAAAAGGAATATATACTAAAAGATCACGTGGATTTCTCTTTTCAGAAAGATCTTTCTCATTTAATAAAACTATACCTTAGCATGTATATAGGATGCTACAAAAAGCTGATGTAAAATAAAATGAGCCTCAGTTGTGCAGCCTCACTACATTAAGTATGCTTAACCATCATTTGATACACTTACAATACCTAAAAAAGCTCCAATGGCTGGCAAGGTGCTTACCTTGGGTAAATTTATTCACTCCATTTTTCTTTCCTGATTCTCCACTGGGACCAGGACCTGATATCAAGTTCTAAGAAATGTATATACACTGATACTGTGAGGAGTGAACCAGAACCACACTTTACCCATGCAGAGTTTTCATTCCACGCCACTGTTAGAGGCCCAAAGAATTTCCTAACTAGGCATAAGTTTGAAAGAATGTGGCCAAAAGAAAAGGTTATTTTACCTCTCAGAACTGCAAGAACCAGGGTGGCTGACAGAACGCTTCATCTGGAAATTAAAGAAAAAAAAAACTTAGCATGATCCACATGTGAAGTAGAATAATGCAGCTCTGATTTACTATTGTTATGACAATTATCATAAATTTATACAGAGAAAAAGATGTCTGGCCAAAAATAAAACTCTATCTTAAGACTCAAGAAACATGATTAGCTCAATGTCAACCTTTCTCCTTAATAATAATCATTGACTGGAAAATTTCTCAACACATACCCAAAACATGCTGTATTCTTTTCTCAATACTAAAAACTACTATATGTTTATATATGTATATATACAAATATGAATATGATATGTATACATGCATAAAAATATTAAAAAACAGTATATAAAACTAATTCAAAAGTCACACTTTTTGTAATAAAGGACTAAGCAGCAAGCCAGAAAAGTATTCTAATAAACATCACTTTCTTTTTCTCTAAAGGGCAGGCATAGATAGTAACAAAGCTTCTCTTTACCATTTATCATTCAGGTAGCTAACACACAGATGTTCCAAAGTGTGGCTTTCATAGAGAATAGCATGAATAATTCAAGTCTTTAAAGAACTCAGACGAACCCTAAGTCTCAAAAAGGTTTCTACCACATATTTTAAACATAAATATCTGATTAAGCTGAGCATTTAATGTAACAAATACTAAATGTAATTTAGAAGCTTAAACTCCCATCAAAAAATAAAGGTCGGCAATCATATAAAACAGATGATCTCAACATTTAACAAGGTAGCAGAAAGGCAAAGTTTATACTAAAGGTTTAAGGTGGTTGCCTTTATATACATGGAGTTAAGAATCTCACAAGTACAGGTCTAGCATTTATGTTATGCAAATGCCTTCTATACTTGAAACAAAGCCACTAGTTGATGAGAAATACCAGTAGAAATATCAGATATGACCAACCCAATTTGTAGTCCAGATACATCTAATATGACAGTCATTAAGACACAGATAGATATTAACATGTCTTTTAACAGAAATTACTTCCTTAAGAATTACTTCATCCGGTGATATCCTTACCACAAGAACTCAATCAGTTGCCAAAATGACAACTGTCTGCACCTAACATGATGATTTGCAATAAAGTTAAATGCAAGTTTATTCTAAGATGGATTCAATAAGCTTGATGAACCAGTTTTAAAGATCAGATTAAATAGTTTAGGAGCTCTCAAAAATTTCAGCTTCATTTTTAATATAAGCAAACTTTTATATAAAAAATAAATTGTTTATTCAGTACAGTAGTGCACACCTATAATCCCAGATATTCAGGAGGCTGAGGCAGGAGGAGTGCAAGTTGGAGGCCAACCTGGCAAGACTGTGTCTCAAAATTAAAAATAAAAAGGGCTGAGGATATAGCTTAGTGATAAAATGCCCCAGGGATCATCCCCAGTACAACAACAACAACAACAACAACAAATAACAACAGTTTTTCATATAAATAAATAACTCATTAAAAAATTGGTTTTTTGCCTTTGAAGACTGTCTGAGCTTAATTTCCAAGCTGTGTCTCTGGAAAAACTGCCATAACCCACAATTCTTGCTTTTTTTGTGTCAAACAAAAGGGCATAATTAGGAAAACTAAGTGGCCTCTAACCTAATATTTCTTAGATTAACTCACTGGATTTCTTTCTTTTTTTTTTTTTTGCGGGGGGGGGGGGGGGCGGTGGTGCTGGAGATTGAACCTAGAGCCTTGTGAATGTTAGGTAAGCACTCTACCAGTTGAGCTATATGCCCAGCCCCTAACTCATTGGATTTTTTGTAACTTTTCTGCTGATTAAATATTTTGATTTAAAATAGTCAGTTATTATACAGAAAATACATATTTGACTTCTCCAAAGACATTTCCTAAAGAGTTCAATGCAAAAATTGTAGCAATGAAGTATTTTTATTGCATTTGATTCTATGTAGTATACCTTTAAAAACATAATAACCCAAGTACCCCTCATGCATCAACCTCAGGAAGAGAGAGAGCACTGTACATCCAACTCAAAAGATTGGTTTCTTTTACATGTTCTAAATACATGTTATTTAACAATTTCTAGCATATTTACAATTGTTCTAAAAAGCATATTTGTAATTGTTCTAAAAGGATTTACTATAGTCCTATGAGAGTACTAAAAAATAAGCAAAAAGGGTATTAACTGACAAATTTCAGAAATACTGCACACTACCTCTCTCAACAATTCACACTAAATTTCAGCATAGAAAGAGGCTCTGAGAAGTCCTGGCTAGACTATTCCTATCAGATTGGGACGAAAAAACCTAATTCACTAAGTCCACCAAAACTTCCCAAATAAACTGACCATAAAATATATCTTCATGGTACACCTGTCTCAGAGGACATTAGAAAACAAAGCTCTAAATAAATTTAGGAATAATCTTTACTAAATCTCATGTAATTCAATTTGCTGGGGTGGGTAAGAGAACCTAGGAATAAATTGGATCCTATTCTTCTAACCAATAACTCTTCTGGTAATTGCTAAAACAATACTATGTAGCATTCTTCCTCCTAAAAACACTTTGATGAAAAAAATTTAGTCTTATCAAACTTTATCTCACCTACAAGTTCCCCAGAGCATGCCAGAGCAAGTTCAATAGCCTGAAAAGGACAACGAATCCTCCGCCCCCAGAGAAAAGAGCTCTGGTTGTTCAAGTAATCAAGAGGAAAGAAACCAACATTGGACAGGCAGCATTAACAGGTCTGATCCTTCACAACAGCCCTCTGATAGAGAAGACACTCTACGGTACAAATGAAGAAACTGAGGACCAGAGAGATTAAATGACTTGCCTACTTGGGGGGTTCAAAACTAATGCCGATTACAGAATGCTGTTCCCACTGGAACATGTTTCAAGTCCCTTCCAATCTTCTAAAGACATGCTTCATTGCATCTCATTAGGAGGGAAACATTGCCCCACTATAAAGCAAGTGTGCTCACAACCCTTTCTGAGTCCCAGCACATATAGTGCATTACAATGTTTTCCTGGGGGCAGCAGCTCAGGGGCAGGCCTGTGCAGCCCCTTCCAGGGAGAGAGTAGATCTATACTCATGCTTAGCTCCTTAGCAGAGAGGTCCAATGCAAAATAGAGGATAAACAAAAAAATTCAATCATTCAACTGTTTCTTCTCCATTGCCTGTTGCCTCCCGACCCTTAAAATTAAAAACAAAAGAAAACCCAGAATCAATATCACTAGAAGAAAAGCAAGAAATTCAAACCATTTGAACAGGAGAAGGCGACACAGGAGAAACCAAGGGATCTGGATGGGGCAGTTGAAACATCTCGGGTTTAAACTTGGCATTCGCTATCTTCACACACTCCTCAAGCGTTGTGATGAATGTATTACACGTGGCACTAAGCAGAGAAGAGGCTTCGTTCATGTTCTGAAAGATTACACGTAAGGACTTGAGCAGACTCACACACAGCTACGTGGGATCATACACATCCTTATAATCAAGTGATGAAACATCATTTCCAGTGGACCCATGATTAGGGTATGACTTAATAATTTAGGAATTACTTAAAATACACTACCTGACAACATTAAAGCAATGCATAAATATGAAATGTCTGCTTTTTAGGTAAACAATGTATGAAGTTAGATTCCAAGAAAATAAACTTTGCATTTAAACCAAATAGCATACTGAAAACCTGTGTATAAAAAATTTATCTTGGAGAAACCTTAACTGAAATGTGATTTTTCAATTCTCTATTAGAATTTTGAAGGTGTCATAGCAGTGGAACATTCTTGGGAGTTACTTAGTAGCAGCACAATTCTGGTCTATCCTTCCTTCACCCCGTCTACTTCTCCCTTGGTAGAATAAAAATCCTAATTTTGTTCAGGGTGATAAGGGGGCCTAGCCTTGGGGGATGACTGCACACTCACTTAAGCCCATCTTGGCTATTCTTTGCCAAATACTCATTCCTCACACTCCCCCTAGTTTCTTTTGAGCCAGACAAAAAAGATGAGAAGTCAGCTAGGGAATTTCTAGGATTTTTGCTCCATGATTAAAAACAAGAACAGTAAGTTGAGAAGGTCTCTCTACCCCTGGCCTCTCTGTGACCCTAGTAGTCACCTGAAACCTAAGGCAGGAGGAGAAAATCCAATACAAGAATGGCAGAACAAGCCCAGGCCCCTGACGTTGACACTAACTTTGGAGCAGTGTTAGAACACCTGCCTCAGGGAGCTTGTGGTAAACAGCATTCACCAGCGAGGAACCACTCTCACCTTCCTCACAAAGACCCTTCCCCCAACAGGAAGGAGGAAGATTTCTTGTTCTTGTTCTACTTCTACCACATTAGGCAAAGGGCATGTTGACCTTTCACCCAGAGACTAGAGGGCTTACCAGTTCCCTTCACCAGAATGGGTGACCTTATTTCATAGCCAAAACTACTACTAGCCAAACCCTACTACTAACCGGGATTTTGAATCCTTTATCACTGATCTGAAAAGAATTTTTTAAGTTATTTCATAAAGATATTAACTCTCAGTAGCTGAAGCTGAGACCTTACTATCAAAAGAAAGACTGAGTAACAGCTGTCCAGTGAATTCATGCACTTGGCCAAGAGATCACTGTCCGGAATGCTTCTCATCCCAACCTCCAATCATCAAAATGGTTGCAAAGACAGATTCCCCAGAGAAAAGGAGTCAAGCTTGACTCTGGCTAGACAAATAACCTAGAAGGTACTAAATATTTCCAAAGAGTCTATAGCAGAGAGATCCCAGAATAGATGGAACTAACTCACTGTGAAAATGCTCCCCTATCATCCTATAGGATGATGAGGACACCCAGGCATAGTTCAAAGTGGAACCAGACACGAGAGGATCCTTTCTCTTATACCTCTATGCTGGGAGATGAATGATTCTCATCATGATGAACAAATTCCTGGATTGTATGAACCTGCTGCATTAGGAGGTCACAGTAGAGGCGAAGTTCAGACATTTTGGTTTTCAGAGATTCACTGGTTTCACTTATTTCTGAAAGAAACATATATAAACATCAATTAGATCATTTTCATATTCCTTGGGCAGTACAACGAAATTTAATCAATTTGAATGGAAGGCCAAAAATACCTTTTTGTCCTATAGTTTAAGAGATATAAGACCTTAGAAGTAGGATAACAGAACCCTGAAAAAATACCTCTTTAGATAACTGGGGGGGGGGGGGGACTAAAGGTCATATGTCTGCTGTGAAATTTACATAGATTAATTATAGATATAAAGTGAGGATCCTGGATGTTTCACACAGGATACTTCTACTCCATTACTTGTCCCCTGCCATTTGAAAAATGCCTGTATGTCTCCTTTTATAAATAAGTTTTTGGAGTCCTTGGCACATTTTTTTCAACTCTGATGTTTGCTTTTTCTCTTAAAAATATATAAATTGATAATTTTTAAAAAATTCTTACACATTAAAGATAATAATCTTTTATTATCCCATAGACTTTTATAGATGTTAGCTCTCTTTTCATTTTCTTTGTTGTAATATAGTGTGGCATACAGGAGTTTTTAACCTTCCTATAATTAAAAATACTGTATATAAATATTTATTTTTTTCTGATTCTTTCACTTTATTTCACATTATACAGTTTTCAGAATTTTCATTAACAGCTTACTTACTTCTCCTTAACTCCAGACAAACAACTATTCAGCCACCATCTCAGCCATTCATAAGCTAATTCCTTTTTTAAATTTTGGTATCAGGGATTGAACCCTGGGTCAAGGGGTGCTTAACCACTGAGCCACATCCCCACTCCTTTTTTGAGACATGGCGTTGCTAAGTCACTTAGGGTCTCACTAAGTTGTTGAGGCTGACCTCCAACTTGCAATCCTCCTGCCTCAGCCTCCCAAGTCACTGGGAGTATGCGTCACCACACCTGGCAGGCCAATATGTTTTAAATTAGAAGTAAAAGTTGCAAAGGAAGAAAAATATATAAATATTCTGGAGCTTCTCCACACTCTCTAAGCCAGGCCAATGCCATTGCTTTCTGGTACTAGTCACAAAGCTACTCCTGCAGAATGTACCAAAGCAGCTCTATCTGCACATTTGATCTAACCTAAATCAATTCTTCCCCAAATTATCGTCCATTCCTTTGTTTCTTTTTAATTATGGTAAAATATACATAACAGAAAATTTGCCACTGTAGCCATTTTTAAATGTACAATTCACTTGTATTACATACATTCAAATGTCATACAAACACTATCATTATCTGTCTCCAGAAGTTTTTTCATTTTTCTCAATGAGAACTTTATACTCATTAAACACTAACCCTGTTCCCTCTTTTCTGTAGGTCTGGGAACTACCATTCTACTTTCTGTCTGCATAAATCAGACTGACTATCCTTGGTATCTCATATGTGGAATCATCCAATATTTATCTTTTGTGATGAATTTATTTCACTTTGCATAATATCTTTAAGGTTCACCCATATTGTAACAAATGTCAGAATCTTCTAAGGTCAAATAATATTCCCTTGTATATGTATCCCACATTTTGTTTATCCATTCAACTGTCAACATATGTGTTGTTTCTATCCATTAGCTATTGAAAATATCGATTCCTTCTTATCAGCTTCTTAGTTGTACTTTATCCATGATGTTCCTTCCTATATTTGAGTAGTGATGTAAATTCCATCCTCAGCCTCCATTTTTCAATATCCATAATTTAGTTGTCTTTATTAATTTAATATTGTTTTTTAAATATAAAAACAATATATTCTCAGTGAAAAATTTTAGAAAACACAGAAAAATCAATCTATGAAAACACAAATACTGTCATTATTTTCAAATTATATCCACATATGGTTCAATTAATACCATATACCATTTCCTTTGCTTTTGACATTTACTTAATCTCTTTGAATTAACAACGCACCTTCATAAGTCAAAAGGTACTAAAGGGTATACAGTAAAAAGTAAGTCTCCTCAGAAATTCCTTTTTTCAAAGTAACAACTTTGTAACAACCAACTCATATATCTTTCTTAAACCAGCCAATGAATACTGACACTATATTTAATTTTGAGTCCTGCTTTTATTTATTTATTTTTAATTTTCTATAGTCGTAGATGCACAGAATGTCTTTATTTTATTTGTTTATTTTTATGTGGTGCTAAGGATAGAACCCAGTGCCTTACACATGCTAGGCAAGCACTCTGCCTCTGAGCTACAGCCCAGCCCCTCCCTTCATTAATGATTGTTTAACCCTGGGCATTTTCTCACATCATTAAAACTTCTTGTAAACATTTTACTGGCCACATAAAATATCAACTAATGGAAGCACCAGTTTACTTACTGAACCATTCCCCTCAATTTATACCTTTACACTGCTTACAAATTTTTAACTATGATCATCTAAATATATATGTAAGTCTTCTACATTACTGGTTATTTCTTTGCAGCAGATTACTAATAAGTAGACAGGGCAATTTATTTTGTCTTTAAAAATGCTCTTGCCACAGGGGAAAAACTATAGTTACCTTTTTCCTTTTTAGTCCTAGTATCAGTCAAACATGCTTTGGAGCTCCCCAGAGCAACCAGCCACCTCTGTCTTTCAGCTGCATTTACCGCCTTCATGTAGAAATGCTGCTCTCCTGGAATAATTAATTCCATTCTTGTGTTGTCTGCTGAATGAACTATGATGATAAACAAAGGAGACTAGAGTTAAGAATGTCAGTAATTTGGGGAGAATCAAATCACCACTCTTACATGGTATTAGATGCTTCACACACCTAAACCAACAAACCAGGACTCACCGTGAAGGCAGAACCACTGTCTCAGGGGCTACCCAGGGGTACCTTCCAAACCACCCTTCTTGCATGGACCCAAGAGCAATCTGCCAAAGCGATGGCAGCATATAATAGAGAAAATGGACAGATTAACTACTGAGAAGTGAGGCACTCCCTTGGGACCACCTATACCACCTTAAATACATGTAACTAACTTCCTTGAAAGCAGAATCTATGTTTGGTATCCCCCAAGCCTAGGATAGTGTCTAACATATAGAAGGAATGCAACAAATAATAATTATGGCCACCTTCTATTAGAGTTGGAATCTGGAACACCCCTCAAAGGATGTAGAAAACCCCCAAAGCAGCAATGTTCAGAGGTGGGACTTTAAGAAAAGATTGGATCATGAGGGCTCTAACCTCATCAGTGGATTAATCCATTGATATATTCATAATTCAAATGGGCTGCTGGAATGAAGTGGGAACTGTAGGAGGTGAGACTAGTTGAGGGGATTAAGGTGTCCTTGGGAGTGTGCCTTTGAGGCCTATATCTTGTCCCCAGATCCTTCCTTTCTCTCTCTCTGCTTTCTGGCCACCATGAGGTAAGCAGCTCTGCACGATCACAGCCTCTCTACCATGATGCTCTGTCTCACCATAGGAGTCAGCTGATTATGGACTAAAATCCATGAAACGGTGAGCCAAAGTAAATCCTTCCTCCTTTTGTTACAGCAACAAAAAAAAAAAGCTGACTAGCATACCTTCCATTAGAACAGAAGTTCTGTGAAAGGCCCATCACAGTCATCTGGAAAGCACATGAATTTTGAAGACGTTCACATCTTCTACTCCCTCCACTTCCCCTCCTATGTACACACCCCTTCTGATATTCTGACAGAAGAGAGCTAATCAAGAACAAATCTGAGCCAATCTCAAGTCTTTGTTGTAAGATGAAATCTGTACTTAAATGTCATTAAATGACGAGTACTTACTCAGCTCTGGACAGTGCTGGTCGAGGGGAAGATAGGAAGAAAAATGGAGTCATTGCTCATATGGAACTGACAATTTAACCAAGGAAACAAACTAACACACCAAAAACCATCAGAACACTTACATGTTGAATTCTGTGGTGCAAGATTTCACATGTAATTATGAGAGAAAGGTTATAAGAAACATCAAAAAGAAAAGGCTTCCAGATCAAGATCTAATGCCAGCAGGATTTACTTAGGAGAAAAACAGCATGAGAAAAGGCTTAAATGAAAAAATAAATACAGAATGTACTAAGGATATGAGAAAGCAAGCCTCAAGAGAGCCTTGTATTGTATTGCAATGCAATATTCATATTCACGAATGGACAATCTGATGGAGCTACATTATGAGGGGCCCAGAAAGTCTGGCGGAATCCCTAACTTAGAGAAGTAATTACTGAAAACTGACTGGATGCTCAGTGCATTATGGCAAATAAGTGCCATAAAGGCACTTATATGGCCAAACTTAGGTGTAGATACTGAAAGTTACAACCACATAACAATCAGTGATAAGTGGGAAAGATTTTATATCAGGATAAAACTACAAAAAACCCAAAGCTCTAAAATTAACTCTTTTTTGCTAATCACTAGTGCTGGTGAAAGCATCAATGCCTACCTTAAAACAATTCTCTGAATTCTTTCTTCTTCTTTTTTTTTTCTTTTTTGGGTGTGTGTGTGTGACCAGGGATTGAACCGAGGGATGCTCTACCACTAAGCTACATGCCCCCAACCCCTTTCAATTTTTATTTTGAGACAGAATCTTGTTAAGCTCCCCAGGGTAGTCTCAAACTTGTGATCCTCCTGCCTCAGCCTCCCCAGTCAGCGAGATTACAATGGTGCATCAATGTGCCTAGCTCAATGATCTAATTCCTAATAATGTTGCTACAAGATGAAACTAAAATAAGATGACTCACTTTTAATTATGCCAGAACCTATGCATCCAATCAAGGATGGTCCTCTCCAAAGCTGTCACCTGAGAAGTTAACAAACTTAAGAACAAAACTTCTAATACATCAAGTCCCTAAGGAAAAAAATGATGGATCAGACCTCTATAGACAGAACTACAAAGCATTACTGAGGAAAATTAAATACCTAATTAAATACAAGGCCACATCATGCTAAATCAATATTGTTAAGAATATAATTCTTCTAAAATTAACCTATAAATTCAATGTCACTCCAGCCAAAATTCAGTATGGAAATTTACAAGCAGATTCTAAAATGTATAAAGGAATGCAAAGGGCCAATAGCCAAGATAATACTGACAAGGAAAAAGTTAAAAAACTTAAGACTACAGGATACAAAGAATATAAAGCTAAAGAAATTAAGACAGTGTGCTATTGGCACAAGGATAGAAAGAAAAGAAAAAAAAACCCATAGAATTAAACAGCCTAGAAAGACCCACAGAGACAAAGACATCCCTATAATGCAATTTTCAAAAATGTGCTCAGTTAGATATATCCATATGGAAATAAAGTGAATCTTGATTCTTACCTTACATATCTAATTTGGAACTAAATATAAATGGTAGAACAAGAAAACTTCAAAAAAGTGACATAGAAGATGTCCTAAAAGGGGAATCAAATGTTCTAGTAAAAATTATTTGCAAAATGGACTTTGCTGAAATTAAAAACTTCTGTTCATCAAAAGATACTAATAACAAAATGAAAATACAAACAGAGTGAGAGAAGATACTTGTAATACAAAAACTCATTTACATTATACAAAGTCCTATAAATCAATGTGAGAGAGAGTCAAGTTCAGAAAATGGGACAAAGAGTTGAAAAGGGACTTTAAAAGAAGAGGATATTCAAATGACTGTTTAATATTCAAGAAGAAAAAATACTCCACATCATTAGTTACTGAAAAAATACAAGTTAAAGTCACCAAGAGATACCAGTATACCTATAGAAATATTCAAAATTCTAAAAAATTGGCAATGTCAAGTTTTGATGAGACATAGATCAAGTGAAATGCTCAAAGTCCTTCTATCAATAAGTTGATAACAATAAGTTCATAGGACTTTGGAAAACAGTCTGGAATCATCTCTGAAAAAGATTCTCCCCTTAACCAAATTTCAGTCAGGATCTTTTGAGTCCTCAGCTCCACTGGGCTTCCATCTCCATGCTGATAGAGAACAGTTTCAGCAAGAACTCTGCCAAGTCAGAATCTCCCATCCTGGATATCTCTTTACCCTTGTATATGAACAAATTCTTTATTCCTTTCCACCCTGCTGGAAGTAACTGATCACCCTGACCTACCTCTGCAAGAATCCTGTTAAGTGGGTTTAGTTAGAATCCCCAGTGTCCCTGAAGTTTCTTCTTAGTAACTTTTCTTTTTTTTCTTTTTTTTTTTTTTTTTAAAGAGAGAGTGAGAGAGGAGAGAGAGAGAGAGAGAATTTTTAATATTTATTTTTTTTTAGTTCTCGGCGGACACAACATCTTTGTTGGTATGTGGTGCTGAGGATCGAACCCGGGCAGCACGCATGCCAGGCGAGTGCGCTACCGCTTGAGCCACATCCCCAGCCCTCTTCTTAGTAACTTTTCAACTGCCAGTTCTCCTGTCCTGCATTTGGGTTGTCAGATCCCACTTTTCCTTGTTGTATTCAGAGTTGAGCTCATTTTCTTTCCTCTGCTACAAAACCCACTCCCTATATCTATCACCACAGTCCTAAATAAAGCATGCCATACTATTTTAACAAATGTCAAGAATGTTTTTCTTTAACACCTCTTAAAGCTAAATATATAAAATATTCAATGCCTCAGCAATTGCACTCTACTAGACATATACTAATTATAAAGGCCTACTTATGTTTGATAAAAGAAATGTGTAAAATGTTAACATTACTGAACTATACATTAAGAATGGTTAAGATGATAAACTTTATTTTATATTTATTATACCACAGGAAAAACTTTTTTAATTAAAAAAATGTTCATGATAGCTTTACTCATTATAGTCTCAAAGTGGAAATAACCCAAAAGTTATGGACTATTCACACACAGGAATACTACATAACAATGACTGAACCACCATGAAGTAGAATATGGTTGGATTTCACAAAAATAATGCTGAGTAAAAGGAAACCAGACACAAAAGAAAATACTGAACTGCTCTAGTTATAACAGGGATAAAGGCTAGATGACTGATGACATTTTAGGGGATAAGTGGCTAAGCGGACCCCCACAGCAGATTTCTGAGTGTCTGGTGATAACCTAATTCTTGATCTGTGGTGGCTACACAGATTCTTTCACTTTTAACGTCTGAACTTTTTTTTTAACATTTATGATCTTTTCTATGAGTTTGTTATTCTTTAATAAAAATGATTAAACCAACAATGACAACAAAAAAGATGTTGCCATGGTTTGAAACTGTTTTGGAATAAGAATTCCACAGCTGTCATTTAAATATTTTCAAAGATGGCAAAGCTTCTAACTTTGTAGTTTTGATTTATGACCAGACCTCATCTGGGATTGTCAGGAATGAGATAAACAAACATTTTTTTAAATAAAAACTCATGTTCTGGATGTGTTCTTCTTGTGCATTTATAAACTGGCTCATAAGGCAATTTCAAGAAAACACTTTTAAAATGTTATAGGTGGTGATAATATAGTTGAAAATAATTACAGACACTAAAATGAATATATGGAAAGCCAACACTTTTTTGGGTATATGTTTCAGTATATTTGTTAGAAACATGCATGTAATAAAAAACACCAGGCTGAAGTGCTTCTATCTCTATTCATGTAGCCAAGACTCTCTTCCATTAAAACTGTAATAACAATCAACTAAAGCAGACATGATACAATCACTGGGCACATGCAGTTTGGTGAAAGCTCCCCAGAAGACATCACCGTCTCCTCTTTGAGAATATGGATAATGAAAGAACCTACTAGTAACTCTGAGATGAAGGTGAGGAAACAGAAGTTGTAGATAAAGAATGTGCATCCAAAGAAGAAAAATACCCTTAGTCTCCTTGGGTAAATCTAACTAAGAATTACTAGAAAAATCACACAGAAGTAGCAATCTAGCCCTGGAAAAAGTAACACAATGCATTAGCTGCTACTCTGGTTGAATCTAAGAAAATGTAGAGAGGTAAAGCAACTCTGGAGTACCTGGCAGCTATGAGCAAGAGCTCACCATTTCCAAAGAACTATTCTTTACAAAGGACAAGTATTCAGGCTACAGAAGGGGGATGAGAAAAGCCTAGAGAGAATTTAACACACACTCTTCTAATGCTCTAGTTTGTCCTCAATTCACTCTGGAATTCAAGACTTTTCATTATAATTTTGTCTGATTTCATAGTGCCTATCCCCACACCAACCACCCCAACCACAAATATAAATGAATCAATGATCCATGAAACATTCTGGAAAATTACAGCATGACCTAGTGCTTTATTCTTCCCCCTTTGGAAGGGAAGGAAATCATCTCTATCATCTAGAACTTATCTCCAGTTCAGCAGATAATCAAAGCTTATGCCTCTGACTTTATCAATACCCATCAGAGTTGGCATGGTCATCTTCAGAGCTCAACTTTTAATCTTTACAATACCTTTCTATAAGAATTAAATAGAATGTACATGGAGGCATCATGGCAAAAAAGTGGCATCCAGCAAAAAACTGCAACAGTCAAACTGGAAAAGTAGCACAGTTACTCTGAATTTCAATTCACAGTACATTTATAAAGGGAGAATTATCAAAACCAATGCTATATGCCACTCCTGACTGCTAAAGAAATTAATAGCACTAAAAAATTGCTACATAATTGGAAATGCTTTTGTCCTCATTTGGAGCATGCTATAGAACCTTTATTACCTAACCTCAAATTCCTAATTACTCACCTTTAATTTCACAAACTGCCATCTTTATACTTCCTTTGCTCCCTTTGCAAACATCATCCTGTGAATCATAGTAGGATAGGATGCCATTATCTAAAACAAACCAGCGAGGTTGCCAACCTAAAAAGATCATAAATAACAAAGGTTAATAAGAATTTACTTTTATCCCATAGAAAACTGTGATTTCAAGCCCTGCCATATACATGATTTCTTGGCTCTCAAGAAACATCTGACAATAAAAATTTTAATGGTCAACACTTGCCCAAAATGTCCTTGCTAGAGAAATGGTTCCCTGGAATCATCTTCAATAATAGCCCTACACAAGGTACAACATAATTGCTCCTTTTCATGAGTACAGACTGAGTATCCCTTATCCAAAATGGACCAGAAGTGTTTGGGATTCAGACTTTGGAATATTTGCATATACATAATGAGATACTTTGGGAATGGGCCCCAAGTCTAAATATAAAACTCATTGTTTCATGTACACCTTATACACATAGCCTGAAGGTAATTTTATACAATATTTCTGGTTCTGTGATTCATCATATGAAGTAATATGTGGAATTTCCTATTTGTAATATGTCAGAACTCAAAAAATTTTAGATTTTGCAGCATTTTAGATTTCAGGTTATCAATGCTCAAACTGGAACAGTAACAGAAAACAGGGGTTTTAGACTCAGTTCTACAATCATTCTTTTTGAATAACCAGGGACAAATCTTTTCATTTCAATAAATCTCTAAAGTACCCAGTCTCCAAAACAAGTAGGTTGCACAAGATGACCCCTCAGCTGCGACCTAACCCTCTAATTCTACAGTGGCCTTCCCTTCTCTTAGAAAATACATTGCCTAAGCAAACTCCCTTAAACACCATATAAGAGCTAAGTGAATTCCAATCTTTACAGAGACTCTATAACCTATGTAAGAACATATATTCCCCATGACCTCCCTTCCTTCCTCTGATCTGCTACAGACTTGGCTCTAAAGCAAACCTGGTAAGTAGGAAGATGGTTTTCCTTGGTGCCCAACTCCCACTCCTCTTGCAAACCAAACTCCATGTTCCCTGGAATCTTATCAAGCATGCTACTAATTTACAACAGTTCACTAACAACATGGTGACCATGCTGGAGGCAGTGTGACTGTCCTTGTTCTTTCTGTAACTATTAATTCACAATTTGGCACAGGTATTCTAGGCTAAAATGTACCACCTTTCAAACCACTGGGGTTCAAATCCTGCTAGATTTAGCTATAACCAGTTATATGCTAAATCAATTCAGCTTTTCCAAGGCCAGATAGTACCAAAAAAGGGCAGACAGGTGAAATATTCTTAAACCTTGCTTTACAAACCCAGGACTTTCTTCCCTAAAAGGCTTTACCTATAACACTTTTGAAATGACAGCACCGAGTCATCATTAAAAAAGTTAAATTTTTGGTGGCACATGCCTGTAATCCCAGTGGCTTGGGAGGCTAATACGGAGGATCATGAGTTCAAAGCCAGCCTCAGCAAAAGTGAGGCACTAAGCAACTCAGTAAGATCCTGTCTCTAAATAAAATACAAAATTGGGCTGAGGATGTGGCTCAGTGGTTGAGTAGCCCTGAGTTCAATCCCCAACACCAAAAAAAAAAAAAAAAGAGAGAGAAGTCAAAAAAAAATGTTTATAAGAAAGTAGAAAATGCTATAATACAGTTCAGAAAGATAAATGTCCAAAATAAGTAAATCAAGCAGCCTTAGATGCCTGGAAAATATTATTTGCTGTTGCTTTTTTTGGCACTGGGGATTTTAACCCAGGGATGGTTTACCACTGAGCTATATTCACAGCCCTTTTGATTTTTTTATGTTGAGACAGTCTCACTAAGTTGCTTAGGGCCTCAGTAAATTGCTGAGGCTGGCCTTGAACTTGCAATCCTCCTATTTCAGCCTCCTGAGCTACCAGAATTATAGGAGTGCGCCACCACACCTGGCTTGGAAAACCCATCTTTAAGAATGCTATATACCCTAATGCGGCCTGCCAAATTAGAAAGTTCTTTTGAATACATGGACTTTATCATGTTCATCACTGCATTCCCAGCAATTAGAATGGTGGTTGGTGCCTGGCGTAACAGGTGTTTAAAAAATATATTTCTCAAGTGACAGAAAAAAAACAAATGAATGAACACCATAAATGTGAGATCTTGCTATGATCCACAAAAAAACAGACATTAAATATTATTATTCATAAGTATTGAACATGTATAGAAATGATGAAAACATATTTCCAAATAGTAATTCACCTTGGTGAGCAAATTATAAGCAGAGTATGAAAGTACATTCCTCCACCATAGATCCAGTGTACCTATAGGACAAAGTATGATTCTGCAAATGTGGATTATTGCAATTCAATATCTATTTAAAACAAATATTGAAGCCAGGCACTGTGGTACACTTCTGTAATGCCAGCAACTCAGGAGGCTGAAGAAGGAGGCCTGCAAATTCAAGGCCAGCCTAGGCAACTTATTAAGACCTTGTCTCTAAATAAAGCAAAATGGGCTGGAGATATAGCTCAGGGGTACAGTGTTTGTCCAGTATGTTTACCAAAAGCCCTGGGTTTGAGCCCTAGTAACACACATATACACACACACACAAAAAAAGTTTTTTTTTCTTTTAGTAAAATGATTCATTTTGAATTTGTAGGAACACAAATGGTGACCATGGTTGAGTATATTATTCTAACCAAGTCTGTTAATAATCACTATATACCTTTTTTGAAGAAATATTTAACAATCCAACCTGTTGTATAAACATTTACACAATATAGGACTGTACCTGTGGAAAAGATCCACACATTACTCCCTTTTAAAAATTCCTCTTTAAAAAACAAAACAAAACACATATTTTTATATCAAACTACCAAAAGTTACCAAAACTCTTATTCTACAAATGATTCCCAAATTATACTAATTTAAAATTTTAAGGACACAGGAGGTCCTTAAAAACCACTTAGCATGGACAGCTGCTTGTCCTACAGAACCAAGATGAACTAATTAATAATCAGCATGTGGGGGAGCCAGATTTAAATTTTAAAAATGGAATCCTTCCAAACCAAAGATTTCATTTCAGCAAACTCTACATAGCTTACTAGAAGTTACCTAAAATGTTCTGCAAAGACTAAAACCTAAGACACAGCTGGTACTCAGTACCAAAGGAAATGAGGAAACTGCCAAGACCACATTTCACTCTAAGTGAAACCTCACCTTAAATTATGACTCATCTTGGTAACTGCCATTGCTCTGGGCTACTCAGAAATGGTTCATCTGGCATGAACTCCCAGGACACAGTGCTTACAAATATTTGCAATGAGGCAATCACCTGCATCTCAAAGCATAGAAGCTACCGACTCACCATTAATGTGGATACCTCAACCAAACACTAACTGTGCTTCTCACAACCACCCAAATGAAAATACTTAATAAAAAATATTTGTCTTGGGGTCAGGGGTGTAGCTCAGTGGTAAAACACTTGCTTAGCATGTGGAAGGCCCTGAGTTCACTTCTCAGCATCACCAAAAAGTTTTTTAATTTAATGTTTTTAAATGTGCCTTATTTTTTAAAATGTTTCCTGTTAAAATATGATAGTTAAGGAAATAAATTTTTATTTTGAACAAAATAAAACATCAGTGATTCAAAAGTATCTACTACTGTATATCTGGCTTTAAGGTTCTAATTAACCAAAAATCAAGAACTATGGCTCAGTACCTATGCCTTATAGTGTGTATATGCAGATTTTGCACAAAGTCCAGTGAACACAAGTTGAGTACAGCATATAATCACTAAAGGGTTCAATATCTTTGGCAGAGTAAGTGGGCAGCAAGTCAATATTTGCCATTATGTTTAACCAAGAAATCTGTTTACTATTCTAATGTTTTAAATACATTCCCCTTCCTCTTATTTGGTGAGATAACAGAACTCAGGAGTAGGAAGACACTTCCAGTTGTTGATCATCCAGGCCTAACAAAAAGACTGAGATCCTGAGAGAACAAACCATTTGCCTAATTTAGCGCTGACTGATAGTAGAGACTGCACAATTCAGACTTAAGAGCTTTTAATAGCCTTCATTATCATGGAAAGTGGCCCTTTCCACCGAAGCTACTAACAGTCTGTAGTTCTTCCTTCCAACCCATCTCATGGATGAATCTGATAAGCCTGCTTCATTTCCGTGTATTGCACTTTCTTGCACTATTTCTCAGTTACCTGAATTCCCAAACGTTCGGAAACTTCGTTGAAAACCAACCCTTAAAAGAAAAACACCTGGGGACAGATTCCAAAACCATGCTTGCTAAGTTCAACAAGTGAACGTCTAAAATCAATAGTGTTGTTCAGGTGGTTAAAAGGAATATTGAAAACATCTCTTAAAATTAAATCTTGATCCTAAGAGTCCAATCCTGTCCAATACCCCGGACAACTCAGTTATTAACAAAACACTGACTATTAAGTGTGAACACGGGCTGAGAATGCAACACACGTGGGGGTGACTGGGAATAGTTCCGGAGGCTACAGGGGGCAATCAGAACTATTACTACACACAGCAAAGAAGTGGTCTCCTGCAAGTCCCATCCTCAGGAAGGTGCGCAGTCTCGAACTCTCCTCGGCAGAGGCCAGATAGACTCCACGAGGGACCCAGAGGGGGATTAAGCTTTGAATTCGCTATGAGGGTCACCACCCTCCAGGCAGAGAGGGGGCCCCTGACCCACCATCTCCACAGCCTAAGCCTGCCCAACCCTTCCGCCTTTCCCTCTGACCCTGGACCATGGGAGCCCCGATACCTGTGAGATAGTTGGTCCACTTGTACAGAACCCCCTCCATGCTTCAGATCCCGGCGCCGCGCATCCTCCTGGCCAGGCGCCGGCCGCGCAGGTGGGGGTAGGCACCGGGTCTGGGGCAGCCCCTCCCGGCAGCCCCTCCCGGGCGCCCCGGCCCCCTCCCCAGCTCCCGCGGGTCCTAAGCCGCCCTCAGCCCGCGCGCGCCGCCGGGACGTGGCGGCTTAGAGGCCAGGACGGCGGGTGCCGCGTGGTGCTCCGGGGCCGCGAGTCGCGCGCTCAGACATCCCGGGCGAGCCTCGGCGGCGGCGACCGTGACAACGGTTAAAAGGCGACCGCAGCCGCCCTCCCGCTCGCACTTCCGCGGCCCGGTGGCTCTCTTCCGCGCTTCCTCCTCCTCGCCCGCCTTCCTTCCCCCGGGTTCCCCGTTTGTTTTCATTGACCCCGACGTCGCTTTCACTTCCTGGATGAAAGGGGCCGGCCCGTCCCGGGAAACCCCTCCCCGGCGGCGGGGCTGCAGGAGCCGGCGCGGCCTGCCGCCCTGCCGCTGTGCCGGAGGCGGCGCAAGCTACGCGCGCGGGTGCGGCGCAAGTCTGGCCTCCTCCTTCGCCTGGGCCCTGAGGCTCCGCAGTCTTCCTTCACTTGGGCCCTGCCGCGCTCAACCCTGCTCTGTCTGAGCACGAGCTCCGGTGCATTACTCTCGGGGACAGTGACATAGGCCTCTCCTATTAAGAGTGTTCCTGTAGGGTAGCCTAAGGTCCTTTGGTGATTTTTATTTGTTTGATTTTAAGAAAATAAAAGGCTTGTGTGGGCTTCATATTCTTCTCACACTCAGGGTGTCCGAGAAATTCTCTTCTAGGAAGGTAAAATTACAGCTATGATGGGGTCTTCAGACAAGAAACTGTCATCATCCCAATAAATAACCTTGGAGAGCCAGGATTTTATCTAGAATATAAAACGTGGAACTAAACTTTGAAATTGCATTGGGGGGGGGGCTTTCTCTAAACTTTGAAATTGTATTTGAAAAATAGGGGCTTTCTGCAAATTTTGAAATTGTATTAACAGAGGCTTTCTCCTAACTTGTGTGTTTGTATGTAGTACTAGGAATTAACCTAAGGCCTTCAAGCACGCTAGGTAATTGCTCTACCACAGAACAACATCCTCATCCCTTTTTATTCTGTCTTGAGGTAGAGTTTTTATAAATTCCCAAGACTGCCCTTGAATTTGCAATCCTCCTTCCTCAGCTAATAGGTCTGTGTCACAATGCCCACCTCTTCTTTTATGTTTTTTTTTTTTTTATCTTGGTTGGTAATGATTGTCACTTCGCATAATTGACAGTAATTTTCAGAATTATAGAATTTTGCAAACTCTAATTCACTATGAGGGTCACCACCCTCTAAGCAATCACATAAAGTAGCCTCAGCACTGAGACTTATAGCATCATTGAGGTAGAATAGTATGTCTCTTTCCAAAAATTAATCCAGGCCTTTCCTGAAAGCTTTCTGGTTTGGGATAGTCTGGACATTCACTTGGAAATAAGGTGAATTGGTGGATGGATAGATGGATATGTAGTAAATCGAAAACAGTTAAACATTAATGATAGAATCTAGTTGGTGGGTATAGGGTGTTCACTGCAAATTCCTACTTTTCTATGTTTGGAAAGTTTTCATATTGAAATGAGGGAAGGGGGTTGCATCAAACAGAGTTGGCCTAATCTTTGCTGCATATTAGCTGAGAGATTGGACCAAAATGCCCGGTATTCAAGTCTCCTCATCTGATATGGATAAATCTGATGTCACAAAGTTAGCAGGGAAAAAAAGGTCAAGAGCTTTTCCCGCAATACTAGAGTCCCTCAAGTCAAGGGTGGCCAGGAGTGGTGGCAGACGCAAACGAAAGGCAGCGGCGGGTTACAAATCGCTGAGTACAGCGACGTGGCAGTTTGACCAGTTCAGGTAACTGTCAGGCTGTGTGTGACTGACGCGGTCTGGAACTCCTTAATGCATGACTCCGACCCCAAGAAAGAACTTTAAGGACGCTCCAGAAGCACTCAGCAACCGCAAGCCTTACCGTCTTTTTTCCAGAATACCTGTCCCCCCCCCCCTTCATTCCCGCTAGTTCCCCATGGGTCTTATAAGCCTTTTGCACCAGAAATAACGATTATATTCTCTGGTTCTAAAACATCCCACCGCAGACTGTTCATCTCGTCTTTTACCAGTTTTATTTTAGGAAACGGGAGTGTTACTACTGAATCTGGAGGAAACCGGCTCTAAAACACGCGGACTTCTCGAGGAGAAGCGTGCGAGGTTGCGACACCTTAGCAACAGAGGACAGCCAGCCCAAAAGCCCATTATCACAGACACGCTCCAGATCCCACACCCCGCGAAAACTACAGTTCTAGCGCGCGGCTGGGGGCGGGGCGCCGAGAAGCCCCGCCCAGGCTCTTTATGACGTAAGACAATGCCTGCCACGCGTCGGAATTCTGCCCTGGGAAGAGCCACCCAAAGCGAAAGACACGCGGTGGCGAACGCGGTGGTATCCTGGGGCTTGTTCCAGGAATCATGCATTTCTTATCCAGATTAGTTGTTTTCTTTTACCTCTGGGGCTTTGTTACTGCTCAGGGACTAAAGAAAGAAGAGAGCCCAGAGGAAGTGAAAATAGAAATTTTGCATCGTCCCGAAAACTGCTCTAAGACAAGCAAGAAGGGAGACCTGCTTAATGCCCATTACGATGGCTACTTGGCTAAAGATGGCTCGAAATTCTACTGCAGGTAAGAAATGCCGCAAACTATCCCCATGTCCAATTGATACACCAAATCTTACCTCCCTCCACCAACCAAAAGGCTAATTATTTGGTGGTTTTGTTTCTGTTTAAAGTAAGTTGAACCATTTATTTGTTTTTGTTGTTGTTGTTGTTTTGTTTTTTTGGTACTAGGGAGTGAACCCAGAGGCATTTAACCACTGAGCACAACCCTAGCCCTTTTATTTTGAGACAGGGGCTCACTAAGTAGCTGAGGCTGGCTTTGAACTTCTGATCCTCCTGCCTCAGCTTCACTAGCCGCTGGGATTACAGGCGTGCACCACCACACTTGGTCATTTCATCATTTTAAAAAATCAAATTAGACGTCAGTAGTTCCCTAGTAAACTGAATATATTTTAGTTGTTGAAAATGATGGCTTAGTTTCTGATAAAAGTACACTACACCCCCACACATCTCCAACTACCACCACTATCCTTAGAACTAAATCAAGAGATCACCTATGATAGCATTCATAATTTCCCTGAATTGAAGCGTCTTTACTAAGAATCACATTGGATGATAGCTAAAAAGATTTTATTCCATCCCTCAAGCTGGAGTGTGGAGTGTGGTTTCTCACTACAACCACAACAATGACTTGCCTGGTGTTTTCTGCTGGGCCCCCTGTCCTACTCTCATCCCACCTACTGCTTAGTCTGATTTAATAAACAGTATATTATTCTGAGTCCGAATGCTATTATCCTATAAAGATAAGATTGGGGGAAAGTAAATTCTTCTTATTTAGAAGAAAAGAGAGACATGTAGGCTAAGGCTGTGGTACACTCTATAAGGCTAGCAGTGAGGGAGGCTGAGACAGGAAGATCTCAAATTCAAAGCCAGCCTCAACAACTCAGGAGCTTCTGTCTCTAAATAAAATACAAAAAAGGGCTAAGGATGTGGTTCAGAGGTTAAGCACCCCTGGGTTCAGTCTCCAGTACAAAATATATATATATATACTATTTTTTTTTTTTTTTTTTTTTTTTTTTTTTTTAAAGAGAGAGTGAGAGAGGAGAGAGAGTGAGAGAGAGAGAGAGAGAATTTTTAATATTTATTTTTTAGTTCTCGGCGGACACAACATCTTTGTTGGTATGTGGTGCTGAGGATCGAACCCGGGCCGCACGCATGCCAGGCGAGCGCGCTACCGCTTGAGCCACATCCCCAGCCCCTATATATACTATTTTAAATTACCATTAAAATGACTTTTTGAGACTAAACCCACTCCATCTTTTTTTTAGAACAAACCCAGATAAGTTAAATGAGTTATATATATAAACCAGACAACAAATTAGAGGCTGGAGACCCACTAAAAAGTGAACTGTTTCTGTATCGATCACAATAAAAAAGAAAACGAGATGACTCCTAATGATTAGCTTTGAGCAAATCATAATTCTTTCTACCAATTTTAGGCAAGTTTGAGCCAAATATCCCGTTGGGGGTTCAAAAAGTGTGCTAATATGGGAAAAGAGATTCTAATTTTAAATTATAACTAAACACCCACCTGTAATTTGAAGTTTGGCTTCTTGAAATCAGCTTACCTAAGATAATTTTTTTTATTATAGCCGGACACAAAACGAAGGTCACCCCAAATGGTTTGTTCTTGGTGTTGGACAAGTCATAAAAGGCCTAGACATTGCTATGATGGATATGTGCCCTGGAGAGAAGCGAAAAGTGATTATACCTCCTTCATTTGCATATGGAAAGGAAGGATATGGTAAGTTGTAATATTTATTTTTCTTTTCAGTTATATTTGAAAATAAATCATAGATTTTTGTGTGTATATCCAAAAGAATTGAAAACAGAGTCTAGAAATTTTGTATGTCCATGTGTGATTCACAGTAGCATTATTCACAATAACTAAAGGCAGAAGCAACCTTAGTATTCACCAAAGAGTGTATAAACAAAATATGGTATATTCATACAGTGGAATGTTATTCAGTCTTAAAACTGGAAGGGAGTTCTGACCAATGCTACAAAGTAGATGAGGGCATTATGCTAAGTGAAATAAGCCAGACACAAAAAGAGAACACTGTGTGATTCCATTTATGTGAGGTATCTAGAGTTGTCAAATTCATAGAGACAAAGTAGAAAAGTGTTTTCCAGGGACTGGAGGGAGAGTGAAAGGGAGAGGTATTAAATAGGTACAGAATTTCAGTTTTGCCAAGAAGTTTTGGAAATTGTTTGCATAGCAATATGATTGTGCCTTACTAAACAGTGTGTTTTAAAATGATTAATATATATTTTACCACAATTAAAAACAAACAAAAAAATAATGGAGAAAATAATCATAGAATCATAGTGTTCAACAAACTCTAGCTATCTCTAAATCAGTTAAGTTCTTTATACTTACAAAGAAAATAAGACATTGTTGGAATATAGGTCTGTGGCCAGAGTTCTTTCCTTTATATAGCAGCAGCACTCATAATGATTTTGCATAGTCTATAAACTCTATTTTGGACATTTCTGTTTTTGCTATCATTATAGTATTGTTACATGAATATTTATAAAAACATAGATCTTTGTAAGCAAAAGTTAAATTAATAAAACAGGAAGCCAGAACATGATTTAAAGAACAGCATTGCAAAAGGAATACTTGAGATATAATAAGCTCAGTCACTGTTAATCCAATACAAGATAGGCCTTGAAACCTACAGGGAATGAATTCTATAGCAAGAAGTTCCACAAACCCTAGGTAAAGCAGATAAATGGGGGAAATGCAGCACATATGAATGACCTACCTCTAAATGAGCCAACTTTATAAACAAATGGTTCACTTTTTAAAAAATACAAATAGCCTTTTAATCTATTAGAATACTTAATTTTATTTTTAAAGAAAGGGAAATTAAAATAAAAATGAGACACCATTTTTTTACCCATCAAAGTAGCAAAGATAAAGTTGGCAAGAGCATGGAAGAATGAGCCATCTCTTGCATTATTGCTGGGAATGCCAACCATTCAGCCTAACAATTTCATCAAAAGGAAAAATATGCATATCTTCTGACCCATTAATTCTGTTACTGGGAATGTGCACAAAGATACATGTAAAGAAACATTCATTGCAGATTCTAGCAAAAGATGGAAAACTGCCTGAGTATTTATTGATCAGTGATTAGTTAAATAAATTATGGTATATCTATACAGTGAATTAATCTATAGCCAGTAAAAAGAATGGTGTAGAACTATATGTGTGTGTTAATGTGTTAAAAATAAAGTGAGATAGATTACATTCCTGCAACAATTTTTTTTTTTTTTTTTGGTGGGGAGTACTGGAGATTGAACTCAGAGGCACTCAACCACTGAGCCACATCTCCAGTCCTATTTTGTATTTTATTTAGAAACAGGTTCTCACTGAGTTGCTTAGCACCTAGCTTTTGCTAAGGATGGCTTTGAACTCATGATCCTCCTGCCTCAGCCTCCCAAACTGCTGGGATTATAGGCATGTGCCACCACGCCCAGCTTGCAACAAATACTTATTTATTTTAATTTTTTTTTTAGTTGAACATGGACACAATACCTTTGTTTTACTAATTTATTTATTTTATGTGGTGATGAGGATCAAACTCAGTGTCTCATGTGTGCAAGGCAAGCACTCTACTACTGAGCTACAACCCCAGCCCCACAACAAATATTTATTAATCATCTATCTCAGGCTCTCTTAGGCACTGGGCACCGGGCAAAAAGTAGACACTACTTGCTAGCCTTAAAAAGCTTACATTATAGCATGGGAATTTCACCTGTGCATATATCTTCACAGACTATATCTGGAAAGACAGACAGTTATCTGATGACCTTAAGTGTTGGGGAAAGAGGACTAAAAGTCAAGGGTGAGAAGATTTCTTCTCAGAAAAAAAAAAAAAAAAAAAAAGTAGTGATTTCCAAACCTTTTCTTTCTAGCAAGAGCAGGGGTCCCAAATTAGATTGAGGGAAATCAGTGCCACAAGCCCAGTCAAACCTAGGGAAGTGGTTCTAGGAAACAACAGCTTCATATTCAATGCTTTTTGACCAGTCTCTTAGTCCCATCTAAATAGCTCCTGGGATTGGGTTTGGTAGCACATGCCTGTAATCCCAGTGCTTCCAGAGGCTGAGGCAGGAGGATCACAAGTTCAAAGCCAGCCTTAGCAACTTGGTGAGACCCTGTCTCAAAATAAAAGATAAAAAGGACTGGGGATGGGTTTCAGTGATAAAGGGCCTCCAGGTTCAATCCCTGGTACAAGAAAAAAAAAATAATTTAAAAAAAAAAAAAAACTCCCAGGGCTGGGGATTCAGTAGCTCAGTTGTAGAGCAATTGTTAGCATGCTCAAGGTCCTGGCTTCTATCCCCAGCTCTGCAAGAAAGCCAAGGGGCTGGGGGAGGGAGGGATTTAAAAAAAAAAAAAATCTCCCATTGTGCCAAAACTTGTATATCTCAATTTTTATTTGTGTAATCTAGGAGAGAAAGAAAATGGAAGATAGGTTAAATTTAATACTGTCCTAAAACTGTTGTCATAAAGTTGAGGCCATTTTCTAGATTAAACGATGGTAGGCAGTTTACTTTTTACTATCTTTTGTTTCATTTTCAGAGTTTCCCTTTCTTTCTTATGTTGTCTCATCAGATGCCTGCATATTCTGCCTCCTCCCATAGCACCCACTCTTCTATCTGCCTGGAACACCTACATCCCTTATCAACTGGTGCCAGTCCTGAATCCATTGTTCTCAGGCAAATGATCACGTATTTTTCATAAACTAATTTATGCTTAGATATGAATGACTACCCAAGTTGCCTAAGCTATTAAGACACTTGCTATAGTATGTAGAAGTTTGATTTCAAGAAATTAGTTCAGGGCTGGAGATGTGGCTCAGCGGTAGCGCGCTCGCCTGGCATGCGTGCGGCCCAGGTTCGATCCTCAGCACCACGTACCAACAAAGATGTTGTGTCCGCCGAGAACTAAAAAAAAATAAATAAATATTAAAAATTCTCTCTCTCTCTCCTCTCTCACTCTCTCTAAAAAAAAAAAAAAAAAAGAAATTAGTTCATATTCAGTTTGAGGTGTCTCCAATAGAAAAATGGTGATGCTCACTAATAATACCACCAGCACCTTCATTGTACCTCTAAGGAAACTGAGGCCCTGAAAAAATGTATTCACTGGAACATAGTTAACTGCTAGCCTTACCTGAATTACAATAGCTTGGGTTATATTATTTTGAAAGTTGCAGTGTAGATCTTAAGTAAAAGGAAAATTATGTTTTTAATTTGTCCTTAATTATCAGGAGAAGTTGTTTTTCCGTCTTATGATGATTGCAACTGAATAGAGTTAGTTCTTGATTAAATAAACTTTTTAAAAGTAAGTTGTTATTAAGACCTAACAGTAGCTATAACTTTATTTTAGGTGATACTTGAAGAAGTCTTTCCTCTGCGAAATGTCCTTGCCTCATGTCACAGAGCACCCCTGCATGTCTTGAAATGCATGTGACTTTTTAGTGCTTTAACTAACGATATATGTGGTATGTATAGATTCTTTACATTAACTCCCACTTCTTTGGTCTGCTTCTCTAAGTAGCAATGCTGTAGTAAGTGCATATTTTTCTCTCTATCATACTTTAAGGTTTTTTTGAGAAAAAAAGGAACTAATTGGCAACATTTTATATGTTTACAGTAGAATTATGATACAAACTTCATTTGTATCAGTGATATTTTTTTCTTTCAGAAATTTGAATTTGTTCCAGAGGTGTAGCTCAGTGGTAGAGCACTTGACTAGATAGCATGTGTGAGACCCTGTGTTCCATCCCAAGCACCCAAAAAAGGAATCTCTGTTTGGGGTTTGTCTTTAATTACTATCAGAAATTATTTTTTCTGGGGCTGGAATTGTAGCTCAGTGGTAGAGCGCTTGCCTCTCACATGTGAGGCCCTGGGTTTGATCCTCAGCACCACATAAAAATAAAGATAAATCTCTTTATTGTAGTTGTCCATCTACAACTAGAAAAAATAATTTAAAAAAAAGAAATCATTTTTCTGTCTTAAGGTGATTATAACTGGACAGAATGAGAATCAGTTTTATAAAAAGGATATTGAATCAAGCTCCAGCTCTTTAAAGTCAGGTAATATGTGGTGCACTAATTCACTAATTAGGACTTACATGTTAGTCAATGTAATGAATGGGTAGATTTTTCTTTGTCCTGGTTTTGGAAACTACTGGTATACTGCCTCTTTTGGCTATAAGTTGCAAACCCTTTTCTACTTGGATTGTTTAAATATTTTAACAAGAATTCTCTGCTTTTTCATTAAAAAGAATTGCTGTTCCTTTTAAAGAACAAATTTGGTCACTTTCAAAATAAACATGGGTCATGTATTCAGCAGAAATTTGAACACCTATAGTCAATCAGGCACTGTTTGAGACCCTGGGAATATATAAGCTACCCACTGCCTCCAAGCAAATCATTTTGGCAAGTCATTTTTGTGAAATGCTTATCTGAAACAGAGCATAGCTTACTAAAATTATCTGACTTTAGCTAACCGGTTAACTATTAGTAAGAACTACTCAACTGAATACTTAAAAAATTTTTTATTATGATTAGAAATTTCTTTGTAAAATTATTCCTGGATTTTTTCTGTTATCAGAAAGATTAAAAGATTAATAAAGATCTTGTAATAGTAATAAATAACATTTTTCACACTTTCTTGGTACCAGATGCTATTAAAAACACATAAGTATATGATCTTATCAAACTGTCATGGTGGTTTATGAGGTAGACAGTGTTATCATCATTTCTCCCTTAAAGATGGGAAAATTGATGCCCAGAAAGGTTAAGTATCCAGTTAAAAAAAAAAAAAAATCACAATTTAATGTCTATAATTTGAAAAACAGATATATTATTACTTATGATTTATTTGTTTCCAAGTAGCTGCTTGAAACTTTTTTTAAGAGATTACTCATCTATACTTGGAAATTTTTCAGCTTATACATTTCTTCTCTAATAATCATAAAATTTATGTTTATTTTAATTAGGAAATAGTGGTTATATAATTCCTTTGAACTGATTTGGTTTAAAAACAGATGGAAAAAAATGATTATAAAAAAAAAAAGCAAAAAAGGCTAGAGATGTAACTCAGTGGCAGAATGCTTGCCTAGTGTGTATGAAGTCTTGGGTTGAATCCCTATCACTGTGAGAATAAAAAAAGAAAGAAAGAACCACAAAAAAAAAGAAAAAAAATGAAAAGGCTAAAACATTTTAAGAAAAAAAATTCAATGGTATTTAGAAATCAGTTCTCTTAAATGTGAAATAATGTAATCATAATACTATTATGACAAGAATAAATACTTGTAACATATAAATCACACTGTTAAAATTTGTACTCTTAGCAGATGGCAAGATTCCACCTGATGCAACGTTGATTTTTGAGATTGAACTTTATGCTGTGACCAAAGGACCACGGAGCATTGAAACATTTAAACAAATAGACACAGACAATGATCGGCAACTCTCTAAAACCGAGGTGATTAGAACAAATTTCAAGTAGATAGTCTAATTTTTTTCATTATAAATTAAATACATCTGTTGCAACTGTTATCTTTTTAGTTCTATCTAGCATGGGCTTTTAGCACTTTAGTAAAGCTGGTTATTAAAAAAACTATACTCTGTGAAGAAAATGTGCTTTTCCAATATAGAATTGAAGAGTCATTCTATTCAGTTAACTTTCTCCCCGTACGACAGTCACTAAAATCCCAAACTATTTATTTGTACAAGATTCTTCCATTTTCTAGGCTCTAGGAGTGGATTTCTTTCAGTCAGCATCATAAGAATTTGTAACAGGGTAAATAATTCCCTCCTCAGAGGATCATTCATGAGAATTTCACAAGTTTATGAAAAGAACTAGCAAGAATTTGAATTGGGTGGACCAGGAAGTTGCCAAACAGGAGTCAAGAGTTTGGCTTGACATTATATATGAATTGAAAGATTAATAAAGATCTTGTAATAGTAATAAATAACAATTTTAAATTTTCTTGGTACCAGATGCTATTATAAACACATAAGTATATGATCTTATCAAACTGTCATGGTGGTTTATGAGTTAGACAGTCTTATCATCATTTCTCCCTTATAAATGGGAAAATTGATGCCCAGACAGGTTAAGTAACCAGTAAAAAAAAAAAAAAATTCACACAGCTGTAAGTGGCAAAATCGGGATTGCAAGCTTGGTAGGCACTGCCTGCCTCTTTCAGGGAATTTCCATCATGACTATTTTAGAGCTAATGCTTCTTTATTGAAGTCTAGGGCCTTATCTAGGCTCACAGTCTGTACTCTTAAAATTAGTAACTCAGATGTCTTCCCTCTTTACTTGTTTGAAGGTTATTCAGATGCTTAACTCTACCACCCTGTTAAGTAGAAAAGGGCTCTGCTGGTCACTGGTTTCAGATGACAGGACTAAATCCTTTTTCTGTTGCTTTTTCCTCTCTCCCACCAATCCTCTTCCCACGTTCCACTTCCTCCTCCAGGAACTTAGTAAGGACTTTACCCTGGGGTAGCCAACAATGGAAATGGGAGAGGGAGAAGAGAATATCCCCAGTGCTAAAGAAGAAGGGCAGCTAGAGGGGAACTGTTCTCAGCATGTATCTCTCTGTTGACTCCTTTACCATCTTTAGAGTGAATAGCAGCTGCAGATGGATCCACATAGCACCCAAGAGTTCAGCCCAGGTAGAGTCCGGTTGTCACCACAGGCACACACAGAGATGTGCTCTGCAGTAGGTGTATTCCTAGACACTAGGGAATCTTCAGTTCTTTTCTGGAAAATAACAGAGAAAATTCAAACGAGTGGCCTACTTAACTAAAAAAAATTTTTCACAGGTTTATCTTTTTTCACAAGGTTATCAAGTGCATTATCACCAGATGGATGAGTGATTTTCACACTCTTAAATGACAATAGCTGTCTTTTATTGACTCCTGTAAACATTACTCTAATCCTCACATGGATCCCATTACAAAGATATTGCCCTTCTTCTACAGAAGACATACCTGAGGTTCAGAAAAGTTGAATTATTTGTCCAAGACCACTAGCCAGTATATGGCAAAGCCTGGATTTGAAAGATGAACTGCAAGAAACTTCTTTCTTAATCATCAGAAAGATTTAGTAAATAACTTCTCTGGTATAAATGACAGGGGACAGGATAATAGTACTTTATTAAATTACAAAATGGAAGTAGTTTGGAAACCAGTACAAGCAAAGTTAAGGTCATGTTCGTACCCACTGCTTTTTTTTTCTTTTAGTTTTTTACATTTATTTTATTTATGTACTTTTATGTTGTGCTGAGGATTGAACCCAGTGCCTCACGTGTGCTAGGCAAGTGCTCTAATACTAAGCTACAACCCCAGTCCCCCTACTGCCTTTTGAACCCTTTTCTAAATACTACCGAGTATTAGAAAAGTAGATTTTGAGAATCAGCTATATTGGATATAAAAGGAAATAAATTTACCTATTCAGAAACTGCAGATTATTTGAGGCTATTTCAAATTCTCTGTATCTATATAGGATTGCTATATTCATTGGGGGATAAATGTATCCCCCTTCATATAGAATGAAAGTGACATTTGAAAACAGTTGATATATCCTACAGTAAGGTCCATTGATCATTTTAAAGTCTATTTGTGATGGGTTGACCTAGGGATATGTATTGCTAAAATCCTTTCAGAGTTCAACTTCTCTTACTTCAGATGTGCTCCAACCTTATAGAACATTATCTCCAGATTTTTGTGCTTTGTTTTCTTTCATGATTATATAGGTTAGCACTTTCCAACGAAAATATTATTGAGTCACACATTCAATTGTAAATTTTTTAGTAACCACATTTTAAAAAGTAAAAACAAAGACAGGTGCAGTAGTGCACACCTATAATCTCAGCTACTTGGGAGGCTCAATTGAGCCCATGAGTTTGAGACCAGTCTGGGCAATGTAGTGAGACTCTGTCTCAAGAAATGAAATGAAATAAAATGAAAAGAAAACATAGGTGAAATTTTAGTGATTTATCTTAACTCCACATATCTAAAATAGTACCATTTCAACATGAAATCTATATAAAAACTTACAAGATATACTGTTTGGTACTATCTTCAGAATCTGTAGTGTGTTATATATTTATAGTAACTTATCTGGTTGTTGTAGCCATTATTTCGAATGCTCAATAGTCACATGTGGCTAGTGGCTACTGTTTTGGACAGTGCTTTATTGTGTGTTTACATAGAGAAATTTCATATTACCTGGAGAAACAGGGAATAATACTTCAGAATGCCAGTTATTTATTTGACATTGTTATTAGATTGTCATAGTTATATAGACTTGAAGAGTGAACTATAGAAGCATGGAAAAATTAAGAATTAAATTTTATTTTAAAATCTGTGGTTGAGTTTTTTTGCTTATACAATATTAGTTTTAGAGCTTATAGAACTGCTAATGTGGATTTATTCACTAATGAAAATCCTTAGGAATAATTAGTGTGAACATGTAGATTACTAGAAAGCATTTAGTTTCAACAAAATTCATGGTATCTGCCACTAACCATCTGTAATCTCAAGGGAAATGGATACTCTTCAAAATTGTTTCCAGTGTTACAAAATTAAAAATCTCAGCTTTTAAAAATGCAACTTTTTAATATAAGTAGTCTTGGATATGAGTTTCGTTATTGTTATATACCCCTCAAAGTTACTGGTTTGAGAAAGAAACTGGTTATATCTTTTT